>NC_052670.1:597500-1797500 GCF_016802725.1 Solenopsis invicta
GCAATTAGCGTTGGATTTGAACGGCACGATCGTGCGTGTCGCTTCGCAGACGAATGAAGTGAGGTGGATTTTTAGGGATAGATGATATCTGGGCGTATGTACGAGAGAGGATACCTCTGCCGAGGAGGCGTTCAGAAATGAAGTCTGCCTTGAAAGTGGCGTCTTTTTGCTACTCGCCGTCGATACAAATCCACGGAGAACCATGAAGATTGGCGGCAAAGTAAAATTCTGTACCGCGAACGAAAGAAGCGATGGCGCGGCGCGGCGCGGCGTTACAACGCGAAGGAGGATTGAGGATTTACAGTGTCGGGAACAAAGTAAGCCCTCGCGCTCGCTCGTTCGCGCGCGCGCGCCTGAGCTCACAGATGTTATTAATGGGATTAACATAAACGCTGCGTTGATCGATATGGGGATAACGACGTTCTTGCTATTACTCGCCCTTCCATTATTTTACGTCCGCGCGATACACCACTTATAAATGGATTATACCTCTTCGCCGAGCAAACATTACTTATACGACGACTTTGCTAGTTAATATAATTAAGCCGATGTAATCACACGTTGCGCGCTAATTTACAATCGCGCCAACGAGAGAATATGCACACGTCTGACGAGTGGTTGTTCCTTCGAAAACTAGAGCAACCGCAGTTCTTGTTGCAAAAATAATTATTTGCTTTAACGACTGATGATCGATCCAAGTCGATTAACTTATTATCCGATACGTATGTATTGCTCAGTACGTTCAGCGAGGATAAAATTATTTGCGAAACGTGTCTTATTGAACTTATCTAAATCTCTAATCGTTAAAAACGGCGCGGCATGTCGCGTGCTTCAGATTACGATTTTTTTATCTGTCAAAAAAAATTTTTATTAACATTCAGGATTACCCCTCTTGTTTATTAAATATTTTACAGCCGCGAGACGAAAGGCATCCCCTCGAACTCTAATATATATCTTTGATTTTGCACATCACCTTCATAGTTAAGGGTGAAAGAAGAGGATGATCCGTGCCAAATCGAGCGTAGCGCGTATCAATCGCGGGTATGCTTCCATGTTCAGCGTAAACATTCATTGTATCTTCTCACTTCAATCTTGTCACCTGCAATTTTTTGCGATTACTTTTCGATTCGTCTTCATGTCGTCGTCACCGTCACCGCCGCAGCCGCCGCCGCCGCCACCGCCGCCGTCGCGTCGTTCCCTTCGCGCGTTGGGCTTCTGCTCTAGGTTAGTCAGTGAATCATCTTCAACGACCCCCTCCTCTGGGATCCGGGCAGAAGACTCTTAAGGGGGCTCACGGCGCAGCGCGAGGCCAGTCCGAGAACGCGACCCTAACACTAACATCCGGTGTATTCCGACGGAAAAAGAGAGAGAGAGAGAGAGAGAGAGAGAAGAGAATCGGAAACGGAAACGTCTGACTGCTTGATCGTCCAGTAATCGGCACGCTAACATGAAGATCATCCTGTTGCTCTTCGTCGTCGCGGTCTTTGCTTCAGGTTAGTACCCTTTTACACCACGACACAATACCGGCTCGTTCGTGTTCGCTTTAACACCCGCGGTGACGTCTTCATTATTATGAAATGATTGTTCTCTTAACTTCATCATGGACATGTTGGGTACGCTCTTCCGCTCGACTATCGGCATCTCTTGCACGGCCTTCTGATCGTCCACTTGACGCGTAATGTTACTCGTGAAAATGACTATCATTTGATATTGGAAAAAATTTTTTAAGTACGAAAAAAATTAAATTTAAAAAATTATGAATAAATTAAATTATTTTAATAGTTTATTTATATACTTTGTTATAAGTTATTTATTATAAATACTTTGTGAACAAATTTAACATATCTTATTATAGAATTTAATATATTATAAATATACATTTTTTTAAAGATATATTTTTATCTTATACCAAACATTTTGTACATATCTTTTTCTCTGGACAAATTACCAATATTCATTTATCATACTTATAATATCTAATTTTCAAATTTCTTCTATTTTAATTAATTGCTTTTAAGACTATCCCCTTTAAATATATTTTTAAATTTTTAAACTTTTCTTTATCTTATTACTGGATGCTTCTAAAATACACACCTTTTTCATCACTAAGAGAAAAACTCTACGCCACCTGTCAACGCATTCAAAATTGAGACCGGAAACAACCGATGGTAGAACACACAAGCAACATAATGCACCGGGTATATCGCGTCTCTTCAGAGTTTTCGTCCTTTTAAAATTCTATCCATTCTACTCATTGTCAGAGTCTACTAAGGCCATTACAATTTGACAAAAAAATATTATTTTTTAATTGCTAAACAATGAATAAAAAAGATAAAAATTTCTTATTCATCTTTAAGAAAATTCTCGTACACCAAAAGGGATAAATTTGATGGTATTTACGTGCGTACTTGTATCGGGAGATCTCCGTAAGTAAAAGTGGTATTATATTACGTTTTCTAAAGAGACGACCCTGTGCACGAAGGGTCGTTATTTGTAGTCATTAAAAATAAGGGAGAGAGAGAAAGAGATTACACAGGCAAATGAACGTTTACCGAGACCGTTTATAGAGGATCGAGCGCTGTTGGTATATGTGGACTCGTTCCTTAGACCGGGAATCTCGTCGAGTATCATTAGCCGAACGGCGGGAACGCATTACGTGAACGAAGCTGTAGTTAAAGCGGCTAGTCGCCTCTTCTTTCGCGCGCGCATACACCGGCGGCAGACGTCTCAAGGCCTTCGGGTCATTTACCACCACCTGCACGTCCAACTTCACGATCCGGAACGTTTTTGCTCCGGATGCGCCTCTACGAAGTATCCAGAGCCGTGACTAGACTTCTGCCAACCGGCCGAACGGATATCTCTTACCGATCGTCTTGCTTCGCTGCCCATTGTACAACGCGACGCGGTGCACGCACTTGCTAAATTGCACTATTCCTCTTGGGGAAATTCAAATCGATTCCTTCCACTTCCGTCGAGATTCTTCAGAGTGCCGTAACAAAGAAGTTTCTTATTATCGAACCTCTCTTGTTACAAAATTAAATGAGCAACAATGTTGCATCGTACATCTGTCTTTTCACATTATATTTCCATTTGCATTTGATCTTTTTATCCTTTATCTCAATCTCATTGATGTTGATCATTGAGTCTTTTAAATTTCGTGACTGTGACTATGTATACACAGGATGAGCATGTTCCTTTCTTGAATCAAAGCCTCCCTTTGTTTCGTAACTCTCTTACGTAAGAGCATCAAGAAATATCTCAACTCACTCATCTCAAACAGATAATTACTATCAGGCCTTTCGGTATCCCTCGCAATATACTCTCTTTACCTCTTAAAATATCTTCAAATTAAAAATTAAAAAAAAAGAATCACTTTTTCTTTTCATCGTCAGTCTTCGCAGCCATGAACATGTGATGTAGAGCAGAGAACAATCGCGACTAGAAACAATGAAAGGGACTCGCATCAGTCGCGACACTCGTTCACCTAGGGTCTATTCGGAGCTCTCGGCGCGTCATAATTCATAAGTACAGTTAACCAAATAGCCGTTGCGGTTCAATGAACCCGCAACGTGTATCGTGTGAATACTGCCCTTGTCGTAAAGCTTCGAGTCATTGTGAAGCCGGCTAAAAACGCGCCGCGTCAGAGTACGCATTTAGAGTGAAATTAAAATCGTATTATGAAGCGCTGGAATCGTCGCTTCAATTTCTTGCTACATCTCGTATCACTATTACATCGTATAATGCGATCAAAATGAATACGCTTGTATTAGCTTATTTATAAATTTAGATGATCTCTTTTTGAATTGCTGGAATTTTTATCCTTACTAAATTTGAGATCGAGGATAAATTGTTTAAAGAGTTTCTTATTAAAAATCCTGATACTACTTGTTCCTATATTGACGATTTTACATTGAGCAATGATACATTGAAAAGGACATTTTTAATAATACTAACGGTACGGTATTAAAATGAAATGCTACATTAATATTCACTGAACGTATTCTCTCGCGTTTCTACTGCCATTTGTGACCTTGTTGGAATCGAACGACAGACATCTTTCAATAAACTACAAGTCGCTCTAAAAAGTATCTTTTTTTTTTGAAATAAAATACAATCGATTAAATTAAAAATCTTTTTTTCTCCTTTCAATAATAATTAAATATAAAAAATACAAACATATTTGGAGCAATATGTAAAAACATGAAAAATAATATCAATATTGTGAGAATGATTTAGTAGAAAAAAAACAAATGTAATAAATGTAATGTCGTTGCTGCTGTTATTGCGTACGTTAATTTAATAGCCAAGCGTACATACATGCAGTCTAGTTGTCGCGGGAATGGGATCAATTAATTCGCTCTAATTTTGCACACGCGCTGCAATTGAATTTGCAAATGAGACGTGATGCAAAGTGCATTAAAGATGCGCAAAGTGCTTTTGGCATTAAAGAGAAATAATGTAAAACGTTTCGTTCGCAGCCCAAAGGATCACGACGATCCAGCTGGATGGCATACAGTACTTTGTGTCGCGAATGAATCCCTACAGTCCGGAACTGAATTACTTCCTGGCGTATCAGTACTGCCGCTCCCTGGGCCTCCAGTTGGCATCTTTCGAGACAAAAGAGAAGGCCGACACGATGACGCAATACCTGAAGAACGCCGGTTACACGAAATACGACTTTTGGACCTCCGGCAACAAGTTGGGTACCGACATGTTTTTATGGATGAGCACGGGACTGCCGTTCAACGTCACCTTCGACTATATGCTGAAGCGACCTGGCAACAGACCCGCGGACGTCCCACCCGGCACCGAACCCCAAAGAGTGGCGCGTGAAAGGTAATGTCTTAAATATATTAATATATAATGTAGGAAAAAAACGTCAGTTTGTCAGGAGACGTTAATCAATTCATTAAGAAATAATAAAATAATGAAATAGCTTGATCCCGTTAGTGAACCCTACAAACGATGGATAACGTCATTCAGTTTCCAAGTGTCAATATCATAATTTTTCACGATCGAAGAGTCGCATACTAGTCGACCAGCCACTCTCTTCCGCAGTTCTAACACCCGGAAACTCACGCGTGGAATAGCTAACAACAAAACAGGTATTCCCGTTTAAATTCCAAAACGCGAGTTTCTCGATTTCAGCGGCGACAGCGGCAGCGCGGACGGATGCGTCGCGATGGTGGCACCTACGTTAGCCTGGGAGGCGCAGGATTGCACTCTCGTGAAGGACTTTATCTGCGAGCAAACAAGATGCTACTACTACAACTACGGCAGCATTCCAGTCTCCGCGACTCAGGGGTAAGAGGTGAGATAATACTTGTCACAGAGATACACGAAAGGAAGGAGAGAGAAAGAGAAAGAGAAAGAGGAAGAAAAAGGGTGTCCTAAGCGAGTCTCGCTTATGCACGAACAAAAAGTAAATAAGTAAATAACCCTCCGGCGATAAGCTATGCAAATGCGTATCGCGATAATTGAACGTGTTTATCCTTCGCGCTACTGAAGTATGTGGCGAGTATATACGAAGATGGCTGAGAATTTAGCGATAGATGAGAATTTATTATTACGTCTAGTCACGACTCGCGCGTAAGTATGTAAAAGACACGTCGACGTGTCGACAAACGCCTCTCTCACTGTAATTTTCAATCTTTTACGAGGGCGCGAAACGATGCGATATCAGACTTGTAAACCAGACAACCGTCAAGCCGGGACAAGCTTTTTCCTCCGTGCTTTTTCCTCTCTAACGAGAAATAGAAATAGCTTGAAACGAGGAATGCTTTTTCTTCCGCATTTCACGCCAACTAGAATGGCCAACTGTTATTGCGATGATCGAGACTCGCCAATGTTAAACTAGTTCTTCGACGTCTCTAGCTTCGGATCACAAAAGTGTCCCGATGAATGAGAATAGCTCAGCCACGATACGGAAAATTTCAGCAAAATTTTTCGGCTTTTCAGCTTAATTCTTAATAACGCAATTGCTCTCTCGCTTCTCGACGTACGATACTCGCAAATGATACACTTTTCACACTTGTACATACACATACACATACACACACGTATGGCTTCCATATAGATAACTGCTATAAAAATATTTACGTTAATCCATTGACAGTGAAGCTACGCTTTTCTCTGCTATTAATAGCGCGCTTAAATTAAGCCACTAATAATCGTAAGATGCTAATTTAAATCTTTAATACTGTAAATCTTTAATAAATTTTCAAGAAATTAATTGTTTTAATTCCTATTAAAAAATGATGATCGTCTCTTGAACAAACCCCTTTGTCTTTACAGAAATCACAGGCCCTACATCACGACCACCTCGGCGCCAGCCAGCGACGACCAAGCGAGTGATGATGGAATCGACAGCACCAACATCGACGATCACCACCATTCGGATATCGAGGCTCAGAGCGAGCAAGAAGGGACATCATCGGAAGTGGACACGTCCGCGGACGAGAAACTATCGGAGGACCCGGTCGTCAGCAGGCTAATTACCACGGCCGCTCCCGCATCTGGCAATCAGCAGCAGCAGCAGCAGCAGCAGCAGCAACACAACACGGGTACGACGGCATCGGCGACGTCAGTGTTCGAGGACGGTAACGAGCGCGAGCCCACGGCCGTCGGCGAGCTGGACGATATCAGACCGGATCACATCCCGGACATCGCGAGCCTCTTCACTGGGCACGTCGCCGTGGCGTCTCAAGCGCGCAAGGACAGCGTCTTCGACGGTCTCGAGACTCGCGAAGTCCTGCGGCCGTCGGTCTCCCGTCCCGTCGTTTCCCCCGCCTCCTCCTCCTTCTCGTCGGAGATGAAGATGGAGCATCGCGAGTCCCCCGATTACGGCGACCTGACCGCGGAGACTGAACTACCGAACAACGGCCTCGAGGACGCCCACACGATTGGCCCGTACGACAGCGTACAGGATTACGTCAACGATCAGCCGGTGGACGCGGCGCCGTCATCGGCGGACTCGGCGATGATGAAGGACCAGGACGACGACAGCAGCACGATCCTGCCAGAAGCGGAACCGGCCTACAGGTACAACATCAAAGTGCGCACCAACGGCAAAGTATTAGACCCTCCGTCCAAGTAACGCTTTACTTCCTCACTAGGCAACGTCGCGTTATTTCGTTTTGTAAGTGACAGAAACACACAAATCGACATTCTTCACGAACTATACGCACACACACACACACACACATATATATATATATCTCAATATATATATGTATATATATATATCAGAGTGCGTATTTCACGCGTGACACGTGCGAGCTGTCACCACACGTGCGAGCTGTCACCATTCGCCGTTTAGCTCTAACTTAAGGCGTACCCGATACAATGCTCGATAGTTTTGAATTAGAGAGAAACTACATTATCAGCTTTCTCGGTCGGCGGCAGGCAGAAATGATTGTTTCGGACCGTCCGTTGGAACCTCAGTGATTGAAATGTACACGAATGAGTAACGATATTGTCAAAGTCGTAATATTAATAGAAAAAAAAAAAAACAAATTATTCTCCTGCCGACGTTACTCGACAAGCTATACACTTTCGCAAGGGCATTTACTCGATTACTCAGCTCTCATTTTTTTTATCACTGATAACGCCGGCAAATTATCATTACCATCGTATCATTTATACTTCATTTCCGTTTATTCTCATTAAATTCTCACTTTCAGCATTAACAAGAGTTAAAATGGGATAAGTAAAAAATAAAAGAAAAATATTTTTTATATCTAATAATTCATCAATGAATCAGATTTCGCCAGCGTTTTATATGTATCTTCATAAAGTGGTAATCATCATCATCATAGTTAACATATTTATACGTCTGCAAGACGAAACATTCGACAGCCAGACGATTCCCGAAATGTTTTGGAATACGTGATGGATGTTAGAGAGACCAGCGAGAGTCGGTCGTAAATGTTTCGGTCATCCAGACGTATGACGATCGGCATACGTAGTTTCGTCAACGAGAAACTTTGCTCTTTAGCTGCTACGATAAGTCACTTCCATATTAATTCTGTGTACAACGGCGCGAATGTGCGACTTGTGTATAACTAAACTTTAATAAAGGTACGACTACAGTCTTATGGTATCACGAGCGTCTGCATTGGCAATTCCCTCTTATATCATTCTATCCTTAAGTGTAAAGTTAGAAAACATTTATGCTAAAGCTAAGCTAAAATTAGGCACATTAAAAGTCTTCATCACAGCTTTCGTTCAATAAAAAAAAAAAAAAAGAATAACGATTCGATAAAAATATACATAATCGTTAACTCACCATCCGTTTACGACTCCTTCTATGTTTAGCATAGGAATTATTTTGAACACATAATCGTCACGTAAACTGCTGGCATCCTGGCTGTCACTTAGAAGAGCCTCCATAGTTCCATGCATCACCCAAGAAGCGTTGCTTTCACCGGGATGTACTCTCGATGTTAAGAAGATCATCTTTCGCGTCTGAAAGAGGATGATACTTGGCTCTACAAACATCTGTTACGTTAAACGACTTATTGTCACGTAAAATAAATCTAAATATTTGAAAGATTTCTCACATGTATAGGATTAGTCTTGGAATCTGGTGACGTAATGGTGAGCACAGGATTCTCATTGCCGTTTAAAGTCTCGCAGAGCGTCTCCGCGCGAAAGTACACGTTCGCTGCGGAGACTCTCTTTGTCCACTGCCAAATGTTGGTCATCAGCCGACTATACGTATACGGAAAATGATACGCCAGATAACAAACGTCGTAGGCGTGCGGAAACGTGACCGTGAAGGACGTCGTGAAGTACGTTTTACCCTTGGTAGACCGCTGATAACAATTTCGATAGTAACAAATGTCGACGCCGGTTCTCACCCAGCCTGGTCTACCACATTGCGCCTCCATGACGCTGAACAGTATTGGCTTCATGCCGAAATTGAACTGTGAGTTTGTCTTCTCGCAGTTAATTATATTGAACGTGTATGGTACGCTCGCCTCCATGCTGGAAACCTCAAAGTAGAACCATTGATGTCTGGAACCGCTGTTGACGTCCGGGGTTAGAATAAGGTCGTATTCTCGTGAACCTATCTAAGGAGAAAGCAGATATGAATTGTTAATATAACGAAATTTAATGAGAAAAAAAATTGTCATTAGAAATTTAGATATTCTCTCTAACAATAAATATAGCTTATAGAAATTGCTCTTAGTCTCTACGAGCAGTCACCTTATGTAAGATGAACATAATCGATTACATAAAGCGCGAATAGCGGATCGACCGTACCTGAATGGCTTTTCTCAGATTGCCGCTTTCGAATCTCGATTCGAATTGCAATCGTTTTGTATCCAAATTGCGTTTGCCGATCCTCTTCTCGTCCCAATTGCCAAACACGTGATCGACGCCCGGCGTTCCCCGGGAGGTAGAATTCGCGAGTGCATCAAGGTCATAAACGACTTCCTGGATGGTGGCGACAGTGTGGAGGCTGCGTTCCACGCAGGTAAGTAGTTTTGCGCGACAAACCTTCCTGTCCTTCGTGTTGAGCGGCTCGGCTTTCCCCAGACCGTCGCCGCCGATCAGGTCCGGATAGGCGACCTTGACGAAACCGATAACACTCCTCACCCTGCTCGCCACAGTGCAATACGCGTGCTGATCCGTCCCGTTCGCCGACAAGTCTTTTAGGACCTTCAAATTGTTAGTGCCGCCGTTCACCAATTGACTTTTCGACGTACCGTTAGATCTCGAGAAGTCCTTCGTCGAGGTCTTCGTCTTTCCCGCCTTTGCGAGCGGTGAGTTTATCTGATCGTCCTCCATCAAACAAAGATCGATTAGTTTGACGTTCGACGAGCCAATGATTTGTAGCTGCGATCGCAGATTTCCCAATTCCTTAAAATACGTATGGTATCTGATGGGAAAGAAAAAGCAACGAATGCGTTTGTAATTATAATTGATATCGCGATGCGTGTCTATAAAAATAATGTTCTGCCTACCCAGCGAGATCTTCCTCGGATCTTTGCGACGTAAAAACTCCGGCGAAAAATTTGTTCTCATCCACCTCGTCGCCCCCGTGAATCTCATTGTCCATTGTATCTCTGGAGTCGTGGCTCTCCTCGTCGTCTCCAGAATCGAGATCGCTGTACAGTCTACCGATAGAAGCCACGCTGTTCGCCTAAACAGAAATCAATATTCAAGGCGCACAAACGTTTAACGGTACGAGTTTCGTCACTACAAACAATTTCGACGCTGCGGCATTTTGTACGCAAAGTGAAAATCGTTAGAACAAGTACGTGATAATATTAATAAACATACAGTTAACGTTACAAGTTTTGCAACACATCAAATATGACACGCTTGTAGCGTGTCGATCCGATTTTTCATCAACAAGTACGCACCTGGCTGTCGATGTCGCTACCGCTTTCCGCACTGTTCGTTCTGTTAACACTCACTTCGGGCAGAACAAATCTGTATGCAAGAAAAGAGAATAGTTTTTAAATATTTAGTGCTCACCATTGTAATTGTAAACGATGCATCGTCTTTTTTAAAATTTATATAAAAATTCAGAAAAATTATTTAAAAAATTCTGAAAAAAAATTTATTATTATAAAAATTTTAGCATTTTTTAATTTTAGAATTTCTGTATTTTTTTAACATTTTAGGAAATATCTATATTTTTTTTCATAGAATTTTAGAATATTGCAGAGTTTACATGTATGAAAAATTCTAAAAAAAATGTAAATTTTTTTTTATTGTTTCTGAAAACTTTGTATAAAAATTCTGAAAAAAATGTTCACCATGGTAATCTTTAACTAATTCAATATAGCATAACAAAAGCTGTCGCTATTCATTCACATTATACACGATACTTAATCCCGGTAATAACACTAATGAGATTATCCTGCATTTGTAGTATCTCTGTGTAGAAAGGCACTTGGTGAATATGTCGTAATATAATAAGTGTATGATAATTATTACGAGATACAATGTACAGGTCAAGATGACCTCGAACGTTTCATTCACCTCGCGGGCGATATTTCGGGCACCGGTAATTCCTTCTTCTCCAGACACTGATTGATTATTCCGCAAATACGCGACAGCAGGCAGTCATAAGCTTTGTCCTCTGGACAGCTCATGCAGAACCGGTACAGTAGCTGTAAGCCATTGTTCGACTTGATAGCTTTTCTTCCAGCTTCTAAAACGGCGGGCAAAAAAAAGAACCCGTGTAACATTGGCGATTTTCAAGTGTACATACATTAGTAGAGAATAATGAATATAAATTAAGCAATTAATATAATTATATCTTCCACATTCAGATAGATCTTTCAGAGAGGGGCAAAGTTCTTTTACAAAGAACTTTTTACGCAGCCCGTCCTAAGTAAACTTACTTATTACGCAGAGATGCTGAAGTGTATTCAGAGCGTAATTACAAATCTTCAAGCGTATCTGCCCATCGAATCTTTCCCACCTCTCGAAGATTCGCATCAGCAAGTGTACCATTCCCGCCTTAACGAATTTGTTACAACATAATTCTATGAAAGTAAAAATATCATTAAATATTAAAATAATTAATAATGAAAAATTAATTACGCAGATAAGAGTGATTATTATTGCTCACTATTGGTCGTTAAATGTTTGAAACACTCCAATAGTGTCCTCAATTTCAAGTGTGGGGTATAACCCACACTGACAAACGTTTTTTCCAAAGTACCAGTGATGCCGTCCTTTACTAGGGTTTGCAAAGAAAAAGCTATCGAAAAGATAATAGTTTCGTCAATCTCGAACACACGAGCGAATTGTCAGGCGCATCAAAGAAAAGTGTTGCTTACAGTTTTTAGTGAGAGTTTTAATGATCAACAACAGCGGCAATAACATCTTGCTGTTGTTGTAATGCTGTTTTAACAGCGCATGGAACACTTTTACGGAATTGAGCAGTTTCATTTTTGACACAAACTTCTGGTCCCTCGGAGCCACCTAAAAAGTCCCAAAATATATATATTTTCAACATGTATCTCAGAATATTATAAACTTTTTAAAAAAATTCATGCTTATTTTTGTTTCAAGTTTTTAACATTTGATAATCTAAGAATTTTTATGTAATTTCAAAGTAAAAACGATATTAAATGTAATGAAATGACGAGGTAAAGTTCGAGAGAATAGTCGAAATAAATCTCTCTAAATACACGAGAAAAATTGAAAAATATATTTCAACAGACATACGCAGTGCGATCGATAAAAGTTCTGCTGTGCAGGTACGTAACGTGTCAAAAGTATTTTCTTCTATTCATGAAGAAACAGCGCGAAGCAAGCAAAATAATTGTTTCCTAATTACAAAATAAAATTAAAAGCAAGTTTATTGCAACGCGTCGTCTGTAAAAATTACCTGTCCCAAAATCCAGAGGATGTCTTGAGTGAGTACTTCGCTCGTAATAGTGTCTGCGTGTTGTAGATTTATTAAAAGTTTAACTAGGACTTGCGTGATACCTAAGTTGATGAGTTGAATGACCGCCATTCGGCTACTGGTTCCTATTAAAGAACGAGCACATTACTTCTTATCTCGAGGAATGAACATTATCGACAAGATTCGTCTTCTCGATAAAACAACGTATCTTCAGAAATAGAGAATTGCCATTACTTGTGGCACTTTTATTCTTGCTCCCTCTTTCCTTGGATTTGCATCTGGTCACTCGAGGCGATATACATTCGTGCAGGATGCCGATGATACTGCAGTTAGCAACGTGATCCTTGCAGTTCTAAAAAAAAGTTTTTAATTCTCTCTCTCTACCTTAATTTTCCCCCTCAACTAGTATTATAGAAATTTTACATTAAACATTAATTTTTATTCTTCCTTTTCTGTCTGTCCGTATGGCGTAACGAAAACGTAACTAAAGCAGCGACATAATAACAGCATATAATAATAGCAAAAGGTAATTATAAAGACTCTCGTGGGTATATGCAAGCAATTATTTTCCGACACTCGTCGAGACCCGGAACAGACGGATATCCAGATTTACCAGCCGGTCTCGCGACTTTCACGAGCGTGTACGTAGACAATATAGGATGCGTGTTGCGTGACACGGATACAATATTTCGCCGATAACACTAATTACCACGGTTACTCAAACTCTTGGCTCTGTGTCGTGTCAATGACGTGCCCGCCGAATGAGATCGTAAACCCACATGTAATTATCTCCCACTCTCGCGCACACGCGTATCGATTTTGACTCCGCCGTTAGCACGCAAAACGATCGTAGGTTATCCGTAGCGTCGATAAGACTCTGTACACGTTACAATTAATGACGCGCCGTGACGCGCGCGGAGACTCACGCCAAAGGGTTAGTTAAATTAAATTAAAAATTATTCACCTCCAGGGTCATAATAAACAATTCCATCGTACCGGAATTCTTGCGCCAGAGCTTCTCCAACGTGCGCTCGCGTATCCGTCGATCTGGAAGATACATGCAGTATGTGAAGCTATAAATCGTCCTGTAGTTGAAACAGATTCGCAATTTATTCATGGCGCTAGATGCATCAGTGCATCTTGCCAATGCTAGGTAGACTTTAACGTATATGTACATACGTGATAATACGTTCTTTGCGATATCAGGAATACCGCACACTGGCACGATACATACTCTTATGTCAAAGTTGACGTAGTGCCAATTGGGATCAATGTCACGACATTGATCAAAAAACTCACGTACCTATATATGATCGAACCTTTTTTCACGATTGCACATATCGACGATACAGCTGCGATGTAGCGTGTGGAGAATAATACAGATTACGTATGAATTTTGCTTCTGACGTCACGTGATAACGGATATAACTACAATGACGTGAAACGTGACCTACAGGAAACATTTAGTAATGTCTACAGGTATCAAACTGTGTCGCAAAATTTCAACTAAATTAGCCGCAATCGTGTATAATGCGCGAACTGAAACTCAACCGTGCAATAAATTTCGCGATTCGCGGGAGCACCGGGACCATCAGGAAGGTTGCCAGTTCAGGCCCTTATCAAATTGGCGCACAAGCGCGATTTGAACGTGTATCGTTCGGAGTCATAGTTTTCTGGATGCCGGCCAACGCGAATGGGTCTGTCGTCAGTGTTACCGAAAGTGATTACGCAATCGGCTAACAGGCGGTTCTTCTATTCTAAAATAACACATGGTAGCGATCGACTGCTGTTTACACACCTGTTTGCCAGTTGTCCAAAAGGTCCAGGATTAACGAATTAATATTTGATACGAAAACAACGATACAAATAATAAATATCAAACGATGCTGACAATATCGCACAAAGTATAATATTAATTGTAATTATTTTTTTAATTTATTTTTATAAAAATTGTTTATCGTTTTATATGTAAATATATCGCGAAATTGAAAATAGAGAAATATTGAAAATAGAAATTAAGAATACGGCTGCACAAAGTTGCCAACTTATATGAAAATGACCTGAATTTATACTACACAATTTTGTCAAACGGTTGACCAAGAGAGTGCTATGACTCAGAAAGCACACGTGTGATTATTGTACTCGTATTTTCTTTAGTAACCGCGGCTGATTTCTTTAACATGAATATTAGACACTTCTGCTAGAAATTTCGTGTGTAAGTTTTATCAAGTTTCATACAAATAGCACAAAGCTAATGCAGTAATAACAATGCGATGGCGCAGAACGTGACGAACGAGCTTCCTTCGCTATCCATTGCAGGGAAATCACATGAGAATGATAAATCGCGCAAGTTCCACCGTGATTTCGTGTTCGCCGAGAGTAATAATACACCAGCACGAATTTCTTCCTGGAGTGTCCAATCTACCTTCCGATTCGTTTAGAACTTTATTGCCGCGATCGCGATTCGCGCGCAATATTGTACGCTTATCGTACGAGACCCCTAATGAGGACGACACGCGATACAAAACACTAATGAGAATAAAGAAATTGCCGTGACGTTGTTAATTCGTGATAAAATCGAAACAAAAAGAAAAAAATATAAGATACCTGAGTCTAATAAGACCTAGCGCTAAATAACACCAACTTTTGAATTTACCACTTAAAAATGCGCTTTATATCTAATATATATATGCTAAAAAGTATCGTAAAAAGTATAGATAAAAAGGAGCTGAAGAATTAGAGCCAACAGCAACGCGTCTGTTTAACCCAACAAAAATTTTGTAACAAAGCGTTTGTATTTATAAAATATTTTTTATAAAAATGTAAATGCTGTCAATTTATTAAATATGCATTATTTTATAATGTATAATATTATAACATATTATAATATTATTCAACTTTTTAACTATAGAAAATAACAAATGTATTGTATTATATGTATCAATTTTTTTGGAATAAGTATATTTTATTAGAAACACTTTCATTAAATAAGGCCCACTTATATACTTGTTATGTGGTGAGACTTGCATCAAAGAATTTAATGATTTTTCATGCCACTATCTTTCGAGAAGCTAAAATTGTACCTAAATGGCTAGAAACTTCCAAAGATTAATTAAAGGTTAAATTGAAAATAGTTAGGATGTTTAAGAATAGAATGAACTTTAAGATTTCAATCTTGTGATTAATAATCATTTTGAAATTGAATTCAAAAATTCAATTTATTTTTGAGGCCTTATTATATTTATAAGTATGTAACAATGCCTAATGTGTGAATTAAGAAAAAAAGTTTTTGCTTATATGGAAATATTTTATTTTTGTGAGTGATCGTGAAATAAAGATTTTATCCTCAGTTTATTCAAAAATCCTTATAAAAATAGAGGTAAAAAGAAATAAATTAAATGGACCTTCAGTGAGCTGAGAGAGTACTTTGTAGAAGCTGCATACATGTATGTATATATGCAGCTTTTACGTCATCAAGATAAAATCTCTGGGAAATGTTTATTCAGAAATCGTGTAAACAATTGAGAAACCTCGTCACCGCCGATTAAAATGTCACAAAGAAAGGTTAAATTGGCACGAGACTGGCACAATGCCCTCTATATAATATGCAAAGTTAGCGGGTCTGTTTCGAGACGAGAGACTCCGGTGGAATAGCGTACCTGACGAGGTGACACGTGCGTGAATCTTGGCCGCGATCGCCCTGAGCGCGTCGGCCGCTTCCTGCGGTTTAGCCGCGTAAGTTCGAAGCTTCTCCAACAGCGCATCGTTCACAAGCTCGTCCGCGCTTTTATTACCCGCTGACATCACACTAAACAGAGCGCATCGCAAAACAACGAAATATCATTTACTTTCCTTTAGAAGAACCGTTCAATCGATCAGCGAATCGGGGAATCGGGCACTAGCGATCGGAAATTGCAAAAAGCCATTCCTCGATTTCGTGTGTAGGCCTACGGTAAAGTGAACACGTCAAAACGATACGCGCGCTAGGCGCAAAAGCGTACAATCGAGCTCTGCCTACATGATGACAAGTGAAACGATGAAGGATTACAGAGGCTGCAAGCTAACGTTTCGCATTGCCTTACGGTACCTGAAAAAGACGATTGACCATTATTTATCTCAGACACAACGAGTGACATCGCAATTTTCGTCTCTCCCCTCGTATTCGCTTTGTTACACAGGACTACAGGACATTCGCGACAGATGCAAAAGCAACAGCATCCCCCGTCCCGTCGCGACGACGCGCGACGGGACAGCTAGGCAACGTCGGCAATGCCTCGTCGACCTCGTCGTCGTCGTCGTCGTCGTCGTCGCATCAATGAATTTCTTCATTGGCTTTCGGCCAACGCAGTCGGAAGAGAGCTGTTAATCGCGCATTCGCAATCAGCTGGTCGCGCGGTTAGTCAATGTCGCGGGGATTAAAGTCAACCAAATCGGAAAATCGACGCGCGTCGGAGCCAAGGTTAATTAACGTGACCAAGTGAGACTTGCGCGACGTTTCTAAAATAATCCACGCCACACGTGGATCGGAGACGCGATTCCGGGAAGGCCGCCCCGACGCCACGAGACGGCCAGCGGGAGCTAATTATCTATTAATTAGACGTCCAACCGCGCGTTAAACGGCAACGATGCATATTAAAATTAAAAAGGACGACGCGTTCCACTTGGCCACGTTATGAGGGATCGCCGGCAATATCAAAAGCATCTTAAAATACAATTTTACAATTATTTTCATTTTGGCTCTATAATATTATACCTGTTCTATAAACTTGGATCTAATTTTCTTACGTTTAATTCTAGCTATACGCAAAGTACTTTGCGAAGCAACTAAAAGCAGAAGACGACATGCGGAATATACCTAATTGACGCGATGCTATTTTAATTCTTCTTAAGCAGGCAGATATACAAAAAAAGAAGAACAAAAAGACTGACGTTTAGTGATAAGGTATTTATTGATAGCTCGTAGATTACAGAAACTCTTTTTTTTATTATTTTTTTTTTTTTAATTGGGTGTACTCCTCTGCTACGCGTACAGCGTGTGATTCGAAACGTGTCAAAGGGTTAAAGGAGTGCGTGAGTTATTGCATTAAGCGTAGCATCGGTGCGCTAACGAGAGAAGCTATACGCGATGATCGATTGTAGTTCGCGGGATGAATAACAATTAATCGGTAAAAAAAATTTTCTCGACCTCGATTTATTCAGCGAAACAATCAGTGAATCTCGCGTATCTTTGTAGGCTTCTTTAACACGACATTCTTTAACACGACATCAGCCTCGTCCGATATCTTCGAGCCGAACAATTAATGACGGCGACGTAATGCCGCACGCTTAATTGGCACGTAAGAGATAACCCAATAAACTCAAGCGCATAACGAACCGCGCGATGTCAACGATACACGTCGGCTCGATAAAAACTCGATAAATAAAAGAAAAAAAAGATAAATCGCATGTGAGATAAATTCAGCGCGCACACGCGAGTATACGTGAGCGGTCGGATTATCTTTCGTCCGAATTTATTGGCGATTTGCATGAAATTTGTTGTAAAGCCGCTTAAGGTACTCAAACTATTAAGGAAGCGTAATCGGATGCTTTATAATTATAATTGAGATAAATAAAGCTGCCCGTGCCCTTGCGCGCGCGCGGGCGCGATGTTACCAGCGGTGTAATTAAAATGTCTTTCTTCTTTTTTTGTTAATTTTCGCGAGACAAGTCTATTTTAGCGAGATCTAAAGACCACCGCTGCGATCTCGGGGAGAAGAATAAAAGTCTTTGGCCTCGCTGCACCGCGCCGTGTAAATATAGCGAAACGTCGGAAAAGCATATCAGAAATAAATAGCGAACGCATATCGGGCGGGCGTGTGCGATCGGTCGGGACCGGGAACCGCGAGCAGAGATAGCGAGCACGCACGTACACACATACACACGGAGAAACACGATTCTGTCTTCTAGGTTCTTTACTCTTCCCGCTGAACGTCGCCGGTCGCGCACGACTCGTCGTCGGCCGCCCGCAGCACCGCTGCCGCCGGTTGCATCGCCGCCGGTTCGCCGGTTCGCCGATTCCGATTCTCCTCGTCGTACCTCGCCGCGATGCACCTTTTTTCATATCATCTCGCCCTCCGTCTATGAAAAGCTCTCTTGACGCTAGCCTCTAGCGTCAAAGGCCGAATTTCAATGAACCGAGATTGCTGCTGGAGGAACTCTAAAGGAAAAGGGAAGAAATTTTTTCGCGCGACGACGGCCGGTGACGGTTCTCGTGCTCGTCTATCGTCTGGCGAGAATCTCCGTGCGAACTTCGCGAAGCGATCCTCACGCTTCGCCACTCCGCGGCGGTTTGACGTTTCTGCCTGCCAAAACTATGTTTAAATGCATACCGCGCGCGCACCTACACACACCTATACTCACGAGCCGCGTCTATTTTTAGCGACGGCCGCTTCCCGAAATCGCGCCCCCTTTCTCTCATCTGAGCGATAACACCCTCGCCTCGCGCCCTCCGCGTCCTCCGCGTCCTCCAGCACCCTACAGGCGTCATCGACCGATGCGCCGCGTCGCACCGCGCCGCGCCGCGCGATGCATCGTCGAGACCGCGAGACGTAAGGATTAAAGCATACGCGAGCTTTTGCCATATCTCTTTCGGCAAAGACCAGCGTGTGACATTTTTTTGTTTTTTTTTTTTTGTTTTTTTATTAAGCGAGAAAGATGAACGTGTCTGCATTTTTGCAATGACGTGAGATTTTTTTTTACCCGACGTTTTCACGTTGGATCTGATTTTTGTGACGTGAGAAAAGGCGGACGCACATTTCTGAAAACAAATAATTTTCGAAATAGAAAACTGGCAGAACGAAACATCTGGGACTTTGAGATCTCTCTCCGCCGCATCTCTCGCGGCGTGAAGATCTAGCGTGAAACCTCAGGAAAATAATCGCTATTTATTTACCGAGCGCCGTCGAAGATCGCGTTCGGTTTGCCAAAACGGAAAATACTTCGACGGCTTTACCAGTCTTCCATAACGTCGTCGGTTCCGCTAGAATGAAAAGAGACGTTGAAATGAGTTACAGCGAGCAGGTGAAGGCGTGGCAAAATTTCATCTGGTTGCATATTATATGATGATGATGATGATGATGATGAAGTAACATTGAAATTTTTCGAAACACCTGCAAAGTGCTCGAGACAGATTTGCGTGGTCGAATCGGAGAATGGGTTTGCAGCGCGAAAAGCGTTTGAAATACACATGCACGGTTGTGCAGTTAGACGGCCTTCACTTTAATTATTAAAAAATTTACTTTAATTATTAGGAGTAAATGAGCGAGAAAGTGGCCGACAGCTGTGCGACATTCGCGTGCGGCTGTCACATTGGCGCATGTTTGTTCACGTGCGGCACGTTTAGCGGCATGAAGACATTAAAGCTGCGCACGAAACGAGGCACGCTGCGTCGCGTCGCGTCGTCGAAACTCCGTGGTACGACGCGGCACGATTCATGGAGTGTAAAAAAAAAAGATTAATTAAACGAGCTGCCGCGAGAACAATCGCGTCGAGTGGAATCGAATTAAAAATCGATTCGAAGGAGGAAGGCGTCGTTGCGAGGGAAGCAGAGCGGCAGACCGGCAGACTGGCAGGCTTCTTCTTCCGCGAGGACAGCGTCGTCGTAGTCTACGATCATACCCCCGCCAGGGTCAACAGCGGCGTTACGCGACCTCGGGGTTGCATGACCACTGGCAACGTATCTGTGCCGGGTGTCGAACGGAATCGGCGAATCAGCTAAGTTGAATCAGGGCCGGCTCAGCAGGTGTGTATGTATGCACGAGGCTCACTTGTTGATGAACGCGAATACAGTGAATTGATTAGCGGACAAGTTCCACGAGCGTGGTCGACCTCTCACGAAGCTACCACCTATCGATTGCCGAAGAGGCGTTCTCCGATTCAAACTGGCTTGCATGGTCCACGCGCTCTTCTCTCTTCAGGGTAGTCCATGTACGTACCCTTCCAATTCGACTGTACCTTCCAACGCGAGAATCTTGTTACTCTTTCCGATCGTTTCGCACGCTATCATTATGCTTCTGCCGATCGTGGCAGCATTAATAACCTGCTCCACTGCGAGTGCAGTATAACGTTACACGATTATTGTATGAAGAAAGAGAGTATTAAATGTATGCAAATTACCATGTATTACAGTCCCTCGGAGCGAAGCCACCGCTTCGCAAATTCCTTACTCGTAATGTTGTTAACCTTACTCGGTGAATGAGGAAATTTACAAAATAATTGATAAATTAAGCGCAACATTGCGTTACTCGTATGTAAAACGGACACTTTCCAATTCGCAAAAAATAAAAATAAAATAAGGTTGAAATCTTAAATTGTACAAAAGATAAAGCACCGTGCAATTTCATATTTGTGACAAATGATAAATGAATAAAGTGTTAGCCAAAATTATCGATTAAATTATTAAAAATTCAAAATTATTAAAAAACTAAAAAATAAATACGATAGCAAAATATTATAAAACTGCATTTGTTGCAACGGACGAAAAATATTTATAGATGTGTCGTGTTTAAGTCACATTAGTCACGTACGCGAAATTGCCAAAGTAAAAAAAGGATTAAAGTTTTCAGACTTATTGCACCTTCATTTAGCCATTTTATATTAGTCACATTTCTCATCGACAACCATTTGTCATAACAGCTAAGATTGCTACATTTTCTGTTCTTCCCGAGACTCCAAACGCTATCAACGGTCCTCATCTCGGGATGTGATCGTGCGCATCGACAAAATTACACTTTAACGTCATTTAGCAAGTGTTATATCTGATCCACGCTTATCTGATCAACGACGGTTGGCACAAACGTCGTTGAACTTGAGTCGCCAAGTCGTCACGAAGGTGACCGTTGTTCGAAGGCGATACACCTACGCGATCCAAGAACGTCACGCCGTGGCACTAATAACCGGCACTCTGTCAGATCGACAGAGTGACGCGAGGCCAATGAAAAGGAACACGCTGCGTATAGAGCGCGGATCGACGAGAGACATTAGAAATTCAAATCCGACTTGGTCGTCCGCAGTTCCACAGGAGGAACACCCGCCGACCACGCCTCTTATTCATGACCTAAGCGCAAGATCTTAACCGGTTCATACGCGATCTCTATCGGGCTCTCCCCTTCGTCGTCCTTCGCAAATCAAGCGGGAAGGACGTTTAGGGTTACACGGGCGATCAATACGCAGCGGTCAATTTATTGACCGGTGCAATCTCGCGCGATCTGCTCTCTAGCAAAATTTTACGTTTACGAGTTTCGCGTCTTACCGTATGTGCCTATCGCATAAAAGTTGCCGATAGGACAAGCACGAGACGGTCGTCTTGCGGTCTTTCCTTTAGCTCCAAGTACGTCGACGTTCTGATCCCTTGACATTTTCTTCTCGAAAAAAATGGGAAATCGAAAGGCGGAAATGGATACATGGGAATATATATTCTTAAATCTCTCTTGCAGCGCGTATATTAATCGTTGAGAAAACCAGATTATAACAAGTTTACAAGTTTACGATCAAGGATATCAGCAACAAGCATACGGCGCGGCGATACAGTTTGGCTGTTGAAAGAAGTGCTTGGTTTCGATCACTCGCAAAGCCGATACTCAAATCGATACCGAGGCCGTTCTTCTTACCGCGCCGCGCCGCTCCGCGCCAACTTCTCTACGGTCTCTGAAAATCCCGCTACGAGTTCCGCGTAAAAAAAGACGAAGAAAGGATAGCAGTAGTGCGCAGTATTTTACGCGTACGTTGCTCGAGCGATCACCGGGAGAAGAGACGACACAACGAGAGTAAACGTTCCGTAGGAGCAAAAAAAGTCGCGGATGATGTTCGACGGGGTGGGGCTTTGCTCTCCAGGCCAGGAATATATAAATCGCAGGTAGGGCTGAAATTCAAGTTAGTGTGGATACGATCTGAGACTATCGGCAACCTGCGGACGACAAACGATGCGGGTGAGTTTGCCGGTGATTCACTGCTGTACCTTGTTAGACTGTTCGTTTATTTGCACATTGCCAGTCTAGCGGCGTTTTACTTGCCATTCAAATGACGGAAGCGGAGATTCTAAAGCATTTTTTTTTTTTTCTTCTAAAGCGATACTACTTGACATTGTCAATCATTTGCTTCTGCTTAAAAATACAGAGCTTATTTCATAGATTGATCTTTGAAAAAATTATCGTAAAAGAAATCGCTGTATTCGCGCTACATAAATGACGCGAGAAAATGCAAACAGATCGAAACATCGCGGAATATATTAATAGAACATTGTGGTATCATACGTACTGCGCTGACGTCATGACGTTTTCATGGAAGCTAATTTCATCTTGTTTGCAATTTGGTGATCATTTGCATGCAATACACGAAATCCGACAGCCATTGCCGCAAACGTTTCAAAAAGTTGTCGCGCTGCGCATATTTCGCGACTATGTTTTCTTGAAATGATAAGAAACAAGCGCATATGCCCCGATAATATCCTCTTGTTGAGAAAAACTGCAAGTATAGAAGCGTTTCTAATTCTGTATTTTTATATTTGTTATACTCTTCTTTTATTTAAATGTAAAACTCGGTCAGAAATGATTAGTCGAATCAATGTTAACACGTGAATGATTAATGTTGATATATTATTGTTTGACATTTTATCATGTTCCGACTTTATCAAAGTTATTTTTTTATTAATTAAACATCTGAAAATATTTCGATGATTTCTGTAGCCTTTCGACTAATACATTGAATATACTGTGCTTCCGACTTAGTGTCAGTTCGATGTACAATTGACTGAAAAACAATGTCTTATATAAAAAGAATTCTTAGAAATGTTTGTAATTGGTCAATTAATATAAAAACAATTGTGACAAAGTCAAAAATGATAAATTATCCGTTATCGACAATTTATCGAAGTATCGACTAACCATTTCTAGCTGGGAATCCAAATTGTGTGAACGACATGTCTTTCAAGCTTCAATCTTTTTGCAGGGTTTATCATCGTTCGCGATTTTCTTCGCGGTGACAGTTGGAACGGCAGTATCGAAACCACTATGGTCGACTCTAGTCGGCACCAATTATCTATATTCTACGCCTGGAATCAGCGCACACCCGCATTATCTCGCCGCCTATCAAAATACGCACTCTCCCTATTACGTTTACAATGTATCCGTCGTAAAATATTTGGAAGTTACGCGTAAGCATCATTTATAGCGTTACGCATCTTTTCAGGTTTATTCGAACGTAGGTGGCGTACCGAATACTCTTCACGTTAGCGGCAAACCAGAAATTTCTCATGTGCCTGCTTACAACTTTTACTATGGAACACCGATTTACGATATCAGGATTCCATTAAATCCGGTAAATGTTACGAGTTATATATACCATACGCAAAAAATTTTCTTTTAGATTTACTCTCAAAATCATAGTTCTTGTAAGACAAAGAATTTGAAAAATTTTATAGTGTTAGTAAAATTTAGATAAAATTTAATCAAATTACTTTATATATGTATAATATACAATACTATAAATTAATTTGCTTTAAATGTTGCTAAAAGTATATCAAATTCTTCCGAGTTCATGTCGTTGCACGGCTACTATGATTTTGAGGATAAATTTATCTCCATGTACATATACAAATGAATATGGTAATTTGTGTTATTCCAGGTTTATCCCGTGCTGACACCATCGCATCCAGGAGTTCCTCCGATAGTTCCGCCGACATCGACAGAACAATCTTTCGACGAGAACGATTACGACGGCATCGAGAAGTTAGATACAAAAGTCGAAGTGGATACTGAGACGAAAAAAGACTCGGAAAACAATGAGCAGGACGACGATTCTATAACTGTGGAAGCAATATGAGATAATTTTCCTCGTTACGTGCGCAGCATAACATACCGACGTGGAAAGTTAATTATAGTATAGTACGTTAACTTGTTTAGCGTTGCCTTTATATTTATATAACATGTTACGCTGTCAAGCGTAATATCCAAGATGCAGCGTTAAAAAGATTTTTTTCAATCAAATTTTTATTAAAAGAAAAGAACAATGCACTGTTATAGTTTGTACGTAAGAATAAAGTAATTGTAAAAATAAGATATTTGTAATAAAAAGAAAGAATCTTGACACACGTCTCATTTTACTCAGCTTTCCCTATTTCGAATCGCCCTTTGAAAACTGGTTAAAGTGATTTGTAAATTTATTAACAGACATTTGTCAATTTTTCATCGCGTACATTATCGGGACAGCTATTTATTAACTCGACAGAATTCGACTGATTTGATATCGCCGCGCAAAAAACACAGAGGATAGAGACGGAGCAACTTAGCGTCGATAAATCGATTGTTGAAAAAAAGAAACGTTGAGGTCACTTACCCCGAGAATCCGCGATAAAACAGGGTCAAAGATGATGAGAAGTCTTCGAATCCATCAGTACATCATTTTCCTTGCTACGCGCTCGTTTACATCGACGAAAATGATTGTTCGCCATTGTGGGACGTTATGGGCGATCGCGCTGCTCGTTCTTCTCGTGAGCTTATCGTTCTCGGAATCTGTGAAATTACGAAAACCACGAAAGAGGACTACGATGAAAAGCCCCTATCAACAGTCCAGGATCGGACCGGTGATCATAAAAGTGATGCACAAATATAACGATGACGCTCTCGCTCGCGGCGCGTCCGCGTCGGGCGGTTGCGCTAACGGCAACTGCAGAAACGCCCGCGATAAATTCCACCTCAACGTTAACGAAGCGATATCCGAGGAAGACAATTTCCTATCGGACGAGGAGTCGTTGCGTTACGTCGTGCACCCGCAGAAGTACGAGCATTTCGTATTGAGAAAGAATACGGGAGCGCACGTCAACAGATACAAAAGGGACCCTGCATTTTCGGAATTACATTCGTCCAATGCGAGCGACCGCATAGCGCTTGATCGCGACGACGACGGAACGAAAGAGACTAAAGCGAATTTCACGAGAGTTCCACTATACAGAATTGACAAGATTAAAAGAGATCTTTCGGAACGTTTAAGCGAAGCGAGCAATGTATCGAAACACGAGAATAAAGGAAATTTCACAAGAGTTCCGCTGTACAGAATTGACAAACATAAAAGAGATCTTTCGAAACATTTAGGAGAAGGTGAAATATCGACAAATGACACTAAAGCAAATCTCACGAGAGTTCCACTATACAGAATTGACAAGATTAAAAGAGATCTTTCGGAACGTTTAAGCGAAGCGAGCAATGTATCGAAACACGAAAATAAAGGAAATTTCACAAGAGTTCCGCTGTACAGAATTAACAAAAATAAAAGAGATCTTTCGAGACTTTTGGGAGAAGGTGAAATATCGAGAAACGAGACTAAAGCAAATCTCACAAGAGTTCCGCTATACAGAATTGACAAGATTAAAAGAGATCTTTCAAAGCATTTAAGCGAAGCGAGTAAAACGTTGAAAAACGAGAATAGAGGAAATCTAATAAGAATTCCGCTATACAGAATTGACAATACAAGGGATCATTCGAAAGTTTTAAGCAAAAACGAGAATAAAGGAAATTTTACGAGAGTTCCACTGCACAGAATTAACAAGAATAAAAGAGATCTTTCCAACTTTTTAGGCGAAGCGAATAAAGTATCGGAAAACGAGAATAAAGGAAATCTTACGAGAGTTCCGCTGTACAGAATTGACTACAATACAAGAGATCCTCCGAGAAGTACAAGTAACCTTAGCACCGACTATTTTTCGAGAAGAAACGACAGTGACTATTACGCGCAACGGAAAGCCGTCATGGATAGATATTACGCTCGGCAGCGTGAGATAAACGCGCGGTACGCTAATCGAACGACTGTTACTCCGAGATTGGAGCACTGGAGCAACGCGTCGCAGCATCGTTTGGCAACGAGTAACGCTACTCTCTTCAACCTCGGACGTGTGTACCCCAGTAAGGACTCGACGACGAGGGACAGCGTGACTTTTCGTCATCCGTCCGCGAAGATCGATCCGATATACAGCAATGAATCGCGATACATTAGGATACCGACCGACCTGAACAGTCAGCGAAACATTGCCCCGGAAATCGGTCTCGGTTTCAAATCCGACGCCGAGTTGTCTCAAACGAGAAGCAGCAGTAACATCGAGAGAAACGCGTTGGATTATTTTGTTACACCCACGCCATGCACGAATTTGTCCTCATCTGGCACTTTAGCTCCGAAAACACGAATCAAGCACGCTAAAAATTGTACAGGGCAGGACACCGAGGATTGTAACAATTCGACGGATAACGTGCGTCAATAACACTAATGTCACTTTCTATAAATTCCTACTCTCTAAATCAGTATGAGTGTATTATTCGCTGAAAGGCAGGGAACAGCCTGATTTCAGTGGCATACTTATAACTGTATCAGTGATAATATACTGATTTTGATCAGTAATAATACACTGATTCCGATCAGTGAGAGTACCCTTCTCTTAATCGAGATCATTCATCAGTTATAAATATAGAATATTGTAAATCAATCGGATTTCACTGATTTAGATTTAAAGAGTAACGAGTTTCAATCTCAACACTTTTCTTATACGTTGCATTATAATAATAATGTGTAATATATTATAGTATTACGAATCGCGGGTTTTATTTTCTAGGCTAACGTCGAGGGCAAGCTACGGAAGGCAAGCTACGGATGGGGAAGATGCGAAGGAAAGATCGTGTACCAGCACAATTTGCTTCTGGGATTAACGGGTCCCTCGATCCTTGACGCTTTGTTCGAGGTAATCATTCAGGGCCCCGTCTGCATCACCTGCGTGGAGGCGTTGCAATTTAATGAAACCAGAGCGACAGTCATGTTGGATTCCGGGGGACCTGGTCACGAATATGCGAAGCTTAGGTTACAGGGTTATCAGAACGAAGGATTTTCCTACATAATAAAGGTCTGGGGCATCAACAAAACTGGTCAGGTTTGCGATAATGTAGACGTAGACTAATCGAGATGCGAGTAACGTGTCAAATGAGTGAGCCAAGTAACACCACACGTCACGCATACGTATAAAAAAAAATCTTTAATGTAAAAAAATTAAGTAATGTTTTTATAAATATGTTGTAGCATTGTTTGTTCAGCTTTACTTTATATTAAGCAAGTAATCTCGAGGTACAAAACAAATTAACACATACGTAAAATATGCACCGCAAAAAATTCCAAATTCTCTCCATGAAAGATCACTCGCACAAATTATAAAAATAATCTGAGCCTCGTTTCCTTCTAATTTCAATATTAGTATAGAATGTAGTATAGATAGAACTCTCTTCAACTTCGTCGAACATCTGCATCGTCATGTAGATTGGAGATTATATACGGTACTCAGGCAGTTGCAGTCAAAGTTCAATAATGGCGTGACTAATGTACTAAATGCCAATTGATTGCACAGCTGTGCCAACGTTTCAACGAGCCATTAATTATTCTTTAATGCTTGTAACAACGAAGGCCACCTTCTTAAAAAAAAAAAGAAGAAAAAATTAAAGAAATAAGAAATTTTGTCATACTTCGTCGACATACCTATTCGCGCTTGCAACGTTCATAAAAAGAATTCATGAAGCTTTCTTCTTCGCCTATTTATCGCGATTCAATACGAAACACTTTCATCTTGAGAGGCTGAAGATCTCTTCGGTATGGAGGTCGGAAGAGGTGGCGGCGGTACATCCGGTATTTTTTCTCTGTCGTTCTTCGTGTTGATTTTCTTCTCGTCATGGAAACTCGGTAACAGATGGCCAGAGTCGGCGTTTCTCGGTGTGGTAGCTGGGATCGGTTCCAAGGACTCGTAAGGTTGGTAATCGATGTAATAAGTGCCGGGCACGACGTGCGGATTGAAACCGTTATACGTGTAAATATACGGGTCGTAGTAGAGCGAATGGTAATTTGGATAGAAGCTCAGTGGCACCTGCTGCTTTTTCTTCTTGGTGTTCTCGGTATCACCATTCTTGGGACCGTTGTCCTTCGTGCGATCGATGGTGGTCGCGTCTTCGGGCTCCTTCGCGACACCGAAGCTCGTCGACTCGGCTAGATTCGACGTTGAGGAGGAGTTCTCCTGCTCTTGATCGTTCCTGGTCGCCGTCTTACTATCGGCGCCGAGCAGCGGATAATGCACCACTTCCGGCCCGACGAAATAAGGCGCTATCTGCGTGTAATAAAACGGCGGCACGTAACCGACGGCGGTTCGATGGATGACCGGTTGTATCACGGGAAACGCTCGCGACGGCGACAGATTCTGATTGCTCGTGATCACGACATTGTACACCCTCGGCACCTTGAGGAGACCCGGCGCGGCAAACGCAACGGTAGACAATGCGCACAAAATCAGCAGCTTCATCTAGAAAAAGCAACACTCCCGTTAGTCGTAATAAATTTATTTTAACATCAGCACTGAATTCGTAATAAGGATTTGCAAAAGAATTTTACGTGACGACTGTGCAATTATCATTACGCAGATATCTCTCTATTTACGACAGGATTCTGAGATAAATTCAAATGATCGTAATCAAACATTTATTCTTCATATAAATATTATTTATAAAAAAATAAAATAATTATTTTGTTTATTAAAAACGATTATAGATTTCCATTTAAGAAATGACAAAAAATTTTTTTTTCAAGATTATAATTTTTAATATAATGTTTGCTATTATAAAGTAATTATTCAGTTTAAACGCAGATTTATTTCAACAAATGATTAACAACAATACTTTTTCTTAAAAATCTAATTTTTAATATAATATATAATATTATAAAATTGAAATTTTGAATCTGGTTAATTAGTCCTGCTATAATTCATTTTTCATAAATTCGTAAATCGAGATAATTGCAAGTAGAGGGATATCTGTAATTTAATCATAGTGTAATCATTATTCTTTCTAATAAGAAAATAATCGAAAATATGCGAAATGGAGGACAGTGGGAAGCAAAAATGGGGACTGTTTTTATAAAAGTATCCGATAACATTGCTGAAAAGTAAAAGATGTATGGTATACCGGTATCGCAAGTTACCTCGCGCGTAAAACGACGCATACAAACGATCGGAAAGACACGTGCACGGAATGTTACTCATACGCCGTGCTCATAGGCGTGTACCCGAGATTGAATTATCGCATTTGAATTCCTATCGCGTTTGAAGTTCAAGCTCCCAGAGTAATATGGCTGGCAAAGCCGCGCGGAGCCAAACGATATTACATCGAGCGTTAATTTCAATCTCGCATCACGCTCGTTGCATCACGCTTGTTATCGATAATATGGAGAAGATATTCTTTAGTGAAAAATGTAAAAGGTTATCGCGTAGACAAAATTAAAGTTAAGAGTATTCGACACACTGAACTTTCAGTTTGTTTGCTTTTATTACGAGAAATTAATGTTTTGAGAAGGCACATATATCAGACCAATAATATATCGAGCGAATACTTCCTAGCCGGCACGTACAACGTATAGTCAACAGGAAATAGATGTCAGGTAGAAAGGGTTGAAAGGTATGACTAAAGCCTGTCAGCGAGTAGGCGAGAACACGGGAGACGCATGGCATTGCACCAAGTGAATCATCTCCAAGTGAATCATCTCATCAGCATTCGCGGTGTCATTTGCACGTATCACTTCCTACCTGCGATAGGCTCCACGGTCACGTTCACCTTGTCGAATCGGTTCGTCTTTGGAGTTAGAGTTTAGCCGCAACGGCCAGCAACGGCGCGGATTACCCGTTTCGCGTGTACTCACCTTCGCGTCCTGCTCTTATCAGCTTCTCTCTCTCTCTTTCTCTCTCTCCTACGCGTTTCCTCTGTATGGAGCGCGAGGAATCCGCGAGAAGCTGACACCACAAGTAGCAAGAGCGCTGCATGGGCCCGTAGTATATATGGCCCATGGGGTTCCAGGGTTCAAGTCCCGCCTCCCCCACTACGGGCGACTCTCGGCGAAAGTACTCTCCGATCGCTACTATAATGTCCAACTTCGGACCAACCTATATCAGCCGGTAGAACTGTAGAAGGACAACCGTTTGCGGATCGAGTGCAGCGTACGAACGATTTCTAGGAGGACTCGCGTGTCTTCCCAGGCAAGTCGCTTTTGAAATCGCGTACACGCCCGCGTATCGATAGACACGCCACATTCTTACGTCTCGCGTCAAGCGATTATCTAATCTAAAATCCGTATTCTTTCAAGCTACACCAAATTATGTAAAAAGGACGAGACGAAACTTTGATTCGACCACTCGTTCTAGTGCGCCAATGTACCAATAAACGATTGTTTACGATTAAGTTTACGCACAAACGAGTGTAAGAAAATCAAGATATTCTGTATTTCATTGTGTACATAGAACATTGTCGATCGTTACTGGCGTAGTAAGAAATACTGATTGTGAGTTTTATATTTTCCCAAATTGTTACCTGCGAGGTATTCAATCGGAAAACAAAGTGGGACGTAATCGCTCGGCCCTTTCAGCGCTGCCATGAGTTACAAAGTTCGTAAATAGCTCGATAATAATGTGTCGAATTCGTCCATCGCACAAAGTAGTTTACCTTGACGTCTCTCAATTCGCCTTCTAATTACGAACCTTTGTGATAAACGCTACGTGTACGTGTCCTCGAAAGCGACACAGACGGAAATGTACGCAGTGGAAGGTATACGGTATACACATACGTTAATGCTTAAAAACATACTATTCTTTTACTGCACGGCGTGTGATGCCAATTTATTACGTAATGTCGTGTTATCGCAGATTTGTACAATGCTGTTTACAATAATTATTCAAGCGCGAATTATTAATATCGTTATTAAGAAATAATGATATTTGGATAAGAGTGAATTTCTTTTAGGAAAGCTTTCGAGCAGATGCGCATATAGTGTGTACGTATTCGGAATTAAAAGTTGCACAGCTCTGATTTCTCTCGTTTGACAAACGTGTCCCGTTTGCCGTTGTGACTACTAACATGTGTGGAAGAACGAACGATGCGGACGCGCTCGGTAAGACCGTTTACGAAAAGATTTTATATAAATCGCACCATAAGATCCAAAATACCAAACCGTACGCGCATATCGGTCGTCCTCGCGAGAAGAAAAGCGTCTCGTTGGAATTCATCGTGCATAGCTTGGTAAGTCAACGTGCTTGAACATGAGCGTATGTATATATACGCGAGGAAGCGAGTCTTTCTCGGGTGATCGTGCGACGCCTCGCATTATTCTTTGTTTGACGAACGTTTGGTCGCTTCGTGATACACGTTTTATGTCAATATATCTGGTAATTGCAAAAGCAAGCTTTCAGCTCAGTCTACACTCGCAGCATCATAATGAAGATATAAACGCATTGCCATGAATCATAACGGACTATATAGTACATAAATACTTGAAACTACACGCGAGCAACTGAATTCTCAATCTCGAAACCGCTGAAAATTTACGATTGCTCGAGCATTCATTTTGATTATTCTCGAGTAGCACGCAAAGTTACTATGTACAATACATACACGTTATAAATATAAACCTTTTTGATTACGCCTCGCGCCTCGCGTCGCAACGAGATAACGTAACATCAACCGCGTTTGCGATCACACACTTAAAGTGACATCCGATAAATCGATCGGCGATCGATTTCATCATCGCGGTCATATCGACTCGATCGGTATGTAACAGATGCGGCGCAGCAGCAAGATTGGAAAATTCGGGAGGAAGACGATCATCAGCAACACCAAAGGCGACAACAGCAGCAAAATGTTGGCGTATACCACCAACCACCAGACCGACAACGTTCCCAGAACCGGCTCTAGCATTATGATCCTCCGTCGGTCAAGAGGTCGAGCACACGAGTATAAAAATACGAGTGGGAGCGAGGTACTCGTGAGTGTTCCGAGCTATCCGGTTTTACGAAGGTGAAGCACTCCCCGATCATGCTCGCTCTTTCATCGTCGGTACATTCCGAGGGATGCGCTGAAAGCAAAGAAAAACCCTTTCAACTACTTTGCGCCTTTTCTTCTTCTGTAATTTATATATCGCCACAAAGGACAATTGAGAACTTCAAATTGCTTTTCCTTATCTTTCATCGCTAACATCTGCATCTGATAATTCGAGCATAAACATATAATGAACAATATCACACAATTTATATCGAGATACTTTCATATTACTAAAATAATAATTCTTTATGCTAGGTCAGTGTATATTTGTAAGGCAAATTAAATAACCATATACATTGGCGTGACGTTGAGTTATCTAACTAAGCGGATAGTGATGTCTCAATTGTTACGTCAGTTCACTACTATGCACTACTTCGGTTCTAATTATGCAAGAATTTCACAAATTATTCGTAATAATTGCATAATGTTGCCAAGTCATTCAACAAAACATAAAAAATAGTTCTGCGCAAGTTGATTTGTCCTAAATTGTTTTTTAAACAAAAAGCAGTAAAAAAATCAATTATCTACTGATATCGTTCTTCCTTTACCTGTCTTCAATTAAAAAAAAAAGTGAAATCAAGTAAATAAATTGACAATGTCGATGAAAATGACATCTTAAAAAAAGCTCTCGTACGATGTCCATGATAAATTTAATGTTGTTATGACAAATACGAATTCGTGAGCGAGATCTCTTTCCTCTTAGAGTTCGCCCATCTACTTTCCTTATTTGTTCTGTCGAAATTACGAGACTGTCCTTGGTATCAAAGCTACTAGATTTATCTCGTGACAGGATATTGAGTAAGCTCGTGAAGCAATGCGAAAACGCAGAGGATAGAATTACGTTGAGTATGCGAGAAAAAGAGAGACAAAAAGAAAAAAAGAAAAAAAAAGAAAAAAAGAAAATGGAAAAATATTAGAAAAATTGTTGCAATCTCTTTGCAACGTGCACATAACATCGCAAGAAGCACGGTACGTACATGTCGCTTGCATGCGTCAGACGTGCTGCATCGAGAAAAGTGAAATTTTCACAATTGCATAAGAACTATATAATACTAGCGTTGAACGCGACGTCATCGTATAATGCAATCTACGTGTGCGATGTAATGTCAATGATCAAAAATAATAAGATAAGCGGTTTGTGTTTGACGCCAGTGGTTAATTACGAATTACGTAAACGAGTCATCTTCTTAAATTGGTGCATCTATTAAGGCTTGAGCAAGTATATAATGAAGTATACATTTCGCCCATCTCATAATTACAGTTTCTACCCGCTGAGCAATTAATTAAAAAAGAAAGATAATGCCTTATACTGTGTTACTTGTTATTTATCGTTTGATTGTATTAAAAAAAAAAAAGAAAACTATGAAATAATCGCATCGTAAATTCCTTCGTGCGAAGAACTACATAAATATAACGATGGTGTCAGATACGTCGTAATACTCATTGTCAGTGTTGTAAGGTATCTAACTACAAGTATAGATATTTTTTGTGTATCTGCTTATGTAACTAGTTACATTTTATTTTGCATCTAAAATAACATTTTAGGTACATGAAAAATATCTTTAGTATTACAATGAAAAACGAAAACAATGTTGCAATTCAAATCTAAATAGATAAGAAAGGAATCTTCTTCTGTATATACTATGCAATTATTTATAAGTACTTAAGTGATAAATCTAAGGAATTTAAGTATAAATTGTACAAGTATAATGTAATTCTTGAAATATTTAAATTGTATAACAGTTGTACCTTTTTCAACACCAGTAGAATGTCTTTTTAGTACTGGAGAATAAATTTTATTACAAAAAAGTCGATGATTATTTTGACATGTTACCTATGTTACCTATGTTAAAAAGAAACAAAAAAATATTTAAGATGTACAATAAAGTAAAAAGAATTAAAATATATAAATAATTATATTATTAACATTCATATTATTATATTCTATTACGTGTCTCTAGATTAGTATGAAGATTTATTTTGAAAGTAAATGAATCTACATCTAGTTATTCGTAGAAACTATGTATATCTGTATAGTTATATATTTTTTCAAATAACTGTGATTATTCTCGTTATTTTAAAACCAGTATTTCTTACAACACTGGTAACATTCTTATACAGAACGCACAGTGCCTACGTCAAATCACCTTTTACTTTTTGCGAGTCGATCATGTGTGGGAACGTATTTAGCGAAGATTAGAACTACTATAATCTTCACGACTAAAACAAGTAAACTGAAGACAGTCTAGAGACGAGTTTGAGTGGAAGTCGCTCGGTCACATTGTCAAACTTGCTTTTATTTAACTCGAATCTCTCTCTTTCTCTTCGGAGTTTATTTAAATCGGTGATCGATTACGCGCGCCCTGACAGGGCGCGCGATTGCGTTTCCACCCTACCTTCCACTATCCCGACAGCTTCCAAGCTCCGCGTCGCGACATTCGAGGCAGACCGCATCGCATCAGGCAAAACCGCGATGCGCCCTTATCCTCTCGCGACGCGTGTACCGCGAAGCATCCGAGACGAGCGTCACGATGTGGACGTGCGCCGACGCGGGAGGATGCCGCCGATACGATTCCGAAGCCCGCGAGTCATACGCACGCAAGCACGCACGCACGCACGCACTTCGTTCTTCTCCGAATTCCGTTTTTTTTTCTTTTTTTTTCTTTCTTACGACTCTAAACGCGCTGGACCTCGCTCGCGCATTATACGGACTACGAGATGACTCGCACGACGCGAGCGGGCGCACGCTCGCTTTCCGTGGACTGAGAGCGCTAAAGTTCGCGGCCAGTCTACGGCAGACTTTCCCTTTCTTTCGGCTCTTTGGAGACCGGCGGCGCCGATGTAATACCGAGACGGGATCGACTACGTTAAAGTCGCCCGATTACTATATAGGAGTGGCGCTGAATGCCGTACCGCACCGCACCGCGTCGTGTCGTGTCGCATGAGGACGCACGGGTTTGTACGGCAGCTCGATGGCATTGACAAGTTTTCCATTGCGCGCCCCGCTTCCTTGCTTGTTGCTCAACGAACGAACAAAGAGCGTACCAGCTAGCAGGGAGCGGTCGTACGGAATTATGCAGAATGGACTCTCGTGTACGCAAAGATACAAATTTGCGTTCGATGCTTTTGTACGCAAAAGTTTATTCCCACTTTCCGTTTTATATAAAAAATTAATACCATATATATACTCGTATATACATGGCAAATTAGCTTTCTTATAGAAATGCAGACAGAGAAGAGACAGTGTTGTTAAGATTAAAGGTGAAGTTTCTTTTCAGAGGCTATAATTGCGGTCAAGGCTCTATGGCCTTCGGATCTACGTCCTAATTGTACATACGTGATAAATTCGCGTCTACGATTTTTTAAATAAAATATTAAGACCGGTACAGACCTGTTGCGCATCGTATCATCGAAGCGTATCAATTTTGGATACGCAATAGTACAACGTTCTCTATCTTTTCACATTATTGCATCAAACTTTTGATGGTGATGATATGCGAATGTGCAACATGTGCGTTTCTTTTTTTATGTACACGCAACATTCAATTCACCGGAGAATCGAAGACTTGATAATCGTGAGCAGTTCCTACCGATACGTCTCTTCTCATTCCCGATGTATCAAAATATTGTGTGATAGAATCTTTTCGTAACGTTTTCGTAATACAATATTGGTGCAACATTGCAATATTTCAATAATACTGCAGAAACATTGAAAATACCTGGCGGAAAAAGCTTTAAAAAAAGTTTCTAAAAGAAAATTCTAGAAGAAAAAAATTCTAAAAAAAACTAATTTAAGAAATGTTACAAAAATCTATAAAAAAGCCAGAATTGGAATACTTTTGTTAATTTTAGTAGTTAAATACATATTTTTTAAGAAAAAATAAATATTTAAAAAAATAAATACTTTTACAAAATAAATTAATAATTTTTACAACTTTCTATTGTTAGTACAACTTTGTACTTATTCATAAAAATTTTTTCTGCCAGAATGACTTAAAAATGTGTATAATGTTGTAATTTGTTTTAACGTAGTTTCATCAAAAAATTTATAGCAACAGAAATGACTTACTACAAAAATACAAAAATTTTTAAAAATTGAGAAAAATGTTCTGATTTTTTGTGTAGAATTTTTTCCGCTAGGATATTGTTGCAACATTATTGACTGGAATATTCTGTGCTGTATGGATGAAAATTGAACGTCGAAATAATTTTTTTCTAGTTAATTCTTTGCCTGGTCAATCGGAGAAAAGTTGAAAAATCGTATGACCAAACGATTATCTATTTACAATATGATTATTGTTTGTATGCGTAATTATCATATGGTGGAATGCTAGCGATAGCACAAGCAGAACTCTACACAGTGTAAAGAAAGCTCTGAGAAAAATCTCTTTTCGCGTGTGCGTCTCATACGCCGAGAGATTCGATTGTCCAGTTAAATAATTCGATTGACAGCATTTCTCGCGTCGAAAAATGACGAACAATGGAAAACGCGCGATGAACGATCTCCGAGTTGTTCCGAACCGACGGCCGATCTCGCGCGCGAACGTTTCTGACGTAGGCAACGCGTTAAGAGGCGGTTCATCGCTCTCGCACAAAGATGACCTTCGAACGAGACTTGGTTCGCTCGACGATGATGTGCGCGGTAATTGGAACACCGCGCGCCAACAACTCGGAGACTGTATCTCTTTTTTGAGATACGCTGCGCAATTCCGTACAACGTGTGCGGTACAACGTGTGCGTGAATAAATTTCTCTGACGAAAACAGTATCTGCGGATTTTAACGACTTTGAGAACGTCATCCTCGTACACGTTTTCTCGATATCAATTTATTGACTTAACGAGTTGGGTTGCGCTGCACATTTGCATCTAAATTAGTCATTTTCTACTTGGATTCGTCACAATTTATTTACAATGTAAGAAATGTAACAAAAAGTAAGAGAGAGAGAGAGAGAGAGAGAGAGAGAGAGAGAGAGAGAGAGAGGTATCTCACGGAAAATGTTGTAAAACTTTTATTCTACCCCGTCCTAAAATCCAAACATTTAAATTAAATGAAAATTTATAGTTAATAATTATCTTGCGTAAGTTCATAATCGGATTTAACGTTTTCTTTTGATTAAACACAATAAATGTTTATTGAATTTATCGTCTTTTGTTATACCTTGACTATTCTTGCTAGATGGCGGGTGCTCTCCAGTCGATCCATTGATATCCGCCGATAAAGATATCTTGGGCTACAAGCAGAGAGCGTTTGCGCGATCGAAGGCAACTGCCTCTTCACAACCTAACATGCCGATACAACTTGGAAGTCGCCAGCGCACCGTCTGAAACGTGGAAAATCTGCGAATTATAAAGAAGTTGAAGACGATGTCAGCGCGACACTCGCGTCATCTATTGTGATCAGTAATAAGCTTGTTATTCAAAGATATCTGGGCCACACGTGTTTTTGGACATTTATTTGCGTTTATATCAATTTGAATAAAAACAATTCCTGTTTATCATTACGTGTTTTTTTCTTTTTTTTTTTTGTAAATCTGTACGTATCAACTGATTATTGATAACATATAAATAAGAAACGACTTTACCGACGTACCGATGAATTATTTAATCATGAGGTGTGCTACATAAAACATATGCTATATATACAGCCCAATTTTAGCAATACAGAGATTGAACAAAGATATTTTAAAAACCATTTCACTTTATAAAAATATTTAGTTGTCCGTGTCTCATGTCACAGCGTTGCCCACTAAAATTTTTTGAACACAAAGTGTTCTAGAGACTGAGTAAATTGATGAGAGGATCGAGACGACGTATTAATTGACATAAAACATGATTAAGTTGCAACGTGGTTTAGTTCAGGTTTAACTGAACATTTTTTGCCTAGATCGTGGATATTATCTCTCATCCATGAAGGCAACAAGACGATTAACTAGAAAGATCTCAGTAATGAAGAGTTAACTAACCTAAACTAGCTATGTAAAGGGCCACGTAATCTTTAATGCCGATCAAATAATTTCTCCATGGATGTTTTTAGAACGTATAATAGAAATTCGATCTCAATAAGAAAAGAGAAAGATAGGCAACTATGGTGATTAGAAAAATGACGTGAATGTTTCCACTACTCTCGGGCTTTTTCATGACCTTAATATTGCTCGTAAAAAATTACATATTCTAAAAGTTCAGTCGTATCCGAAGAAAATTGTATTCGTATTTTAGAAAAACAAAGCTGTAAAATCGCAAAGTTACTTTTTATTACGCTTTTTTTTAAGAAAAAAATGCTCGAGTGCTGATATTTTTGCAACTTTCATCATTTGTAACGGTAAAATTATAAATACTTTATTTTCATCATAAACATTTGTCTATTCTCTGAATAGATATTCTTTATGTCTATTCTACATGAGCTTAAAGCAAAATTCAATTTTTACGAACTTACAAAATTTTTTTTATCGAAATTTTAAATGTGTAATTTTTAAAGATACTGTCCCTTGTAATTTTGTCAAGATTTAGAATGACTGAATTGTACGCTTTATATTTATATATATTATATTCACCTATTAGAGAAAATTATTCAACGGAAAATTACTAATTAATGACTAGGAAAAATTTTAATTTTAATCTAAAAATTGTTGTATAAAACATGAAATGACTTATGAACAATGTAATCATTTAAAATAATTTTAAATATCAATAAAATGTTTCAACAATAATGAAAAATGGAATGGTTTTTGATTCAAAATTTTGAAAGTATCGCCAGACCGAGATGTTCCAACATATGACTAGCTGGGGCCCTGAAAAGGGCCAGTTTAGTATCAGTAGTAGAGTCAGAAAATTATTTTTTTGCTGCTTTCTTGGTAGCTGCTTTAGTCGATTTTGGCTTGGGTGTTTTGGTTTTGGCGGCCGGAGCTTTGGTAGCTTTCTTGGTTCTGGAAACACTCTTGCTTTGGGCAGCAGCCTTCTGTTTCGCCGCAGCTTCCACCTTTTTCGTCGCTGCTGTCTTGGCGGTCTTCTTCACAGTCGCAGACTTCTTTTCGGTCGTTGTCTTCTTGGTATCAGATGCCTTTTTCGCGGCAGGTGCTTTCTTGATAACTTTCTTCTCGGCAGCTTTCTTGCCGGTGTCAGCGCTCGATTTCTGCACGGTACGCTTCTTTACCTTACCGCTCTTCGGAGCGGCCTTGGTGGTAGAGAGCTTGAACGAACCCGATGCACCCTTTCCCTTGGTCTGCACCACCGCACCGGACGTGACAGCCGTCCGCAGGTATCTCTTAATGAAGGGAGCAAACTTTTCGCCGTCGATCTTGTAAGTCGAAGAGATGTACTTCTTGATAGCCTGCACGGACGAACCCTTGCGATCCTTCAGATCCTTGATGGCGGATGTGACCATCTCGGAGGTCGGCGGATGATTCGACTTGGGGCGCTGTACCTTCGCTGCTTTAGATTTCGCCGTCTTCTTCGCAGATTGCGCACCGGCGGCTGCGTTTTCCGCAGCCGCGGCATTACCAGATGCGCTCTTATCCTCCATGACGATATATGCGAAAGAGTTTTGAGTTTTGCGGACGTTCAAAGACGAAGTACAAATATAAACTTTCGTTCTAAACGCTCACAGATAACGCTCAAGATTCGCGAGCGAGTCCGAGATCACGCTACTAGTACCATGAGCGCGGACCATGGAGAGAGACCCTTCCAATCTTGCAGGTAGCAAGCTGCCGGGAATGAAAGCGCTCTCGTTAATTGTTTCTTGTTTAAACAATATTTTGCACAATGAAGGCCCTTCGTTCGCCATTCACAATTGTACGAGCAACTAGCTAGTTTCGTTTCATACGATTTTCCACGCTCCTCCGCGCGAATGTCCTCCATTTTTTCGCGTTTCCCTGCGATGCGCGCACTCGGCTCGTTCGCGAGGCCCGATTCAATCCGAGAAATAACTTAATAAATAATATAATTATTAATTCACCGCTCACTTATGCGGCTCACATAACGTCCTGATAGCTGTGCTAACCGATCGCAAGCCTTTACTCCGAGCGTGGCACCAGATTCCCCTTAAATAATCCAACTTTCGCGGGTGGCAGAATACAAGCGTTAGCGCGACACAAAGTAGATACCGATTACAAAGTACATTTGCAGACAATTTTACGGAATAGTGTAAAATGCCATTATCGACCGGGGGATGCAGGGATACAATTAGGTTGCAATATTACACGCATAATCATGAAATTCGTACGAGGAATATCGTATATACGCGGAGGCGACCACCTATAAGCCGCCGATTGCTCTCCCGCAGTTATCCTTACTGTTATAATGTAATCCTAGACAATATAACGAAATAGCCCGTATAGATTCGTATTAATGAAAAATACCGTTCGACGAATGTCAAGTGCTCGTGGAACGCTCGTTTTTTCCAAATTCATCGACGTGAAGCGCAATTTAATGCCGTAATACACTCCTCATCTGCGTACTGTGCGCATTGAGAGAACGTAAAAACCGAGCCGTAACCTAGTGATATTTCTACGCAATCAGTTCTACGGATGATACAAATGCTTCTGCATTTTTCAATCAAAATCGATCATACACTAAAATTTTTGTGCCTGGTGCTCCGTGTCATGATTTTTTACATCGGATCTGTGTTCGAGCAACATTTCGACCACTCTTATTCGTAGCGCGCCAAACATGTCTCTCTGCGCGCAACAACGCATTACGTAGATTAATATTTTTAAAAGCGCAATAGGCATATTTTTTATATGTTTTATACTTTGGGTTGAATTTACAATAAAAAATGTATCACTTTAAATGTAAATAATACATATTTCTTATAATATTAACTATATTTTAAAGAAAACTTGTAAGGGATGAGATACTCGTATATATCGTAAAAGACATTCGATCGAAATACGCTCAAATACACGACGATTTGTATTTGTTTAAAAACATTTTCAATTTTATTATCGAATTTTATATGGAAAAATTTATGTTGAACAAAGATTAGAGTCGCTAAGATCCAAATTACTTTATTGCGCAATCCTTATTGCGTCTTTATCTGTCTTATTTCTTTGAAATGTTGATACATTCTTTTTCTCTACAATTTTATAATTTTAGTACTTTCTACGATAATTAAATCAGTTCACAATTAATATAAAAAGAAACAAATAAATACACACATATTTACATGTACTTCTTTTTAATTATGATGTAATATAGTAATATACAATTAAATATATTGTAATTAAATATAACACATATTATTTTATTATTTATTACTATAATTATAAAATATTTATTTACATCATTCGCATAATTAAATTTTATGAAAACAATTGTATAAAATAAAAACTTAATTAATTTAAAATTAATTGTATTTAATATGTACAAATTTTCAATTACATTTTGTACGTAATACATTTGTAATTGAGCAAAAGTAATGAAAAGAAATATATATATATATATATATATACACACGAACTTACATGAATACGTATAGATACGAATAATTGACCGAATAACAGCGTCAAAAATATAATAATATTAAAACCGGCATTCCATCGATTTTTGTTTTGTAGGTTATAAGTTTAAAATAGTTCCTTAATCTCTCCGATAACAATACTTACATAATTATTATTCTTATTTAGTATTAACTTTTTGACGTACAATTTCTGAAAACTAATTTCTAAATTTCAAATTTTTATATATTAATTATTAATTTAATTAATAATTTTCAAAAATTAATTTTACATTATTAATTTAATTTCCAATTTCCAAATTATTTATAATTATTTAAAAAAAATTCATCTGAAATTACACTTATGGAAAACAAATACATTGGAAAATAGATTAAAATGTTTTACATTGATTGAAATTTTATTTTGTTAGATTGCAATAAATTTTTTTATTATTTTAACAATTAAAAAAATAAAAAAAAATACTAGTAATAAGCATTTTTTCTCTTGATAGTTATATCTTGTAATTTTTAACATGTATTTTATTATAATTTAATTTAATGTATTTTAATTTAATTTTAATAAATAAAAATAAAACTTGAAGCCAAGAAAAAAATGATAAAGAGTATTAATATTTCAATTTTTTTTATAAAAATACATTTTCTGTGATAAATCTGTGATATAATAAACAAAAATATTTTCTTATACATATTTATAAAAAATGTGATTTCATATTCCGCTTTTGACATTCGGCATTAAATATGAGACTTTTTGTTTATTTCTGCTATCTAATTTATATAATTAATGTTAAGACGTTATTCAGTGACTATATACATTGATAATTACGCTAATACACAAATGTGAAAAACTATTTGATAAAATTTGATAAAACAGGTTGTTTTAACGATCAACATATCAATTATAAATACTTGAGTATCAGAGGTTGATTAACTGTATTGCATCATATTAAAAAACAATTTTATTTATCTTTAAAGTTTGGAATGCAACGTTCAAATATTTAATTTTGTTCTCAGAACGTAAACAGTATTCTGTCATTCATTTGAGTTATTAATAGTTAGTTATTTTTATTGTTTATGCATGTATAACTGGACATCTAAGGGAAATCATAATTTCAAAAGTATCTAAATTGAAATCAATCATTTCTTGCATGAAACATTTTAACATCGGAGCATTGACATCTTGGCCTTTAATTCCATTTAAAAAAAGTACACGAGGTTACAAGATATTTATTATACATAAATTGTTTTTCGTCTTTTTTCTGCGTGCTTTCTTTTTACGTATCGTTGTAATACATTTGAAGTAAATGTCTTTAATCTCTATCATTGATTTATCGCTGTTACGTATATGCAACTAGGCAGGAAAGCAATATGACATGGGTTTTTACATCATTCATCCTTGCTGCTACATGTATGCAAGGGATAATCTTTAAAAATGTTTTGAAAACTAGGCAGGAACTAGGCAGAAACTAGGTAGAAATAAGTTTACTCTGTGCATGCGCGTTATAATATGCTAGCCTCTCCCCACCACTGGTGCAGCGACCAATCACCGTCGAGCTTCGAGCCGGCCGCTCTTGGGATGTCGTATAAAAGCTAACGTAAAGAACGCGCGCGAGCTATTTGGAGCCATTTCATAGTGGAACTGTAGGGTTAAGTGGGATCGAGTAAAGAATAATTTGCGAAATTGTGATCATTTTACAGATTAAGAAGAGACGGTGCAATTTGTCGCTGTCAAAAGAGTATCGAATTGATTCGCAAACTACTGTTTCAGCATCTCGTCCATGAGATTGGTCAATGCTTAAAGACAAAATCTTTTTTAAACTCGGCTGTTATTGCAGGAGATTAGCAAGGCTTATCTTTTTTATTCGAAGATACTAATCTTTACGCTACTTACGTCATTATGTCCAAAGATATTAAGACTAGCACGTCGTATTCGTAAAGAACGTGCATAACATATTGAAAAACACCGGCACTTTTTAGAGCCATGAATTTTTATACGAAGGATCATCTTGTTTCGTTTACGTATCGCAATATTTTATATTCTTTAATAACATGTATTATAAGAACCCGTTTTAACATTATAAATTGTTTTTTGATTTATTTAAGTGTCTAAAATACTCTTCGATCTTGTTATGAATGATCGTTAAAAAAAATTGTTTTCTTATTGATAATTTTCTTATGTCATTAAATATTTTCTAAATATAGTCCTTTTATTTCTAAGTAGTTTCAATCATTTTTGTTTACATTTTCTATTTACATCTTCTATTTTACGAAGGATTAATAATATTAATACTAATAAGTGGAAAAATTCAGTATCAAAAATAATAGTATAAATATTAAAAGTTGTGATTCTTTTCTCGAAGAAAACACGTCAATTACAAATTTATTAAATTAAAAATTATTTTGCACACGAATTTAAAAATAGTTTATTAATGAAGAGTCGCTATTGAATTTAATACATATTCCAGTCTTATTAAATTATGAAAATTTTTAATTTATAATCATCCATTTATTTAAAATGAATTTTTTGAAGTGATGAGTATTAAGCAATGCGGTTGCGTCATACTGCTAAATACACAAAAAGGGCGATTAATTATACATGATTTCTTGCATAACCGTACACACATATCGACCCTACCAATAATTTATCTCAAGTCTTCAAACGAATAAATATTCGTTTCACAAATATTTAAAACTAAAGATATAATTAAAAAATGTAATAGCACTTTTCTTATATAAACATAAGAATTGAATGAAAAGTATTGCTTCCATGAGCATTACTATAACTAGATAGAAATATTTTTTAATAGATAAAATAAAATAATCTTTAAAAGTGTGTTGATTTGTTGTGTATCCGCGAGTTATGTATTTTTTTTTCTTATACAAAAAGATGGAGAGCATTGCATCGTTACTTATCAAAATTTGATAATGAAAAAAAGTTTAGTAATAAGCTATTAAACGTTGAATGAAATAATGTTAATTAAATATTTGATATAAAATAATTTTAAATTCTAAAAATATTCCTAAAGTAATTTATTTTTCTAAATGTTTATTAAGTATTAATAAATTTGATTATACTTACTATGTATATATAGTTAAAAAAAATATTAAGACATTTCATGTGAATATTTTATTAAAAAATTTTTTTCTCATATTTGATGGTTAATATATTATAAGATTTCTGTAAAAACAATTTAATTTTGTAGAAATTTTTTTTTTATTATTTATTCAAATGATATGATTGTATAAATTCAAACAGAATATCAAATTAATAATAAAGATATAAGAAAAGAAATATCTGAAATAAATTAATAAAATTTTATCCCTTTGACATAATACTGATTTAAGTTGCAAAATTTATATTAAACAAAAATGATTAGTTATTTAATTTTTTAATATCTTTAATTTTAATTCAAGTTATACACACTGTTATATGTTAGAAGATCGAAATACACCGAAATAATCATTATGAAAATAATTATTTTTTTAAATATTTAAAGCAATTTATTTTTTTATATTAAACTTTTTATCGAAACGTATTGCGAATATTACAATATTGCCAAATATTACAGATATCGAAAACAAAAGAATTGAAATCTTATTACAAACCTATTGAAAATATATATAAGTATAAAAAAATGTTATATTAAATAAAAAATTGATTAAAATAAATACGAATATATTAGCCTAAGTAAATCTGAATCTTGAAATACAATAACTTTAATAGAATTTTATTTATTATGATTATATTTCATGCAAATTTCAAGTCATAAACAAATTAAAAGTCAAAACTAAACAAAAACTTGATTATTGTATTCATTATGTATAATTTTTACCTTTGAGAAATCTGAGTCTTTCTTTATTCTCGATTGACTAAAATTAACATGAATCTGGCATTACACGGCTGTCAATTATATTCCTTCGAGAAAAGTTTTAGAACTTTTATTATGCATTAAACATTTTATTTTAATTGTATTTTTATATTTTTTCTTTACAAGATACAGATTCACGTACTGCACTTTATAGAAATCGCTTTATCTATAGATTCGTGATCGCTCCTAACCTCTCTAACCTCAAAAACTCACACATTCGTCGTCTTTTAATAACTGTCCAATTTGTAGTATTTTTCATGTTTAGTGTTTTTATTGAGTTGTATATGAATAATATATTTATAACAGCATTCTGTTATTTATATTATAAGTGTATATTTCTGAATTCGAGTATACAGAAAATGAAATAAAAATATTTTTTACAATTCGGTAACATTCTTTTTTAATATAATTGAAAAGTAAAATTGTTTCAAAAAATTATCATGAAAAAAATCATTTAATTGCAATAGTATCTTTTTCATGTGCATGAAATGTGATTTAAGATTTTTCTTATACGTTAAAATCATTGGTAATTATTAGTAATTGTTCAGTACATATACTTAATTTTATTATATTAAATGAAGTTGTACATATACTCAAACATACTTTTAACAATATTTATTTAATGCCAACTTCAATCTTTTTTGTGATTACAAGTATCAACAATTTTATTTTGAATAGGTTATATAAATATATTATAGGTAGTATTGTAAAACGAATAGAATTGTTCAAACGTTGGAAACATTTGTGGCCCTGAAAAGGGCCGATTTTAATTTGATAGTCCACCGCTCTTCGCTTAACCGCCGAAGCCGTACAGAGTTCTACCTTGGCGTTTCAGGGCGTATACGACGTCCATGGCAGTTACAGTCTTCCTTTTCGCGTGTTCGGTGTAGGTGACAGCATCGCGAATAACGTTCTCAAGGAAGACCTTCAGTACGCCACGAGTCTCTTCGTAGATCAAGCCGGAGATACGCTTGACACCACCACGTCGAGCCAAACGACGGATAGCCGGTTTGGTAATACCCTGGATGTTATCGCGAAGAACTTTCCTGTGACGCTTCGCTCCTCCTTTTCCCAATCCCTTTCCTCCCTTACCGCGACCAGTCATCTTGAACCTCTACGATTATAAACCGACTGACACAAGAGAGCAGATCGAATGATGACCAACTCGCCGGTACTGGCACTTTTATACTATGCCGAGCCGGCTCTTCCCCTCCACATCAACTTCAGCCAATCAGAACGCACGCCGGGTTTCTCGCCACACGGTGTTAGAATTGAGCCGCGGTTCGTCGCAGATGGCGAGCGTGCACACACATGTCGAGCCAACAGCCGATTCGTTCGGCGTCATGCATGTATATGTATTTTTTAGTACGTAGTATTCGTATCTCTTGCATTTAATTTACAGATGAGCCGCAGCCTATTCTGATGTCATTGTATACATTCAACCGATCGACAAAAAGTATGACTGTTTTCATGTTTTCACATTAATCCTAAGACCATTAATTTAAAAGACATTACAAGATGTCTTGAGAGCACATTATTATCATCAATGTAGATTAACTATGATAAATATTAGCTTTTCAACCTTTTTCAATTTTTATGTCTTTAGAATTAAAGAGGTAAAATTATGCTGGTTGTGGAAATGGACCCGTCTTTTTCACATGTATGTCTATAATGTCCAATTCTGCCAATGTAAATAAACTTTAAATCTCGATTCGACTTACTCTTCATCTTTTTCCTGATTCTAACAACTAGAAAAAGATCAAGTTAAATTGAGATTAAAATCAATCTACGTTAACAGAAATAGATATGTTTATGTTTAGGATTGATGTGAAAAACTAGTAGTAATATCTGCTACCGGAAATTGCTAAATCACTCAATGTACAATACAAAGAACAAAAAAAAAATATATATATATATATTTATGCATGCTTGAATCCTCTAATATATATTGTGAACAGTATGCGAGAAAAAGCACAGAGTATGAGAGAAGGAACATTTGCTTATATCTAATCATGTTTAAACCAATAAAATAGAAGCTCTGTCTCTGATTGTATTATACACAAGTTTTTTCAACAGTTGTATTTTTAAGATAATTCAGTGTCAGCTATCATGCGATCAACTGCGCAAGAATGTATTTAAATTTGACATTTAATTCTAGAACGGTATGTAAACTTTTAACATACGACTTCCATGAAACAATATTATTTCATTCAACATCGATTTCATAGGATTAAATTATTATTTAAATTAGTATGCAAAGAAAATTGATGCTACTACTTTTTTCTCAAAAAATTCTACCTAAGCAAAATGTGCAATCTATTGTCCAAGTGTGATAAGGTGTGCGAGAATGTATTTAAATTTTATTTAACTTCAGAATAGTATCGTACGTAAATATAACATATGATCTTCATACAGCAATATTGCGTGATTTAATATCGATACTGTTCTACAAAGTTATATTGCCATTTAAATTAGCGTTCGTAACGCAGGAAGTAACGATGCTATTACTTTTTGTTATAAATCCTACCGGGCAAAATGTGCAGCTATTGTCTAATAATAAAAGCTAGATCCATATTTTAATCATGGTATACTAATAAATGAAATTAAAAGAATGGAGTTGAACGTACACAGTAACTGCTGCATCAAGAAAGTTAAAAAAGAAAAGCTTATATCGTAGTAGCGAGAGCGAGTGAGAGCAACGTTAGTATTGGGCGACGCGCGCGCCGACCAATAGCGTTGCGTCCAAGCTGCCGTTGGGAGTTCCTTGCGCGTGATTGGTGCGTCGTCTACTGACAGTTTCTGCTATATAAACGCTGGTGTGGAGTAACTAATATTATTCGCTCTTCGAACTTGCTCCTGTGCATTCGACGTACGAAAATCTGCGAGAAAACTAACCATGCCACCAAAGGCTAGCGGCAAAGCGGTGAAAAAGGCCGGAAAGGCTCAGAAGAACATCAGTAAAACCGACAAGAAAAAAAAGAGGAAGAGGAAGGAGAGCTATGCGATCTACATCTATAAGGTGTTGAAGCAGGTCCATCCCGACACTGGAATCTCTAGCAAAGCTATGAGCATCATGAATAGCTTTGTTAACGATGTCTTCGAGCGCATCGCTGCTGAAGCATCGCGATTGGCTCATTACAACAAGCGCTCCACAATTACGTCTCGGGAAATTCAGACTGCTGTGAGGCTTCTTCTTCCCGGCGAGTTAGCCAAGCACGCCGTTAGTGAAGGAACTAAGGCCGTCACCAAATACACAAGCTCAAAGTGAATTGCTATAACGAAACGGCCCTTTTCAGGGCCACTCATTATCTCGTAACATTGGATATTCTCTTGTTTGAAATACCTGCAGTTTACCTACAAAAGCGTCCACTCTAAAATTTTTTTCTGTTTGAGGTTAACTCAATTCTCATTCTCAATATTTTTCCTACATCCTTATTTTCCAGTTTTCCGTTCATTATTTGAATTATAACATAACTTATTTATAAATGTTAAAATATAAATATTGATTAAAAGACATTGAAAATCAAGATTTAAATTTAAAGAATTACAAAAAAAAAACGTAAAAGTTTTGAGTCTTCAAAGTTACTTTCAGTAACATAAACCGAATTTGAATAATTTTAATCCAATTAATAATTATTTAAGTTGTTAGATAAACGTTGCTAAAATACATTTATTATTTTACTATAGAAAGTTAAATATAAAAATCATCTAGTAAAAGATTACATCACCGATGTCTAATGGTAATATTTGTTAGATTAATAATTATTAATAATTTTATAAAATTATAATTTTTTTATTTAATAAGTTATAATTTGACTACATAATTCAATTAGAAAATAATTTTCATTAAAACGAGAAATATTTACTTTTCTCTTTGCCCTGACGATGATGCTATTCGAAATAAAGTTGCCAATTTGTAATCGCAACATCCCTCTACATTACTCTACAACATCATTTCCTTCATTAGAGGAGAGTCACTAATGGTGTAGAAAGGATGGTTATTGCGGCTACAAGTTGGCAAATTTTATTTGAAAAGGAGCTTGTTTTCTATATTTTTGTTTTTTTTCACATTAAAGAGAAGAACTAAACCGAGAGAGAGAGAGAGAGAGAATTCAGTACCTTTATGGTGTGGAAAAATATTTAATGTTATTCATGTATACATTAGAAAAATACACGTATACATGTATTTTTATAATGCTTTGTGAGTTAAAATTTGATAAAATATTTTAAACAGAAAATAAACGAATTAATTTACGAAGATAGACGCTTTTTATATACTTACATTATTGAAACTACAAGAACTAGCTAATGTTATTCTTTTTAAAAGTTCTATAGATGTTAATAAAATAATTTAAACGTAAAAATAATACATAAATGATCCAAAAATAATATATTTGTAATACAATTCTTGTAAAGCAAATTATAAAATTATTTGTATCTAGTAGCTTAGCACCTAGCTAATTTATAAACGAATGTTTGTTTATTTTGATCGTAAATTGATCGTCGTCTGAGTTATAGCTACAATACGGATAGACACACATAAGTATGTATAATGTGTTGAGTACATAGACGACGTATAATCAGTGTTAATGTTTAAAAAACTTGGAATTTTTGTAAAGTTGTAAATATATTGAGACAATTATACGGATTCGTTCGTAAAATTTTGTATCATATAAAACGTACTTTCATATGATAGCAATAAAATACATTTTTTTTAATGTCCTACGTGTGGAGGAATTGTATAGTGCTTCCGATCTCGTCTTCTCGCAGTATGCTTACTGTTTTATTCTCAGTGCATCAGAAAAAATGTGAAGTTGAGAGTTTGAATGTAGATGTAGACTCGTGCATCGTTGTCCATCACGAAGATGCAGCACGATGCGCTAACCACTAACCTCCAATAAAGTAAACGGCACAGGTTAGGTTTAGAAAAAGTTTTTATACCTTTATTTATTAGTTCACTATCCTTTTACTTTCTCAACATTCTATTGTTCGTAAATTTGAAATAGCTTTGCTTTAATAATGATCTATGTGATATATTTGTAGCCAAATAAAACTGTGGCATCGTCGGAATATTCCTAACCTAAAATGTCCGACGACGAGGATTTGGTTTATGTAAAGAAACAGAAAACTGTTCATTATGGCTCTCTCGAGGAGGCCGAACGTGCACGACTTGCAGCTGCTGTCGAAAGTACAGACGAGGAAAAGGATGTCACAAGTGCGAACGATGCCGTCAATGCTTCTGCCTCAGGGGGAAATGTACACATCTCGAATGAGTATATGGAGCTTGAAGATGAAATGTCCAAAGATCGGCAGGCGTTATTGGAGGAATTTGAACGTAGGAAAAAGGCTAGACAAATTAATGTTTCTACAGATGATTCCGAAGTAAAGAAACACCTGAGACAATTAGACGAGCCAATATGTCTATTTGGGGAAGGTCCAGCGGACAGAAGAACAAGATTAAGAGAATTATTAGCCAGTGTGGGAGAGGATGCTATTAAAAAGAAACATGAAGAGGAGGAGAAACCAACTCACACACTCGAAAAAGATACAGAGTCAACTTGGTATCACGAGGGGCCAGATTCTTTGCAAATTGCACGATCATGGATAGCATGTGAGTCATAATTACATGCATAATCGCGATTTATGCTGTATTAAAATATAATAAAAATGTAATTGCTCAAATCTTTATTATTTTTGTACTGTATTATTCAATTTACAATGTTTATAGCATATTCATTACCCAGAGCAAAGGCTCGGCTGGATAAGGCAAGGCAAGATCTACTGTTACCTTCTGCAACACGTACAGCGAAAAGGCAAGAACTTTTAAAGAAGTTGCAAGCACTGAGCATTTATTGTTCTCAAATCGGAGACAGAAGGCCCATTTCCTTTTGCCAGTTTAGTCCTAATTCAAAAATCCTTGCTACAGCTTCATGGTCAGGCTTGTGCAAATTATGGTCTGTACCCGACTGTACTTTGTTGCGCACTTTACAAGGACATAATTGTAATGTTAGCTGTATTGTTTTTCACCCAAAAGCTACCATAACCGAAGATGTGGTAGGTGATAATGCAGAACAGATTTGTGTGCTGGCATCTTGTGCGGCAGATGGTATGTATATTGTTATAAATTACACATGAAATTACATAATGTTATTTTATTGCATCTAAATTTTATAATAGGTACTGTGAAATTGTGGGGCGGTGGCACTGGTGAAGAACCATTAGCGGAAGTGGAAGGACATGAACCTCATAGAGTTTCCAAGATAGCGTTTCATCCATCTGGACGATTTCTCGGCACATGTTGTTACGATGCATCTTGGCGATTATGGGATTTGGAGCAACAAGCGGAAGTACTTCATCAAGAAGGTCACGCTAGAGCAGTACACTGTATTAGGTATATTTTTTTGCATGCATTATTTTTAATTCATTATATGTTGTTCTAGTTTTATTTTATGTATTTGCATATTTATTTAGCTTTCAATGCGACGGAAGCGTTTGCACCACAGGCGGTCACGACTCTTTCGGCAGAGTATGGGACTTGCGAACCGGCAGATGCATAATGTTCATGGAGGGTCATTTGACGTCCATTTTCGGCATCGATTTCTCGCCAAACGGTTTTCACGTAGCGACAGCGAGCGAGGATAACACATGCAAGATATGGGACTTGCGAAAGCGAACCTGCATATACACGATACCGGCACACACGAACTTACTGTCCGATGTGAAGTACCAAAGAACAGAAGGGCAGTACTTGGTTACCGCGTCTTATGATAACACAGCCAAAATTTGGTCCAACAAGACGTGGCAGCCTCTCAAAGTGTTACCAGGTCACGATGGAAAAGTCATGTCTGTTGACGTATCACCTGATCATAAGTTCATAGCAACTAGTTCGTACGATCGAACTTTTAAATTATGGGCCCCAGAATGAAACACTTGAAGGAACATTTCTTTCTCAACACCTATACTATAAATATTATAAATATTTATTTTAGCACTTTTTATATAATGTTGCATAAATATTTAAAATATAAGAAACATTCTAGTAATAGTATCTAATTTGTTTATTATATATATATCTGTAATTTTATTTTAGTAATTAGTAATAAGCTATTATTTTTTTTAGTAAACATAATTCTTAGTAAATTAGCATGTCAAATGTATTATTAGTAAATTGTGTATCAATTTCATCTTACAATCATGTAATTTTGTATGACTTTAAAATTAATGTCCTTGAAAATAATGTGTTTTCTTTAATATTGAAAATGTATTTTTCATTCTCTGAATATTGCATCCGAAAATACGCAAGAATATTAATGTTCACCCTATGCGTTTCAGAGAAATATGTCTTCCATGAAACAGGTTTTATAATCGCGTATAAACTTTTGACGTTATTTATAACTAAAGTAGCTGTCCGTTCAATAGACACACTGTTGTGCCGATGTTTATATCGTCCTCGACGAAAGAGTCGCAAACATGTTAACTGCAGGATACGAACTCTCGTGTTTAGAATTTGTCAAGTACATTTCAAGACGAGTACTGAAAGAGAGGAAAACTTTACTATTATGTTATTAACAAACTTTCAGCAAAATTTTGAAAACGACATCCTTTAGAACTTTTGTTACTTACATTATTTTATTGACGAAGAGACTTTCTCTTAGAACGCAATTTATCATTTCTTATTTTCAATTGTATTTATATGTTTATATTGTGTATATACGAAGTATGTTTTTTCATTCGACAAAATTATTGATTATTCTTAGGATTATTTATGGTAATAATAGAGTATAACATTCTTTTTGAATTTATAATAATTTATTATATTAATTTATTAATATCTCTCGGTGTATCAAATGTATCAACAATTACATTTTTATGAATCTAATAGAGTTATAGGGCAGTCCGATAAGTACTTAGCCTACAAAAGAAAAACGAAAATTTTGGAAAAGTGGCGATTTATTTCTCAACATAGTCTCCTTTTAGCTCGATACACTTGACCCAGCGATGCTCCAACTTCTTTAACCCATCTGAAAAATACGTTTTCTCGAGATCTGCAAAGTAGGCCTCCGTAGCGGCGATGACCTCCTCATTCGACTCAAATTTCTGCCCGGCGAGTGACTTTTTCAAGTTTGGAAACAAAAAAAAGTCGCACGGGGCCAAATCTGGAGAATATGGTGGATGGGGCAGCAGTTCGTAGTGCAATTCGACCAATTTGGCCGTGGCGACGGCGGAAGTGTGAGCCGGTGCGTCGTCATGGTGGAAGAGCACTTTTTTCTTCGCCAAATGGGGCCGTTTTTTCTGCAATTCGGCGTCGAATCGGCTCAATAATTCGGCATAGTAGAGCCCTGTGACCGTTTTGCCCTTCTCCAGGTAGTCGATGTAGATCACACCTTGTGAATCCCAGAAAACGGTGGCCATCACCTTTCCGGCCGATAGGACAGTCTTCGCCTTCTTCGGAGCACGTTCGTCGGCTGAAGTCCACTGTTTCGACTGTTCCTTGGTCTCTGGTGTGTACCAGTGGATCCATGTTTCGTCGACGGTCACGAAACGACGCAGAAACTCCTTCGGATTGCGCTTAAACAGCGTCAAACACTGCTCTGAAGTGGTCTCACGGTTGCGCTTGTTGTCCGGAGTGAGCAAACGCGGCACCCATCGCGTCAACAGCTTTCTCATGCCCAAAATTTCATGCAGGATATGACCCACGCGGTCTTTTGAGATGCCTACTGTTTCAGCTATCTCGCGCACTTTCAATCGGCGGTCTGCCAATACGAGATCGTGGATTTTTGTCACGTTATCCTCCGTGGTAGCCGTTTTCGGGGCACCTGGGCGTGGTTCATCAAAAACCGACGTGCGACCACGTTGAAACTCGTTAAACCAATTTTTGACGGTCGCCATCGAAGGAGAAGAGTTACCGTACACAGCATCCAAGCGCTTTTTAATTTCGCTGCGCGATTTCCCTTCCAAAAACAAGAATCGAATCACCGACCGATATTGCTCTTTTTCCATTTTTCCACATGCAGTCAAAACAAAACTACGAGTCCGATTCGGCTGAAATTTTGACAGTAGCCGTCTACGAGAATGTACTACACGATAATAAATCTCTCTTGCGCTACTGGCACCATCGGGCGGTGAGGCTAAGTACTTATCGGACCGTCCTTCTATAAAATAGTATCACAGCTATATATCATACAGCTATGAGACCGATATATTCCATTCCATAAATATGAAAATTTTATAAAAATTTTTTTTGTCAATGAATTGATTATGTAGTTACAATTTTAAATTTTGATTCGATATGTATATATATCAAGAATGATGAGATAAACTAGTATTTTATCTAATTTATAGTCTTTCATGCCTTGTTTCCATCTATATTTCCCAATGTCTGATATCATGCTTTTTCTTTAAAGAACCGTATTCGTATTATTTTATAAACGATTCTAATTATCCCAAGATCACAAAAGTTTGACACAATTGATTTACGATGATTCTGTGAGAGGTAAAGGTTGATGCAGCCAGGTTCGGCTGCCTCCTTCAGCGAAGTCTGCGGCCGCGTGTCCATCGCCTTTCAAAATCCATTTTGTCGTTAATAGTCCATCGACTCCTACCGGACCACGTGCGTGGATACGTGTTGTGGAAATACCAACCTTCGAAAAAGAATTATTTATGTAAATTAGTGGAAAATCTATTAATAATTTATAAATTACACTTATTTTTTTGTTTTGTAAGAATATGTATGTTGTTCTAAGTAATCTTATAAATAAAAAAACTTTTTGTTTTTTTTAAAGATAGTACTAGTTTTTTCTAAGGAGTCTTACCTCCGCTCCAAGACCGAATCTGTAGCCATCTGCAAATCTGGTGCTGGCGTTATGGAAGACACACGCGCTGTCTACCTCCCTCTGGAAATGCGCCGCTGTGCTAGTTTGCTCAGTGACAATAACGTCGGTATGGCTACTACCATATTTATAAATGTGGCTAATGGCATCGTCGACGTCCGAAACTACCTCTATGGTGCATTCGAGTGCACCATATTCTATTCGCATGCTTTTGGCGGGAGGCGGACCGAAAGTTAATAATTCTCTCAGTTTTGGACCGGAATTGATTTTCACCTGGAAAGTACTCTTGTGTTATACATTTGTTATAAAAATTAATAGTAAGCAGCATAAAGTTTTGATTATTGCTACAGATAAAAAATTTTAATAATTAAAATATGAGAAATTAATCTTGAAACATAAAATTACACTGTGTATTATAAACAATTTTCTTCCGTTTATATTTTAAGAAAAAAGGTGGAAAGAGTCAATATTTTCTATTCCGTCTCAAAGGAGCCAATATATGTCTCCATGTAACTTGAGTACAAACTTTCGACATTTTACAAAATCCTGATGAAAACTTCTTGATGAAAGTTCTGCTCACGAACGCGAAGTACGCGAAATACTGTAGCGCGACAAAACAAAAAACTAAGAAGTAATAAAAGTTTTCTTTAATTCTTAATCCTTTAGATTTTCTTTGGAGTTACTATCGCACATCCCTTTTTAAACACTCTTAAAAAAACTAATATCAATAAAAAAAAACAAAAAAATTATATATTTACATTTATTGTTATATACTTTCAAATACTCTCAAGCGGAAAAAGCTAACTTACCCCTTCTTTATGCAGTATGCTGCAAACGTCGCTAAAGAAGCTGCCATTCAAAAGACTTTCGTGTATCAATAACGTCTCCATAGCATTGCACGCGGCGGGATAATCGCACTTGGAGTCTCTGATAATTCTCATGGCCTTTGCTACATCCGCATCCTTGTCGATGTAAACATGGCAGATACCTTCGGCATGTCCCAAGACGGGTATGTGCTTAGATTGCTCCTGAATCGTGCGAACCAAGTCCGAACTGCCGCGAGGGATGATGAGATCTATATGCTTCTCCATCGAGAGAAGATCGCCCACATCTTCCCTCGTAGACACAAGCGAAATAGCGTTCGAGGCGCCGAATTTTTCCAACGCTTCCTTCACGAGCACCATCAGGTACTTGTTGCTGTGGGAAGCTTCCTTACCACCCTTCAGGAGAAGTCCGTTGGCGCTGGACATGGCTAGAGCGGCTACCTGAGGCAAGCTATCTGGCCTCGATTCGAAAATCACCAACAACACTCCGATGGGCACCGTTATCTGCTCCAATTCCAAATCTGTGGCCAATCTGGTCCTACGAAGTACGCGACCTACATTGTTCAATGAATCGTCCGCGATCTGATGCAGGCCGGAACTTAAGGATTTGAGTTTTGCCGGCGTTAGAGACAGACGCGATAGCAAAGCCTTTGCCAGATTTTTCTTACTCGCGGCCTCCAGATCCAGCGAGTTTGCCGCAAGAATTTCGGACTGTCTGGACTCGAGTAAGTTTGCAAGGATTTTGATGCACTCGGCTCGTTCCTCTGGTCGTAACGCCTGTAGCAGTCTACTGCCGACGCGGGCTGAAATTTTATTCATGTTCGTGAATACATTGTCAAATCCAAATGTCAAAAATTGTAGAATAAACTGTAGTTTAATGAATGTTCCTATTTAAACGATCATCATGATTTCATTCTGCGATCGTTATGCTAATATATAAGATTTAAAAATAAACCCAAAATCTCAAAGTTACCATTTTCAGCGACCACCTCGACAGGGGTGGACGAGCCGGTAGCCTGCGTGAAGAATGTTCCAATCTTTCTGCCCGACATGATGCTCTTAATAGCCTTCTCTTGTGTGCCGTTACAAATGACTACCGCAACGCCACGATCCATCGCCCAGAGAGCAGCGTTGACCTTCGAGTCCATGCCGCCTGTGCCTACTTTTGACTTCTGCCCAAACTTGATGGTACCCCGCAGATCGGAACTAAAGGTGTGCAACATCTTCGCGCCATCCTGCCAAGGTGGAAGATTGTAGATTCCGTCAACATCGCTCATTAGGACCAGCAAGTCTGCTTGGACCTCAGCTGCCAGCATGGCTGCCAGGGAATCGTTGTCCTTAAGAGATATTCCTCGTCTGCCGCCACCGCCGGCAACTTCCTCGTCGACGTGTGGTGGCGGAGACACCGCATCGTTCGTGTTAATGATTGGCACGATGTTTAAGCTGATCAGTTCGCTTAATGTGCTGAAGAGATTCTTCCGCGTCTCCTCGTTATAAAAATCGGGCTTGGTCACCAGCACCTGGGCGATCTTGACTCCATACTGGGCGAACATCGCATCGTACAGGGACATAAGGCCAGACTGACCCACCGCGGCGGCTGCTCTAGGTTCCAACATAGTTCCTACATGAATATAATAGGGTTAATTATTCAATGTCTTTTCTCTTTGGAAAGGTAATGTCAACAAGAAAAAAGTCTACATAGTGGGTCTACTGAGTGATTTTTTAAATAGTTGAAAGCAACTTTTGAGAAACATTACAACAAAAGTAAGAAAACAATTAGATAATTGGCAAGACGTTGAAAAAAATAGCTCTCGAACGTGCGCATCGAACGGAAGATATGCTCGACAAAATTCACGAGACAAATAGAATCCCACAGGAATTTTTCATCGAGCAGTTGTTAGCTCAATATATAAATATATATATATATATATATATATATATATATATATATATATATTTATATACACAACCACATATATATGACTGATCGGACATTTCATCGACTTGGTAAGCTGCTCAAATAGATATTCGAAACTACTATCGAAACATTATAACACCTCCCGCTTAAGTATTCTTACAGATAGTCGAATTTATGACGATCGACTTGTTTCTTCTTCCTAGAATCTTTAAATGGTTATTTATCATTTCAAGAAGGAAGCTCGTTAACGACTCTTCAACAGTTTGACAGTATAATTTATTGAAAAAATTACTACTTTACTCTTTTCCATTGTACATTTCAGACAATACATGTGTCATTTTTCTTTAGTAGCTCTCTAATTCTTCAATAACTGGATGGATATTAGAATGTATAACCCAAGGTTGATTCGCTTACCTGTCTCGTAAAAGTATTAATATCCCACCTGTAAATTGTTTACGTTGTATTGTCTCTACTCTTCACACATGTGTACGATATTAAATCAATGAATCGTTAGTGAGGAATAGCCTTGATTGCAATACCAATAAGAGTATTTCTATCATTCATATGTCAGAGAAGAGGAAATTCGTTACTGGAAGTTATAGAGGAATTTTATTGTCTTCTTGAGGGTTGATGCATATTAAATGCTCCTCTGAAATATCCTTTTATAAAAGAATAATAATTCGAGGCAACGAATTATTTGTATTTATTTTGCCAACGGCAAAAGTTTATTAACTTTTTCACATTAATATTTATTTTTTTCTAAATAAATAATAAACGTTAATTTTTTAATGCTAGAATTTATTTCAAAGTCAATATAATAAATTTTATGTAATAAATGTAATTTATTCTATATAGGGATATACGATATAATCAACACATTATGTAATGCTCTTTGAGATAGCCATTTTGTAATAACAATTTTACATCTCGTAATATATGCAAATATCATTTATTTCAGGCAAGCCTGCGAGCTACTGACGATTGCACGTGTTTTAAAATAATGTGTGTGTGTGTGTGTGTGTGTGTGTGTGTGTGTATGTAATAACGCTACCTACATATGTAAACTTGGAGCGAAAATTACACCGATGAACAAACTGCGTTTTTCAAACTTTATTATAATTCTTTCATACACACGATTCGCGGTACATGTATACTCTTAAAATTATTGAGAACATTATTGATTAGAGGATTATTATTCGATCGATTCCTCTCAAAAGGGAATAACGTAATAATTACAAGATTATCGCATTTCGGTCTCAATTATGTTAATAGCAATTTATCTTTGTATATTCAAAATTCGCCTTTCATCATGAAAATATTAAAGCGGGCGTCTATCAAATGCGTCGCACCCTAGATATTGTGTCTGATAAATGAGCGTGTGTGCAGGAGAACATGAAATTGGCGCACTCCCGCGGCAATTATCGCATCCGACATTAGAGTTTCAGTAATTCATTTGCAAAAAGAGATGAGGTTTTTTCATTACTTATAAATTAAATTTTGAATTTAAATACTTGCAATCAATAGTTTCTGAGCACGCGAAACTGTAGCATTTAAGTAAACTGCATTCTTATGAGTTTGAGATACAAAGTTATCAACTTCAGTTGTCGAGAAGGAAAGAGGAACATTTTTCAATATAGTTTCTTACTCTTATAAAAATAACCTTCCAAAAAAAAAAAAAAGATTTGGAAAAGGCCGACCATCAAAAGTGTATGCAATAAAAGTAAAAAATTTATTTAATCAAAAGATAACTGATCAACAATGAATATGAAATTAATACGATAAGCCAAGTATGTCTTTTATAAAAAAGACTTTGAAAAGTATGAAAACTAAATCATACGTTATTTGAGTAAAAATGAATAAGGCAATTATCTAACAGGGCAATTACCTAAAAATTATAGAGAATAAAAATTAAATATAATACATTTAAAAACTGCAGCAAACGTTTAACGCATTCAAAAGTGTATGTAATAAAAGTTTAACAGATTCATTGTCCTTTGTTAAAATTTGAAATGGCATAATTTTAAAAGAGGCATAGAGTAAATAAAATGATAAAAAACTTGGCGTGGAGCCGGGTCGTATTAAAAAACGATCAAGAGCAGAAGGCGAGTAAAAGTTGTTAGAAGAAGTATACCTGCGTGTTCCCGTGTGTGATCCGTAGGGCTCAGAGTCTCTCTCATCGACATGGACATTAAAAGTTCTTGAGTGAGCTTCTGCTTGCCAAAGGCGACCGCCCCGCTTGTTACCATGATGCATTCGCGGCCGTCGATCTGACATTCGGCTACCTGTTCGACGATAGACGCCAGACGTCCCAGAGCCAGACCGTGTTCATCTTCTCTCGTTATAACGGCACTGCCAAGTTTGATTACTAGTCGACGAGCGTATTGCAACTCGCTGCGCTCCGTAAAAGTCTGTTGCCTTCCTGGTTTCTCCGACGTTTGCAGTTCCCTCCGCACGTACCCTTGTGACACGCCATTACTCTTGAAAAGTTTTTCATGACAAATGAGATAAAATCGCGGTAAGAAAGCAGCTGTAAGTAAGAAGGAGAGGGAGAGAGTCCGAATAAAATCCTGAATAAATTATTATCGTTTCAATGGAAAAAATGATTTACTATAATTATTAAACATTGCCTGACAAGTACTTGTTAAGTGTAAATAACATGTTATTAGCTACTGCACCCTCTGCGTTCATGCAGCAAAGAAATTGGCGTTGTTGGAAAGTTTGGAGTCTTCATCGAAGAAATTACAAAGTTATAACGCTGTAAGACGCTAGTACAGATTAGTGCTAAAGTGAGAACGGAGAAGAAGGGGTTGAAACTGCTTGCTCATGCTCAGATAGAGAACATGCATTCGAGTACACTTACACGGTATATCTAATAAAGTATGAATATTTTAAGTTAAATTACGTCTGTAAGCAAAGCTGATTTTTCTCTGATTGATTTAATCAAAGTACAAGGCGCGTGGTATTTTCCAAGTGCTACCAAGCATAAACAATATCATCGCGTCTTATCTTTGTTACATAATGACGTTATTGATCCATCATTTTTGCTACGTTTAATCAAATGTTCATCGTTAATGAACATGTAGTGTTAAAATAAAATAAACAAAATTGTATTTAAATCCTCCATTCAATTTTCATCTATATTTTGTGCCATTAGAAATAAATATTGATTAATTAAAAATTCAAATTAAATGTTAAAACTGATTGCTGTTTCTATTGCGAAGTTGTGTATCTTTGAAGGAACTGGAGTGAGTAAAACTGTCACATATTTGACGAATATTAAAAATTTTATCTTCTTCACGCCTCTTGATAAAATAAAATGCTTAATCAAAAGATGCATATCGATGCTATTTTTTACGATCATAATGAATTAATAAAAAATAATTTCTTTCGTACTAATAAATTATCTAAGAAGCTTCATAGGAAATGATAATGTATCAGATATCTATTTACAATCTGTCTGCATGATATCTTACTGTGTACTTGATAACGCGGCAGTCAACAAGGAACGCGAAGCCTCGTGTATATACTTTCCACGTTTAGACGAACGACTTCTCGATACAGACACAAACATAATTACCCGTGACATAAACGCGCAATTGCAGGAATGCTCCGCTTACGTGATTACCAATGGCGCATTATAAATCACATCGTAACCCGCTTATCTTTGCGTTCTATTTTTATAAATCAGTTCCTGGCTGCACATCACTCGAGATAGAGAGAGACACAGACAAAAGTGCAATTTTCCACACACATTTATTGGCACGTAATTTTATTTGCGGAAATATTGGTGAGTTCACCAACTAACTTTATAAAACTTGGCATTATTGCTATGTGAAAGATTTCTGCGATACAATAGAAGAATTGTACGTATGACAAATCGAGAAATAATATGACGTTTTTAGTTACTTATAACGCATAGAAATGACAAACAAATAAATCACGAATAAATCTCATAAATATTATCTCTGTTAAAACAAAAATTATTAATTTATAAAGTGCACACTGTCGGTCGATTGAAACAACTTTATTTATTGTGTCTCCAGAGAATACTGATATCTGTATCATTGTTTTTATTGATGTAATTATTTACACGTTCTTTTTGTCCAAGACATATTTCTCGTGCTTCAATTTTTTGTATCCATTTTTAACATTAAATTGAAACGCTCTTATCTCTATTAAAAAAATTTCATTAACTTATAAAGTGGGCATTGATTGATCGAAAGAATTTTATTTATATATCAAAGAGTAATATTTTTTTTCTTTGTTATATTATTATCGATATTATTTAGTTACACCTTCTTTTAATTATCCAATAAAAAATATCTCTTGCACTTCATATCCCACTTAAAAACTCTCTTATCATTAATAATCACGACCGAGAACTGCAGACATAATAAACATAATAAACAAATCTCGAATTATCAGTCCTTTTACCTATTGTCATAATAATTTGTTATAACAGATAAGATATGCCAATTCAACGTCATGCATTTTATATTAATAGCAGTAACTGTCATCCGAGGTGAATACGCATTCAACGACAAACATCCATGCATTATCATGCGCAGACGTGCCGCGGTATCACGATCTGACTCGGGTACACGAAACACTTGCAACACCTGTGAACGTATCGATACCCCCGGTAAATTGTGCTAGTTATCGATAAAATCGGTAAATTTTTCAATTTGCGGGTTTGTATGCGCGCACGAGCGACGATAGGGCATACGTAGGAGCGAGCACGTTCATTTTCAAGTGGCGAAGTTTCGTCGACGGACAGCTATCTCGCGCCGCATGTTCGCATCGTTGATAGGGTATAAACGGAACTCGTTACACACGTTTGGTCCACATTGTGCGCTGTTCTTAACGCCATTTCGAAACCAATCACCTCAATATCGTATACTTTACGAGCTTAAAGAGACGATATACCGCATGGGGTGACCGATAAGCTTCAAAATGCCCGTGGTCCGTGTAGGAAATTTGTAAACCGAAACTTCATAAATATCACTTTATCACAGTTTCTCGAATTTATGGTCGGTCGCGTTATTACAACGTTATCTCCAGTGCACCCCTTCCGTCGACAAATAAGTGTACGACGATGAAAGTATAAAGTCATACATAATAACTTCACATACTGTTAGCTGCGGAAGCCGCGATCCCATGAACGACGAGGTCAGTCTTTGTGGCGTGTTACCGAGCCGAGCGGATCTCGTTAGTACCAGAATCGAGTACATGGCGGTTCTCGGATATCTTCTTTGGAGCACGATTAATCCAGCCTATCTCCCTCTCTTTTTCTTTTATTAATTTTCAAAAGTTTTTTTTTTTTTTATCAAAACTCTGTCACTTGCAGACGATTAAGAATGTCTAACAGTTATCTATTATTCCGAGATACATCAACAATCAGCCAGACCGCGCGTGAAAAGGTCGTTCACCTGGCACAACGGAATACATGGGAAAAGAGCAAAAAAAAAAAAAAAAAAAAACGTCAGTGTTCGATTGAGCGTTATGAATGTATCCGTTAGTCGGAGAAAAATGTCAATGTAACGTCAAATAGTGATCTGACTTGTTTGCTGATTTTTTTTCTATCAGATTGGACCGGAGCAGAGGAGAAAAAAATAAACGAAAAGAGAGACGAGCGAAATGAAAGAGGAGGAGAGACGAGACTGATCGTCACCGAGGTAGAGCGGCCGCAGCGATGGTCAACGACACACTACTGCTTTCTACGAGAAATCACTTGGAAAGACGTTGTTATCGCGGCGAGATTAGAGGCGCGTCGAGTGAACGAAGCGTGTTAGGGAGAGAGCCAGAGGGAGGAATCTCTTCCGCCGCGGAAATCTGTTGGGGCGAAACGTCGCGCGTCGCGCGTCGCGCCCGACATTTCGTATTCCTCCCAATCGCGATTCCAGAGTTACGCAAAGCTCGAGTTTACACGAGGACGAGAATTGCCGTTGTGCGATCCGCTCCGTTATTGGCGAACTTTGACCCCGAAGATTGCGAATCGAGCAAACAGCGCCACTGATAACGTACCGATTCTTTTTCGACTTTACGTCATGCAACTGCGCGGCGTGCCAGCGGGCCGATCTACATCCGATAAAGTTGATGATCAAACATTCATGCGTATGATGCAAAGTGCACGATTCAATGTTAGCACGTGTGTGCTTCTTGCTCCAATTTTATTCCGTACAAAATACTAATTGGCGATAATAAACAAAATATTCTCATCGTCATATATAATGCGATCTGAAGCGATAACGTATGTTTGCATATGCATACATGTGTATTATGCAAATACACATGGAATGTTCGAAATACCTATCATATTTGGAACACTATTTGTATTTTCTAAGATTCTTATCACTAACTGACCACGTGTCATTACATAATACCAATATCTCTTACATGTGTATATCAAATATAACGTGATAAGCATTTTGTCGTTAATTTATACGTAAAGTAACGAAACTTTGCATCTGCGATCCATTTCCATCAGAAAAATATGTTTTTAATTTATAATGTAAAATAAAATCCCAATATCTTACATTTACAATTGGTTTCTGACTAGATGTAAGATTATCTCGTTTATTTAATATTATTCCGTCATAATTTTATCACTTTTGGCACACATTTTCAGATTTAAGTAAATATAGATAAAGATAGAAAAAAAAGTAGATTTAGCGCTTTGTTGCAATTTTATTTAAATACATTTTTCGATTTGATTTTTTAATTACAGGCCAGTGTATTTTTTCAGTTTGAAGTTTGTTTTTGATGGAAAAAAGTATCATTGGCAAGAGTTTTCACTTCAAATATCGTATTTTTTCTAAAAGATTATAAAGAAAGAGATGGTATTACGACCTCACATTTACATTTTATACATTGCAATAATTTTGTTAATTTTTTGCAGACTAATCTGGATCATGTTAATCCAGACAATTTTTCCGATTTTGCTTCAAATTCGAGCTTGTAAAAAAAAAGTAAAAACCGTTTATATACATTAAAATTTTTTTAAATTATTTAAAACCCAAAAATTCTTTGAAAAATCCAACCATAAAATTTATAAGAGATTTAAGTAATTTGACTAAATAATGAAAAAAAGGATTATCTGTGAAAGATTAATAATCAATATTTTAAAAATAAAAAATTTTATATTTGAATATATTTGTCAATGATTACATTATTCAATCAATTCTCAAAGTTATAAAATATTTATTACTTAGGATGTAGTTTGTACTTAAAAAATAAATATGTTATTGGTTTTTAAAAAACAGTAAGAAATTATTTAATAGCTACAGCTCAAATGGCATCAGATTTCAATTTGAAATCGATTGTAGTTGCTTGTAGTATCAAAATTTGTAACAATTTTTTTTTATAGTTTAAAAATTAGTATGTTATTGATTTTTAAAAAACAGGAATTATTTTATGACTGCAACACAAATGGTAGCACACTTCCATATAAAATTGATTTTAGTTGTTTGTAGTACCAAAATTTTTGTTTGTAGTTAAAAAATATGCTAATAATCGACTTTTAAATTACTGCTAGGTATTAATTTATAATTAAAAAAAAATTTACGTTATATCCTCATTAAATATCGTTTTTAGTTGTTTGTAGTTCAAGAGTTTTCGTTCATAGTTGTTTGTAGTTTAAAAATTTTAGTTTGTAGTTTAAAGAAAGCATGGTATTAATTTTCAAACAAACAGTTTGATAAATATAACATAATTATTTTATATTTATCACTCAAATGACATCATACTTTTTTATAAAATTGTTTGTAGTTGGTTGTAATTTAAGAATTTTTGTTGTTTACAAATAAGTGTTACTAATTTTTAAAAAACTTTAAGATTTATTTTATAACTATAGCTCAAATGGTTTTACACTTGCATATAAAATTGTTTATTCTTGACTACAATCAACTACGAATAAAAACTCTTAAACTATAAACAACTACAAACGATTTTTAATGACAATACAATGTAATTTTTTTTTATTATAAATTAATACCTAGCTGTTATTTAAAAGTCAATTATAAGCATAGTTTTTTAACTACAAATAAAAAATTTTGGTACTACAAACAACTACAAATAATTTTATATAAAAGTGTGATGCCACATTCGTGCTGCAGTTATAAAATAATTCCCAACTGTTTTTTTTTTTTTAAATCGATAACATTCTTATTTCTAAACTATAAACAAAAATTCTTAAACTACAAACAACAATTTCAGATTAAAATCTAATGCCATTTGAGCTGTAGCTATTAAATAATTTCTTACTGTTTTTTTTTAAACCAATAACATATTTATTTTTTAACTCCAAACAAATAATGTTTACTACAATCATCTACAGACTAAAATCCTACAAGAAACACACTTTAAAATCTGATTTCGTAAAAGTCGGGTGCCAACTTTACGGAGGTTGTCTCTGTATTATAACAAATAACATTTTATTTTGGACAGATTAGGTCGACGACGCATATTTCAAGTTCCAAGTGAAAGAAAAATCTGCCATACACTTGGACACACGCTATATTATAAAATGTTTATAATGTTATAAACATTACAATTTCACTGCACCGACAATGACGCTATTGAGCAGCTGACAACGCGTCACGATGGAGACGTGAAAGAAAGACGAAGTGAAAACAACGCTCCGTGTATGCGAACTATCGTCGATCGGTACACGTGTACTCGATTGACATCAGAAAACACCGCCGTTGCCTGTAAGATTACGCCGTATAATGCTTTCTCTCTCGACCCAGTCAAATGAGAAAGATGCGTGGGGAGCTCTTCTGTCTTCTTCTTTTTCAAGCGGTCTTTCTTTATTAATATGCACAATTACGTGGCATTAAAATCCGATCTCAAAACACATTTTTTTCCTTTTTTATTATATCTCTGAACTATTTTTACGTACGATATATAAATGTGTAATCAAAGCCCAATCAATAAATATTAAATAACAAAAAAAACCATTTAAGTGTACATTTATATTTGTGTGACAATACATCAAAGTTTAAAAAAAATGAAAAAGTAATTCGATGTTGAAGTATATTTATAAAAAGTTTCAAAATGCTTGAAAGTAAAATTAGCTATTGTGTATTAATATATTAACGCTACGGCAAGATGTTAAATAAAAATGATTTCATAAATACCTAATCATTAGAATTCGTCACTTAAAACAGAGATACAGCAAGTAACCATTGCACTTACAACCCAGACAACACAAAGTCTGAAATCGGTTTACAAAACGTCTTTAAAATTACTTTTGGACATTTGGCTCAAAGATATCTTATGACTAATTTGTGTCGTTTACAGAAAATCGGTACTATCATCTTATTCTCTAATATTTGAGATATCTGTATCATAACATAAACTCGCAATATCCTGTTCAAACAATTAATTTCGTGACTCTATGTTATCGTAAAACATATGGCATATAAGAATGGAATTTTTTGTATAGAATTATGATAAAGTATACGTAGCTACAAACATATCTATCTGTACAACTTATCTAAAAAAATATTTTCTATTAACGACACGTAAAGTTTAAACTCTAGCTCAAGATATATGCTTCTCTTACGAAATGCGATAATTCTTGCTACTAGAATGCATTCTCACAAATAAATTCCACTCGTTTATGGTCCCCGTAGAACAAGCATGAATATCTCGGAGAAAGAATTTCTCTCGTGGGAAGATTACTGTAGAGCAACAAAAACCGGAAAATAGGAAAGCAAGAACAGAAATTTCTCAAATAAAGAAAATATCTTTTTCGATACATTTAGGGCTCCCTCATATGTAAACATACGACATATCTTCCACATATAGGTATCTCCTTCAGAAATTATAAACGGTATCACACACAAATATATAGATTCAATTCCGGACTTTTACAACAAACGATAAAACAGATAATAAATTATCAAATACATGGAGCAAATAAATTAACTTTATTATTCAATAAAGTTAATAATGTCACAGTAACGTTGGCTATTAATATCAAATTAATTATTCGTTTAAATAATCTGTGTATAAACAGAGGAGCACATAATTCATACGTACATACGTAAATGGCGTGGAAATAATCGTAAAAACGATTTATCAACGAAACAAATCCGTCGATGAAGAGACCTGTCAGTAAAAAGGCTGACAAGCAAATAATCGAAAGTCATCCTTCTTGCTCCTACTTCTAACTTATAAATAATCCTCTTTAGGATTTTCTGTCGCGAGCGACTTACAAGCTGAATAGAAGCCCATACAAAGATTGTACAATGGGAATACTTCAACACCGCTGTCCGAGTTTGATAAAATCCCTTTACCACGTTCTTCCTCGTATAACACGTAATTCTTGAATAAATTTATATAAGCCGCTTTAGCTTCTGTTTATTAACAGGTTCGCTCTAACAGCTTTAATGAACAAACTTGCGTTTTGCGGGGACGTTGTATTATCTTGCCTAAGGGCTTCAATCGATATTAAATGCCCAGATATTACATCTTAGGTACAAATGTTCTTAATTACAGAGTTCTTGTTATATAATAAATAAATAAAGCAACCTTAACTCGAAAATAGTTTGAGAATAGTCTTTATATCCTTAACGTGGGAAAAATAAGCCCATGTAAATCTTTTACCAGTCCAAAATCTAGACCTATCTTTCATTCGAAGATCCCAAATCTTAATTTATATAATAAAAACAAGGTATAATTTATATATTTATAATACCCATATATTAAAAGTAGATTGTAGAAAACACAGTACCTATGGGTGATTAATCTTGTTTATAAAATCAATTAAATATGGAAAAAGTTTATATTATAAAATTTGAAATAATAACATATTTAAGCGATAAAGTTTGAGTTAAAAAATATTAGACTATTAGTTTTTATGTTTATATAAAAAAAAAAAAAAAAAAGAAAAATTTTATATCACATTCTGTAAATGTTTATTTTTATTAAAAAATAATTCCCATATGTTGCTATTTATACAATATAATAAACAAATATAATAAAAAACAATTATTTTTAATAATTCTGCGAGAGCAAATACAAATATAAATAATTTTATGTAATAATGATTTGGCTTTATTTTATATTCCTATAAAATACTATAAATATTATACAATATTATATATATTTTGTTTTTTGATTGTTTATAAATTTTAAAATATATAATATTTCAACAAATATCCGCAACATAAAAGCGTTTTATTTAATTAATTTCTTAATTTTTTAGAAATGTTACTATGTGTATAACAAGCTGCTTAATGTGCTGTTTAATGCTTCTCTCGGTTGTTTGATATTTTCTCGGTTTCTCCTTACTTTTTTCAGAAAATATTGATTAAATGTATATACATAATGTCTTTAGATATTAATAAATTATAGAACAATCAATAATATACAATATATAATTAATAACAATGACCTAACTACGATGTAAAAAATCACCCCAAGTGATCGCGTTTACGTAAAAAGACGGTGTAACTATAATTAAGATAATTGCAATACTCGATTGGACAATCAAAGTAAGAATATTTTTGACCTAGCTATATACATATATTTTTCTTATAGAGAAGAGAGCAAGGTACGCGTTTTGTAATGCAATCCACATACATATATCTGGTAAGTCTACGACAGATTACAAATCACACGACGTGATAATACATCGCATCTAACCACACGCCAATATTGGCATCCAGGACGTCCTTCTCATTATCAAACATATTGTAGGTGCGGAACTATCTATTCGTTATTGTCAGCCATCTCGATTGATAGAGAAACGTTTGAATACCTTTGGTGGTTTACTCGGTCGTATCGATTTGTCTGCTACGTGACGCGCCAATCCTCTATTGTACATTTTATCTATTAGCTTTCGTATTCACATCTTGTAAGTCGCTCGCGTCGGAGGAACCTGACAAGATTATTTATCAGTTGGAAGCAGACGCAAGAAGGGGGATGACTTTCGATTATCCACTCGTCAGTCGTTCCCCTTTTCATCGATAGATCCGTCTCATTGATAAATCATATTTATGATTTCTCTGGACGCGATCCATGGAAGCGACACAAATTATGTGCCTTTATATTATATTATGAATTATGAAGATCCAGCACTGTCTACACGTCGTAAATTATACCGAGACATGAAAGGATAATATAATTTTAGTAAATTTGAGATGTAAATTCTGCAGAAATCCATTTATTCGGACGACGTACCGAAAAGTTTATAGAGTGCTCTCTAGCAGATTGCGTTGGTTTTCATTTTTGTTATAAATATTCCGTCTTTGGTGAGAACTATTCTGATAAAACTTTGATAAATTTTGAATATGCAAATAAATGTGCTTCATAGAGTTTTTGATAGCAGTACGCGTTCTTAGCGTAGTCTTTGGAAGTTTAGTAGTTTTTAGTTTTTACAGTGTAAAATACTTGAAAGTATAATCCTTATCTCCTGTGTCATTTATAAAGTTAGAAATTTTATGAAATGATATACATATTCTCCAGAATCAGATAACGGGAGAGAGAAGTTGCTTTCAGAATCTCAATTTAAATGTCAAATACAAAAATGTGATCTTAATGCTGACTATTAAAAGGTCGAGAGAAGGAAAAAGGTAGAGTGTAATTAAATTTTTACTCCTGATAAATCTCCTTAAAAGTAGGCAAAAGTTTCGTACAAGTGGCCTTCATACCGGCATACGACCCGCGGCGCATCGTTATATATTTGGCAATAAAGATAACACATTCTCGTTTAGATTCAGCTTCCCATCATGCCGAGTAATTAAAGCTAACCAGATAAGAAAGCCCGCACGGGGCTCCAGCACGAAAAATGGTCGCACCGTGCGCGCATTTCCCTCTTTAGCGCGAGTAAGCCCTTACCGAATGGAATGAACCGCGCGGCGTAACAAGATCGGCGAACAAAACGCGCGACTCGCGAGCTGCCAATGAAAGGAAAAAAAGAAAGAAACGATGATCGGACGAGCGGGCGTGAGGTTAACGACATCCGACAAGAAGTTTCTGCACCTGCGGAATGATATCGTATACGGCAAGAGTGGGAGAGAGGAAAGAGACAGGTGTCAAGCGACGTAGGCGCGCACGACGCGCGTTTTAACAAAACACCTCCTCCCTTTCTTTCATCCTCCTCTCGCGCGCTAGCGAGTAACATCCCCTCAACTATCTCGTTTTTACCCTTTCCTCCGGATCGCGTCCTCCTTCTCCGTTCTCCGATGAAAAAAAACGAGAGAAAGAGAGAGGAGAGAGGAGAGAGGAGAGGGGGAGGGAGAGGGAGAGAGAATTTCTCGCGTTCGACGGAAGCCTGCGCAAAACGGCGGTGCGCTCAAACGAGGAGCGGACGCGCGGTGGCGGCTGGCGTCGTCAGTCGTAGCGAGAGAGCGTGGGAGAGCGTCGGAGGGAGAGAAAGAGAAAGAGAGAGAGAGAGAGAAAGGGAGGACCGTGGGAAGCTGCGGATACCTGGTGAGAGAGAGAGAGAAAGAGAGAGAGAGAGAGAGAGAAACAGGGAGGGTAGGCCGCGCGCGCGGTGGCTGATCGAGAGAAAGAAGGTCCGGTGGCGGGGTAGCGCGGTGCACGGGGGTGAAAGGGTGACGCGAGAGCGAGAGCGAGAGAGAGAGAAAGTGAGTACGCGTTCGCGTCTTTTCGACGTCGACGCAACCGGGTTGGCGCAGAATAGCTGCTCAGTGCTCGTCGAACGGCGCCGCGCTGCGACGGGACGATGCCGCCGCGCCCTGCGCCACCGATCGACCGATCTCAGGTACGCGAGAGAGGAGATTAACGTTCGGCGAAGCGTGGCGAACGCATAAACGGGGGTGTCCACGGCGAGCTCTCGCGCGGACGAGTTGTTTCGCAAGCGCCACCGCGACGATCGCAGGATCGCGAAAGCGATCCACTCCGCTTCTATTCGCATACGCGCGCGAAGCGAGAGCACTGATCTCGGACGCTCGGACCATCGGACCATCGGACGCGGCGATGATCGTCGCGAGAGAGAAAGAGAGTGTGAGAGATTGCTGCACGCGATGCATGCTCCATGAAAGTTCTCGAGTGTCTTACGCGATCTCCCGGTCGGAATCTTCGGCATCTCTTGTGAGCGATCGAAAGTCATTCGCGCGAATAAGACGCGTATAGTCGCTTTGGAGAGGACATGTATTCCCGCGAGTTTCGCCGCGAATCTCCGTCCGATCCATTCCGTAGCACGAGAGATCGCCCGGGGTAGGTAGGTAGGTAGATAGGTAGGTAGGTAGGTAGGTAGGTAGGTAGGTAGGTAGGTAGGTAGGTAGGTTGGTTGGTTGGTTGGTAGGTTGGTAGGTAGGTAGGTGACGAGGGAAAACGGGTCTTCGTCCCTTTGTAATTTGCCCTATTATTTCCTTGGAGAATACCACGATCTCACCGCTAGCAATCTATACCCGCGACTTCAGACGGTGCCATAAATTGGTGTACTTTGCCTCGTTCGCCGAGCGATCGCGAGCGAGTCGTTTCTCTAGAGAATGCTCCAAGACCAATTGCATCGAGATGAATTGACTTTGTTTATCTTGGATTTTTTTTGACCTTCGAAAAGACTATGATCCAGAGGACTGTGCAAATTCGACTCGTGTAGTTTCAACAGTTTTATCGTTGAACCGTCCTGTGATGGCACGATCGAACACGAGAACGGTTTGTCGTCTGCCGATGAAAGACGAGTCTTTCTCGATGTCGAATCAATTTTTCCCCGCGTGTCCATTCTCTCGCCGCGATTGTCGAAATGATCGTTTAATTCGGCAAATGTTAGGGGAGTGTTCCGAGTATACACCCGGGACGTAGAAGTGTTACGCGCCTCGTGAGAGCTTTTACGCGACGGTTATAGCGCGAACGTTGATGTTCCTTCTCAGCTAAGAAAGTAGTTAGAGCGTATCTTCAGCCAGACACACTTTGGTCCGTGCCATCCTCTCCTCCGCACGATGTTATTCACATATTTTTCAACGTTTTCTTTCGTGAAAGTAATCGAATAAAAATGCTATCGCTACGTGTCGAGAATAGTTTTTAACGTAAAAACTTATTACTATATTTGCCGCGAAAGATGACGAATTTTAAACGTTAATGGATGTTTAAACGTTAATGGATTTCCTGACATACTCGAATTATTTACTAACAAAATGTAAAGTCGCGGACCAATTACTAAATTTACTAACGACTGTTTTAAAACATTTGAATTATAAAGCGTATATAGCATTTTTTATAATTTTATAGTATTTAAGTATAACAATTAAAGCGAGAGTAACCGAAAAATATTTTAGATTTTTAACGGAAATTATATGTTCAAATAAATAAAAAAATTATTTTAAATATACACAACAGACATGCAATTTATGTGTGTAATTTTTGCAAGGTTTGCGTTTCGAAATCTCGTTTGCGCTGTTCTCTATTTTTTTTTTAATTATTTATTAGTACAGAGTTTACATAAAGCCTATATTTTATAAACTTAGATCGTTGATTACAGTTTTAATGAATAAACTAGGCTAATGAATAAAACGGAATAAATTCAAATTAGTATTTCAATTAAATTCTGCTTCTTTTTTTTTACGAGAACGGTATCCGTTATTTTATTTTTACGATTCGTTTTCCTCTATTTTTTTGTTCACATTTACATCTTTTCGCGAAATGCCTGTTGTCAGACGTGTCATTTGTTCTTTACCGTCGAAATGTTATTTACAATTGTTTATAAATATTTGAGTGGGCGGTGTACGTGTCTATGAATACGCGTTACGTCGCGTGCACATCAGATAAAAAAATTGTAATCCGTGCAGATTTATTCGCGTACGAGCGCGGATATTTCATCTTTATATGCCGTAATTCGATTGCGACACTTTTTAGGTCCATTACAATGACGAGGCGCGCGCTCCACGGCGACGGAGATGCTCGACGTGCGCTTGGCACGTTAGTGAATTTTCGCCGCATAGGAAAGAGAGGCATAGGTTATTGATTATCGTGAATGGCTTTATAAATAACTGATCGTGTAGGAGCACTCGTCGGAGACGCGTAAATATCGCTTAGCGAGTCGTTCTTTAAAATCGCTACCGATACTACCCCGATACTGCCCCGCGCGATACGGAATCGCGTGGACGCACTCGATCGAGGAACGCCCCGCCGACTATCGAATCGCGAGATTGCGAAAAATCTTTGCACGCTTTATTTTTTTTTATTTTTTATCTTTTTTTTTTATTTTTTTGAGACGAGAAAGATTGCTGCGTACTAACGGGAAATAGGTGTCGGAAATCTTGTTTAAACCATGTGAATCAAATCGAATTGCGAAATTGTACCTAATTCATAAAAATAACGAATTTTAAAATATTCGCATTTCCATCATCGGCCTGCGAACGAGGCATATCGAAATGTGTGGAATAATTTTGTATCTCGTTTAAATTCTCGGCTCCGTTAAGCTTTATTAATAAACGACCGCGTAATTTAAGCTACTAAATGTATCCTGCGTCCGGCGAAAATACTCCACATGCTAAATTTTTCATCTATTTATTAATTCACGCATCAGAAAGGGAATTCTTCATGTGAGGCGTTTTAAAACTCTGCTTGTACATTCAGAAGGAAAGTACGGTTTAGTTTGGTGCATAAGAAAATGAGGATAAGGAAGATCAGCTAGCGAAAGGATTATAGCTCCTTACGCGAAATCTAATTAACGACACGTCTTCTGTCTGGTTTTCGCGAAGAAAACTCCAACGAATTTTTTTCACTATTTATACCTATACGTGATAGGGTCGGGATATCGCGATCGATTAGGGGATGCTCTTTCAAATTGCTGAAGGTACTGATGCGCGGTATATAGGGCGGCAGTAATAGATTGACCGGAAGCAAGTTGTCCATCGCACTCATGCGGGATCTCTTCTGTATAATACTACCAGCACGAGTACCAGTTAGTGTGGCCGTTGATAAATTGAAAATTACTCTGACGCGATAATGGATTGTCCATCGTCAAATGTAATACAAGTTTTTGCTCGAGATCGAAAATGTCTGTTCCATTGCATTTCTCCTTCGTTATATATATATATATATATATATATATATATATATATATATATAACATAAAATGAATGTAAATATATTTAATTATTTTCAATATTAGCCAACGCTTCGTTTAAAAATTAATAAATGCACCGCGGTGTCCAGTAGTAAAACGTAAATTATAAAAATTATCCTCCAAGACCGAATTGAATCATCTTTCGGATACTGTCAAAGGCTGCTTCTGGTAAAGAAAAGTTATTATTACATTGATTACGATTCCTTTTTTGGACACGGATTTGTTACTATTGGAATACACAGAAATGAGTTTAATTTTATTAATATCGTCACATTGACAAAAATGAATAAAACCTTTTATATTATTACATCTTAAATTGAAACGTTTCATGCGATCCGAAATGACGTTATACATTTTCATTTATAAATACGATCGCTCAATAAATGTCACTATTTTTTTAAATTCCGTAACGGACATCAGTGAAGAAACATTGTGATAATGCTGATTGAAAATACCGTAAAATACAGCACATAGCTACGATCGCGTTATTTATTGAAAAAAAGGCGAGTAATTATAATTAAAATTAATTGAGCACTAAACCGCGCCCAACTTTTTCTACTTTGACTTGGCGTTTGAGAATAATTCTGATATTAAAAAGAAAATAAAGTTCTCGCGGAGATAATTTTATCGTAAAATTGTGACGTTGAATTATAAATTCTCGATCGAAGAGACCGAGAGAGTCTCCAATGGGATAATAAGTGCACATAGCTAAAAATTCTGCCGTGCGACTCAGTTTGCTCGATCACTGTTTTAACGATCAATTCATTACCACTTGATTCTGCTTGTACAAATAATTTGGTCAAGAATTAGATTTTCTCTCTCCGCAGTCTAGAATACATTTTTCAATACATGTATCAAAATTCACATGATTATCATTTATATGTCGGTTAATTTTATTATTGATCTTTATTTTAAATGATTTTTTTATACGGTAACCTAAATACTTCGCTATCCGACGTATAATAAAAAATGACTTTTTTCATGTAACGATAGTCCTTTGAAGGAATTTCTTTTTATCCTAAGAATTTTTTCGTTATATCTAGTGTCCGTCACTTGACTTTTTATGTGTGGCACACGAACAGCTTGTCCATTGTGATAATGGATCTAGAATTGATCTCTTTGACAAGACACTTTGAGGTGTCACGTCTCTGCTTCATCAGGAATTGACGAGGGATCCTAATTGTTCGTTTCATTTATCTACACATTTCCGTCCAAACGATCGGCTATAATAACTGTTTTACTTGTGACACGATGATAGAAATAATTTTAAAAACTGATTTTATGCCATATTCTTGAGTATAATTAAGTGATAAAGAAGAAAAGAACGTTAGATCTCGAGTAAACTTATTGTTAGTATCTTTAAATTTGTTGGTAATTACTAATGCAGATAAAGAATAAATAGGTAGATTGAGATTTCATTAACATAAATGCGTGTTACTGAAAGTTTTATACAATTTACCCGGAAATCTAGAAACTCCGTGAAAACTATTTAGTTTGTTCCAACAACTGTCATGTATCCTCGTGAAAACATTCCCTTTCACAGCTGATGCTTCATGCCTCTTTACCACTTTAACTTTGTAATTTTGTTGAAATTCGTAACCAAGCTTCGACGTACAATTTAATTAACGTGAGTGAAATCTGCCACCATTAGGATATTTTCTAAATAAATTCTACTACACGTTTAATTCGCGTGATTACACATGTCCGCGAGTCGCAAGAACGTTAGGAATGTCGATCACAATTATTTCAATGATGCATTTTCATAATTGAAAATTGATAGTTTATATATACATTGTAATTAGATGTGCCACAGCGCTGATCATTGGGGCATCGGAACGTGTTAAATGAGGAGTAAATTCACAAAGCCCATGCAAAGTTACGCGCAATTAACTGGAAGATGTACAAACTCGCGTAGAGAAGTAGCTTGTCCACGCAACTGTTATGAATTTTTGCTGTTAAGCAAACTGTTAAGCATTGTTTGCAGCGATGCGCGATTACAGTTACACAGACGCCGTAAAAGAGAGACATGATAACGGCAACAGATACGAAGGGCTGTTAAGAAGTTCGCACAATGATATCCGCTACGCTATGGTTCTTTTTATCGCTGTAAAAATGATAATATGAGAGTTTCGTAGGAAAACTATCGAAATTTCAAACGAGAAAACTTTCGCTTTTCTTTTTCTCACCGATTATCCTCGTTCTATGAAATCACCTCTCGCCTTACGATACGCTTCGAGTTTTCGAGACACTGGCGGCACCCGGGTTTGCTTAAGATGCTTACAAACGATGTCGTTGATATGACGGTAAAGCTGCGATCACACTATAGTCTCTTGGTACACAAGTTGAATTGTACAACTTCTCAACTTCTTTCGCTCGTCCTTCTCCAAATTTAATTTCCACTTTTGTTAGCAATTTGTATCTTTATGCTCTGTTTACACGTTAGCGTATATATTTATCATATACTTCATGAGAACGTATATATTTATCATATACTTCATGAGAATTAGGCGACCTGATTCAGCCGAAATACTGCCACGTAATTTTATATATGATCCGTCGAAGAACCGGGTCTTGGGGCGTAAAGAGAGGGGACGGGGGGAGGGTGGGGGGATCGATATAACTTTCAACTTGGCGGCAAAAGTCCAATTACGTACGTACGCGCCGAAAATTATTAAGGTAAAGTTCCTCGCGGTTGAGTGCGCGAAGAATTGAAAGTAACTTATTATAACTAAGTTACTTTATTCGTATAAATTATGACCTCCCAATTTTGCGTTTTGCAGTGAAACTACAGTATAACCAGTGAGTTCATTTCGCGTCGGCACTTTTGATCTTCGCTTGGAGCTCTATGTAATCATTCGTCATATTAGAATTCAGAATCGGATAGAACTGTCTTATCATAAATAATAATGTGATTATTCTTTTTCTTTTAAGAGGGTTTTCTGCTCTCGAAAGACTATATAGGAATTTAGGAACGTATAATTGGACATTTTTTAAGATACAATTAAAAACTGATATATCATATAAAACTACGTTCAGAGTAAACGCATTTTTTTCAATTCTATTTTTATTTCAATAAAATAACACAATCCAATGTGGCAGCGAAATTAGGTCTGCACCGCGAGCACAGTCAACGATATGCACGGTAGAAGTCATACTATTAATCTGAAAGTAAAAACGTTGATTTTTTTTTAATTAGTGGACTTGTGGTTTTCACCTGAAGTAGGATCCTTAATATCGCATGCATATTTTCAATATGATGACAGGGCGGAGAGAAAAGTAGTTTCAATTTTACTCATTTTTTCCTCTTATTTGCTTTCCAAAAAAAAAAAAAAAAGAGGGAGAAAATCAACTTGGAATAAATAAGTTAGAAATTAAATTTTCGTACGTTTCTATTGCGTTGTATCCGAATGAATTCGCTCAGGAACAAAAAGTGCGCAGTAAGATCTGGCGCAGTAAGATCTGCGTGACCGCAAAGTTTTTCGTGGTACTGTGATGCAAAACTTTGCAGTGTAACTGGAAGAATATCTGATTTGCGCAAATATCAAAATTAAATACAGTGAGCGGTGCGAGCGTATGGCGTTGCACGCGGAGCACTCGCGTTTTTAAACAGTTGATATTGCGCGTGTTATAATTAAAGTTGGAAAAGTTATACCGGGGCAAGAAAAATAAAATTCGTTGGTAGAAAGAACGTACGCGTGCATACGGTATCTCGCGGACGCTTTTGATTCAGCTAGACCCCTTCGGAATTTAAATTTATGAAAGCTTCGAGGCTTTTAAGCAGCTGCTTATATCCTCGCTACCTTTGTGCGCAGAAGATAGATCAGCGAAATAAGCTTCCTCAGAGCGAACAGCAATTTCCCTACGAGGAAGATCCATCAGCGAAATCTGGCAAGGAAAATACACGACGGAATGCAGTTATATACGCGGCACGATAATATCCCGTCCAATTCTTCTTTTCATTGTGCAAAACTCGTTCCGTAAAATGTGATCCCGAAAATACATTCGACGATGCATGCACAGCGGGCACAGTGAGCTTCCTAGGAATGTCCTACACTTCTGTGATTTGTACCAGTCAAACACATTTCTCATACTCTTGAATTCTTGTCATGCAGCTAAATTACTTGCAGCAGAAATTGTAGAAAATGGTGTAATATCGTGGCGGCGGCGGCAACGCAGTTGCGACGAAGGAGGGAGCGAAAGTAGGGGAGTTCAATCGATCCGAAATTGAAGCTCTTTATTGCACAAGTGACATGTGTCACATAACGAAGTGATTAAGGCCCAACTTACAATTACTCCGTAGAACTAGCCGCTTGATGCGAAGCGATTAGAACACGTGGCTTAAACTTGGAACGACTCGACGAAAGCCGGCTTATTTAGAAGTAATGAGAAAGTACTTAACGTTTAAAACTATCCGCTATTAAAGTAACCTAGCGTTGATATCTATTTGCTCCTCGTTTCATTTCCCTCGCGTTCACTGGCGAAATCTTATGCGCTGCATTTTACATGAACATCCAAAGACTATTTTCGATCATTTCGTAGGGCGCTCGAGATCATAAATTTCAGTCGGGTCAATCGCTAGTCTGCTATCTCTTGCGTGCATTTACGAGCAAATTCGATTGAGAGATGAATTCCCGTAGGAATCGATATGCCAATTCGGTGAGTGGTGAGTTTGAGATTCTACTGGAATAATAAATAGGAGACGAATTTACGAGGGGAACAATGTAGATATCTATTTTTTCCTCTCATTCGTACACGATTGAAAAATTAATCATATATCGCATGTCCACTCAAATTTTTCTGTTAATTTAACATAAGATAAATGTGCTATAAAGTGACATAAATGTCGTGTAAAAAAACTAATACGAAACGTGTAACATTTTGATACACGTTAGAGACAGAGTGGAAGCATATTTCTTCAGTAAAGTTAACATTCTGTATATTGACACGTATATTTTATATTCATTTATCTAAGAATTTATGTTTGACAATTACATTATTTGTTTGTTTACCCATAAATAAATTATGTTACTTTTTAACAGCAAGAAATGTCTTGAAAATCAGTTTAACACAAAATAACAATTGTACGTTAGGTTAAATTAACACTCGGATGTGTTAAAAATTCAAAGCAAAAATTTAAGCAATGACTGATTTTAACACAAATATAAAATGTATACGTTTTGCAATGCGTTTGTAACATTGTTTTCCATTTATTTTTCTTTCTTACGTCAATCTTATCTTAATAATTCTTCATTCTCTTTCGTACTTATTCGGTACCTTTTTCCCCTCTTGTTTAAAAGTCTTCGTGTAAAGGGATTTTTAAAAATAAAATTATACATTACTTTCTATCAAGACAACAGTGTAAGACATGAATCGCGAATTAAATTTAAATCCAGACCTCCCCCCTTATCAAAAGCGTATCCTCGAACTTATTATTGAATAATACACCACGCAATATGTTTTATCTCTCAACCACTGTACTTTTCTCGGGAAGATTCGACATCTCTTATAAGCGCGTTTCTATTTTTGTCGAGTTTCAGCGTCGAAATTTCATTTTGCGATAGAAACTTGGTAGTGACGTACCATGTCATACGATTTAAATCTCCCTTTTGTTTTCTCAGTCTTCATCCGCGCAGACACTTGTCCTCCTTCCGGAAAATCGAACATTTTCCAAAGTGGAAGTTTGTTACAGATGAAACACACAGTGGATTACGCCGCAATGTCGATTTAACCCCTTAGCCGCTAAAAGCGACTATTGTTACTCGCGCAACAACCGTCCCTGTGTGTGTACAGTCGCGCAAATCGCGGCGATAATGTCACGCACTACTGCGGTATAATGGTTACAACATATTCGCGCTGTTATTTTAATGGCTGGAAGCGAGAATACATTGCGCAATCTTCATTTGTTTTATAATCTTTCTCGCGTTACTTTATTAAGTTATAGCGCCGTGAATGTGTGAGCGTAAAGATCAATTTAGCACGGCTGTGGCGTGATAACGAGATGGCACGAGAATCTCCACTTATTTTTAGAAACTCAGTTTTTATGCATTAGCATCCCAGCATCGTTTAACAGTTTTTCTGACGGTGTATAAAATTAATGAGTACGTACTGTTATATTGTAGAAATATTTTACAAATGTAAAAAAAAGGTAGCAAACGTAAAAAAAATTTATGACGGATATACTGTAATTTGAGGTTAAAAGTTACAAACGCTTTTACAATACTTTTCTTTTCATCGTTTTCTTTGTTCAACCAATAACTCAAATTTCCGACAGTGGAGCTTTTCCTCTTTCGTTTTATAACGGCGAGTATGGACAGATAAACACGATTTTACTTGGAGCACGCAGGATCCGTACGAAACTTTTATCACCCTGTGTTTCCGAGGACTTTGCAAAACAGGGTGCGTCTGTATATAATCGCCGTTCGCTATTTGCCGTATTCGCTTACACAATATAAATTTCCTATTGCAAATGCAAAGCGTGTATACGTAATGTGCAAATCCTCATGCACATTCTTCCGAAACTGGGTTAAGTCTCGAATTAAATTTTCCCTTACCGGGGTAAAACGTCCTCTTCGTCGTCCACAGGGGAAAAAAGATCGGGCAAACTTTTCGATGCAGCATTCGCCGCGTATTTACGCGTTCCATTTTATTCGGTATCATCGTAATACTCGTTTTACGCGTCCGCGTAAAACGAGTATTACGACGATACCGACGTAACTCTATTTTTATTTGTCACACATATATATATACATCGCGGGACGCGATGATAATATAAAAATTAGTGATGCATGACGCAGTGCGGTACAGAGGGTGCCATAAAATTAGCTCTCGTGTACCTATCTGTGCGAAATTTAGTTTCTCACTATCGGTGAGAAAAGAAGCATTCCGTACATTGCACGTTAAGGGCAGCATATTGCATATAATCAAATGTCAATTCAATTACAAACTTATTTCGATGCATTTATGAGAAAAGTTTCACAGTATAAATAATTTCGTTTCTCCATTGCAGATGGTGTAATCCGTGGATACCGATGACCACGTCGATCCACGGTTCTCGCTGGCATCAGCCGATCGATCGTCGATCGTCGTAAGCGGCGCGCGGAAACCAAGATGTGACGGGCAATGTATCTCTGACGGTTTCTCGCATTAAAGACCAGACGCATAGCGCTGGACTTAATAGTAAGTGCTTTGTCATTCGGAGAGATTGCCTAACAAATCGTCGCTCTCGAGAGCGACGAAAGACAATTCGTTGGTTAAGAATTAAGGCCGCTTCGCTCGGCAAATGCAATTATCTTAAAGTATTTTGCCGGAGAACCGGAGAAACTCCCTTCCGGTTTCTGGCTTGCTTCTGAAGCTCCGAATTACACCTTGATTTCGCAGCTAGTCTCGTCACAATTATCGATCATTACATTTATCGTGACGCCATTCGCTATTCGCCATCCGCCATCCGCCATCCGCCATCCGCCATCATCTCATAGGTCGAAAACTTCTAAAATTAATTTGTTTATTAGTGTAAGCTTATTACTTTCGCAGTTCACAGGTTCAACTCGACGGTATATTTGCACAGTTTAATTAAAAATATGGAGGATAATCTAGCTAACGTGTATCATCATGTTACACAAAATATTTTTCAAATATTGCCGTGGTAAATATTGCTAGGTCATATATAAATTGAAAATTAAATAACTTTTTAATTACGCAAACGACAGAGATTTACAATCCACGACCCGATTCGTGATTAATGTCGGAACAGGCTCGAAATATTCGACAAGTGCCCTTTCGCGTTCATGCCAATTGCGCCTCATCGATTGCTATTGAGAGACACAGAGGCACACGCGGCATTCCGCTGTTAATACTCCCGCACTCGGAACATTACGAGTTAGCATTTGATTTACTAATGAAGTGAACGATACACGCTAATACGCCGCGCGTATAATTCTAATACTATTATCCGTTTGTTATTGTCTCATGTTAAACTCATGAAATCAATAGCCTTTTGTCAATGCGTGGGAATATGCCGTCGTCGCGTTCCTAATAGGAAAATGTTACGAGCTCGCTGTGCTCGCGCGAATGCGCAAGTGCGCTCGAAATACGAGAGAAGTCATTTTTGCGTGGGTAATTATTATTTTATGCTCGCTGAGAACAAAGCATTAACATAGCAGAGAGTTTACGTTTAATATTGGAAGCACGTGCAAAGAAATGCCAACATTTTGCGTACCTTGTTCCACATAAAATAAATCTTTTTTTTTCATATTTATTTAATAAAAAATATACCTATATACTACAATATAAATAATAGATGTATATTTTTTGAAAAATAATAAAGAGAGATCGTTTAATTTTAAATAAATTACTATGGTGTGTGGTTTAGCATGCGTCATCAATAGCACGGAACAACAATGCAACAATATAATAATACACAAAATGTTATTTAAACTGAGCTTTGGAATTGGAATCGATTGTACTTCCCGTTCTAATCAAAACTCGGAAACAACTATGAGTTACTGCAGTTGACGCACTTTAATTGGGATATTCCAGTATTATAAGCTCAAGCAGACTGAAATTCTATGAATAGCGGAGCTAAACCATCCAACAAATTAAGCGAATCGGAAATATTTATTAAATGAATGGGAAAATATTTCTCTCGTTATTAAGCATTTCCATCTCGATGTTTTCCATTTCCGATTGTGGTGAATTTCATTTCCAAAAGTTAGAACGAGTTAAGGTGAGTGCTGCGGTGAGTGATCGAGACAACTCGTGTGTAGCAACGCGCGCGCGCGCGCGCGCGCGTTTCAATCGGTTACTGCTTTGGTAAGATTTTTCCCCTACCTTAACAAAAAATGCATTCTGGCGAGACAATGCGCAATTCGAAAAATGTTAGCGAGAAACGCGTGTGTACACAATTGCCGCTCGAGAAACACAGGGTGGTCTGACGTTCACCCTCTCGTAGTATACTCGTTGTGCGGCAACGCGTAAGACCGCGCCGCGCCGGCGTCGCGTAACGCTACGTATACCGTATCGCTGCTGCAGCACGTGAAATAGAATTTATTGATTGCGCGAAATTTATCTCACGTGACGCGATACCGACGAAAAATATGCAGAAACGCCCGTTCAATCCACACCTCACGGAATTTTAAGGACGGCAATTTGTGTGTGTGTGTGTGTGTGTGTATTCGGTGGGTGGTTGAACGCGACCCACCGCTTTTAACACACTCTACCCTGAAAATTCCAAGCGTCCGAAAAGCGAGACACGTTCACGCCAGACCGCATGACGTTTTAGGGAAATTTCGACGCTCGCGCTGGCACAATTTTTCCTAAATGGCGATCCTATATGGCTCAGGCTTGTAATTCAGTTGGAGGTGCGAAACCCCGTTGGCGATGGAGTTGTAATCGAATTGTTTGGGACGACGCGCGTTCAGTCATGGACGCTGTCGGCGGTGCGAGCTCTAACTTCGTTCCTCTTTTTCCTTTTATTTTATTTTTTTTTTATTTTTTTTTTTTTACGAAAACTTGTAATGTACAGTCGAGCGAATTTCACTGGTGAACTGTTACGCGCAGAATTACGTGCATTTTGCAGCTCGAAATACTTCGCGGTGAAATAGTCTGTATTATCTGTAAAGTCTTTCGACTCGGCGCACTCATCGGAGACGTCTCAGTCGCGTGCAGATTATCAAGTTCTTGCACAGTTTTAAATATTATATCGAGAGGTACGTGTATACGCGGCGATTTCCTGGCAGTGGGTACATTCGGGATGCGTTTGCACGGGATGCATTTGTGCAATGCGGGTGTTGAATAACACATTACTATTAACGCCGCGCGTGAATTTAAACGATATTGATCGCGATTGCGCGGCTAAGTGGAACACAATACTGTCGATTTGAAATCAGCCGGTCGTCTCATCTTTCTACGGCTGCACCATGCTGTGCAGCGAGAGATGTCTGCAGCAACGAAACGAAGAACGCGCCTTTGCACGAGAGACGCAGCGCGCAATCGATCAAATAGGAATCGGATAAGCTTACAAAGCCGATCTCGATGTTATGTATTATGAAAGTTCCGTGATCGCTTTAATCAAATACGCCGCTTTAACTGCGAATAACCGGACCGGGATATTTCACCGACCGATTCCCGAAAGCTCTCTTCTCTTCTCTCCCACCGTGATTTTTTCTGACGATTAACATCTCTCACAGTCGCGATATAATTCTTTCCCTTTTTCCACCTCGCGTATTGCGGTTCGCTGATTCGCGCTGCGCCGCGCCGCGCGCCGGGACGAGTATTAAAAGCCGTTCATTGAAAAACACTCCCCTGCTGTATCGTGCCGCTTTATTCGTCCCCTTTCGGCATTAACTGAATCAATATTTACCTCGTAGGGGCGAACGTGTGTAATAATGAAGTTTGACAGTTCTCTCGCACTTGAAATTGGTCGGTGTACAGAAGCCGAGGCAGGGACAGTCGGAGAAATGAGACGGACGGAGGGAGAAAGCGAGAGACTACGAGTACCCTCGGATGATGAAGTACCCGACGGTTTTGACACGACGAGCGGCAAACAGAATGGAGTTACTACGGGGGAGCGATGTTTTCCCGGATTTCCAAGTGGTAATTACGCGGAAGTGAGAAAACGTGAAAAATGTTATTCCGCGCGACCCGTTTCGATCGTTATCTCTCTCGCCGAAGGAAAAGAAGAGCTCGGATTTAAGAAACTCGGTCCCGCGATTCTCTCTTTCTCTCTCGATATCGAGAAGGCGGCTTTAACGATTCGAGAAGCACGAGAAAATCGCGGGGCGTTCGGCGCGCGTTGACCGTTTCTCCGTGACGGTATTGTATCGGCGCGTATTAAATCCCTCGATATTTTTATTGGCGACGCGACGTTTCCCGCGCGACGTTTCCGCGCGCGAGAGCGTGACAAAGCCGGGCTACTTGGCCGGAGCACTCGGAGCACGAAAGTGGAAGCATTTTCCGCGTTTTCAGTCCTACCGCAGGCTCTCGTGCAGAAAATAATACCTCGTGCGTGCGGTCGAATATAGGTGCTGCAATCTGCGAACCGATAATTTGTAACACGAAGAAAAGGCTGCGCCACACACTGCACGGATGCTTGATGTTGCCATTTATTAGGAACATTAACGATTTTACCTATTGTTACATTTTCAAAGCTAACTGTGCGATCTGATTTTCATAAATATGCATATTTCATAAATATACATGAATAATGATGATTGCTTAACTCTGTGACCACGGGTCCATTTATTCAGACAGCGTACGATTACCTTTACCACAAAAATATATATCAAAATAAATTGAACGATAAATCTACAGGGATTGTTGACCAGGGTGATGCAAAATTTAAATTCTCGGTGAATAAAAGTGTTAGCGAGTTAGTGAAAGGAAAAAATGGAGCTGGATATGGACGAGTTCAAAGTGTTAAATGTTCCCTTAAACGGCTCCAACTGAATGAGACGAATACACCTTTTATGTTTGTTTTAATTGTTGTTGAATATTTTGACAAAACTCACTTTGATACGAAACCACGATGGTATTCGGCGGCGAAAAAAAAATTGCAAACGTTTCGAAAGTTGAATCGCTTTCGCGCACGTACGCGCGTATGTATGAGAGGCACGCATATACGTATCTCTCTTTTTAACGGTGATGTGATTTCCATCTGTAACTCAACTTGTTATTGCCGGTCGAAAAGTTTGACTTGTGAGATAAGCGAATTAGATTGGCGAATGCCAACTGATTTCCACAACCGCACAAGATTTCATGCACAAGAAACGTAAAATCTGTATTTATTTTCGTTTGAAACGACATTTCGAATGTATACCTTGCGATCGCGTCGATCGCGATTACTCGAAACGTCTTGACAAGTACAGCTGAGATTTTGTACGGAATTTATATTCCACCTATCGAACATTGAATTTCTCAAGGTAGATTGACTTTTGCATATCTCAAGCTACAGCTATCAGAGTCATGTGAATTGCGGTATAAAGGGAAAGAGAGGGAGGATCAGAAGAAATAAAAAGCTTCGACTCGCAATGACAGTGAACGATCTGACTTGCAGAGGGTATCCCGGACGACATGAACTCGAGCGGAGAATCCAGCGGAACGATGTCGGAAGATTACGAAGTCGGAGGCTGCAGCGTGCCGGAAGAGGAGACGGGCTCGAATCTGCCGACGTGGGAGGCGGTGGCAGCCACGCTGACCCTGGGCTTCCTCGTGCTGGCGACGGTGTTGGGCAACGCGCTGGTGATTCTAAGCGTCTTCACGTATCGGCCGCTACGGATCGTCCAGAACTTCTTCATCGTCTCGCTGGCGGTGGCCGATCTCGCGGTGGCGATCCTCGTGATGCCGTTCAACGTAGCCTACCTGCTGCTGGGCAAGTGGATCTTCGGCATCCATCTGTGCAAGCTGTGGCTGACGTGCGACGTGCTCTGCTGCACCGCCAGTATCCTCAATTTATGCGCGATCGCGCTCGATCGTTACTGGGCCATCACCGACCCGATCAATTACGCTCAGAAACGCACCCTCAAGCGAGTCCTCGGGACGATCGCCGGCGTGTGGATCCTCTCGGGCGCGATCAGCTCGCCGCCGTTGGCCGGCTGGAACGACTGGCCGGAGGAACTGGAGCCAGGCACGCCCTGTCAGCTCACCAGACGGCAAGGTTACGTCATATACTCCTCTCTGGGCTCCTTCTTCATTCCGTTGCTGCTGATGAGTCTGGTCTACCTGGAGATCTTCCTGGCGACGCGCAGGAGGCTGCGGGAACGAGCCCGGCAGAGCAGGCTCGGCCAGATGCAGTCGACCAGGCATCGCGAGACCGACGACGCCGAGGAGTCGGTCAGCTCCGAGACGAATCACAATGAGCGCTCGACGCCTCGGCTGCAGGCGAAGCCGTCGCTGATCGACGACGAGCCGACCGAAGTGACGATAGGCGACACCGACCGTCGTCCCACCAGCGCCTCCACCAGACGAGGTGCCGGCGGCGCCAGCGACGCCGTTCCCACCACCTCGACCGTCTACCAATTCATCGAGGAGCGACAGCGGATCTCCTTGTCGAAGGAGAGACGCGCGGCGAGAACCCTGGGTGTCATCATGGGCGTCTTCGTCGTCTGCTGGCTGCCCTTCTTCCTCATGTACGTCATCGTGCCGTTCTGCCCGGCCTGCTGCCCGTCCGAGAGGGTGGTCTACTTCATCACGTGGCTCGGCTACGTCAACAGCGCTCTCAACCCCCTCATTTATACCATCTTCAATCTCGATTATAGAAGGGCGTTCAGGCGGCTGCTGCGAATCCGCTGAGCTCTCCTCGCGCGGTTCCTTCGCGCAGGGGCGCGCGATCGGCACCCCCTTTGGGCTTTGGCGGAGAGGGGGAGATCCGAATCCCTCTCGTCGATCTCGCGGCGATCGCCTCTTGTACGCCACGACTTCTGTATACCCGAGCCTTCCGTCTGCAAAACCAGCGGGAGTCGTTCGAATCAAGTTCTTCGTCCACGGGAAAAGCGCGTCGGGATGGCGATACGTCGCGATTAACGGCAATTTAGACGTCTCGCATACCCCGATCGCTCGTTCGCGCGCAGCTCATTACGCGTTACGCGGTACACGCGGTGAAAACTTGGCGCAGTCAACACAGAGATGACGATGACGAGTTACGAAATGGCGAAGCTACGACTTGGAGCAAGTAAGTTACCAGCAAATTCGCAAGATTACTACCGTTTTACCGCCGAGTTACCAACTTCCCCCCGCCCACGAAACTTGATAATTTATTTTCGATTACCGCGTCTAATTAAGGTATCAAGCGTGTTAACGCGAGCGGTTACTCCAATGAGTAGCGATGAAGAAAACACGGCCATAATTCCCTACTGAAGGAACACGTGATAACGCACTGTTATTTATATCAAAGGGAAGAGAGGAAAAATACGTCAATTTCGACGTCACGAGCAGACATAACGGCGGAAGATCAAAGGTCATTATTACAATTGATAGAACCAATTTATCCCTAGTGTTTGATCCCTGAATCAAATACTTGCGCAAGGTTGTGAATTATTATATATAACTTTCCAAGTAAATTTTTCCTTTTTATGGAACGCGAAAAGTTGAACGCCATAAGAATCTCGAAAATCTCTTTCAACTGATGGTATAACGAATTGCCGTGAGACTCCGAAAGAGAGAGAGAGAGAGAGAGAGAGAGAGAGAGAGACAGAGAGAGAGGGAGAGAGAGAAGCGATGTGCACTTATCGTCGGAACCTGCCTGAAAATTTATCAGGAATTCCGAGAAGACGTTGGGGGAAAATGGATACGGTTTCATTCGAGAAGTGCACGAAGCCCATTGCAATCAAGATTGGCAGCCAGGCCGTTGCCGCGCCGCGCGCTAATCCGGTCCTCGAGAGCTTTCAAGTTGAAAGAAAACTTTCCGCGGGAGTGATAAAGGAAATTATGCTTCCTGTGTTGGCCGGCGCGACCACCTTCCCCGCGAATGTCATTATGTAAAGCATCGTCGGCTCTCTATATGGATTTTCTCTCTTCCGTGGTTTCGATGATGAATCTAGCTGCGCTGGAAGATGATTAATGATTGAATTTAGCGCCCGGGAGCGTGTAAATGCGATTTATCGCTAGATCAATAATGCTCGATACCGGCAGTGTAATGGAATCGAGGTCATCGGGGAGGTCTCTCGCGAGAAGCTATCGTCATTTCCTTTTCTCGTCGCGCGCACAGTTTCCGTCTCCCTCCCGCGATGAGATGTCACGAAGCGACGCGACGCGACGCGACGCGACGCAACGCAACGCAACAGCGGCGGCGAGAGCAAAAGAAATGTCTCTCTTCGTGTGGAGTGTGTCGAGTAACCGCGCGTCTGTCGGCGAAAGAAGAGGACGTGTGCTTTTCTTCTACCAACGAGACAAACGGAGAAATAATATCGTACGTGCGTTTCTAGGTAGGCGCACGCGGTAGACGCGCGTACGTCCACCGAACGTTAACAATTGCAAGTATTACGGTTGTGAATAATTAATAATAGTACTGTAAACCCAAGAGCCCCGATGCGCGCGGGGCACGTAGCGTAAGGAGGCATTCGTTCGTCACCACCGAGGCGGTCGTTTATTCGCGGGGCGTGACTTTGAAATCTCTGCGGTTTTACGACACGCGGCGGTCGCGACTGCGGCCGTATAAAGTCGCACACGCGGCAGCTCGTATAAAGTCGCACACTTTCAACCGCCTGCCGACGTATTCACGCGTTGACACGCGATTATATCGTCACTCGTACCGCTACAAGAGTTTCCCCAAATCACCGCTATTTATTATAATGACGGCTCTCTCTCTCTCTTTCTCTCTCTCTTTTTCTCTCTGTTACAACTCCCCATGAATGAAGCATATTCATTCCGACTTTTTAATATTCAACTTTCGTGACTGTGAGAGTGACTGCCTCACGATTTACAACTCTTCATCTCTTAATTCGTCATCAAAACACGTTCCAGTCGTAAATAATAGAGAATAAGCTTTCGTTATATTCATTTATATCCTCCAGTAGTTTAAACTTTTGTTGACTCTAAAAGACAAACTTTTGTCGTTCCACACAGAGAGAGAGAGAGAGAGAGAGAGAGAGAGAGAGAGAGAGAGAGAGAGAGAGAGCGCAGAGATCGTGTATTTTATTGAAAATCTTTCAGCGAACACACAGAATCGGAAATACGATTCCTCATTGTCGAAACTTTTCGCTATTAAGAATGGTTTCGAAGGGTAGAACGTACAACTCTCAAGTGAATATCCATTTTTGCGTCTCGCTCCTTGTTGCCGATCAATAAGGCATGTATCGGTGATTACGGGATACTGTGTAGATCTGCGTACACGCATACACGCACACACGAACACACGTACACGTACATCCGCATACCTTGACATACGCGAAGTACTATTTATATGACCACAATACATTTTAAAGTATCTTTAAGGATAAAAACGAGGGAACAGGCGGCGGGAGAAGCCGCTATCTCCTCGAGTGCCGCGCCAAACGGACAGATTGAGATGAATCCTAGATAAGAGAGAGAGAGAGAGAGAGAGAGAGAGAGAGAGGAGCGGAGAATATACAATAGATCGGGCGGTCATATACGACTCGGTGGTAAGCTCGTCACCAGGGCACTCTATAATAAGGTTGTGATAAGGTTGTGAGAACACGTTCGTAGCCGTGCTACGAACGACATAAGATTTTTAATTACTAGGATAGGGAACATTTCTTTACTCGAGTTATACTCTTCGATGCAGCGTTGCCTCCTACCCAAGGTGGAAAAAGAGCAAGAGAGAGAGAGAGAGAGAGAGAGAGAGAGAGAGAGAGAACCAACGCTACGAGGCTTCAATCTTTAAAAAGTATCTCTTCTTTTTTTTCTTTGTAATCTCTCCGAAACGCTACAGGTAGTTTTGAACTTGCCAACTTGACTGTGACGGGTTGATACAAATGGGTTTACATTTTCACGTGGCTATGAAAAAGCTATCGCGGAAGCTACCTTATGGATCCCATTTGCGTGAAAAACCGGTGTCTTTGGGTACCTTTAAACGCCGACGCTCGTTTCCTACCATTTTTTATTTATTATTTAAATGGATATTTCCGCGGTGATTTTTCCTACGTAATCTAGTCAAATCTAGTGTGTCCCATGTGAAAATTTCATCGTTCGATTCGATTTTTTTGCAAACGCCTACCTATATTTCAAATACAGTGAAAGTTGGATCGGTGCGAAGTTATTTGATTGATCTTTCCAATATTCTTTTTTTTCTTTTTTTTATATAAGGGATGATTCATGTAACGTAAGAATCGCAAATAACTCAGAAAATAAGTTCTTTACGGAAAAATGTTTTTCAAATGAAAATTATGTGCTTTTATGGGGTGAGCAAAAGAGCGTAGTTTGTTTGATCTCAGAGGCTAATTTGAAAACATTGTCAAAGTCAACTTTTGTTTTTTAAGTGGTAATTACAAATTTATTTTAACAGATGCTTAAAGCTAAGTTCACGACGTTTTCAAAACACTGGTATTGATATTGATGATGTTATTTATTTTTGTACTTTTCCATTTTTATGATTGTTAAGCCTCTTGAAACGAGTAACTTAACAATAAAATGTAATGTTACGAAAGTTGTTTGCAGCACTACTAAACAACCAATATAAAACACATTTTATTGTCAAGTTGCTTATTTGAAGAGCTTTATGGTTAACAATCACAGAAATGAAAAAATTTATAAATAAGTAAACATGTCAATCCAAAATCGGTTTTCTGAAAACGCTACGAACTCAGTTTTCAGAATCTATAAAAGTTATTAGAAATCACTATTTAAGAAAAAAAATTTAATCTTGATGTGATTTTAGAATGATCTAAGATCAAACGTGCTATGGCATCTTACTTCCCCTACTAAATCACAATTTTTATTCAGAATATTTTTTTCTGGTTGTTCAGAACTTGTTTTCTTTTTATTATTTGCAATTCTCACACGAATTACTTTGTATATATAAAATATGAAACAGAATTTGTTGTTTGAAAAAGACTTTTCTCTACTATAATTTTTGAAAAAAATATTAATAAGTGCCAAAATAATATATTTATCGCATTTTGATTTGGTGAAAAAAAAAAACGTAAAATTTGTTACTGCATTATCTCCGATCTTTCATTGTTGTCTTTCTCACGTTATATCGTTATGTCAGATAGCGTTGGATTCTTCGGTTGCTGATATCTTGGGTAGGAATCTCAAAATGCGTAGTTTATGATATTATATTATATATTATATCGCGCATTATATTAATATACGTATCAGCAGTGTGATTCTTGTATAAGTGAATCGGTACGTAGTTCGTTCTAATCTCTTCCCTTGAAGTTTACCAGAAATTTATCTACTCCTTTTTATTTTTTTAAATGACAGAATTATTAAAAATCATTTATGCGAAACGATTCACGATGCACGAGAATTCCATATTGTGTTCGAGCCTGGTCGCTCGATACAAAGAATACACAGTTTTAGATACGTATGATAAATAAAAAAAGATATATATATATATATATACACACACACCTAGTTGATAAACTGATACTCGGTTGGTTGTGATTTACAAGTATAGCAATACAGCGATACTCGTTTCTGTGCGTGCTATTGCCGGCGGAGCTTTCCTCTTTCCTGGAGAGTTGTTTCTCGCACAAAGCGAATTCTCTCTTCTTCTACGTTTGTATAAATCTAGAAAATAATTTCTTATTTTTAGAAAAAATTCAAGATACAAATTCTCATTCGACAAATGAAAACGATGTATTCATCACATAGATATCACGTTTGTAATATAATTTCTGCATTTTATTTATCGTCAATAATTAAATTTTTTAATATCTTTGTATTGTATATAAAGTATATATATTGTATATTATGTATAATATATGTATACCATTTTTAAATATTTTTAAAACTATGAAAAAAATGCGGGCAAGCAAGAGTACGTGCAGTTTTTGGGGCGCCACGAATTAATTGACAATCTCCAACCAATATATATATTGTATTTTATGTTGGTTAAAGATTGTTAGTTAAATCGTTACGCCTCAAAAACTGCGCGCACTCTCATTTTTTTGTCTACTCGTTTTTTAGATATTTTAATCATTGAGAATTCCTATGATTTATTTTTAAAAATATCAGACTTTTTTCATAAAGCGAAAGATTCGAATCGCTCACACATTGTGTATTTTCGCAAATATATAGACGCATATGCGCAAAAAGGGAAATCATACGTTCTATCACAGAGAGCAAGAAAAAACATGATGCCGTGGTCGAGTGAGAAATATTGTGGAATTCAAACGAAAACAGAAAATAGACTGGTTACGGTAAAATCTAAAATGGCGCAGAAACCGAGGGGAAATTCACAGCCGGCATTGGTGTACAAAATTTCGGCAGTGGACTGCCGAAAAAAGTAAGCAGTGACCTATAATATTGACGGCATTGTCGTCAGTGGTTGGGGAGTGGTGAGCTCACTTCAGAGTCGATCATGGGGTTGAGCACAAAAATTTTTGAATACTTCGGGAAAGCTTTAGAATTCTTGTGCAGGCATTGGCGTATGATAATGGGCACGCGGTAGTGTTCATAATTGCATGGCATTGCCTTAATTTTAATATAGGATCGACGGCATTGTAGGCATTGACTAACAATAAGCATTGTCGGCAGTGTACAAAAATGTCGGCAGTGTTTTACAGCAATGCCAAAAATCGGCATTGGTGTACAAAATTTTGGGTTGTGAATTCCCCCTCGGCAGAAACAAATAATGCAACTTGGCATTTTAGAAAATTTCTCTCGATGTTGGATTTAGCGAAAATTGATATTACACGCACAAATTGTTATTTCGATAATAAGCTGCTCTTATTCTCGTTTCACAAGTACAAAATCCAGAAACGATACGAGATCAATAAAGATTTTATGCAAGAATTTTTATCAAAAACATTATTGTATATGTAATAAATGAACAAAATTATTCGTGTCGTATTTAATATAGCGTCGCTCCATCGGTCGTAGTAAATAACTACTTAAAAAAATTATTAAAATAACGAAATTTTAATAAATTGTTAATTATATTTTTACATTTAATTTTTATGCTTGAGACATCTTTTTTTTTTACTTGAAAATGTACTTACGTTAAGTTGTTTTTATTTGCCCACTGACTAGTGCAATCAATGGACAAATAAACGTATTATTCATATTTATATTGCTGTATTATAAATAATATTATAAATAATATTATAAATTTAATGTGTAATCATAAATAAACCCTTAAGTCAAATCGTTAAAACAGCTCGTGTTTCACAAAGCGGTCTCGTAAAATATTTTCTATCAGTGTGTACATAGTTTTCAATCTCCGTATGGACGTAGTGAAAAAAGTTGGAAGCTTTCCTGAATCATGTTTGTATAAATTTTTCTTTTTGTTACGGCGCGCGGTGCTCGCTCTCTAGATTTATACATACATTTCAAACGTAGTCATTGTTTCTACAAATATTTCAGCGTGGGACGGATGTAGCATTTATTTGACTGCTTGTAATCTGTCACTTGTGAAAAACAGACAGCGAGGGGTGCTTGCGATGCAAGCCCGAAGCGAATTTACATGTTGCAATATTGCGGAACTCCCCCGCAGTTACACAAAATTCGAGGTAAGGATTCGAGGGAAGGAATCCTAAGAGAAGAGAGAGAGAGAGAGAGAGAGAGAGAGAGAGAGCTCCGCTCGCGCATCCCTGGAATGTACAGATCGAACGAGCGTTCGTGTGAGTCTGCCGCTTGGTTGTATGCATGCAAAATCAATTAATGAACAAGACCGACAGGACATACTGACGTGTATGCACGGTAAATGACCGGTGTGCGAGTAATGAGTGCATCGAATCTACGGACGATTATGTATCTAATTATCTATCTAACCGCGACGAACGTTGGTAAACGGAAAAATATTTTATTTCGATTGACAATTTACGACGGACACGCTCAGAATAGTAAAAGAAGAACTCTGCCGAAATGTCGAATAAAATCATTAGAAAGATATGTACGCGACTCACGAATTTCAATCGACATTTGTTATTAACATTTACGATTTACGAATCTTGATAATCAAGTTCCGGCCATACACATAGCAGAATTGATGTTGAATACGCGCGACTGACCCGATAATTTTTTAAATTCCAATTCTTATCACGCGTTCTTTACTACCGAAATATATGTTACTATTTAAATTACTACCGATTTAGTATTAATTCTTGTATAAGTGCGTGGCGTATGGTAAAAACTCGTCGTTAATTTTAAAGAAATCTTATGTATGAGATGGATGTACGAATACCAATGAAATATTGAAATAAACAATGTTGTACGGTGTTATGGATTTTACGCAATGTTTACTGTAAATTTCCTTCAGAATTTTGTGTGCCTGCTTGTGCGAGCGAATAGAAAGAGAAAAATAAAAGAATACATATACACGTGAGTGCAACGTATTATTATTTATTTACTTGAAAGAGTATCCCGCAATATTTTATTATTCATTCGCTCAACGGTTATCTCGCTATATTAATTTGCAGATTTACGCCGTCATCTCGCAACTTACGTAACAGTTTATAAACGTAATAAGTTATCCCGATAAGATGTTTCCCCTGTAATATCCCGTATCGTACATAATGTAAATTTGGGCTGACGATTCCGCGGCACTTGCTCTTTTTTTTTTTTACGTCGGACTACACAACGAGAAGTATTATATTTCACGTGATACATTGCACGCGACGCTGAAAACTCCCGGCGAAATCGTCTATGCCGTGTTTCGCGGTTAAATTGTTACAAGAGCCAAGTGCCTCGTGCAGTTCGTGTTACGTGGCAATTCCCTCTATATGATATAGCCCACATACTAAAATAACAGTCCCTACAGCAGAGAACGTAATAGGCCCTTTTTGTAAAACACTCGGATTTGAAAATTTTAATTTACGTGTAAAACGAACGGAAGGTACCAGCTGTCGTGTCGTCGCGTAAAGCAACGAATATAAAGCGAATTCAGCAAAGAGCGATCTTTTATAATATTTTCAAAATAAATTAAAAATATTTTTGTAAAATCCAGCACGAAAATTACACACAAAATCTCTATTATTATTTTTATTCGACACACGTTTAATTGTGGTTTATAATGCTATTAAAACGAGACATTTCGACCACTCTGTAACGAGTGGTCAACGATAAATCTGTTAAAATTACCGAGCAAACAAAGCGCGGTATAGCGGACAACGTAGACATCTCTTATTTATTTTCGCTCATAATTCTTCTACAAGTCATTCCTCCCATTCTTTCCTATTAAATATACGTTACGGAATGGCCCGGACGTTATGGAATGTCGATAACCCCGATAGAGCGGAAAGAATGGTTGAGCAAAGGGGATAAAAGGATTGGGGTATATCGTAACCGTAAATTTCGGTAAAATAGGAAATAGTCCAGTAAGGAATATAGGAATATTACCTTATCGCATTGCGAGTATATAAAAGTTAAATATCGCTGGTAGGGTGAGGGTGTGTGCTAGGGTCGCGTGGTCCCTTTTGCATCGTCAGCCGTGCTCCTGGAGGGTACTCGGAGTTGACGAAGCGACACATATTATACGCGAGCGCACGTGCGACAATCTGGTTAGTTTCATCGGACGAGTGTGCACGCAGGTATTTTCGTATTCATGAATGAACGGGTCGTGCGTCGCATTGCTTATCGTTTCACGCGCGCTAATAATTTTCTCTGAAGACGCCCGATAAAGCGCCTCGTTTCGACGACGTGCGCCGCGGCGACGTGCACCAACTATTAGCACACGCGCTAAGAATCCGCGAAGAATTTCGCAATTAAATGAGGCAGGCTGTCGCCGCGCAGACGGGGCGCTTTACACACGAAGCATTAACGTAAAACGTACGTTTCCAAGTCGCGCGGGCACACGCGAGCACCGCGACGTACAAATCGATGTCGAAATCCGGGCGTTTTCCGTTATAGCTCCAATCCGTTTCCTCGCGCAATCTCGCGCAGCGCAGTCTTCGCGACATTCGCGATATCGCACACGGGAGTAGCGTCGCGAGACCGATTACGCTCGATTGTGTTTTGCTGCATCTCATTGTCAAAGGGAAGTTTGGGCCTTTCACAAGTTTCGCCACAGCCGACCACAGCCGACCACAGCCGCTGTTTCGTCACCTCCGACAATTTTATTACGGATAAATGCGCTTTTATCGACCGGATAATTGCTCCGGCAATTTTCTTTAATGGATTTCCGCTTGTTCGTTATCAGGAGCGACCCAAGTACTCGGGCTGAGATGGAAATTATCGCGATTACTTTCTGAATGCGAAATGAAAAGCACGTCTCATGTGGATTTCATCTTGTTATACGTGCATCGCTGCCTTATTTTCTATGATAACTGCAATAAATGTTTGCTAGTAAATCTACCGTTTATCGATAATAGCAAGTCTTTACGAAAAGGTAAAATATCAAATATTGTTTTCTTTGATTTTTGTTTAAATATAATAACGTTTGTCAACAGCGTTCTTTGATAGATATGAAAAAACTCCGTAGTTTGACTACGGAGTTTTTTCATATCTATCAAAGAACGCTGTTGACAAACGCTATTATATTTAAACTACGTAATGGCATTCTGGATAATGGACTCTGTAAAACTGCTCGAATCATGCAAATTATGAAATATCCGGAGCTCCGAGTCTAATATTAGTAATATTGAATGCTTAATATTCGCGACAGCTCCCTTTATCGCGTTGCACTAGTCTACATATACAGAAAGCCTCGGGTAAAGCTCGCGCGCCATTGCCGCTACCGCGGGAAAAGTTGAGCGCTAAAACACGCCGGCTTTTCGTTTATGCTGATTAGAGCGATTTATGGATCCTCGTGTCGTCTCGCGTGCAATATTCTCGTTTCCCCCTTCCGCATTCTCGCGCGCTCCCGATAATTCCAAATCGGCCGTGCGCGCCGCGACACGATTTACATACCCACGTATTCGCTGGCGGCTCATGATTATGTATCACCTTTATCTAAATATGCTTCCAAGTAAATGGATACCGCGATGGATACCTCAACTGCAATGAAAAAACTTCAAGAGTCGTTTCACAGATCATTGCATTCCAAGATGGAACTTGATAATTAATCGGAAGCGACGTGGAGCGATTCTCAGTAGTAATTAAGAATTCGCAACTTTTCCAATTTCGTTAATAAACTAATTTCACTATGTAAATTCAAGGAAGATCGTACGCAATCGTGTATAATGAGTTATAAATTCGATTGACGTTATGAATAAAATAAATTTAATTGCAAACGCGGCCGCGTATTCGTTAGTCGTATAATGCGTATTGTTACATATTTGTACTGTAAATCATGGTAAAAGTATAATTGGCAAAAGTATAATTGGAGGCAGTGCTCAATGAAAAGTAAATTGATGCGAGATAATTGCAAGTAGGAGAAAAGGAGGAAAAAGAAAAAGTGCATTATTAATCTACATACAGTTACTTCAAAACGATATTTACATTAATAACAGATCATTATTCTTCCAATAAAACCGACAGTCGCTGCAAATTGGCGAAAATTGTATCTAATACCTTTGTTCGTCGCGATCCTTTAACGTGCAGCTCGGTGGTTTAGCGGAGAATTTAATTTTCTTTCGTTCAGAGAAGATACAATTTTCTTTCGCAAAGGTTGGATTTTGCGAGACGTTGCTTGCGAAATGTTTGCCATCTACGAGACTTGTTGAATAAGACGTACGTTCGCGCGTTTACGTATGATATATTAGTCGTGCTCGTGGGATGATTCATTGGAACGAAGAACATAGCTTTGTACGACATACAGTACGCGAGATGTTATTAATGTAATTAGCCGCGACATCATCCACACGCAGACGTCTTTAACGTCTACCGAATCTAATTTTCAATTTATCTGTCTTCGTGATTCGCACACCACGAGCATGAGTTTGCTATCTTTCCATCTAAAATCTGGATTTCCTCATATTTCCGCTCTCAGTCTTTCTAACGTGCTTCTCGGGCGGCATAATCGATATCTTTCAGAAGGTATATATTCGAGGGTGCTTTGAATACGAAATGAGCAACAAACTGGAGAAAATTTGATACTGCTTATATAAAAACATTGCAATTTATTTTGAAATTATTTAAAAATCTCGAAAAGTTAGGTAATATAATTTTTAGTATTTATACTAACACAATTTGATCTTCGATCTAATATTCAGCGACATATTTAAATTAATTGCTTAAAAAGTTTTACGCAATAAGTGAATTCTTTTCAGTTCCCCTTTGAAATCCCAGATTTGTCGAGTTAAAAATTAATAGTCGTATCAGCGTGAATAAAAAATTCTATATATTGCTTTCAGGTGCCTATTTTATCTACTTCCTGACTTCTTTATTTTTTAAGTATAAGTTCTAGACGTAAAGCATATCTTTAAATGTCAAATTAAAAAGTGAATCCTATTTGGATCTTATTTGGCTGGATCTTATTTGGCTCGGTGCTTTATGTAGAGCATCGTGATAAAACGAGCGACATCTTCTTAATGTGCCGAACGAAATTGCATGTTATAAGGGAAACGCGCACGTGCGTGCTCGTGTCCTAATTTCCGCGAAAATACGCAAAAATGTTACTCGATTGAGCCGCAGCGCATCTGCAGCGTCCTATTATTGAAGAGAGGATAAAAGTAAAAAAAAAGACGCGGAAAGAATGGAGGGGTGCAGATAAGTATGAACCGCATCGTTCTGGAGGCAACCGGTACGGAAACAGGCAAGACTCATAGAGATTGCTTTCTCGTGAAAGTGGGACCTTCTAGGGTGCGACCGGTGTTCATTTCTCGTACTTTGCACGGTATATTACTTCGCGAGTACGTGGCGCTCGGGGAAAAATAAAAATAACGAACGTGGCAAGTGACCAAAAAAAAAGAAAAAAAAGCAACGCGCAGCGCACGCACATTTAGCTAGAACTTTTGATCATAAATGCGAACTCACGAATGCTATTTGTGCACGGCGGTGGTCACGTGAAACGGCTTCGAATAATGGGAAATAATTAATGTACCGCATTAATATTGCGTCGTCCTAAAATTGGTCCGTTTTCGAGGTCCGCGCGTTCCACTATAAATTTAAATTTTGATACCGAATTGAATAAACGTACATTCGCGAGATAATTTATTAAGGTACGTTCAATAAGCCCGTTGTCAGTATCGCAAATTTTGCGGATAAATCGATATATCCGTATGTGTGTGTGTGTGTGTGTGTGTGTGTGTGTGTCGACTTTATTGAAAATTCATTATCGAAAAGGAAATTGATCTAAAATCAGATTTCGCTTTAAAGAAAGATTTCTCGGATTATTCCTTCATCCCTGGGTCATCCCGGCCAAGCTTCAATTTCCAGATTATTAATTATAATTGATAATTTTTGAGATATGTCTACGTGACATATTGTCATTTAGTACGTTTGAGATGTAGATGTATAAATTTATACATAACACTGATTAGTCGAGCTTCATAAACGGGAATTAGCCAAAATGCAATAACCGGGACGGGGTTCTATCAAGTCGCAGCGATCGCACGCGAGTGCTTCTAAAGCAATTAGCAGCTTGAAAGCCCGCAAGATGAATGTTACCACAAGGCCGCTGTATCGCGTAGTAATGACCGTTTATGCGTCGTTCGTTACGTACAACACAGGAGCAGCAATACCTTTTACGACTCCCGCATCGATCTCTTGAACGCGCGCGGTGGCGCAGATCTCGTTTATGACGCACGAGAATCTAGCAACAAGGACTTCGATCGAGTGACTGAATGGCAAATAAATCTTTATGACGAAAAATCTGTTGACGAACGTCTTGGATGTCGTCGCGGAATCGTAATGTGTAAATAACGTATTTTTCATGATAATTGTGTTATTTGTTATATTAATACTCTGTACATATAATTGGACAGAAATGTCTAGCCCATTTCTTCATTTTTTTTTTATACTTAAAACATCTGGTCGATTAGTAATTTCTATTTTCTCTCTAAAAAAAATTTGGCATCTTATAGGAAATAGATTTGGTGCATTGCCAGACTCAGCTTTGTCAATCGCGTTCAGGAAATCGATGCAGGTACCGTAAAAGGTATATATTGCTGCTTCTGTTGTATACGTATACATAATGAACGGCATTCCTCTGTCCAGGATATTTGGGATAACTGCCTTGTAACCATATCGTGTACATAATAATTACATGTTTTATACTTGTAAATTTTTTTTCTTTATTTTCAATTAATTCTCGTTTTCATTAAAGAAATGGCATAAAATATTGAAAAAAAATTAAAATTTTAACAATTAATTCTGATCTGAAATACGAGGAACTCGTCAAACGAGGTAACGTTTCAATGACGTTTTATTGATGTTAGAAACGTCATTAAGACATTATTAATACGGCATTTGCTATCATCTCGTTTGCTGGGAACAATACTAACACATTTATCTTGAATATTATAAATAATATTAAAAAAATATCTCTTGTAATTAGTTTTGTAATTCTGTTTGAATAAAAAAAATGTGTCATTTAAAATGTAAATGCAATATATCTTTAATTTATACCCATTCGAATACATTAAAATAGATTATTTTCAGATTATATATATTGAATAATTCAACTATTTGAATAGTCAATATTTAAACTATTTTTTTCTTTTGTAATTCGAAACGTCAACTTTAAGGCATAAAAGTATTTTTCCTTAAATCCACATTTTTGTTTCAAAGTTATAAATTTTTATGTAAAAACGTGCTTTGATTTTGTTGGCTATAATTTGTTATGATATTTATTATTTATATACAATTCCTTTTTAATTAACTACCATCAAAATACTTTCTAAAGATATTAAAGTATACGTAAGGAGAGTCACTAAAAAATTTTTTTTATATTTCTAAAAGTAATGAAAATTAACTCAAATGTACGATTGACCTAATTGTGCACAGTGAAGGTGCTTAAAAACAATATGTATACAGAACGTTAAGTTTCTGTTTCAGTTACACGTATTCAATGACAAAGAAATAGAAAAATCTTTTAGCGAGATTTGCTTCATTAAAATTCATCTGAAGCATCGTCTTAATTCTATAAACAAATAAAAAGATCGATCTTGAATTATAATTAATAATATCATTAATAAATATTACCGAAGCGTTCAATGCTTGATAATACTTGAAAAACTATGTTCTGAAAATGCTCCTTCCTCACAAATATACAAATAATGCACTACATCGTAAAACTGTACAAAGATAACGGTATGACGATCTAGAGCTCCGTGGAATTCTTATGGTCTTATAGACTCTCGATCATTTCGCGTGGTTGAATTTCGTCATAGCGTTTCTCATCTTGTCGATCATCGCATATGTGTTGGAAAATTACTCACTCTTCCGTTACGGAAATGTGGTCGGAAGTGTACGAATGAGCCGGATCTGCGTTTCGCGAGCTTGAGGGAATGCTTCAATTTTGCTTGACGTCGATCACGCCACAGAACTGCGGTTCGATACCCAAGAATCTATCCAGCAAATTGGTGGTCGCTATCTAGTGGCTTTTCGAATTCGTCATCGTAGCGGTATACAGTCTCGTTCCGTGTTTGACATTGGACCAATTTAAGCGGCGCGCGGCGTATCGGGATAATAGATAATCTCAAGAGACAGCGCCAAATTGAAAATTTTTTACTTGCCGAGTTTTTTACTACTGATATTTTGAAAGTATAAAAAAAAATTCTAATGAAATTATTCCCTGTTTCAATAAGGTCGTTGATTTTCTTCTTAAAAAATAATAAGATGCGCGAACGATTCTATTCTTTAAATTGCTAATTAATAAGATTACGAATCTCGATGTGCTATTTGATAAATCAAAAGACGATGGGTTTATAAAACTCCCAGAGGAATCGACAGCACGTGCGAGGGAATCGGAGACAATGATAGAGGTCACAAACCAAGTCGATATTTTCACGAGACACGAAGAAAATCTCTTGACAAAGAATTATTACAGTATCACGATAACAGATGACAGTATCGATCGTAAACTTACAATACTTGCTGTGCTATTATTACGGTCTTTCTTCTTCTTTTCCTTTGATATGTTTGTGTTATAGAAAAGCAAAAGCTGCCAAATGTGTTAGAAAATTTGTGCAACAAATACTTGAAAGAGTTTTTATTTGAATGAAGGAATCGATCGAAAGTGCCCATATCATAGCATATTCCAGTAATTAGTATCATTAGTAATTAGTATTATCGTTTGTTAAATTTGGAGGATAATAATTGATATAATGCGAAATTTGTACATAGTTGATCAAGTTATTGTAAATTAAATTTGTAAATTAAAATTGCCTTGAAATATATGCTTTGTTTCACAGTAATAAATTATAATTCTATATATAAATCTATTTCGTATTTTAGATCTGATATAATGCATATGATTTGTTTAAAAGCATTATAATATCGATATTGGTGAATTTAATTAATAATCTCGCAAGCGAGAATCACTCTAATTACAAGTCTACCATACTAATATCGTAGCACCATACTAATATTGAAAATTCGGCATAAGCTTTGCGTTGATATTAATGTAATCCGTGTTAGCTCTTTCGTCGCCGAAGGCGATTATAGTTAGCCAACGTATTTCCATCTTTTATGCGCGAAACCGATTAAAACTTCGTACGGTTCTAAATATAACAACAGAATTACGGGGGGAAAGCCTTTCATACTCAACGTTTAATTAATACTCCCTACAGATGACCTCTTTATCTCTCGTTTGAGTAACGAGAGAGAGAGAGAGAGAGAGAGAGAGAGAGAGAGAGAGAGAGATAAGTTTGCTCATTTCACACGTAAAAAGAGCGAATTGATCATAATGTAGCTGCTTTTAGTTGGACATAGTAACCGCGTAAACGTTTGCAATTTGTGGAGATAGATGAGTTTGAACGATAGTACATTAGATTATGAAAATGGCAAATTAACTTTATGAGAATGTCCGGTGAAGAAGAAATTACACAAAGATTTATACGCGACCTTGGTCTCCAATACATGAAGCCGTGTCCAATGTGTAAAAAATTGCAGGGCCATAAGGATTACATATATTAACGCAATAATTGTGATTTGAGCTATTTTGGCAAGTTGACTATTAAGATAAAAAGACAACTGCGAAAAATGGAAATAGTAGAACGAAAATCCAGCGAGAACGCGGCGCATCTGGACAGTGAAGAAATTGATTGGAGATTCATGTTTAATGATACGCCGACAATATTATGACTCACTGGGACATAGTTCTTGCTAGTATCATATTATTTATGCATTACTGCCACGGTCACACAAGAGACATAACGAAAAAAAAGTGATAACTCATAAAAACGGAAATGTCACAAAAAAGAAAACAGAGTAGTTGCATTCGAGAGTGCACAACAACAAAGTAAATTTCGTACGCGGAAATAATATTTTTTAATTTCATTTTTCACGAGACATCTCATCGTCGCACGAATTGTATCACGAGAAATTAATTTTCGACCTCAAATACGTAAAATGTAAAGTCGATATTACATAAAATTATTCGCCTCTTATCTAATAAGAATCTCCGATTTTAATAACGAAAGTAATAATAATAATGACGCTATAACAGCATACCCAGAGCTTCGATAGCAGTGTCGCACGCGATATCAGAGCATATCTGACGCCTTGAACGTGGCAGATGGAGTCAGATATTACAAGGCTTCGAGTTGATTGTGCTTAAATTATACGTTTTGAGATTCGTAATCCCGTTTGCTCGTTAACCATGGCAGTTTGCATGTGTGTCAAGGACGAAGTTTACTTCGTATCGCGCAATTACATATGTATTACTGGACCACGGAATGTACAATAGTTTTTCGACTATTCTTGCAAGCTGGTCGATTTACGACGTAAGAAATGTAAGTTTGCGTGATGCCGTGCAAAAATAACTTTCGATTATGTCATCCGAATTAGGAATTATCAAACTGTACAAGTAGCGCGATATTGTTTGACAATTATATCGCGTGACGTATCGATAATGTTTTAAATTATTTTCACGGGAGAAGCTGTGTGTAAAATAAAACTGTTAAAATGGAAAAAAGTTCCAAATGTGTCGCACAGTCCCGCGCGATGACACAGAGTAGGTATATAGTCTCGCTACACATAAATAAATATATTTTAATGGAATGAAAATTTCAACGGTTTATAGATCACCGGTGAAATTTATCCCGATAGCAGTTGTGTCAACGAAAATGGAGTACAATTTCGCGTAACAGTTCCGTCCTGAACAAATAAAAATTGTTATCCCGTGTCTTCTTTCCGATAACTCGCATTACGTAACTAATCGAGTTTCTTTTATGTATTTCTGCCATTGTATAATTTTTCCGAATTACAAAAAAATTTGCTTCACGTCTCATTTTCTACTGTCCTCGACACTGTGACGTAAAAAAATATTGTACGAGGGATCGTAAGGGGAGGAAAGGTTTCTCTACCTTTAACTGAAACATAGTTACTCGGTTGAATAAAGTTCTTCGCGAAGGCTAAATCGATTTCAGAAAATACCAAACAAATGAAATGGAAATGATCGATTGCATCGAACTCAATATTATAGCCAGTGCGTAAATGCAAATCCTCGAACTTTCGCATCTCTTTTCCCACACAAGTGGTCATTGTTTCGACATACCTATGCAAACCTCGATCGGCGATCGTTTCGACTCAAACGAATTCAATTTCTCTGTTTGGCTCCACATGTCGAATCAATTCCGGCGTTGTTGCCGCTCCGCATAAATGAGCATTCCTGGTCAAAACAATTAATGTACAATCCGTTTATCGGTGATGGCGATAAGATCCTAGAAGACAAGACAATTTGCATGGAATTGTCTTACGAAAGCTGTACGTTGCTCGCGGTATGATCGGTCAAATTTTCGTGAGGAAGAGAAAAGGAGATGACAGGCGCGCCCGTCCGTCGTCACACATGTGCTGGACTACGATTGATTAGGGTCATCTCCGCGGCAACCAATGGGCAAACACAAATAAACCGCAGGACAGCCTGGAGCGGAACCGCTTGCGAACCGACCTGTCAGTAGACAGCTGACCGCTTTCTACGCGCAATATCCGCTTTCAATTTCTAGACGTGTATGACGATTCCGAAAAGAATCGCCCCCGGGAGAAAGTTTGCCGACAATGCCGTAACAGCGGCGGCTGCGGCAGCGGCAGCGGCGGCGGCGGGAATCATCTAGGTTTTCAACCCTCGAGTCGTAACTGGACCGCGAAGGCCGTGTGCCTCCAGCCCGGCGCGGCGCGGCGTCCTAGTTCTACGTACGCTCTACGACGCTCGCTTCGAGACCGTATTAACGATATTAAGCTCAATATAGAAGCACAGTTGCGATTAATCGCGCGGGAGAATGCTGCCGAGTTTCCTTAATAAAGCGACGAATTTTGCGCCGCGCGCCGACTCGAACTGAAATGCCGACTTTCAATGATCCCCGCGAGGACGAGCGAGAGAACGCCAATAAGTGATATTGCGAACGCTCGAACGCTTTGATTCGTATCGCTGCGAGTATTTCCCCGAGTTCAGACCGAGTTGATTATCTTTGCCATTTTCCTCGAATCCTTTCGTACGAAGCTTTCGGTTATTCGGAGGACGCCCGGGCGCCCACACGCTCCCGATCATCATGGTATCCGCCAAGATTTGTATGCTGTACGTTCTATCGGCGACTTTTACGGCCTACGGAGTAGAGGATATGTCAAAGGAAAAACAAAAACCGACTCAATCGAGACCGGCGAATCTTTGTAAGTTTCGTTCGTAAAATTTAGAATGTTCAATTGAAAGATGCTTGGTTGTCGCCAGCGCGGTATAGCGATGAAAGAGAAAACAGATCCACCCTCGTATGTTCTATGAAAGAAAAGATTCTATTTGCGAGAAGGCGAGAAGAGCTTTTTAGGCCAATCCATTACGCTTTTCAAGCGATCCGATATGCGCGATAACTGCTTTTGTCTCACGGCGCACGGTTGTAGTTTCTCATTAACGAGCTATTTAAAGCAGTAGAGCGCCCTAAAGTGTTACGCCTTAAGATTAATCATCTGACTCGGCTTTGCCTTTTCTTTTTTTCTTTGCATGCCACGTCGGCGCGATGCTCTTTCCCCAATTAGTTATAATTAATGGTGTGAAGAACGAAGCGGGGAACGCGAGCGTGACCGCCGCTTTGAAGACTCTGGCGGAGAAGTATCCCGGTCACCTGGGTAACGTGTGGACCGTTCAGATCAACGAGACCGATTCCAGCGACAGTCTCGAAGGCGACAGTCTCGAAGCTATATGCAACACCTGGAGCTCGGCTGTCAGTAAAGGCGGCGCGACCGTTCCGGATTTGATTCTGGACATAACGACGGCGAACCTGGGCGCCGAAGCTTCGAGTTCCTTCACCGCGGCCATGGGGGTCCCGACCTTATCCGGCCAATTCGGTCAGGAGGGCGATATTCGTTACTGGAGAGATTTGGATCTCGATCAGAAAAATTATTTGATCCAGGTATCATGTTCAATTACGTGCGTCAAGCGTCAAAAATTCCGATAAGACTTGACGTGTTCACTGATACGCACGTATACGTGGCATTACGTCGAGTCACATCTGATTTGCACTCTGACTGCACGGTCGCTCATATAAAGCCTGTTTTTTTTTACCTTCATTTTTTGCGCGATTTATTTTTCCTCCTTTTTCTCCCGTTAGAGAGAATAAAAACAACGTACGTATACTACGTATTATGTACACCCAAGGACTTTGATTCTGTCCATGGGGAAATTTTTCAAACTGAAAAGTCGCTATCTTTCTACATACTTACAGTTCATGATTAACGTAACGACCAATAAGCTCTAGTCGTTTCATTAATCATGAACTGCAAGAATGTAGAAAGTGGTGACTTCTCAGTTTGGAAAATTTCCCCATGGACAGAATCAAAGTCCTTGGGTGTACATTAAAAAAATAATTGCTGTACTCACGATTGTACATACATACATACAAACATGCAAGAAACGATTGTATACGTACACATGCACGCGTATGTTTTTACATAAATTAATTAAATATACATATCTATTATACGTAATAACAAATAAATGATAGGTTACTCACTCCTCGCCGCCCCCCAGGTCGGCTCCTCCCCTCGGAATCCTGCATGGCTGCACTTGAATCGCTTCCCCATGGCACTTAACACACACACGCACGCGCGCGAGAACGCAATTACACGAGCACGCGCGCGCTAATTACCGAAATGCCACGAATACAGGACTGATTATACGCGGACTAATATTTCTCGATTAAGCGTGTCACGATTCAGGACCGCTTTGTCGCGTCTCCGCGGCGTTTCGTTGACCGTCGTCGAAAATTTCGAGGGAAACAACACTACGGTTTATCATCGTGCGCGGCACGCTAATAGGGTTAGGAATGCCGAATCGACGAATGCCGGTTGACCCTTGCGTTATTTAGCACGAACGAGCGTCTTTAAGGATTACTCCAACCAAATGCGTGTTTTGTTTAAACGCGCCTGTGTAAACAGACTAGAGATTGAGATTCCTTTTTGCACGCGTTGATCGCAGCGGCACGCGTGCGGCGCGCGGCGTGCATGAAAAGCAGGGGTAGAGGTAACTGTATGACGCGACACGCGACGTGATCGACGATTCGTCCGGAAGTACAGAGAGTAATACAGGATTCAGTATTCAGCACGATAATAGAACAATTTTCGATCGCGCAAATTCCGCGAAATGCACGTTTTATTGACAAAAGATCGATCGCGACTGATCGCGACTCGCGAGTCGCGACACGCTCCGCGCGCTTTTCAACGATCTGAAGTGGCGAACGAAATGAAGTTGGCTGCGGGCGCTTCAATCGGTGCGCGGTGAAAAGTTCAAATTTCAAATCGTTCAAATGCGATGCATCTTACGGTAATAATTATACGCTTGATTAATAAGAAATCTGTAGCCAAAAGTTGATAAATTGTATACAATATATTGTAGTTGCGGGAATCTTTGCTCACAATCGATCCACTTCGGTGAAACGCGAATCCTCCCTCCGTTTTTGCCAACCAAAAGTCGTAAAAAAAGTGAAAAGATGAACTTTGTCAAAAGTTCAGCTAAAGAGAACAGGATCTTTGTCTTGTTTTACACAAGTCAGAAATAGATGTAATAACGTATAGGTGTAAATTTCAAGTGAAAATTACCCGACGACCAGCTGGAATTTATAATCTCCTAGTCGTTTGAAAATTCTCCAAATACTTAGCATTTTCCTGAATCCTGTGTGGCTCGGTATTTCGTTGCAGGTAATGTCACCGAGCGACCTAGTGCCCGAGGCGATCCGTCAATTGGCGATCCAGATGAACATCACCAATGCCGGCATTCTCTACGACAAAAATTTCGTTATGAACCACAAGTATAAGAGTCTGCTGCTAAACGTGCCGACCAGGCACGTCATCAATGGTTTGCAGGACTCGATCGACAACACGAAAGAGCAATTGTCGAAATTGCGAGATTTGGACGTGGTAAACTATTTTCTACTCGGCGACGGAGATTCCATCAACATGCTATTGGACGCCGGGGCATTGTTGAGCTTCACCGGACGGAAATACGGCTGGTTCTTTTTGACTCTGGACGAAGAATTGTGGCCGAGCTGCGAGTGCGAGAACGTCACCGTATTGTTCCTAAAGCCGGAATCACCAATGGTGAATAGTGAAAAACAAGCGGAGTCTGTTGTAAGAGCGTCACTCCCAAAACCGCTCATCACATCCGCCTTTTATTACGATTTGACTCTGTTGGGCGTTAAGGCGATCAAGTTGGCCTTGGACAATGGTGACTGGCCCTTGGAACCTCGTCATATCGACTGCAATAGCTACGACGAGACGAACACGCCAACGAGAAATTTCGATTTCCTGGCTAAACTGAAAGCGGTCTCGCAGAATACAACGCCGACCTATGCCGGCATTAGCTGGGGCAACAAAAACGGAGAACACCACGCGGACTTTAAGATGTTTATGTATATGTTGAACATTGAGCGGGAAAAAATTACGTCGAAGGAGGAGAGCGGAGAATGGCAGGCGGGCATCGAAATGCCCTTGCAGGTAAGTCCAAATGCTACTTGAAACGAGACGTGAATGTATTACGTGTCACGCAGTTGAAGAACGATGTTTTAATATTGATTTTCTAATTATTCATAATCCATTGAATTGATTATGAAAATTGATTGTGCTACGAAAATGATAAATTCATCTCTTGATTCCGTGTAACACGAGTAATTTTTTTTTTTTTTTTTTTTAACGTTGTAGCTTCTTCGATTTTTCCTCCAATTCTCGAGTGCCATATATCGGAGGATTATTGATCACGCTTGACCGTCGCGGTCGTGCCTGACCGAGCGACGTTTATGCGATCGATGGCTCATATATGTTTTCTCGTCTATATATTATACTACTCTCTTTTATAGATAGGGATTGATTCGGAAATAATTCATAAAAACAATAAAGTGATTGTCTCATTGAATTGGGATTGCATGAAAATTGTTATCGGAGTTTATTCGAGCTCTTTTTGAAAATTTGTTTTGTTTGCGAGGCATGTTTAAACTGAATCGCGTTCGCATGAGTACAGGCAAATAAAGGGCGCTGAAATTCGAGCTTACTTTTAAGCCGATTTCGCATTAAATCGACTTCCCGCAGCAGAGAGCTTGAGAGTACAAATGCATAAATAACAAATGTGTAAATACCATGGTATGAGATATTTATTAAAAGGAACACGATTGTGTCGAAAAAAAAAAAAAAAAAAGAGATCGATTCCTTCGATGTAAGTTCCGTTTATATCAGTATCTCGCTATCATATCCGTCGCGTTGTCGTTCCCTAATGACATTCGCTTATCTAGCCTGGAAAAAAGTTCAAGGTGGCGAGAGCGTACTTTTATTTACTCGCGCATTGTCGCGCGTCACGAAAGCACACCTTTTTTGCGTATTTAGTTTTACGCCTGCTTCATGCCTCGCGCAACTACCTTCTCTACGCCCTTCGGAATAGTCGAGTAGTTCTCGATAAAAACAATCCGTGTTGATCTTCCGCGTTATTTTCTATTCGATTCTTCTTCGCTTATCGAGAGAATTTTTGCGTTCTGCAAAGGTGACCAACGAAAAGATTATGAACAACACCGCAGTGACGAGCTACAGGGTAATCGCCGTGCAACATCCGCCCTTCATGATGTACAACAATAAGACCAAGGAGTGGTACGGCTTCTGCATCGACCTGCTAGACGCGATTCAAGAGACCGTACCGTTCGAGTACGAGGTACGCGAAGTGGAGGACCACGAGTACGGCTCGTTGAACGAGAATGGCAGCTGGAACGGAATGATGAGAGAGCTTATAGAAAAACGCGCCGACATCGCTTTGAGTTCGCTCTGGGTCATGGCGGAGCGAGAGAAAGTCGTTGACTTCACGGTGCCCTATTATGACCTGGTCGGCCTGACGATCATGATGCAGAAAACGAAGACGTCGACGTCGCTCTTTAAATTCCTCACGGTGCTGGAGAACGAGGTCTGGCTCTGCATCCTGGCGGCGTACTTCTTCACCAGCTTCCTTATGTGGTTGTTCGACCGCTGGTCGCCTTACAGCTATCAGAATAATCGTGACAAGTACAAGGACGACGAGGAGAAGAGGGAGTTCAATCTCAGGGAATGCTTCTGGTTCTGCATGACCTCCCTGACCCCTCAGGGTGGCGGTGAGGCGCCGAAAAATTTATCAGGAAGATTGGTGGCGGCTACGTGGTGGCTCTTCGGTTTTATCATCATCGCCTCTTACACGGCTAACTTGGCGGCTTTCCTCACGGTGTCCAGATTAGAGATACCTGTCGAGACCTTGGAGGACCTGAGCAAACAGTACAAAATACAGTACGCGCCTATCGTAAACTCGCCAGCGTATGTTTACTTCCAGAGGATGGCGGACATTGAGACGCGCTTTTACGAGTAAGTGATTCATTCTCAAATCACATTCTTATGCGCGATTCCTCTAAACGTATTTCTTTAATTATCATAGAATTTGGAAGGATATGAGTTTGAACGATAGCTTGTCGGACGTGGAACGAGCGAAACTAGCCGTCTGGGATTATCCTGTTAGTGACAAGTACACAAAAATGTTTCAAGCTATGAAAGAAGCTGGTTTTCCGGCCGATATCGACGAAGCGCTAAAGCGAATTCGACGGGCAGACCAATACGCGAATAATGAATTCGCTTTCATCGGAGACGCTTCGACCATCAAGTATCTCGCTATGATCAATTGCGATTTGATTCAAGTCGGAGAGGAATTTTCAAGGAAGCCGTACGCTATCGCCGTCCAACAAGGATCACCGCTGAAGGACCAATTTAACAACGCGTACGTATGAAAACTTTTATCTTTCTTCATAAAGAAATAAATATCCTTATCTGAATCTTTTTCAATCTCTTCTCGTAGAATCCTCATACTGTTGAACAAAAGACGATTAGAGAAGTTAAAGGACAAATGGTGGAAGCACAATCCCGTCAGAAAGAATTGCGACCTGGAAAATAGTCAGAGCGACGGTATCAGTATTCATAATATCGGCGGTGTGTTTCTCGTAATTTTCGTGGGCATTATCTTCGCTTGTTTAACGTTAGCCATCGAGTATTGGTATTATCGGCACCGTGCGAAAGTTAATGAATTACATCAGACTACACTTCCAAAAACAAAACTGACGAAAATGACTAAGCCGATTCGGTATAACTTACAGCCTGCTCCTACACAAGGGTTTCAAACAATCTCGCAAGCGAGGCCGAGATTTTAAGTTCAACACTCAGGGAGGATTCGTTTGTGAAATATAGAGAATAAGAATAAAGTTGTCGCACAAAAAAAAAGAATAAAAGCGTTTTTAGACGGCCATGTCAATTTTGTATAATAACGAGATATTAGATAAAATTCATGAAAATTTATGAATTTTTATATCGGTGTGACGCACAACGCGGTTACAAAATACAGTAACATTTTCATAGGATCCATTTGCATATTTTTAGTATATACATGTATATTCTGAGATAAATATGTGTGGTTTTAGATAACTTTAAGAGAAGGTGAAATTACAGAATTCTTAGATAAAGAGAGATAAATAAATGTGTGGAAGTGGCAAATTTAAAACTTACATAATTTTCATGTTTTTGCAATGCCTTTATTTACCCTTTCCATACATTATTTTGTGGAAAGACGAAGAGCGCCCTTTTCTTATTTTTTTTTTTTACATTGCGTACTTTCTTTTCACATTATTTCCTAAAGACAAAGTTGTTTATAAGTGACACATTCCTTCGACGCATTAACATCATTCAACATCCGTTTCAAAGGCATCTGCATGCTAAAGTAACATTTTTTGTATTTTTTTCGCATACCTTTTCCAAGGTAAGCGCGTGTTTTCAAATTACACGTTTTTTTTTACACGTATGTTCTCAGTTATTCAATTTTCTTAGGGTGAGCACAGGGAAAGCAATGGATACAAGGAGATTTGGAACGTGGGAGAAGGAAAGGATTGGAGAAGGGATTAATCTTCTAGGGAGTTAAATCATAATTATAGGGGAATACGATTAAGATAATCCATTAATAATTACGAAAAACAACAAGAAAATAGAACAGCACTTTAATTAAATACCCGATTTGCAATCGTGCGGCGTTCAAAATAAGTACTCAACTGTCCTTTCGAATTTATATCTGATTCGTAATTCTCACCTTCCTTTTTTTCTTTTCTTTTCGATATCGAATCGGATAAATATACTCTTTGCCTGCACGTCGGGTGAGAAACAAAATTGCTTGCTACAATTTTCTACAAAATCAGCATACTAAACTCTCTCCTCAAAAATCACAAAGTAATCAACAACCTACAACTGAAATAGCATGGACTACATCTTCAACGTTCTTGCAACGTGAAACGCATGTGTAATATACACTTCTTTTTTTTTCTTATTTTGTTCCTTTCCTCTTTACTCTCTCATCAAAGGGTTAATATTAATTATCTAAATGAATAGTTAATATCCTCGTGTTTCGTTTTGTTTCGATTGCATGTTGCTTATTACGAGTGACGATGGGGTTTACTCGTGCCTTCTTGGATACATGCATAACAAATTCCACATGCCAAGAGGACCCCCATTCACAATCCTATCAATCGCTTTTTTATCTTGCGAAAAAAAAGTATAGCTAAACTTTAAATCTCCAGTCATATAGTATCATTTAGCAGCTTACATTATCCGGTTCACAAGGTCAACGGACGCAAAGTTGTCGGCGGCTGGCATCCGAAGCTGCTACTGTGCCTTCTATTGGAACAAAGATATGTACATAATTAGGTACAACGGCAATGTGACAAAACTAAATTGTCGGTAAAACTTTTGTTCCGGACACACTATCAGTATATTTTGGAATTGCAAATAAGCCTAGAACAGGTATTATAAAATTATTGCTGTAGCATTTCGATCGTTTTTAACAAATTTTTAGCACACAGGTCCTATTTAAAAAAAAAATTTATCTGCATTTTCTTTTTTTGGAGGGTTAAGAACATATACATCCGACAAGATATTCATATTTTCCGATAAAAATGGTAAATACTACATATATTATATCTTAAGTTATTTCTATTAATGTTTTTAACCACTTGGAACGAATCAAGCATACATCAATATTTATCTTTGGCAACAGATAGAAGTCTATAAATACCGAGTTTTTCTTTTTACTCAATTGCGGATAATACATAGTATTGCAAACCTAACCTCATATTTCAACTTAACAATACTGATTTCTCACCCGTTTAGTAATAAGAAAAGAAATTGGTCCAAAGTCATTTTCTTCTTATTAGTGCTCGCAATTATCGACGTTACACATTCAATGTAATTGATGTGCTTGTAATAAATGGCGGGTCTTAACGATGTGCATTACCTTTTTCTATCATTGTGCAGAGGTACACTCGATTGTACCCAGCCAAGTTGATCCAAAGCAAAAGAATCTTTTTCGATATTTTCTTGTTCTTGTAAAACGGCATCTTCCGCTCCGACCGGAGAATAGCGAAAATGATCTTGTTCTGAGAGAATGCGGCGTTTGACCGGAGATCGTATGGGCTCAGTTTGGACGCTCTTGTCGCACTGACGTACCCGAAACTTCAGCGTTAAATTCGTCGACGCGGGTAATGTCGCCACGTCATTCTCCCGGTACTCCATATAAGGGCTTTCTCCGCCAGGAAGGTATAGCAAATTTCCTGACTCAGATCTGCGATAAGCAACACGTTCTACTGTATTGTTCACAGGAAACGTTGTCCCATCTGCCCAGTGACCATCGTCCTTTATCGGACGAAAGTGAGTACGTGCGGAAGTTAATAAATCCTCGTCTGGTTCTGGAAGGTTGTCCAGGGCCTCCCAAGTTCCCTTCAGACTCGAACGAGATTCCTTGCAAACTCCAGGCGGAGTTTTGCTCGATGCTACTGGAAAGAAGCAGTCACCTGTCTGAACGTTGTGACAATACAAGCTTGTAGATAAGTTACTGTCAATTCCTCTCCAGCACCAGGGTCCATCCTTAACCGAATCCATCCAATTTATATTATATTCTGTAATAATATTACCAATATAAAAGTCTTCACTAATAGAAAAATAAATCTGTACAATATTTTTCAACTATAATTATTTTGATAAATCGTATATTATTATTATTGCATCATATATAATCAGGGTTGGGTAAGTTAATAATTTTTTTTAACTAAATTAAGTTAAAATTGATGGCACATAAAATTAATTTAGTTACGTTTAAAGTTATATGAATAATAAATTAACTCAGTTAAAGTTATGTTAAGATTAAATTAACGTAAAATAAAATTTTCAAAATCATCATTTATATAAAATTAGAATATTGCAATTTTTTTAAATTGCATTATTCTAAATAACAAAATAATTATAACATAAATTATCAAATAAATTTTTTGTTTCATTTATAATTTAAATTTATACAAAGTAAAAAGAAACATTATTTTTTATATACAGATATGTATTCTTTTACAATTTTTTACATTTTATAATTAAATTATTAAAAATTTTACGTGTAATGTAAAATATAATTTTTAAAATTAAAATTAAAATTTATCATTATTAAAGTAATTATTAAATTTTAATACAAGTATTCAAATAGCAAACCACCTGCACTAAACATTTGTTTTATAAGTGTTGAGGATGTTACTGATATATTATACTATCATTTTTAAGACAGATAAAAAAAAATAACATAGAAAAAAATTAATATTTCAAAATATCTAGTTAAAGTTAAAAATTAACGCATTAAGATTAATTAAATTAAGTTAAAAGTTATGAACTTTTTAATATTTTGCTCAACCTTTAATTTTTTAACCAGTTACTATCCAAGCCTGTATATAATATACATATTGCATCATACATTAATAGCTTACCTGTTTTATCTTTATTGCTACATTCATCTGCATTATCCTCAATGCTGATTAAATCGATATCCCATGGAATAAGCGGTGATTCGTCAACAATTGATTCTTTATTTGGTGTGTCAGTAGCGTGGCCTTTATCTGAGGTGGGTAAATTGAAGATTGTCCTGGTAGTGTCTGTGGGCCAAAGAGGTCCAGAAGGAATAGAAAGTGTCGGAGCTGCCCATATCGCAGCTGTGTCCTGTGCATTGCCTGGTACTGAATTCCAAAGTGACTCTAAGCTCTCAAACTTTGCTTTTAGTTGCGCTAATCTTAACTTATCAAGTTCATTTTCTCTTTCTCGTTCCATTGATTTAGCAAAACCAAAACTTTCTTTCTCTTCCGATTTTAATTCGATGTTCTAGAAAAGAAAGAAAAAGAAAATGATTTGCCACATAAGCACAGTAGAGTCTCCTTAAAGGTCACAGTACAGACTTTTGTATAGTTACATAATTGTATGAATAAAGAAATTGATTGGTCCATTTTATTATGCCTGTGCTAATGGACCAATCAATTTCTTTATGCATACGGTTATGCAGCTATGCAAAAGTCTATGCTGCAGCCTTAATTTTGAGTCTATAGGGCGATAAGAATGCCAAAGTTATAGAATACCTTCACCCCAACACGAGTCTACCAATTACCGTGTACTTGAACGAGCAAAGTACACGGTGATTGGTATACTTGTGCTATGGTAAGGATATTGTATAAAAATAAGGGATACGATATTAGTATTTGTGAAAATACGTGTGAAGGAATGCAAAGATTGTAGAGGGCCTAATTAAGGGAATCCTAAAGTCATCTTTTTTTATTGACTGAACGTTAATTTTCGCGCACGCCGTTTCTTCTAATTGCATTTACAGATTAAAAAATTCCTTTTAATAATTAAAGTAAATAGACAGTAATGTACAACGGACGCAACAATTTTATAAAAAAAACGAAAAAAATTGGAAATAATTATGTATGCTCACAAATTTTCGCAGAAACTAATTTTTTATATTAGACTTCTAAAAGTTTATAATAATTATTAGACTTCTAAAAGTTTATAATAACCGTAAGTTAACTTAGGCCAGTGCCGTAAAAGTTGGAAGATAGGAAACCTACCGTTTTATAATTGCATTATAAACCGCATATATTTAAAAGAATGATTTTTGCAAAAATTGGAAAATTATTTCCAATTTTTTTCATTTTCCTTATAAAATTGTTGCGTCCGTTATACATTACTATTTATATTTTAATTGTGAAAAAGGAATTTTAAATGTGTAAATACAATTGGAAAAAATGGCATACGCAAAAATTAATCGTTCAGTCGGTAAAAAAGTACTTTAGGATTTCCTTAAGGAGGTTTTACTGTACAGTGCGTTGCATTGATGCCTGGGGTACCGATTTTAAGGACCACATTTCTTTCTTAGTTATTTTTACGTTCCTGACCAAATGCTGCTGTCAACGATTACCGCAGCATTCAGTCATGAACATAAAAATAATCAAGAAAGAAACGTGGTCCCTAAAATCAGTACCCCAGGCATCAATGCAACGCACTGTACATCCACGGTAATTGATTCTGTCCTTTGAAAAATTTTCTAAATTGAGAAGTCGCTATTTGTCTACAGTTTATGATTAACGTAACGACCAATAAGCTCTAGTTGTTATATTAATCATTAACTGCAAATATTTAGAAAGATGGTGACTTCTCAGTTTAAAAAATTTTCTGAGGGACAAAATCAACTACCATGGGTGTAGCAATATAAAATTTTAAAAAGTTAGAAGAGTACTATAATACTCACGATAGACATTTTAGTCTTTTTATTGCGAGAGCTATTATTTTTGTTGTGCAAATTAATTCCGTAGGTTTTATTGTTGTTGCTGTTGGCAAAGTTTCTATCTTTCTGTGCAGGAGTCTTCTTGATGGATACAGATTGCGATGGATACAGATTGCAAAGCTGGAAATGCTGCGTAGTATCTAAGAGCCCTGTCACGAGGTGTCAGTGCTTCTAAATTTGTTTCGGGCTCATCACAAGATTTCATGGAGTCTTCTTTTTCATTGTACGAGCTTCCTCCTTCTAATTCTTTCAGTTTTATGCACAGTTCATCAACTAGAGCATCTACTCCATATTTCTATGTACAAAAAAAATATTCTTCTTACATACATTTACCAATGACATAAACATGAACAATTTGTAAGAAAAAGAAATTGGAAATTTCATATATATTTCTGAAAATATAGAAATTATATTTTAAACTCACGTCATCAGCAGCACTTGTCAGACATTGCACAACAGCTCGTCGTTGTTCCCCGTCACCATGTGTCGGCAGCTTTGCTTTAGGTCGGGCACGTCCGCGACGTCCTGTGCCTCTACTCAACTCAATTGCCTCTTCTGGAGGACTTAGGGCCGAGTCGGGGCGGCGCAATAGGCTGAGCACAAATCGCGAGTACGCAACTGGGTCAATTCCCAATGCGTCCAGGCGTGTCTCAAGCCACTGGCGCAACTCCTCCTCGGCCCTCGAGCCAAAGACTTCACCTCCTCCAGGGGACGTCGCTATCCCGACCAAATGCAAGGCTGGGTTCCTCATTCCCTCTTAATAGATCTCCTCCTAGACCCAGGAACTCTAACCAACTTGACTATCTCCAGGGTGATCATCTCTCCTATAAAATTACAGCCATGCTTTTATTATGTCACGGCTTAATAAAAAATCACTAAAAAACAAAAAAAAGATCTAGATTATTTAAAATCTATGAGAGCCCAAACTCACCTATGTACAGTACAGTATTACGGTATTTTATTATTGTCGTTAAATGTTTCAATTTTATGGAATCCACCACTACGTCGTTCAGATTAATCAACGGACTTATCAAACGTTTTTCTGCAGTTCTTATTGTGAATTTTTCGCATTAAGTTACTTAATTGTCCAGAAATATTGTTAATGTTTCTTAAAGTTTTGGTAATCTTGTTTAAAAATTCTTTAGTTTTTGTGCATGGGTGGTGGATATATCATTGAAGTGAGGCTGGCAGGTCTTAGTGAAGGATAACAAGTATAGTCTCCTTCCCATTTTGACACTAAAAGTAACAAGTAAAATTTATTGCATATAATCCAAGTAATAATATTTTACTATATTTTTATTTTACTTATATATAATTATACTTTTCATAAAAATAATTTATTCTACAACTGAGTAACAAATGCAATGTAAGCTAGAAAATTAAATAATACAAACATAATTGACACAATTTGCTACCTTATAATACTTGTATACTTTTACATTATCAGCATCACTTAAAACTTTTGCAATGTATAGGCTATATATATATACACACACATATATATGCATACATACAACATATATATAAAAGTATCATTGAGTTGAATGTAACATTTTGTATCAACATTTATTTGCATTTCTATTTAAAGAAATACAAGGGATGTCAAGGTGGCTAGATATAGTATGTGTACACACACATGTGTATATATATAGAGCCAACCTTTGCTGGACACGGCAATGTTTAAAACGACAAATTGTGCCAGTGTGCGCGGGGAAAGGGGGAGGGGTCCGAGAGAAATAAAGATCAAGATCGAGAAATGCAAGTGGAATTGCGTCAAGCGTTGGTACACACGCCCGAGACCATCGTGCGATCGCTATTAAAGGGACGCGTTATCTATAGATACGTGCGCGTGCGACAAAAGCATCGACATTGTACACCTGAGGTGTTATCGCGCGGAGGCGGAGAACGCGCGCTCTGACATCGAGTGGGACGAATTTAGGCAAGGGACGGAAACGCGCGGACGCGTGTCACCGCGCGCATAAAACGCTGGCAACCGGGAGCCTGACTCGGTCGGAGGGGTGCATCGCGAATAACCTTGTCGAATGCGCTATAGAGTTTCGCCTGAGTCATAGCTCGAGCTCGGAGGAACGAAAGCCCGTGCGTGACGACGTTACGAAACGGCAACTCCGTCGATCGACACGACGCGCCGTGACGCGCGAGTGTTCGCGATCGGGCATCGTGACCGCGCGTTCCATCGAGATGACGAAAGAGTCCAGAATCCTCGACATACCTGCATGCCTCGAGAGATGATTTTTCACCCCGGCCTCTTCTACACACCCCACTCAGTAAAAAACATGGCGAGCTACTAAACCGAAGAGGACTCCACGGTCCACATCCACGCTCACACGCATACACGTACGCTCCCCTCCTTCTTCGATCGCAGAGTCGGAAGTATCGTCAACGCCAACTGAAGCCAACTTTACGCCAGTAACGGCGTCATCTTAACGCGACACAGCAAAATTTCAAGCTGATGCAATCGTCTCGCGTTATGATTGGTTGAAATCTCGACTCGTTGAGAATTCAAATCAAGCACGGAATTACAACTATCGAAACAAGAAAATAACTAGAGAAAGTGGAATCAGTGGGTCTGTTCTTTTCAATTCAATTTCTTACGTTCACATTTTTACACTTTTCTGAATAGCCAATGGAATTATTCGATGGTATTCTTCCATTGGCTATTTTGGCTGTGTTCCGATATTAACTGCCAGTACTGAAAATGTATAGTATATGTGACGTGAACTATAAATTTTCAGTACTGCCAGTAAAAACGGAACACAGCCTTTGTCACTTTCATATACGCAAGTTATTCGTATGTTTTCAAGAATAAAAGTTGATTTATAATAGCCGTAAGAAATTCCCCAATCATAGTCGACTATTCTTCTATGATTCGACCATGATTGGCCAATTTCTTACGTTTACAGCTATCATAAACTAACTTTATAATAATGCATTATTATGGCTGTGTTCCGATATTAACTGCCAGTACTGAAAATGTATAGTATAGGTGACATGAACTATAAATTTTCAGTACTGCCAGTAAAAACGGAACACAGCCTATGTTAACATATGTTAAGATGTCATAAACCAATCAGAGAGCCGTATTAGCATCTTAAGGCATTGCTTTTAAGATGAAGCTCGATGAAAATAAGACTCGACTATGAATATCGGCCTTAAAGTATGTTGCCACTACTGCCTGCTGCTGTCGCCATTTGGCCCGCGGCCGTTACCACTACTGGCTATTGTCGCCATGTTGCGCCATGTTTACGTTTGCTTCGATGTGCTTCGCGTGTTGAATCTGAAACGTGTGATATGTTGTTGAGAGTCCCGATGTAATAGCGAACAATTATTTTGATACGTCTCAATGTCATATGTCATACGTAGAAGTTGTCTCAGTGCGTAGAAATAATCGTACTCGTAAATATTACATACATTTGTCGTGTCATTTCGAGTGAAGGTTTCGCGCGCGCATTTGCTCGAAATGCTCGAATAGGACGTATTGCCCGCGCTGTAGAATTATCGCGAATGTCGAATGAAATGCTCGTCGTCTTGCGATCATATCAGATAGAAATTCTAGAATGGGAGTGAGATGTTACATCTCTATCCATTTTATCTACGCGTGTATTCATTCAAATGGCTCTCGCCTCGGTCATGGATGACGAGACGTTTGGTTACTCTCGATTCTCTTTGTTTCGCCATACTTGTTTTAATCGGCCAAGTTAATACCTGTTGCGTCGCGACAAGTGTTGTGTGTTGAACTTGGTGTTCGGGTGTGTTATTCGCGCAATATTGGAGATGCTGAATGAACCGTCGGACAGTCATTATTGATGTACAATTCGAGAAAAACGACCAAACACAACCGTCAGCAGAATTTCAGTGAGATTGCATCCATCGGAATAATTCGGTAAATATTTTATTAATTGACATATTTTTTTACGTGTTTTGTATTCGTATTTTTGCGATTTGAGTATAAAAATAGAAACATTTTTATTTTTTTCAATAGCGTAGATTATTATATTCTCTTTAGTTTAGATTACATGAAATTAGCATGTGATTATATGAAATATACTCATTGATGATTGTTTCTAATGTAGTAATTTCTTTGATACTTTCTAAATTTCAGAAATTATTAAAATATTATTTGATATATTTTATTACGTTGAAAAATCAAGATAATATAACAATTTACACTATATAAAAATATTTTATCATTCTCACACTTTTCTAAATTAAACAAAATAGATAGTTTAATAAATAATAAGATAGTTTAATAAATTTCTGTTTATGATTATGAATAATAATTTTTTTATTATATTTTTAGAATCAATTGGAAAGGAAATGCAGTAGCAGCAGCCACAACCGGTAAGTGAATAGTTATCTTGTAATTGTAGGCTACTGTGAAAGCATAACTTTATTTTGAATTTCCTCTATTTTTATAAAATTGAGCTGCGTAATCAATAGGTGCATTCAGTACTACAATCGATCACTGGGGTGGCTAAGTAGCAATTTATGTGATTGGTTGGCTCTAATGGTAAGAACCAATCACAACCAACTGCTATTTAGCCACTCAGCAGTAGTAGCAGTAGTACTGAATGCCCCAATATATATGAATCCTATAAATATCTATATAAAAAGTCAGCTAAAATCAGCAGTGGTCATTCTTGGACTTTTCTCTGTCATTACAAGCTACATTAGGTCTTGATCACAGTGAAGGAATATTAGATATTAGGAAATGGAATTTTGAAATCAGTTTTTTCAATGAATACTATAGCTAAATAGTAAATTATGTTGTGTCTTGTAAGATACATTTATGTTTTACATCTTATTTGATTCATAATGCGTTACATCTAATGTTTATTAGGACAACTGATTTTAAAATTTTTATTTTTATTCCTAATATTTAATATTTCTCTTTTGCACAGGACCTTACCATTTGGACATATATTTGTGGACCGGGCAACTAATCCTTTTCCTGATGAGTCGCGGAACGCGCAAATATTAAAAAAATTCATATTATTGTTTTTACAAATGGGTAATATAGCAAATAGTATATAACTATGAGCTATCATAATCAAAGCTGTGTGAACTTATGAAAATTTCAATGTTTATTGCATGGTATAAAAGTATTTAAAACTGAAATACTATCAATAATTATTACATGAATAAGTATTTCCATGAAAAGTTACTTGAATCAAATTACACTTGACTAACATATGAAAAATGATTTTGATTCTTCAATTTCACATGTGCGTGGACAATGTTTCATTTCTCGTTATATTTAAAACAAGAAAAGCATGTCAACTTTTCCTCCATATGTAACTCTAACAAAATTGTCATACATTATTTATAATTGTCTAATAATGTCAGAAAACATTTGGTAGTTATAATTATACATGCGTTATATAATATTTTTGAAGAGTGCATAAAAAATATTTATATTTTATTCATTGCACTTATAAAAGTCTAACGGATAAGTCTCGAAAGATTTCGATAAATTACAATAGATGGCAGCATGCTGTTTAAAGTTGGTCATTGCTATAAAAATATATATGATAATAAATCCATTTTTTAAATATAAATACAGGTATGCTATTAATATTAATATTCTTTATATATTTAACTGTTAATAATGAACGATATGTAATAACATATTGTATACTTTTTCACATGTATAATTTCTGATCAAATAAATACATATAATAAAATATTAAGTGTATACATTATTAGTATGTATGTATAAAATTTATAACATGTTTATATACATACATACATATATAAAATTAATATAATACATAATTTGAAAAAAGGTTTCGTTCGATTTAACGCAACAATTTCAGTAAGAATAAAAGTCTAACTGAATGAATTGAATCAAAATTATTTTTTATATGTTAGTCAAGTGTTATTTGATTCAAGTAACTTTTCGTGGAAATACTTATTCGTGTAATAATTACTAAGAAATAGTATTTCATTTTAAATACTTTTATATCATATAATATACGTTAAAATTTTCATAAGTTTACACAGCTTTGATTATGATAGCTCATAGTTATATACTATTCGCTACATAATGCATGTCTAAAAAACTGTATTTATAGTCGATTTTTATTTCAAAACCATTTGAACGCGAAACAGTTTGCTCAATTTTTGGAATTTTTTTTAAAGATAACTGCTGCACATTTTTCCACGCTTTTATACATTTAATTGTACGATACAAGTTCAGTAAACATCTATAAATTTTGGTACGTCTAAATGTTTATGTTACATAAATTAAAAAATACACATCTTTTTGAAGTTTGCTGACATGATTTCTGAGAAACTACTACCGAAGCTATCGTTTAACTTTTATATATATGTAAAATACATGTATGTTTATCGCATAAATTAGGATTATTGCGATATCTATAAACTATTTTTTATACATGTTAAATTCAATGAATTTTGTTAAAAAATTGATATACTTTTATACTTGTTTTTTTTTTAATTTTTATTTTAATAATCTATAGCATTTTTCATTTATCTTGGCTTATGTTTATGCGATAAACTAACGCGTATTTTATATATACGCAAAAGTTGGAGTCGATAATTTCAATCGTTTCAGATTGTGTCAGCCGACTTGAAAATGTGTATTTTTTAAATTTACATAATAGTGATTAAACATTTAGATCAAAATTTGTATTTACTAAATATATGTATATGTACAAAGGCGTAGAGGCGAGAAGAATATATGTGTAGCAGTTTTTATTACATATTTTTCCAAAAAATAGGCCATTTGTTTCGCGCTATAGACTAGAATAGTAATATCTTAAGATGTTACTATGGCTCGTAATTAGTTTATAACATCTTAAAACAGTATTTTCGACGATCATAAATATAAGAACTTACTATGAATAATCGGCCCAATAAAAACTGAAAAGAAAAATTCCTGATAATATTACAATAATGTATTTCACGAATTAAAAAATAATATAATAATTATTTTAATAATATTACAACAATAAAATAATAATAAAATGTTGCAAAATCTTTCTATATATACATTGGTCGAAATTCACGTGAAGGATCTCATTCACTTTATTAGTTTTATGCAAAGACACGAAGATAGTATAGCCGTAATCTCGTAGCAGATAAAATGATCGCCCCGGGGGTGATGAAGCTGCTTAGAGTTCTTGGGTCTAAAAAAAGATCCATTAGGAGAAAAACGGCTCGAAGAAGCGTGTTCAGCTTTTTTTTTTTTTTTTTCTTTAATGGATTTCCCTAATTCTCCTTATTGCCCTCTTTTGTCTCTCTAGAGATATTTTCTTTCTTGTTTTTTTTTCTTCATCATTATAATTCAAGAGGAAGAGTTAAAAAGAGAAGATCGGTTTTTTATTTTTACGATGTATTCATTCAAAATTAGATCTCTATTTGATAATCCTCATATTTAGGAAACAGTATATAGATTTCTAGCTGAATTATTTAAAAATCAGAGAACCTTGATTTTAAATCTAAGGAATTGATTCTCTAGACCCATTAATCACTCCCTCGCGTTTAATAGCTTGATGTCGGAAATCTTTCGGCGTCTTAATTAGAGCGGAAATTATGATAATTCATTTCTGTTCAGAGCAGAAATGGGGATGGAAACGTTGCGATTGATGGCGTGTTTAATTCACGATCGACATGGAACGTGGAATCTGAAGCAAAACGAAATTTGTAATTTTTATATAAGAGAGAAAATTAAAAGTGTGAGTATGAGGCGATTAATCGACAGTTTCGACAGTGAGTCTCTCGTAGGAGGTATAAGAAATTTTGTAAGAAATTTTATGTAAGAAAGAAAAGGGAGAGAGCGAAGAAGGTTCATTCGGTCGGTTTCTTGGCAACGTTCCCGTAGCGACGGATAAAAGAAACGAAAAAACGAAAAGGGAGAGAGAAGCCTACGTTGTATAATCTGATATCGAGGCGCAGATAAAAGCCCGGATTAAAAGCCGGAATTAAATCATTTCGCGGCCCTGGCAGGTCCGGGGTCCGATATTAATCCAGTGGCGCGCGTACACGTCGACTCCGTTGCACAGATCCATCCCCCTGGAGCTCTCTTCCTCGTCCCCGCCCGGGTTCGCGCGCGCGGAGGTTAGTCGCTTCTCCTGGGGAACCGTCCAAGAGCTGCGCGCTGTAGCGATAGGGTGCACGGGGATTGCAACCCCGCGCAGTGAACGAGGGAACGACGGAACGAGGGTCGAGGAGGGCGAAGGGGGAGGAAGGGTGAGGGGCGAAACGCGTAAGGGCGGTTTCGCTGCTGCGCAACCCGCACGACGCAGACGTCAGTCGTTATATACCTGGTTCAACGACCACCGCCCTGCTCTCGTCCAACCCCGAAGTGCCCGGCCTGGCTCGAGGGGGATGCACGGGGCGGCACGGAGGGGAGAAAAACGCACTCGCGATGGCGGGGAGGGTGAGAACGGGGGCGGCGAGAATCGAGGATGCAGGGCGAGCGGAGAGGAGCGGAGCGGCGGTGACGACGACGACGATGACGACAACGACGGTGGTGGTTGGGCAGAGAAGAGGGTTACACGGTAGACGGAGGGCGGAGGGCGGAGGGCGGAGGACGGAGGGCGGTGGAGATCCGTCGAGGACGGGGGTCTCGCGAGCTCGTCGGAGCGGCCCACGGGCCAGTTCCGTCTCGAGCCCAGGGGTAGAAGAGCTACTGGCCGCTTGTCTGCTCCCTTCTTTCGCTATAGTTTCATTTCTTTCCGTTTTAGTTCCTCTTCAGTTCCGATTGATTGACATGTACACGTATAATATATAACTGCAAATATATCGGCACACGTACACCCACACACACACGTATATATATAGATATACATATATATATATATATATACATACACACACACATACATACACACCCACACACATACACACGCACGCACGCACGCACACACACACACACACATACACACACACAACCACACATACATACAAACGCATACGCACATCTTAGTCACGCAGGGACACCGACCCGCTCTCTTACGCACAACGTACCACGTACATCCACGCGTAACATCCACACGCATACACGCACACGGTAAATTCGTTTGTTCGTTGTTCGTGGTTGAATTCGCAAGCACGATTAGTATACCGACTTTCCCAACTCGTCGTTGTCGTCGTACGTTAAATGCACGGACACATCCGCGCCCAGTCTCCGAGTATCCTTAGCTCCGTATCCGGCCAGGTGTAAAACGGGCCGTAACCGCGTAGTACCTGCGTCTTCTGTCCATCCAATGCGCGCGTGCCTCGAGCGCGGGTTCCTTGAGTTTTAGGAAACGTAATTGTCGCATTCTCTCAGGTACGTGCAATTCAATCACTCTCAGTCTCCTGGTCGTCGGCGAAGGCGCCGCCGCGACCGTTCCCGAAATGCATCCGGAGCGAATCCTCGATCGCCACGTGTGTGATCGCGTCTGCTGTGCTTCACGGAGATCGAGAAATACAGAGTGTTCCCAAGAAACCAGAGAGTTTTGTGTCTTGATCGATTACGACCGTCTTTCCCAAGTATTGTTTTCTTGTTTTTTTTTAATTTAAAAATTATTAGACATAAAATCATCCAATCAGCCAAAATTAATGAAAATATAATTCAAGTAAATTTTTTTCTTTCCTTTTTTATAATATAATATCTAATATTCATAATTTTATACGTGGCACAAAAATATTTTGATACGTATAGTTTAAAGTTTATACGCGTGAGACTCTAGGTGCAATTCGGAAACGGTATTAATAATGTGAAAGCATGTTCTATATATTTTATTTGATATTTAACTTGTATAATATTTGATCTTAACTTGTATAATATATTTATTTTTGAATGTAAAAGTAGTTAATGTTATACAACATGTAATATTAACAACAACGATATAAACAACTATATAAAACGTAACGTTTACATTAGAAAATTGGAAACATGCAGAGTGATGAAATTTGATTAATATCTTTTGTATTTATACATACATTCTCGTGCCTTGGCGATTAAGAAGGCGAGAATGTAGGAGAAGACTCAAAATTGATATTTAAGTAGATGTATTGCATAATACTTTGAATAAATGCGCACTATTATCGCGTTGGTGTTATTAAGTTGAAAGTTATTCCGAAGAAGAAGCGAAAGTTTCTTAATAACACTGGTATTGGCAATTGAATAGGACGCGACATCCGAACTGCATTCTTCAAACCGCGTTTCCACTTTTCGTGGAGAAGTCTTCTATTTTCAACACCAAAAGTAGCGCGAATCGATGCGATGGTTCATCTACTCGTCCACCTACATTCACGTGAACCAATATTAATGTTGTCACGCCAAGGCAATTCTCTTATGTAGGAAGTAATAATACCGCGACATTCGATTTTCGCGTCCTTGGAGATGTTGGAGAATCGATTCGTCCAAGATAACTCCTTAACCGAAATGATCGTTATCTACGCGACTTTACGATCCTCTTGCGTGGGACCGTCGCCGTCGGTCTGTTCTTGTTGGCTGCGAGCTCCAAACCGCCCCGTGTCAGCTGATTGAAATCGATAATGGTGAGCCGCGGCTCAACGGGGGCGGGGGTGACGGCGGCAGCGGCGGCGGCGGCGACGGGTTGCCTTGACAGGGTCTGCACCCTGTCGAGCGGTGCCCCGGGGCTCCGGAACCTGTAGCTCGGGCTCCTGCACCCGCCGTCGACGCCCGTTCCAGTTTCACTCGCGATTCCAGTTCCGGGCTGCTGTCCCATCCGCGTACCGCTCATCGATCGGTAACGAGCGCTCGGGAGCGGCTCAGGTTTCTCCCGGAAGTACCTGACGATATAGCCCGAGATTAGCCGACTGTAATTTGCCTCGGTAAATAATACCCCCTCTGTCCTGAGTTTTCAAAAGGATCTTTTCGTCCAGGAAACTCTTTATCGTCATCGATTTTCCCTTACTTATATATCATTGAAATATTTGACTCCCACGCGATCGTTCGTACGTACTCGAAAGAGCGCATTATTAATGAATTTACACACATATTGAAATGATATAGCTTTTTCTTAATTTTCATGTCTCTAATACAAACGGATGAAGCTTTGTGACATTATGAATAATCGATGCACTTATATGCGAAAAAATGAAAATAATTACTCGTAGATGCTGGCGAGATGCAAGGTCGCTGGAGTTCGGACTGTTTTCGGTCTGGGCTCCCTTGGAAGACGATGTCTCTGCCGAGACTGACGCGCTCGTTTACTAGATGGCTGATCGGGAAGTCCTGATGGGATAAGCCCAGTGAGCTTGTAATATTCTAGAAAAACGCGTGCCAAATTGCGACCTAATCTGTAATCTGTATTTGATTCTGACCGTTAAGGCTCTAATTTTCCGATTGATAATGTGCGATTGGTAATTAGCAGGATTTACATCTTTTTCAAATTTTCTTTAATGACATGACAATTAATCAATTGTCAACAAGATAAAAAATTTTTAATTTTGGTTCTCATACAATAGTTTCAATTTTATATGCAATTGGGATTATAGTTGATACGATCGAAAGGATACATCCTTCTTCCGTATATGGCATTATACCCGGAATTCCCTTTTTATTGTAACCGTACATAGAAACCTCGATGCTGTAGCAGTTGACGTGTTCCTTTAGGATAGAGCACAAATAGCGGCGGGCGGTTCCGCCTTTGTTGGGATCTTGATTGTACATGGTGTTGCCCATTTCATAATCCTCCGCGTGCTGAGCTAACAATTTCGGCAGGACAATGTGCCTCTCGTACCTGAGAGGCTGGCAGCCATGAGTCAGATTGGATTACAAGAGCGACCGACGTTAAGTTTCCTATTTTGTGACTTGACGGTCGACTAATACGGTTCTTTTGAATTTGTCTTAACGAAACATTTAACATTATTTGAAATGGATTAGATTTACCGGTAGACATCTTCATACGTATTTCCGTAGACGAAGACACCCGTGGCGTTGGTATGAGCGTGTAAATCTAGTACGCAATCCAATGGTGTATGCGAGTTCTTATCTAGCGACTTCAACATCGCTCTAGTCGCCAGCAGGGTAGGATGAATCCATTCGGAAATGCAGTTCCAGGATCGATTCAGATCCAATCCCATCACGGTGGATCTTAATGCGAAAAATTATCATATATATTATTTTCATATCTGTGATAAATACAAGTGGAAATAGTTTATTTGTACAATTCCTCATCCAATTCCAAGCTTTAATTTATTATATTATACCTATTTATTATTGAAGTACTTTGAAACATTTTAGTTGTCTAGTTATATCGATCGATTTCTCACCTGTAATTTCCGAGAAAAACACCGTCAGGGTTCAGCATCGGCACTATCTTAAAGATCACGTATTCTCTTAACACTTGAGCGATTGGATGCGCGCTGACCAAGAAGTCCATCAAACCCTGACACACGAAGGAGGACGGCGACTCGCCGGGGTGAACTCTAGCGAGGACGACGACCACTTTTCTAGGTCGTTCCGTGTCTTCGAGGTCGGAGGTTATAGTCACGAGCTCTACATTCTTCTTTTGGATCGACTCGGCCAGCGTCTCTCTTCTCGTGTATAATAGTCTGCTACATAAGTTGTCGAGGTGCGCCATGTAACGCGTGTATGAATACGGATATGTCAGAGAGAATTGGTAAACATCGTCTTCGCGGTCGAATGCGAAAGCGAAGCTCAGCACGTAGTGATTCTGATGCTGCGCAGATCTATAATAGAATACCTGCAGCATTGAGAGAAACCAAGTTCAGCGCGGTTTAATTACTTTAATGCAATCGATGAAAATATATGAATGAATAACGCGAATTACATCTATGTTTATTTTAAACTTCAACAGAGATTTTCCCAATTGCCAGTAAAGACGATTCATGCCAAAATCATGATGCAATAACATTCTATAGTATTCTGTGCTATGCATAAGGATAATAACATCTCAAAATATTACAAAATATTGCTGAAATATTTTGTAACAATTTTTGTGCCGTATGTAATGTTATTACATCATTTTATAAAAATAGCTTGATAGATCGATTAGCCAAATTTACCATAGCCAAATTTATCAGTCACATAAATAACGTATTATTAATTTGTATATTTGCATAAACCGCATTAAAACAATTTCAAATGATGCCGAAGTTTTTAATTTAAAAGACGGCTAATGCTTGATGGAATAATTGGATATTGGAAGTACGTTCCGGCAGTCTCTAGATTTAAAATGGCGATAGTGCGAATAAATTGAAATGTCTCCGCGCGATGGATATAATTGATTAGATTTGCTTTAGATTGATATGGACGTGCATTTACATATTGAACTGTAGGATATAATGGAATTACATAGCCGAAATAATATACTTTTCCAAAATTGCTGTTCTAATAGTTTCGAACCAAAAAGTTTTCATCGAGGAAGACTAAATTATTCTATTATTCTTCGCCTGATGTTCAAAGCTAAAGATGTGTCATGTAACATCGCATTCAACTTAAATAAATCATCATAAATTGCCATAGATTAAATCAGTAATCGTCGACAAAAGTTGAAAAATCAAATCTTACCTGTTCTCGCGGTATTCTCTGCCATTTCGGTCTAGTGCTGCTCTTGACTAACGGCGTCATTCCTTGTCGGAAGAGATTGGCGCTTTTAGAGATGTTTACGATGTTGAAGATCACTCGTTGATCCGCCTTTACGTTGTCCACGGTAAAGTTAAACCACAGGCGTAATCTGGGTCCACAAGTGTCAGGCCTAATGAAGAGATCGTACTCGAATTCGGAGATCAAGTCCACTCTGCCGAGGTTGCCGGTTTCAAAGGTCGCATCGAAGCAAATGTGGCCCTTCTTAGCTTTACCGCTGTGGCCAGGTGGTCGCATTACCATTTTGTTTACGTTGCCCAAACCACCCTCGGCATCGCTGTCTTCACTGTCTGCAAACAGCGGTTCAGCAGAATCAAGTTTTAACAAGAAAAACATTTTTTAAATATACTACAATTTGTAGTGATAATAATTTCACTCTCTACGTATGTATAAGAGAAAAAAAGTGACAATGCCGTGATTTAAAAATAATTTGATGCAGCGATGAAATATTGGTTATTTGTATTAAGTGGATAACACGACGACGATGATGAGGGATGTCTGACCGGCGCGCTGATAAAGACTAGTATTCTCCAAGGGGTCTCGTCCCTCGCCAGAGAAGGCCATGACTCTCGAAATGACACGGAACGATCTATCGACAGAGCGACGTTATTCGACACTTTCGGTAAACGACGACCGTGCATTCCCTTCTGGCCGATCGACGGGAAAGCGACGAAGCGACGGGAAACGTACGACGAACGATACTCTGACCTATCGGACGGAAGACAATGAGGAACTGACGGCTTCGTAAAGCCGGCTCTACATCGTGGTACGTGTTACCGCCTACGTGATAAGAACGGGATTTCGCGATTCCGCTGCACGCTCGTGTCCGCCTTCGTGGAATCTCACTCCCTGGTTCGCGATCTCGCGTGAATCAACGACTTCACGCAAGAGAAATGGGAATCGGCTCGCGGTGAGAATTCGCGTGGCTGCCAGGCGTCAAGGATCTCGTATGTGCGATCTCTCGACAGTCTGATTTCTCCCTCACCCTCACCCACATATCGAAGCTAAACCGAGAAAACTCGTTTGTGGTCACGAGAACCTGACTCACACATTTGCTGGGACTAGTTCAGAAGTCGGTTTCGCTCTCTGATTAATTCGATTCAACAGATGTTGAGTTGAGATTAGAGCGGGGCGTGATTGAGAGGCCTGACGAAAGTCATGATAGTTTTACACGAATTACGGAGTTGACGTCCAGGATATAGCGATCACGTCACGTCTTACTAGATAAGTCTAGAGGTCGATTAACTCTAGGCAATATACATTCCCGGTATCGTCACACGATTACATATCTACGTTGTACAATTTGTCGAATGAAATTATTCATGATATTTAATCTTTCCAACTTGACTCTTTTTCTGCAATTCAATTCAATTATTTACATGAACAAAGATATTGTCGAGCTATGGATATAAATCCATAAGAACATATGCTTTAAGTATGTTATTATTGTTGCTAGTAAAAATAATGGAATGATTCTATAAATAATATTTTTACGATTCAGAAAAAGATACCGTTTCGCGGATAGAATCAAAAATTTTCAAGTAGAGTAAATGACTAATGGTGTTTTCGCCGTCACCGTAATGTCACACGTGAGACAGAATTTCACTTTATCGAAGGCTTCTTATCATGGAGATTCTTATCGCAATCCATTCGCTGTGGCAATAGCTACAGATCTAAATTCAGATCACTCGATATCTATTTTCAGTTCATCCGCCACTCGACGACGCAAATGTCGCATTTTATAGCTAGAGACATTATAGCCCTCCGTCGCACGCAAGAAGGGTATACTAACTTTACATCAAGATATAGTTGGATTGTTAATGATTCAACGTGCGGAAACAAAAGAGTTGCACTTTTCAAGAAACGTTGAATGTCTTGTCTAGCCATTGTCTATCCATAGCATTACCTCTCAGCCACGTACGATGGATGTTTGAGCTAAAATAAAATATAAAATGTTGACTGTGATATTTTCGCTCATCGGTTTAACTTATGTATCTCACTAGTCTAAATAAATTAAAATAGATAAAACAGATAAGATATTATTTAAATAATTTAATGCTTCGTAGAATAATAAAGTTTAGTGGGTGAATAGAATTACAATATATCAATAATAAATCTTGAACTACTAATTATATTAATAATTAATTTGACGAAAGTCATGTAACTCATACTTTGCGAAATTTATATTTGAAATTAGGAAAAAATTAAGAAATTATGCGTTTTTGCATTCTTGCATTTTGTAATATATTTAAGAGATTAAATAGTGCTTTTAATAAGTGAACGGACTATTTCATATAAAATGTTGTTGGCAGTAATTTAAATTAAATACTATATTCTCATACTGTACATATAATACTTATATTTGTAGGAGCTGTTACATAAATTATATTTTTCTTAATAATAATGCAACATCCGCTCAAAAATTTTTAATTTTCCAAAGTAAACGACTATTATATTTCACTGCGATTACGTTGAAGAAATATTGCGAAATTCTTGGAGCGGAAAATCGGATAGTGACGGGAATGGCGCCCGGAACGTGCAATTAAAAGAGGAAAAAAATAGAAAGCATGGAAAAGCTCGGGCAACGGTGGAAAAGGGAAAGAATAAGAGAGAAAGAGAAAGAAAATCGCACAATAATATAACATCGGCAAACTCACGCTAAATTTCCAACAATTTTTGTTGCACGCTTAACTCAAATAACAAAGACCATCTCCCGCACTCCGTTCTGTTTTAATTACTGCTACGACAATAACGTCGTCGTGAGGTCGCGACGTTAAAATCGATAAGACGTCGGAAATATTGACAAAATTTACAGAGTCTTAAATTATTTTACATTATTAAGAAATACACACTCACTTTTCGTAATGATAATAATCCATCACAATTGTGATGACTTGAATAAACACTTGCAAAGGAAGAAACGTAGATCTTCTGAATGTGATGAGGCATTATTGTATTGTCTCACAAGAAATACTAGCGATAATCAACTACCGATTTCAAATATCACATGAAAAATAACAAGAGCAATAATTTTTGATATTATATATACTATGCCGGAAATTGACTTGGCAATACAATAGCAACTCAAGTAACTCGCATATGCTTCATCGGTATGTAATTCGCGTTGAGTTAATTAACGGAACTTTCAGTCGCGTGCGCGATGTAGCTTGAAAAAGCCGTCAATTGTTACGTCTTTAGAACTAGCTCGATCTCTTCGGTCGAGTGATTGACATCCTGTTTCGGTGTTCGCTTACGTTCTGCCGGGCAGAGTTTCAAGCCAGGGTGAGATGGGAAATGTCAGGGTGCAATCAGCGAGCGCGTGATGATCCTCGCGTGACCCCTCGCAAAGTGGATCCGATCGATCTGACGGATCGCGAGCGAGATCCATCGAGAACGTGTACGGGACGCGTGACAGGTTGGCGATAGCGCGTGCAGTCACGAATGGGCGCTCCGCGAGACCTGCTTCGAAGGAGGCGTATAAAGAGCACTTGTGTATAACATACGTACCGGTATCTTCGGACATGTCGGCGGGACACGCCGGGACTTGTTCCGGACTGGACCGTGCGAGCAACGACTTTGTGCACTTGGCGACACCGTCGCCGAGTTCATCCTGGTTTCCTTGGTTTGTTGAATCGATATGCAATATGCGTCTCGAGTCGCGCGCGGTTATCTTGCACCACAAACTGTTCCAGATAAGCTGCTAGATGACACGAACATATCTAAACGGAGAAATAAAAATACTGGCACGATAACCGATAGGTCTACTTTGAGAAGGACTGAACTTAAGGCGCAATGAACTCTTTATTTATAGTTTATTGCTGACGTATTTTATTCCCCTGTAAAACAGAATTATCTCGTTCTGAATAATTTAAGAGCGTGAACCATTTGAATATCCAAAGTGCGACGTTTTTAACTTAGCCTCGTCCTTTAAGCACCGAAAACTGTGTTGAACATTCTTAAGTCTTGTGTAGGCGTGATGTAGGCGTTTGTTATCCAGTTCGCGTGACTATTGTTATCTAGTTTCTCCAGATAACGGTGGTTATTTTTTCAATCAATCGATAGCACACGAGCTAACTGGCAATCAATTCTCCAAATTAAAATTTTTAGTTTGGAGATCGATAAAAGAGCATTGCCCATCGTGTAATTGTTTTCCACAACGTCTAATCGCAGAGTTAGTCAGGTACGTTAGTCGGTACCGAAAATTAAATGCTATAAATCAGATTCTGGTTAGCAGTCAGTCATTTCCGACTCCTGCGTAGCCTCGAGGATCTATTTTCCTTGTAATTTCGCTGGTTGGCTTAGGAAACTCCTAGGAAGAAGGGACGAGGAAAATAGGTAAATATATATACATACACGCACACGTGCTCAGAGTGTCTCTGCAACACGCATGTAGTCTTATTCCTGGATCCATGCAATATTTTATCCATCTTGTAGATGAGCGTGTAAGACGACTGTAAAGTGTACGACTACCTTATCTACCCCTGACTAAGCTTCGGGAGAGGGAGGATAACTTAAGGTTGGGGGGAGGAAGCGAGAGATGGTGGGCGGACGAGTAGCAACTTTACTCCGAGACGACATTTCTGCGGACAATTTTCACGAACGAGATGACAACATTGATCACTTATTCGTTCCTTTGTCATCGTTCGCAACGAATTTTAAAATCAATATAGTAAATGGATTGAGACACGATAATGTCCTGTTACCACAGGGAATGACGTAATGCCACGTATAAAATAAGCATGATTGTGAGGACGATAATCTCTTGCTATAAATGTAAATTTGAGAATGATTGTGACGAAAAAAAGATGTTCGTAAAAATGATTGATAATAATTGTACATAAGAACGATCAAATAGTTGCGCTCTGCGATTCCATGTATTTATACTCCATACAACAGGCCATACAAAGGCCAGCTAATCCGCTAGTAAAGTTATTTTCCGTTTTGTCCTCGTTTCTTTTACAAAACTAGATAGAGTGAAGGAGGCTAACGAATTTCCAAAGATAAGATGTAAATTAAATAAAGAAGGCACATAGAGAAATGATTTGACGGGTGGGGGATAATTCCGTACAAACGCCGTTTTGTAGGATCCGGTAAACTAATTTCCCTCCGATCTCGGAGGATATTTTTCTGGATGTCGGTTAGTGGTGGTGGTGGTGGTAGTGGTGGTGGTGGTGGTGGTGGTAGTGGTGGTGGTGGTGGTGGTGGTGGTGGTGGTGGTGGTGGTGGTGGTGGTGGTGGTAGTTGGTGGCGACGCGTTCCCTGGTGAATGCCCTCCTCCCCCGGGCTTTGGCTGGGACCTCCGGATGAAGCCCCTTCACCTCTCCGCACCTTGTTCCGCACACCCCTTCCACTACTCCGTGGGAGTACTGGGAACGCGAAACGAGCGGAAAGAGGGACGAGCGTACGAAACTGTACGAGAGAGAGTGAATGACTGGGAGAACGCGCGCGCGGGGAGATCGATATTCGAAAGACCCCCCCGGTGCCCCCTGAGCATCCACCCCGAACCCCGGCTGGCGGCTCCGTCTGACGCTGGCACCCCTCGGTCTACCCTCGCAGTGGCGTAGGAAGGAGGTGCGGCCGTCGCCCGGGGTGGAATGGGCGTGCCGCGCCGTGCCGCGCCGTGCCGCGCCGGTCTTCCCAGGACATTCGGGAGAGCACACAAAGAGGACGAGCGCCCCCGTAAATTATCCGCTGCGCGCCGTCCTCTCGCGGAATTTATGCGACCTTCTCTGGAAGAGGTGTCTAGACTTCTCTGGCGATTAAGACGTGGGATGGGCACGACCCGCCGCCGATCGATCGCCGACGATCGGCGAGTTTTACGACCAGTTACACTGCCAACTTTTGAGCGCTCTTTCACGTCGACATTGACGTCATGATTGCGACGTACAGCGATTTGCGTTTGAAAATTATTTTCTAAAGACTACGGAGTTTAATTATGTTACCAAACGCTTAAAAAGGAATCGCCGAAACAGGGGAAAGCATAGCTTTTAGCTATTATTCGTTAATTGATTATTTCTGGCCGAAGCTTGTGTCAAGATTTTTGGTACGCGTGAGTTATTTCTTCTCTTTTTTTGTTACTTAATATTATGTATAAGTATGTAAATTCAAGATGCTTGATACTATAAAGGTCAAATATTAAATTTATTACCAGATTTTTTGCATATTAAGTATAAAATACGGAATATTAAAATAAAATATAATTCTTTGTAATTAATTATTTAATTATAATTATATGCAATTTTCTATTATTACATATGATAATTAATTAAGAACGAAGAAAAGTAATATGTCATTTATTATTTTTTCGTTACTAAACTAAAGCTCCTGTTAATATTTCGATCAAACAACTTTTTTGTACGCTTTTATATATATATATTTTTTTTATTATATAATATATCCAGTAAAATCTTTCTCAACAGAATTGCCTGTTTCATGTACGTTGATAGGCAGTATTGAATTTCCTACGCCACTGACGCACTTCGACTGACCCTTATATGCATACGTGCTATTTACCATTAGATTACATCCCTCGTCTCCCTTGTCCCTTTTCGCTTCTCCCCAATGACTCTTTCTCTCTCATTCCCTTTGTTCCACAAAGACGACTCCTTTGCTTCACACTGTTCACCTATCTCTCGTAGGTTGTAATATCGAAATGTGGCGCAAACGAAACCAATTATGTGTATATCATCCCGTCCGATACCTATCGATTCTTGCTTTCACCCATGACATAACTCATTAAGAAATCGTTCGTCACGAGGTTCGTTAACGAACGCCCAACGCTACAGAAGCAAACAGACCCACGCATGTGTGTGTATAAAAAAGGCGATCGATAGGCCACCTCACATATTCGCGCTATCGTTCATGGTCGCTGATCACAGATGAGATCGCCGCCACGAGATAAACGTGCTCGCCGTTTGCTTCGCCGTTTGCTTCGCCGTTTGCAACTTTTTAAACTCACACGTTCGTACGAGTTGTTTATTCTGCCGTTTCATGTTAATTCGATAACGGTAAAGATCCTAGTAGTGAATATAACGAAATAGGCCTATTTTATCCTAGTCTTTTACTGCAAAGGAGAAATATAATTCTTTATTTCCGTCGTAATTTTACAATATATAACTTTTGGATAATTTTGTAAATAAGTGATATACATTGTACTTATGTACGACGATGAATTTTACAATCAGATAATATTTTACGTAATTCTATTTATAATTAAGCAAATAGTAAATATTCGATATTTGCAATATTTTGTGCGAAAAATTATTATTCGCGAGCAAGTCGCAAGTACTTCGTATCATCATGAGCAGCAAAATACGAGAGAGAGAGAGAGAGAGAGGGGGGGGGTGCAGTTTTATCAAATAGAATACGAGACTCGTCGTATGATGAAATTTGGCTGCGTTCGCGTTACTAAAAAGCCATTTGCCGAGGGAACGGGCACTCCCGGCGAGCTTTTACACCCTTTGTCCGGCGCTTGCGCCATCCAGTCCTTTATCAATCCCTCCATTGCATGTACCCTATTTGGCGCCTGCGTATTTATGATTACTACTCTCACCCTCGATCCCGTCCGTCTCCCCTTTCTCTTTGGTCTCTCCTCTCCTCTTCTCCCCCCGCGATAATCGAGGCTATGTACGGTTGTTCAAAAGTTCGTATGCACTCATGATATTAATCATGCCAGCTTCCCGCGAAGATCGGCCGTCGTAATGTAGCTCGATCGATCCGTCCGCGTGATGGATGCTGCAGTTAACAGATACTAGCTACCGTTCTAAAATTTTACGCACTTCTTCGCGCTTTTTTAATGTTTCTGCCTTTTCATTCCTTTTTTTAATCCATCACTACTGAATGCAGTCGTTTGAAAATTGCGTGCATTGTTTTAGCGATTGCAATTTCTCTCTTTCTCTCTTTTTCTCTGTCTTATTTTTACATCTTTATTCATCTTTTTTTTTTTTGCAAACTAACATCTGCAAATTTGATTACTTTCTTTCGATTTATCGTTTTTCATAAAGTTTTCCCATATTTTTCACTTATATGTGATACACTCTTCCCTCCATCTCTTCCATCCTCTTTTACTTTCATAACGGAGATATGTTGAAGAGGGGTGAAATATCGTTTGACTATGGAGCGATGGAGTCCCGTTTCCACGTCGGCCCATATTTTTCCGTATAATTATCGATCGATCTCTATAAATAACCGTGATCGCGTTGTTTGAATTATTTATATTTCTAGATTATTCATATACACTTCCTTAGAAACTTGGAAATAACCGTCTTTTTCCTCTCTTTCCTCTAATATTAATTATATAAAATATCAGTTTATAGAAAAACTTGGAACCGATCGAACCCCTATATTGCGCTCTGCGCCCTCTAAATGCCCAAATTGAGTGGCAATATAAGAAAAGTCTATATTAGGTCAATTGATTTATAAGGACGTGCAATTAAAGGTAATTCCGAAGAGGAGGCGTCAAACCGAGTTAGATGGAGCATCCTTGTGATTACATCTACTCGAGCAATGACCGACGCGAGACGCGAGGGTGTCAGTTTCCTATAATTGTCGGGACGATCGTTTTAATCAATAGGACGGACCGTCGTCTCCCTTCTCCTGGCCAGGCATCATTTATCACGGGAATGTGCGCATAATGAGTGAAAAAATCTGCCCATAGGTGCGTTGCGATGCGCATTCGATGTTTGGAAATATGCATCGCCTATGAACCAACCAACCAAGCAACCAACCAAGCAACCAACCAACCAACCTTCGGCAGTCGGAGGGTCGCCGATGACGCTTGCGCGAATTTCCACCCCTTTCCCGCAGCTCGGTCGAGTCCTCGCTGCGCGCTGCGCGCTGCCACCCTCCGCCTCTCTCTCCCTAACCTCTTCCGCCTTCGCATCCCTTCTGACCTCTTCTCCCGCGTTACTCCCGGCCTCTCCTTCACCTTTCACCGACGGCGACGGCGACGCCGACGCCGTCGGCGTCTGCGTGTATCGTCGCCAATCTCCCTCGAGCGAGCGTTTTTCGCGATTCTTTTCGCCCCGAGTCTATCCCACCCCGAGACGAGTTGAGACGGTGGGGGCGTCCAGAGGGTGCAGCCGTCGGTATCGGGACTCTGCCTCGTCAGTTTAGTTACCGCACCACATAAAGGCATTGCGTTGTAGACACCGTTATACCCGCAACATTCTTACTATTTGCTTGCATATCTCCTAATTTCTGACCCTTCAATTCGGCATAAAAAAAAAGAAAGAGAAATACATTCGGTTCGGTATCGTTCGTCATCATAAAAAGAACAGCCGTTGTCGTCTTTATTGTCGTCGTCCTCTAACGTTCAGTTTGTTGCTGCTGCTTTGTCCCGTCCACGTGTCGATCGAGCGACATTGTCGTTCGCCCATCGCCGTTCGGGTGACCCTGTCACGAGAAAACTCGAAACTCGCGCGGAGAGAACGTAGAAGAGCGAAAAAGGTGGATCTCGCGAATATCGCGTGGGAAGATAAGTTTACCGGACGGAATCGGCCATAAACATAAAGCAGAGGAACGACCCTTCCGTTTTCTTCCAATCTTATGATTTTTTTCTTTCATCCCTGATCCTACGTTCTACCTTCGACTCGTACGCCTGATTCATCTTATCCCAGGAACGTTTTCGTGCTGTCCCGATCATTTACCCTCCCTCTGATCGAACTTAACGCATCGCAATACTAATCCGAAGACGCGAATCGCGACGCGTAAGATGGTGCGTCATCTTCTCACGTAACGCGAGAGCGAGATAGGAAACGAGATCACAGCGAGCGAGAGTTGAGCGCGTTAACGAGTAACCAGTAGCGTGATCAACAAGATCGTCAGCTGGAAGATCCTTTAATCGGCGGAAGAGGCACCAGCAAAGATAAAAACGAAAAAGAGAGAGAAAGAGAAAGAGTTAGAGAAAGAAAGGGACAAATAAAAGTGTGTCCTGCTGGTCGGGGGTGGGAGTGAAAGAAAAAGAGAGACACTGGGTGTGTTCACCGCGCGCGAGATTTGTTTATCTCCTGTCGCGAGTTATAGTGTTCACAAATCAAGTGTTCACAAATAATCCGGCATCTCAATTTCTCGTTTTCGATGGAATTTAATGCCGGGATCTCGTGTTCGATGATCGAAAACCGGCCTCCACGTTGATCGCGCGATCGTCGGTTCGGGCGTTTCAAGTCGCGTCGTAAAGTTTGTTGAGAAATTTGTTGAAAGAGATTAAAAAAAGAGAGAGAGAGAGAAAACTAGTACAAAGATACGCAGCCACGAAACACGTACGATATATCGCGTAATAGAGAAAAATAAAAGTAATTAGGTAGAACCCATCGCCGTTCCGTTCTGCGCCCAGATATCGGCATCCTCCAACCACTGATTTTCATCGTTAACCGGTATGTTCATTTGTTTCTTTACTTTCGTTGTTTCTGTGATTCTCACGAATCTTTATCATTATTGTTATTATTATCTTGTTATTATTGTTGTTATTATTGCCATTATAATTATTGACAATTTACTAGCGGATCCGTGTACGTCGATCGTACGCCGATCGGCTGCCGATCTTTACGTATACGTTTGTCCTACGTTCCGGGGATTTCTCTCGTGCGAGGAAATCTTTCGGCATCATATTTAGGTTATCCTTTCAAGTCCAAGAACCTTCTGTGGTGTTCCCGTGCCACGGTGCCATTGCCGTTTTCAATTTAAACAGATTAAACGTACGTTGCCACACAATACGTAATCTTCTTCCTCTCGTTACGATTTTTTAATTTTAATTATAAATTGACTAAAAAAATTATAATGATAGAGATATTTAAAAAAATGATATGGTACACTTGTTGATTTTTATAAAAATTCCGTTGATCGTAAAATATCATTAAAAGTACTCTCAAGGTCCCGTTCTTGCACGCGCGGGAAGGATCTCGCGGTAAAAAGAAAAACAATTGCATGCGATCTCATGCGAGATACGAAAAGGTACATCGCGGAAGTAGAGCCGCACGGCGCGCGGCGCTGCGGCGGGGCTCATTAACCCTGCCAAGTTGTTGCATTTAACGTCGTCGATCGCAGCAGCCAGCGGCAGCCAGCGGCACCGCGCCATAACGGCGGTGAACGGTTGCGTCCAGCAGCTGACGCTTACGCACGACGCGATATTGTGTGTGCACCAGACCGCGCTCTTTCTCTCTCTCCCTGGGCGTGGCACCAGAAAGCGACTGTCGCGGGAGCACCAACGTCGCAACATACACGCACATACATACATACATCTATACGCATAAAACATATACATGCATATACTTCTCGCCTCCCTTTTCGCCTCTCTCGCCCTTTCCCGATCCAACCCCTTATCGATCCTGCGGCGTACCGACCGAAAAAACAGCAAATTGAAATAACGCAGTAGAGAGGAGACACCGAACTTTCGCGATGCACGATGAGGCATCGGGCGGATCCGGAATGGAGCGAGGACCGGGACTGCGGGTCCTTGTCGAGGACAAGCGGGATGTCTCGAGAGGGACGCTTCCGTCCGCGACGGCCTCGATTACAATGGTGCGTGAGCCAAAGAGAGGGAGCCATTGGAGATCGATTGATATCGTTTTTCTTTTTTTACTAAACTACTAGGTAACTGCGAAAATGCTAGAGTCTAAGCTAAAGTCGAAGCTGTACTTTCACGTTGCTGTTGCTATATCGAAATAACGTGTAATTTCTCTACTCGTTATGTTTCAAGTTTAATCAACATTTAATAATAAATGTGTAAGAGATGTATCAATTATACGTCTCTTGCGCATATTTATATATTTGAGCTAAGATTACGCAAAACGGGGATGACGAAAAACAAAAAGTTTTCGATTGAACAATCGACGACAAAATATCAAAGATTAGCTGCGATGTCGCAAAGGATGATGTAAAGATGGAACCGTGAGAGATGTAGGAAAAGAGCAAAGCAGAAACTGAACGGGAGAGAGAGAGAGAGATAGAATGAATGAGAGAGAACGAGAGAGACTAAGTCTGGTTGGGGAACCTCGTATTGATCGTTCCTGGGTCCATGTGACGCGCCTGCGTTTCACTACAGGGTAAAATCGTAGCGAGGGTAAACGCGAGACGAATAAGAGGGAGAGAGATATAGTGAGAGAGAGGGAAAGAAAGAGAGAGGGGCGAGAGAGGAAATGGCGGAGAGAGAAGCGTATATATCGGGGTTCATATACCCTCAGGATAGCTGCAACGTTCCACCGTGCCACCGACCAATCAATGGAGCTTCTCCGCGCGCCTCTCTCTCTCTCTCTCTCTCTCTCTCTCTCTCGTTTCTCTTCCTACATCATGTACACAATATGATCGCATGGCAGAGACGCGCACGTACGCACACGTAATATATGCATTACGTGTATACGTCTCTAATATGCCGTAAAACGCCACGGACGACCACGTAATCGTAACTCGAAATAGGAAATGTCATAAAAAATTCACCTGATTGCTTGAAACTACTTGTTCTGACGTATGAATTATCAGAAAAGTAATTATTACGTCCTTTACGTACTGAATTAATTATAAACCAAATTTAATTATACTTTGAGAGTCTTGTGTTACAGAAGAATGTGCAGAGAGACAAAAAATTAAATTTTCTTCATTAAATTATTTCCGACGAGAGATTCTTTCTCGCGAAAAATAGCATGTATTAAATTTTAATTTTATTAAAATTGAACTCAAATTTATAGCAATAATAATTATTAAATTAATTTCTAATATGAATGCTAATTGTTCGTAAGTTACGAAAAATCAATCGTGAAAGCACCGAAGTTTTAATTAGGGCACACACTTTATACTTCACCGGCAAGATTTCTCTCGCATGAGAAAATGGACTTGGAATTGATCACGTGTAATCTTGGCGTTGCACGACGTTACCGGATCAATGAACCTCGCCTGAAAAGAATCATTTAGCTGTGGTGGGCTTGTACACGCTCCAGTACCAATGATTCGACACAGAAAAGGGATCTTTCGATTTCAAAAAAATATCTAGATTCTAGAAATAGTTTGCATTTACAAATCAATATGTTATTGCGAAGTCAATTGCGTTCTTGCGATCCGATCGCTTAACTCAATTGTTATGCAGATCAAGCTCGAGTAGTAAAAAAGTGACGCCAGAAAAGAATTAAAATTAGACAAATCTGTTCTCGATACCAATAGAGACTTTTAACAGGAACTTATATGGCATCTTTAGATACTTTGCTCATCTATAATCGCGCGCGCCATTAAAACTTTGCCGTTGCTTGTACTTCCTAGTGATCATCACCTGTTTTTGCTAAAAGCGATTTAAACCGCTACGACTTTATATACGATCTAAACATAAGCGACTCGATCACTCTTTTTCTTTTTACATACTACAATAGGTAGCTTATTTATTTATATCTTTAATCTTCATTTATTTATATCCCCATGTCAGTATCAGTACGACTCACTGATTTTTAATGATCCACAATAGTTGCCTCGCAAACTTCTTGAAAAATTCTATATTCTATATGCTTAGATGATAAGTATTGGAAACACAACTTTTCTACTGACTAGGACATCAATTGTACATAGAATTGGACAACCCTCGAGTACGTAATTGCGTCTGCAAAAATAGAAGTTGAGCTGTCTTGTTATTAAATCAACAAACGTTTCGCGTGACTCTATATTTACGAGTATTCTCGGTACTTGTAAATAACTTTGCGCTTTGCTCTTTGCTGGTGTAAGGCCAAATCGATTTCGAGTCGGGAGTATCGACGGAATCTCGTTAAAGGTTCGATGACCCCAGAAAAAGTTACCGGGCAGAATTATCGTTCCCAAGGTATAGCCCCGTGGAATTACACTCGTGCCCGTCGTGCCAGACCGATGATGTCGGGGACCTACCCCCGAAAACGTAGCTTCGACAGCTGGATTGTGACTAAACTAAAGAGGGTGAGGTCTGCGTTTGTCGACAGGAATGATTCACGAGTTCGCCACGTGACCGATGTATTCGCACTTTTTCAAATCTTGAAAAATAATTCTGCTATTTGTCGTGCGCACACATGCGTGCTCAAAGTTAAGTGTTTTTACACACTTAGCTTTTTATTAAACACACATTTTATCGTAATGTACACAGACTCTATTGTAATTAGATTTTTAGATTAGTCATTAATGAGAATTCAAGCGATCACACCAATATTATCATTTTCACTTTGAAAATGTTAAGTATTATTTTAAAAATTTAGAAGCCTCTTAGAATACATTTCTTCTTCCATACATTTAATAATTATTAATAGCCGCCATGGTAGGATTAAATCTTTTTCAAATCGCCTTGTTTCCTTCCTGATTGGGGATAATTATATAAGTTTAAAAAGAGCATTTGATTTTGGAAAGGTGGAGGGGAGGGAGAAATTTGCATGCGATTGATGTGTACGTGTACGTGTGATGCACGCACATGTGCACCACACTACTTCTTTTTTTTGCATATGCTGTCCCGCATCTGTTAGCGGCCGTGCCCTAGTCTAAACTTTATTCCCTTTTGTTCTCCACCTTGACCAAACGTTATAGATCCTCCAATAGGTAGCGACGCTTAGCATTAGGTATGGTCATGGGTGCGACACGAGATTTTTTTATTTTGCGCCGCGACAGCACCCGAGAGATGGTTTTATCTGTGTATATTTATCATTAATGTCTTGCACCAATTAACTTTAATTTAAATTTAAGTTACTCTTTATCTTTTTTTAATTCTTAGAGCCACTTTGATCAACTTTGAGTAATTTCATCAGCAGTATTTACCGGCTGTGTTTAGCTCGTATTCCTTATAATAAAAAAATTAATAATGTCATCTGTGTTAAGACTATAAAATATATCAGATGGTCTAATCAATCAAATATATTATAAAGAGAAAAGAAAATTTTGTATCTTGATCTCGTGAGAAAGTGTTTTTCTTTCCACGTTAGCAACATTGCTCATCGAGTTAATCATCGATTAAAATTAATCAAAGCTGGTTGAAATAGGCCTTGAAACTAAAAGAAAGATAAAATTAAACCGAGACGAATAAAATCAGAAACAATTATTCATTCAGTCATCTCGTTGATCTTGTCGCTTCCGAATTCTTCTGTCTACACCACGATTCAGTGAATCATATCTCATTTCTCATTCGCGACATAAAGTTGCCAGAGTTTTGAGGAGTTTTCTCCCAAATTCATTGTTTTAATTGCTTTTATCACGGAGGATTTTTGGAAAGGATAAGAATACTATAGATCTTTATATTTTCTTCCCCTAAAAATTCCCCTCAACTTTTTATCCTCTCAAAAAATCTCCCGTGTGATAATAACAAAATCCACATTGAGGGGAAAATCCTCCAATGTCGCAACTCTGCCGTAACGTCCGCAACAGCCTTGCCGCGTCACTACGCGACTCGCTTGTAAAAATATCGTTGCCGCGCTAGTTGCGCTGCGCGCGGCACACGCACGGAAATAAATTTTCGGAAAACACCGAGTTTATTGGCACGGACGCCAAGTCTTACTCGGCCCGTTTCGTCAGAGCCGTGTAATTTCGGTCCGTAATACCGTCGGAAGACCGGTCGGCTCGATCTCCGGGTATAAACTCCGGGCTAAGGTCAGGGATGCAGCTACTTCGATCTGTTTCCTGCGATTACGCGCTTCATTCATTACGAGACGAACTCTCTTCAAATCTGAATATTGTCTTTTGTACGGCTGACATGACGTCGCGATAACCGTAGAATCAGACTTTTTCATCCTCGCGCAAAGCTTTTGCGCGAGAACGCGAAATGATGACGAGTGTTATCAGATAACAGTCTCGTATCTAATTATATAATTCTTTAAATATATATTATTGTATTAATCTTTAAGTAGGTGGCCATAGCACCTCAGACAACGAAGAACTATAGGATAAGAAATCTTGTTCTGGAAAAGAAAAATATCAAGTATTGTTCACAAATCTCAAAGTTTATGTTTTTTACATTTCTTTGCTTTTTAACTAATGTAGATGTAAATATAACATAATATTATGTACTAATGAAAAATATGAAAATTGTAATAACTTCTTTGGAGTGTTATCAGCACTCCACCCACCTACTCACGTAATTTTTTACTACCTACCTACTTAAAGGTTAAAGACACACACACACACACACACACACACACACACACACACACACACACACATATAGCCAACGTAATTCTATTGGTTAGAGTGATATGTTTTCAAACTATAGAACTCCTGACATATCTCCTGCTATATATAGATAATAGATGATTTTTTTTAGATGGTGTAGGTTGTGCGGTTTTTTTTGCAAAGTTGCGATCGAATACGCGCGGAGCGTGAGAAGTGAAAGGGAGACCCTTATCTCGATACGATACCGTAGTGTGTCGAGGGTCAAAAACCTTGAAGGGCCTGTTAAGGTGGCAAAGGGTAGCGCTGCTTGTGGAGGGTGCACCTTTCCCTTCGAGCACAATTAAGTTGTCGAAACTGGATCAGAAAGATTCGCGATTGAAGGCAGATTTTTTTCATACGATAAAAATCTTCCGATTCGGCCTCCAAATATTGGTCCAAATATCTTCTATATTTATTTTTAATCACTTATGCATAAATATTCGCGCATTCTACTTCATATATAGTATATATTTTTCAATGGCATTCACGAATAAACTAAAATTTCACTTCCTCCTGTCGAGGATTACAAGATATCTCAAATCTCTTTCATTAATTGTAAGTTGCAGTCGCGAATCCCTAATTGTTCGGGCATAAGATATTGGGAGTTTATTTTATGCTACAAATTCGCTAAATAGAAATATCAATTATAATAAATGAAAACCTGTCAAAAACTTGTCAGGAATATATCTTTCCATTGAAAACGAATTTGTGCTCAAATTGAAAATTTTTTGATTTGTCATTAACAAGATCAGATTGAAAAATGTGTTTAAATACAATTGTAACAAAACGCCGATTCTATTTTATCTCTATCTATATTTGTTTTTACTTAAAAAAATGTAAAATATAATAAATTTGCAGCAAAATAACATTAAATGAACAAGATAATCTTGTATACAGTCAACGACTTTAATTGTCTAGATATTGGGAATTCGTTTTATATCACAAATTAAAATTTCATATTTTTAATGGAAATGCATCCCTGCCAAAGTTTTCATTTCCAATCGCATTTTCCTTCAAAATTATAATTTGGTGAATTAATAACATGAAACAAATTTCTATATGCTGCATCCGGGCAATTTAATTAGTTTTGAGATATCTGCAAAAATTGCACGTATGAATGTGCAGAATTTGTTTATTATCGAGTTTACTTCGCGGGAAGATGGAATCGATTCGAAATCGAGTCGAAATCGCGCGTAGCGAGTTCCGTGTGCAAACAAGCGAGAGACAGTTTGATTCGAGCTCGCGCGAGCCTGTGCACGAGTTTTATTAATAGGAACGTGCGCGAGTACCCGCGAAAGAAAAAATTCGAATCGAGCCAGATCCGATTATCCTCGTCGAGCTCAGCTTTCGAGCGCTCGACGAGCGATCGATAAGTTTCGCGATTCGAGAGAATTTCGGGCGTATGCATATCCCTAACTTATTAGCGTATGTACTTGGATCATCGAGCGAGCGAGCCGAGCTCTCCCTTTCCCCGCGCGTGCAATTCGTCTCCGTGCGTGCCGCTGCGCCGCGTCGGGGCGGCGAATCATGGATGGTTTGGAAAAGGGTTCGCGGCGCGGCGCGGCGTCGCGTCGCGTCGCGTCGCGTCGCGGGCGCGCGCACGCGCGAGTCGAACGCGCGCGGGCCCGAGCACGATCGAGGGTGGCCGAGGACAGCCGAGCGTCGCGAGCGAACGGGGCGAACGGGGCGAAGCCGCTTCGAGACGAGCGGAATGCTCAGTCTGTAGGCAGTCTCCACCCGTGTCGTGTTGTTCTTTCCGTTTTTTCTTAGTCTAGTGTTTCAAGCTTTAATTTTCTCGCGACCGTTTCTCGCGACCGGGAACCCTTTCACAACCCCCTTCCGTTCCACTCGCTCGTGGACTCCGTCGCGTCGTATATACACGCGCGTGTATATTACGCCGCTCACGAACGCCGTACACTCTCTCACGCCGGGTCGCACACCGTGTGTACGTCGTCGCGTTCTCCCTCCCTCCCTCCCTCCCTCCCACCGTCACCACCATCACTACTACTATTACTACTACCACCACCACCACCACTACCACAACCACCACCACCCTCGTCGTCGCGTTCTCGCCCCTTCGCGTCTTCGGGTCTCTACGCCGAAAGCAGCCACCGCCGTGTCGATGTCGATACGCGGCCGTCGCCCGTCGCTACTACCAAGTGCACCGAGAACGGTGGTCAGGCGGTGTGCATAAATGCCGGTTTACGAGCGCTCGCGTCGTACTTTACTTTCATTGATTTCCCCTTCTGTTCCGGGTAGTGGTGCGAGAGCAGTAGCGTGATAACAGTGCACATTAGCGGAGGTGTGAAACGAAGAAGGGAGCCGGCGGCTCGCTCTAGAGCTAACCGCCCGCGCACGGTGCTCGGTTTCGCGTGCGACACAACAGACGGGAGAGGGGAAACGAGGTGACAGGTATCCCACACCGGCGAAAAGAGGAAGGAAAGGAGAAGGGAGAAAAGAGAGATAATAAAAAATATCAGGTACCGGAAAATAAATAATGTCGCTGCGTGTATGTCGTATATATGTGTATGTGTGTGTGTGTGTGTGTGTGCATGTGTGCGCAAAGTTTGGCGTATTCAAGTATTAGACGGATAGAGGCGTAAAGGTGCGAGAGAGAAAGAAGAGGAAGGGTGAGAGAGAGAGAGAACGCGCGAAGGACCCCGGGGGAGTGAATCGATCATCGCGAGATAGAGAGAAGGGGACAGTCGATTCACCGGATGGGCAGGAGGGTTGGAGGGGAGAGATAAGTCTGCGACGAGCACTTGTCGTCTCTCGCGTTTCCGACACACGTCTCGGGAGCACGTGTCGTCACGCGCGCCGCATCTCGTCTCGCGTTTTCTTCCCCAACGAGGAGGAAAGCCCTCGTGCGTGCGCGAATCTCATACGTCGCGTTCCTTTCGCGCGACCGCGCGGCTTCTCTCCATCTCTCTCTCTCTCTCTCTCTTTTGCGTGCGCGCTCGCGCTCTCCCCTTCCAACGCCCTGCGTTTACATACGCGCGCACGTACTTTCGTACACCGCGTATACGAGCCGCTTTTTCGCGCGCGCGGGAGGGGTCTCCCTCGGAAACACCGCGCAGGGGCGGTGATACGCGATGGCAGGGAAGGGGGCTCTCTCTCTCTCTCTCTCACACGGAGCGCGCCGCGCCGGGCGAGCGAAGGAGTGAGAGAGCAAGGCACAGGGACTGACGAGGAGCCGTGCTCGTATTGATCGGCCCCGGCCACGCGATTTTCACGATCCGTCGCCATGGCCACCTGGCCACCGGCCGAAGATCCTATCTCGCGGCGTACGTGCAAACCGAACTTTAACCCGCGAGACCGTTGCTCGCTGACTGAGCCTAACCACTCGTGTCTCCTCTTCGTCGATCCTGTTAACGACGATAAACATCCCTCTCGATCGATTTCTCATGGACATTTTTTTTTCTTTTCGATTCGGAAATTAGCGATTCGACGCTTGGTCGAGCGCACTCCGTCTCTCTCGAAAAGCGAGACTCGGATCACGAGTAATCGACGATTACGGAGCGGTCGTCGTATACGAGTATCTTCGTAATGGTTAGACTCGAATAATGCTGAAACAAAAAATTTGATTTCGAGTTAGACAAGAGATTATTACTATAATCCAGACACTCGAGCGTTACTATCGTGCGACAAGATAGAGACCGCTAAATTGAAATAACAGGGTAGCATTTACCAGAATAAAACGGTATTTCCGTTCTATCGATTTCGCCAGATCGATAGTCCCGGGCTGTTTCGAAATAACTCACCGGGCATCCATCTGGTTTTCCTTCGGTGTACTTCAGTTTGCGCGAAAATGATTTTTATGATTACATTAGTTTAGCAGTTAAGCGTTTTCGCATGCATTCGCTGATCACTCGCTGATGACACATCGATACGCGCGTTATGCGCAATTTGTATAATCTCGTTTATAACGTGGCTGAGAGATTAGGTGGAAACATCGTTTAATCCGATCTTTTTCGAAGATTATTGTACCTCAGCAAAGCGTGACGAGAAAAGTTAATGAAGATTTAATTAGAAAACTGCCAACGCGTTCACTCTGCCGTTTAATTAGCAAAATTTTTTTATCTCCCGCTGGGCGCGCGGGGGCTTCTCAAAGTTTCGTCGAGGGGTCACGCTCGCCGCCGCGCCGCGCCGCGCCGTCCCTCCCCTCGTTGCGCGTCCACGCGTCCACGCGTCCCACGTCATTGTCATCCGGGTGACGACAATGAAACGAAGATTCAGAAGTCAGAGAGCGGAGCGATACGCTTTCCCGTTGCGCGCGACAATGTGAGCCAGCACGGCGGCGGCTTGGGCGGCTCTCTCCCGCCTTCGACATTGTCGGATCCGAAAATATATCGCGATGGCGAACAACGCGCCGCGCGCGGATCGATACCGGAGGAAGATGCCGGGGCTGCGATAAAGCGCACCGTGGCGACTTTTCTGCCTCCTGCGAGTCGGCCGGCAGCGGCAGAGCGACGCTTTTATCGCGCCGCGCGCCGCGCGAGCCGCCTTCGTAAACAAAGGGGACGCGAGAAAGAGCGATCGCCCCGCGTTTACACATCTCTCTCGATTCCGCGAATACACGTTTCCTTCGTCGTCGTAAACATCGAAAACTTGAGTGTTTTTTTATCCGCGATTTCGTCACGCCTTTGCGTCGCAATCGAATTTGCCTCGCTACTTGAGATCTGACAATGTCGACGAACAACCGGGCGAATTGATTAATCTTCTTTCCTCCTACTTCCATACGTAAACATTAAAGTGACGATGTGGCGAGAGACTACTCGCTCGCGTTTAAAAACCGAATTGTATTAGAGATACCGTCGAGAATATAAAAAGTATAACATCTGTTATCGTTTCTCGATATTCTTGATGACTTCGAATGCTCTCGTCTCGTTTCGTTATGTAAAAATGTGCCATTTATCACGCACGTGTTGGTTCAGTCGTCTTTACACACATCGTACAGTACACGAGACTTCTTAAATGTACTCTATTTCGGCCTTAATATTCGCATAAGTGAAGGAGACGCGCGAACGCGTGCTAACCATCGCTGCATTTGACGTAAACAAGGGAAGTACGGCGTATATCGTTGTCCCGTGCAATCGCACATATATTTCCATACACGATGACCGGTACGTGTATCGTCCAGTCCGTTTCAAAAAGTTGTGGGGGAGAGGGGGAAGGGGAGTCCGGCAGCCGTAATAAAAGCTGTCTGTTACCCGGCGGCACCGCGGACAGCTCGGTTTTTAGGGTGGCGACCACCACGAGCCAGTGGGGAAGGCCCTGAAGGACAGCTGATGCCTCAACGTAAGAGGGAAGAAGGGAGCAGGACGGACGCGCGTGTGGCGAGAGGGGAGCCGTACGTAAAAAGAGAGTGGGACAGAATAAAAATGTACGAGTCGGTGGCTCGTGCCGACTGATAAACGCGCGTCGTGTCGCGCAGCTGTATGCGTGTGTATGCATGTATACTCGCCGTGAACAGCGCGGTTGGCACCCTACGGTAGCTGCCATACGTATACGTGATTCCCCTTCCTCGCTCTGCCTCTGTCTCTCCCTCTTTCGTTCCTGTTTCTCCCTTTGCACTTTGGCGCGCGCGTGTACCGGGTGCTCCGCGCGAAAGAGTTTGCCCCGAATTGTTCTCACAATTGTAATTAGGACGTGAACTCGTTTTCTCCTGGCGCGTACTTCACTTTTGAATTTATCTCAAAAAATTTTCTTGAATATATTTAATCGAAAGTTGATTGGAATTAAAAATATCTTTAAGTAGCTGTAAAAATGTATTTCGATAAAAATATAATTTATCTCGACATTTTCTCACCACTAAAACTTTTCCATGAAATCGGTAGCATCGCCTCGTTTTTAATTATGGATATAATTCCGAATTAATTATCTCTTGGCTTATATAGATGATAACGACGATGATTATCTGCTCGAATTTATTTTTATATACTTAGGTCAAAGATGCAACGAATATAATTTAGGAACTATTTCTTTCATGTGCTAAACAAATGCAATTGAAAAAAAAAATTGATATTAATTGCCATTTTTTGCAAATGTATTTTATTAATCAAGTCTCTAATTAAATCTTTATTATAAAAAGTTTCTGATATTGAGACATTATTTATATGAGCACCAATTTCATATGTTTTGAACACCACGTATGTAAGCTTATACAGCACTCGATGTGCCTTCGTAGTTTGGAGATGAGAGGGTCTTCAGCCCTTTAAATGACAACGGGGGTCGTCGGCCCCTTTAAATTACCCGAGTTCGTATCGGACGTTACCCCAAAACTCTTCCAAATCGCCGCTGGTCCCTTTCGTGCTACGTTTGGAAAGTTGTTCTTCAGATTTACACGATTAAATCGTGAACATTACGTTTTGTTTTTTTTTATTTTTTATTTTTTTTCTTTGTAATATTTATGATTTTAAATCGATCTTTTTAATACAAAGCATGTCTGCGATAAACAAAGTCTTTATTTCAATAAGACTAAATTTTTTTATAAAAATTATAGATTACAACAATTTATTTCCATGTATCTTATTTATTCAATAATTTTTATTTTTTTAAGAATTACCGAAATAAAAATTTGTATCGATTTTGATTTTTAAAATAAAGTCGCTTCTTTTGTTTAACTTTTATTCGTTCTGTTTTAAGTTCATGGTAGAAGTTGTACAAAAACTCGAGGCGACTCACTAGACTTTCTAACGTCAAGGAGCGTCTTGTGCACCGTTGTTTTTACGTCCTTCGATATTTCGTGTTTACACCGATGCCGTCTAGGGTTCTGTCATTGCCTTGCGACATTACTCGTATTTGCTGTGTTTTCAAAGTAAAACTTCCCAAAGTATGTTTTAACGTCTTAAGAAAATATGCAGTATGCGATGCTATAATTCTCCACAAGAATTCCGTATTATATTAAATTCTCTAAATAAAATTCAATACAAACGATCCGTTTGTTATTGCAGTTGTAATTATTATACATATATATTTGTCGGCAGTATCTGAATCACAGTTTAACGTGATGTGAACGTATTCTGTTTGCAGATTTCGTACATAGTTAAGGACGACTCGTTAGAGGATTGCAATGATGGCGAACGGAATGGACACAGTCGTACAACAAAACGGAGGATCGACCCTCGGACAGACCTCGCAGGAAGAGTCGAAAACGAACCTCATAGTAAACTACTTGCCGCAGAGCATGACACAGGATGAGATTCGTTCTCTGTTCTCCAGTATAGGCGAGGTCGAGAGCTGCAAGCTAATCCGTGATAAGCTCAGCGGTAAGATTCAGTGCTCCTTATTTTCCGCGCTAAGCGTTTAAACTTCGAGTCAACAAATGTTTTAAAAGCGGTTTATGTTAATAGTGTTTAAATGACGCTATTAGAAGACACGACTCTAATTACGTTTAAATTACATTTTTAAAAATCATGTATATAGTTTCAAAATATGAAACCCGATGTATCGCTATCAGCGACGTTGGTGAGAATTTAAAAACTCGTATTATTTTAAAAATAATTCGAATAATAAGGTAGACCGGGGCTAATTGTGAGCCACTTTTTCTTTAAACTGTTGTGACTTTTCATACATTTACGATAGAGTAATGATAATTGCTTTAAAACCTTGTTTAATCTACCTTAATAATTAAACACTCATAGAGTCTTAATATATTTTCTCAACGAGAAAAAATTGATGTTGAATACAGAGAGGCAGAGTTGCTCAATGTACCCCATTTATGGGGCATGTTGAGTCATCCTGAGGGATAAATTGAACCATGAAGATAATTATCAAATAATTTTAAAATCGTTAAAAAATGATTTTATTAAAAAAGTAAAAATTTAATAATTTCTAAAACATACTTGTTTTTGCGTTATTAACAATTGCTCAAATGTTCCTGTTTTTTTTTCTCCACAAACACTTATCTCTCAAAAAAATTGGCTGTTTTCTTAAATTTCCTAATTTTTAAATTTTCTAATTTACTACACATATAATTAGTTTGTAACTTGAATCAATTTTCTCTGATTTTTATTTCGTTAAGATGATAATTATGAGTGGCTCAATTAAGTAACTCTTGTCGAAAACTGGCATATTGTTTATATAATGCGACTTGTACAAGTCTCCAACTGATCATTTTGCGTAACTCGCCATTGTAATGGGTGCTTTTCATTTGGTGACGATTTGAAGCAATCCGTATCGTTTTATCTTTTTTTGTATTAATGAGACAAAAAGTTTAAATCAGCGTTTATGTCCACTTGTGTTACGAAATGGAAAGCCCTTTCTCTCTCTCTCTCTCTCTCTCTCTCGCTCGCTCGCTCGCTCTCTATGCATGTATGTATATATATCTCGAGTACGCGTAATCTAGCGTAATTCGGATACATGCGTGCCGGGTATATTCAATGCAGTGGCGGCGAGACGAGCACGTGTATAGACGTCGCGGCGCTATTTTGAGCCACCGCGAAAAGCGAGAGCGGGGGCGGCGTTTGGTTTGAAGATTTGCCGCTTTATGCTCGACTTCACCGCCGCAGAGTAACAGTACCGTACCACGTCGTTTATCACCACGCGCGATAAGCACATCGTTACGTTCGGGACAATTTTTCCCTCGTTCCGTCGAAAACTCGTAATTATTCTTCCTCCGCCTCTCTCGCAGTTTCTCTCTGTTGGGTCATGTTAAAAACATCCGCGTGCAAGGAGTATCTTGAATTTATTAGATATAACGGAAGACAGAGAGAAAGAGAGAGAGAGAGAGAGAGAGAGAAGCTTTCTTATAGATTTAATTGAAAATAATTAATTTAAATTAATGAAAATTAATTAAAGTAGTATTGATGCATCGATTCAATTAACTTTTTCCGTTGTTTTGGAACAAAGTCATCCGAAAGAGTTTGAAATCGTTTTCTCAGCTAAAGCTGAAAAACAATATATTTATATGTTCTTGCAGTTTCCGCTGCTTCAGGCATTTCGCCAACTACTCGTTGATATATTTGCCACTACGCCATTCATAAAATTGATTTCGGGACGAATCGGGGAAATTGAAGTTGACGTTGCACGTACAACTATCGCTCCGATGCGATTATTCTAGTCGATACATAAATATTCAGACATAAACAAAAGGTCTTATTCGTCGGTAAGACGCCGATGAGACGTTTATTCGCAGCGAGAGCAAAACGATCGATCTACCTTTTTTTTTTTTTTTGGAAAATAAATCTCAACGACACGTGATGTTGATCGAGCCACGCGTCTTTGCTTGCAGGTCAGAGTTTGGGTTACGGTTTCGTCAACTATCACCGGCCTGAAGATGCCGAAAAGGCTATAAACACGCTCAATGGTCTTCGTTTACAGAACAAAACCATTAAGGTGAGTATAGACTGCAGTTATCCAGACGTTTGTTCTCCTTCGCAATCCCTGTAACGCGCGATTATTTCAAGTAGAAACTTTCCGCAATAAAATGAATGATTTTTCTTGACAAGTCACGGATCATTGATATTCGAAATCGATAGTCTATTTTTATCAGTCGACTACTTTGCAAGGCGTTTCTATCCGATTTCTAGAATGCTAAATGCATCTACGCGAGCGTGTAGGGCGGTAATGCAGCAATATAAATAGGTTGGCCTGGATTCGGGCGGATTTTATCGCGCGCGAACAAGAATAAAGCGATGATAATCGCGTGGGCACGATTTTTTCTCCCCTTTTTCCTACTTGCGTCCGATAAAATATCAAGCACCTCCGGTGCTTGACGACGACGGACGTTGATCCCATCGTTTTTATCGCTCTCGGATAATGCGAAGGAATATTTTTTTGGAACGCGATCTCTTCTTTGTTTTTCTAGGTGTCGTACGCGAGACCGAGCAGCGAGGCGATCAAAGGCGCGAATCTGTACGTCAGCGGCTTGCCGAAAAATATGGCGCAGCAAGATCTGGAGAATCTCTTCAGTCCTTACGGCAGAATTATCACGTCGCGGATACTGTGCGACAACATCACCGGTAAGTCTACGCAAATCCGCCTGTCCATAATTGATATGGGAGCGAGCTTTCCGCGATGAATATATATTTCCGACCGTTTGTCAATTTTTCATCCGACAACGCGAAATAAATTACCCGCAAACGTGACGAGAGTCACGAGACAGACTCTCCGCCGTTTGAAATATTTCCTCGTGCGGTTTCTTTCTCACAGTCGACCTAGATCCGATTAAACTAACTTGTTTCCGTCCGCGCTGAAACGAACTTTGCAATATGACGAAAGTGCGAGAAAGCTATATTTAAGACAGCGACAAAATTGGAAATCTCCGGTGGAGTTTCAAATAAAATTTCATCCAGATCACACAGGTGCGTAGGCCATGGGGTTTTAGAGTCCGTTTGTAGGGTGGGTCGGTGCGCCATAATAGACGATAACGACAAGGAAAATGCGAGTAAAAGAGTAGCTCACGTTGAAACGATGACGATAATAAGTATTTTGTTGAGCGAACGAGATCGTATCAGTTTCACTTGGTTATGTTTTCTTTCGCCTGTACACACTCTTCCACATGTTTCCTCATTCGAAGAGCACCAAGAGCAATGATTTCACGAGTATTCAGCTTCGCATATACACTTCGCAAGTTGGTTCTCGGTGGGACTAGCTACTAGCTACACGCTACCGACGACGAGTATGATGACAGCTCAAAGTGTCGCGCAAGTGTCTCTCGCTTTTAAGTCGACGAACCTTCCCGAGTTGGATTTCGTTTGCGTCTTTGGTTTATTTATTGCAAATGCTCCTCCCTGGCCAGCCCAGTTGCACGCACAAAAGCCTCATGGCCTCCACCTCGATCTTAATTTCGTGCTTCCTCACCGTGCTCACTTTTCAATCCTCCCATCCTCCATTCACATCGTCATCATCCCATCTTGTCATCATTTTTTTATTTTTTATTTTTATTTTTTTTATTATCCGGTTACCATCCCAGGCTTGCTTCGTTTTTCCCCCTCCGAGACTTACGTTCGTCCAATGTCGCTTTTTCTCCTATCTCCGCAAAAGTGAACACGCGCGATACGCCGAATTTTTCCCCCTTTTGGCGCTCACGCTTTTTATATGATTAAGATCTGAAATAGCGTAATTTACACGATATCCGCTCGCCCCTTGTATACGTGCTCGTCCCACTTTTGTTATTTTCTTTAAAACGATATCATTTTTCCGCTATCGTGCAAAATGTTAAATGCCAAAGCAACAAATATCCATCCAGTAACGATAATTGAAACACTGAATAACAATTCAAATAAAATTTAAGGAATTTGTTTATTTTGTTAACGATTTACATAATTTTTTAGACCCTTTTGGTTTCATACTTTCACGTGTGCGTGTAATTTTTTATTTTTTATATTATTCGTAGATGTGCAGAAAAATGATTGCAATACACCCTACTGTCAACATCAAATATTAATTAATTAATTTGTACACATTCTTACTTTCCACAGATTGTTTCGAATTATTTTGTTGATATGAAAAAACAAAAATTGTAAATACTAAATTTCTTCATTTATGACCCGCGGATGTTGCTTTTTTTCGATTCGGCGAGCATGAGACTCGTTATTTTTGTTTCGCTTTTATTGTGTTATTTATTTCGTTAACCTCTTCACTCCGTCTTATCTCGCGCAAACACGTTTTATCATCCCCCAAAACCGCCGACGTATCACAGGGGCGAGCGAATCGCGTGTGCTGCCAAGTTGGATTTTAACGAGATATGATTTTTTCCGTTTCTGTTTAGTACGACAGTTTGTGACCGGCGGCGGAGACAATTTGCCCGGTACGTAAATCACAAATCTCTTTTTTCTTTTCCCTCATTACGTCCTCTAGCTGAAACGATGAAAAGCAGCCGTTTATTTCGATCTGTGATGCGCGCGTCTCTCGTCTGTGCGGCCTCGTTTTTTCTTTTTTTTTTCTTTTTGTTTTTGTTACGTGCAGCCGTGTATATACCTCGTCGTCAATGTCGTCGCCGTCGTTAAATAAAACACAACGCAGTACGGTAGTACGCCGGTTTTCCTCGCGGTGTAATCGAGCGTCGCTCGGAATCGAAAATCGATTTGTAATCACGCCAACTGAATGTCACCTTCGACCAACATCCGTTCACGTTTGCCTATTAACGACGTTTTGTCAAAATTAATTTGCAACTCCGGCGACGCGTTTCAACAAAGAACTTTGAAATTTTACATTGTGCGTATATTACTAAATTTGGCTGCACGAAATTCAAAATTAGCGAAATATTAAATTTTAAGTATTGCTGTTTAATGTTTCGTGAAACGTTCTGCGTTGTTTACATTTTTCTTAGCAACTTAACTCGACTGCAAAATTTAAAATTGATACGAGATTTTAGAAAGACCGAATATAAAGGAGAAGACGAGAAAAAAAAATTTATTGTATCTCCGTCTTTGTCGTGCAACGACAGATGATGCGCGCATCCAATGTTCCCCCCGAGCGCCATTTTTGTTTCTTTACGCTTTTTGTCATTCGTTATGATTATGATTTGCTATTACGATTTCTCGATTATATCGACATGTGTCCGCGGTCGAAAATATACTTGCTCTTTTTCTTTCTCTTTCTCTCTCTGTCTCTCTTTCTCTCTCTATCTCTATCTCTCTCTTTCTCTTTATATCACTTTTCTTTATCTCTCACTTTCTCACTTTTTCGTTCCTGTCTACCCGTTATCAATCGACATTAGACCGCGTTTGATGAATAGATCTACGGTAAAGTAGAGAATTAAAAGAAAGACAAAAAGATAAAAATCACACCCGACGAAACATCGTCTGTGTGTTTGTAAAGAAACGAATTTGCGCGCACCGAACCACTCACTTTATCTGTGTAAAAAAACAATAAAAAAAAAGATTAAAAAAATAAAGTAAGCTTAACGTTTCTCGAGTTTATAATACGCGACGTGTAACTCGAGAGTCGTCGTGACTTTCCATTGTTACCGAGAGATAAGCGATTTACACTCGTAATTTGTCGCTGCTCTCGATGATATCTGAACGCAGGAAAACATGCACCGCAATATGTGAAATGTGAACTGTTCCGCATGCATTTTCTATGATCCAAGTGCAACGAAGTGATAATTTGACACATCGGAAAAGCTAGTTAGAGGCTCGCTAATAATGACGCGTAAAAAGGAAGCGCAACGAGTACAATAATACGAGGACGTTACGGTAAAATAGAAAAGGGAAAGTCGCAAGTCCTCTAAATTGATTTTTGCTGTTCGCCTTTTCGCTAGTTGTCAGTAGTTAGATCGGAAAGAGAAAAGAAAAGTGATCGGGAAGCGGTTGTTACGAAGCCGACGCGAGACGCGAGGCGATTGCGGCGAACGTTTACGCGAACGTCGTCGCGCGTCGGCAGCAATAACCAGATGCGATCTTGTGTGTTCCGCCGATTACCTCGGCACCTCTCGACAGGCCTGTCGAAGGGCGTCGGCTTCATAAGGTTCGACCAGCGCGTCGAGGCCGAGCGGGCGATCCAAGAGCTGAACGGCACCATCCCGAAGGGCTCGTCGGAGCCGATCACCGTCAAATTCGCCAACAATCCCAGCAACAACAACAAGGCGATACCGCCGTTGGCCGCTTATCTCGCCCCACAAGCCACGCGGCGCTTCGGCGGGCCAATCCACCATCCGACCGGCCGCTTCAGGTACATTCCACTGTCGCCACTATCCAGGTACCTACTCGCCTCTACTCGCTCTACCCAAGGATTTTCACTATCTCTAACTTTTCGTCTCTGCTCTGCTCTTTTCTGCTCTTCTCTTCTCTTCTCTTCTCTTCTCTTCCTCTCTTTTCGCTTCATTCTACCCTCTCTCATGGCTTTCGTTACATGTTTCCGTTTCTTGGACATGATGTTGCGCCGAGAACGATTTCTCGCGGTTGTTAATGCGCTGCCGATGTTCTGGGGCTAATCCTGGAGAAAATAGTTGAAATAGAAAATATTAATAGAAATATTTATTTAAAACAAGTAATATGAAAATAGCAAATAGTAATTAACATTTACGATATTTATTTTACATTTCAATTTTTTCATCGTTCGTTTACTACTTTCTATTTTTTAATAATACAAAATAGAAAATACAGAAAAATAAACAAGTTTTCTCTATTTTCTATTTTGTATTGTGAAAAGAATAGAAAATAATAAATAAACGATACGCACTTTTTGCTTTTTTTATATTTGCTGCACAAAATACTTAAAAAATAATATTTTTTTGTACACGTATCCTTTAAATAAATATTTCTTTTGAATCTATTCCAATTTTTCACCAACTCTGCCTCGTTTGCATCGTTTGCAACCGTACGCGAATTAAACACCGCGATTAATCGGTCGCACATCGTTTTCTCGCTTTTCTTTCTTTTCATTCTTCCGTTTCGCTGTCGATTAATTTATCTAATAATTCTTCAGCTATACCAATTCTCTCTATTAAGTTATTTATCTCTATTAATCCATGGGTCTTTCCTTATATTCGTCCCTCTATCTATCCAATTGTCCAGTTTACTGGTTTATTTTTATATCTAAAAACTATCTCTATCTAGCATATACTATTCGTCTTCTTCCTTCTATTATCTCTTTTGATACACACGCGCGCGCGCGCGCGCGCACACACACACACACACACACACACACAAAATATACAAACACAAATTATTCGATTAGATCGATCGATTGTTCATATATAAACACAAGACCTTGCTATTCTAATGGTATCTTAGTATTACAAAACAATATGGTTTTTTATTTTCAATACGAGGAAAAATTACTTTTTTTACAGAAAATGCATGGTATTGTGCAATATTAGGCTTTATTATTGCGACCTGGAAAGTCTCAGCATAGCTGAAAAAAAAAAGAGAAAATATTGACAATAATTGGTATAAATATAATAATGATAAATATAAAAATGTTACACATTGATTGCAATAATGAAAGTCTATTTGTACTGTTTTATTAACGTTTTTTGTTCGCGTGTAAAATGAATCAAACATGGTTATTTATGTCGATCGGTCGATCAATCGATCGCAAGACAGTCATCGTTATCTCCACATTTATCGAATTGTTCGGCACAAGGCTCCTCCTTCTCCTATACCATCCGATTCTAATTCAAACTATGTATGCATTAACGTATTTGTCTTTTCTTTTCAATTGTGACTGTGCACGCTCTGTTACTTTCGGAAATTATGGCTTAGACCTTTGTGTTAACTTACACGGTAATTTTTAGATACAGTATTTTTCGTATTCTTACTTAGTTACAACAGGGGAACGGTCAATGACGACGTTGAGAGAGTTTAGTTTAGCTAATTTTTCAAATATATTCTACCGTGACTAGTTAACACTGAAAAAATATAGTGTAATCTTTATATGCGCTGATTTTATAACGTTAACGCGTTCGCAAAATACTACATCATTCGGAATAAAAGGTTTGCGAAAAGGTATATAAAATATTTCGGCACAAACAATCCACAGAGAATCGGCGTTGCCTCTTACAAAGGTCTTCTCGCAATCGATACGACTCTATTAAACTTGCATATCGACGAAACAACCTGTCAAGGTCGATCGGAAAGCTCCATGACCTTATCAAATTATAGATCTATGCTCGGTAACGTTCGTATAACTTTGCTGAATAAAAAAAAAAAAAGAGAACGTCGGCTGGCTCTCCCTTATTTGTACTCGCCGTTGTATTTCTTTCATTGTTTACGTAGACTTTGATTTTTATGCTACTTTTCTCCTACCCCTTTTTTTTAGTTTTCATTTTCAAGGCCAGCGATCAGTAGATGAGAGACAGATGTGCATAATCTATTCTACGAATCAATCGAATGCAGAGAAACGAAATAATGCATAAATTTGACTTGAAAACGTAAGCTGATCTTTGGCCATTCTCGAAACACGGAGGAGCAAAACGTACACATAGTCTTACATTCTATATCGATATCTGCCGTCACTTTTAATACTTTATTTTGGCAAATTATTAATGATATATTATGAAATTATAGAAATATTTGTAATTGTTCGCTTGGTCAGACGTCTGACGACAAATATCGGTTATAGGATCGAAGGACTACCGACACTCACAATTTATCATCTCTCTTTCGTTTCGAGCCTCCTACATAATACGCATAAGTCACGATGCTCGCTATCGAGAGTGATATATATACGTATGTTCGCAAATTTTCGCTCTAGTACAAAGGAGACGATACACGCACTATACATCTTCATTGATCGCACGTGTCAGAGTCTATTCGTATGTCTATAGATTCGAGATACAGAGCTAGCGAAATTCTCCATGAGACTCGTCACAGACATTGATCGTTCGATTATTTTCAATAATTACAAAGCGCTAACCGAGTGCAGCTGCGCTTTGTTGTTGCTTTGTCTCATTATTTTATTTTCTCTTCCAACAGAGTGGAAGGATAACTTGCTGGCAGTAGTTAATTGGACTGTGTCAATGTTGGAAAAAATTTGGGACGACAAAACTCAGTTGATGATTTTAGATTTGAATAGAGTAATCAGCCTGTCTCCCACAATTTTGGCAATATCTACAAAAATAAAAATATATGTAATTTGACGTCAATTATATCGATTACATTAAAACAGGATGTTTTTCTTTTTTTCTTAACAACGTAGTATCCAAATTTTTATAATATTTTTCCTTTAATTAAAAAATGTAGTTGAAAAAAAATTTGTGAATGCTTGAGGATTCTAACGATATCGAGTTTATCGTGTCGTCGTTTAGAAAATACGGTCATAGTCTTACCTAAATAGCGCTTATCCCGTTGCAATTCCTTAGCTTCCTCTCCTAACAGAGAATCGAACGAGTCTCACAAAAAATGAATTCTGTCGATTATTCATCAGAACAATTAAAAAATTATCCAAGTAAATTATTTTTTCTATATACTTTGACATAAATATTACTTAATTTTGCGATAAATTATATGAAATTACAAAAATAGCAATTATTGTATTATTTTCTAAATGATATGTTTTGTACATTTTTGATCGAAAAATGAATATCGACATATCTACTATCGTTTCGTTTCTCTGAGTCCCGCATTGCATCCCTTATTGCGTCCCGTTTGGGATAACAGCGCACCGCTACGTAGAGGGTAGAAAATGAAATACACAGGGAGCGCGCGACTTATCCCCCGACTTTGGCTCGATCCCGGAGTATCTCTCTTCTTACGTTGTTCTTTTTGTGTTTTGTTTTAGCACTGGCAAGGCCATGCTTGCCATTAACAAAGGCTTACAGAGGTCAGTATTTTTTTCGTTACTACCGCTACATATTCCACTCCTAATTTTTGTTACCTCTTCCGTTGTGTGGCTTTATTCTCTCATTCTCTATCTCTCTCACTAACTCACATTTTTTTTTTCTTTGTCGACTCGTTACGAATTCGGTGTCAAAGTCACATCGCGAAATGATATTTTTACTAACAACTTTGAGATAATACATTATTTTTTATAATTTTTTGTCAACATTATTTGAATTTTTTAAGTGACCTTGTCCGATCTTGAATGTTTTTACGCCAACACTTTTTTTTCAACATGTAAAATATTCGCTATTAATTTCCTTTAAACGTAGTTTCGTAACGGAGTCCCACCATTCTTTCGCATTTTTCACCATTTTTGCATTTTTCACGTCTTTTTGCTTTGATTTTCATTTTATTCAGTTGTGCAAACACAGTGGTAGATATGTTGACGTCACGTTTTCCTCGTTTCGCAACCAAGCCTCCTTGGTTTCTCCCCCTACTTCTTTACATAGTGCAATTTATCTTTTTAATAATGATTAAATCGCCTCGGTATTTGCCACCGTAGTATTTGCAACGATTCCAGTTTTCAGAATACATAAGAGTTTTGTTGTTCTTATTACACAATTTACGTAAAAAAATTTGGCGTTTTGAAAAAAAAAAATACATGTAGTTACATAATCTCAAACTGACATTTCTCTGAATGCAAAGATTGAGACTTGTATTACGTTTCACTGATTCAATATTTCAGAGAAAATTTTATTTGAGAATCCTGTACATGTAAAATATTTTTTAATATATATTTCACTTATTCTCCGCAGATTAAGTTTACATGAAAACATAAGCGAATTTGCTCTCGATGATACGTACTTATTCTAAATTCGAGTACTTGTACATGTAAAGAGAAACTGAATGCAGATACTCTCGTGTACATATGTGTACATATGCTTGGTTAACAACGAGACGAACTCACATGCAAGCAACGTGATGATGTTACTCCTTTCATTTCCTCGTCCTTATAGATTCCATCGTTTTTTTTTTCCGGCTCTCCATACACAGACACACAAACACATACACACGGAATTGAATCACAGACGGTCCGTATAGTCACCCGATGCACATATCTCTGCGTACAACGTAAAAAAAAAACACGTATCACACGTTTACCTTACGCGGTGTAACGTACAATGTACGTGACGAATGCATACGTAATTACTGTGGCCTCGGCATTATACTGAGTACTCACCGAGATGTGCCCTGTTTTAACGCGGCTTGTGACGTCAAGTAGGTACGTAGATACTTTTACAACTGTAAATATCCCCCTTCTCATTTGTAAAAAAAAAATACCCTCGTATAGGACGTGTACCTTCCATTCCTGTACTCTGAAATTTTATCTGCCTAGCAAAAAAAAGAAAATAAAATTCTGTCGCACATTTAAGAATTAACGTCTACCGTAGAGAACGCCATCCGAGGAGATTGGCTTGCGTTTCAAGAAACACGTTCTGTACCTATGCGTTTCCTCATGCATGTGAATGCATGAATGTTGAAGCAATTAATATACCTTTGTCCAATTTTGCTTTTTTTCTGGATATTATATCCTTGTAAAGAGTGCATGCCTCGAAAAAAAGAATTCATTACGTTTGATTAAGGAATCGTTATTCGGATAACGCATATTTATTAATTTTCTCTGCATAAAATATAAAATATGAAGTGACATTTTCTTTTATCGCGTTCCGTGTGATTTCACTTGATTTTTCTTTTTTTTTTACTTTTGTTTGTTATCTAATAACTTGTAATTTTGAACGAGCATTACTATTTATCTCAATCCTTTTTATGTATACTCTTCTTTTTGTTTATTTATTTATTTATTTATTTATTTATTTTTTTCTTCAAAGTTTTCTACATAAAGGCACAGAAATCTGCGTATGATTCTTCCAATGTCATTACTTTTGTCACATCGTTATTTACCACGATGTGCCTAAAATGTGAATGTTGTCGATAAAATTTGAAACCACCAGACTAAGCGCTGCTTTGACACAGTCTATATATGTACTTGAAATTTTACTATCAAAATAGAGTAATATTTTTTATGTGTGAAATTGAGAAAAAAAAATTTTCACAATGTTAATTTGTAAATGTACGTTATTAAATACACACATTTATTTTTCCGGTGATCGCACGAACTAAAATAAATACTTGTACGTTTGTATGTGACGCATGTTTTTCTAGTATACGTTTATAAACGAACTTTGCACGCTATCCTTATTTATGTCACTTATGCCATCACTATTATATTTCATACATTGTTCGCGTAAATTGCGTAGTATTTAGTCCTCGCGTGGTCCTTACATATATTTTATTTTTTTCACTTTTTTCATGCCAATGTCATACGTAGATGTCTGCGGAAGTGTCGTTTGTGTAAAGAAAAAGATCGATTACATATGTCACGCGAAATAAATGTTCACATCAGTATGTATATATATATGTATATATATATATTTGTATTTTTTTACACGTTTAATTTCATTGGGATTGCGATATACTGTGCGAGTAGCGTATAATGTAAAATCTTACATAGATATATTCTTTTATATATTCAGAGAAAAGAAACATCAGCAAGTATTTATAATCTGAACTGAACGGTGCTCAAGCGTGTGCTCCCTTCTTCAAATGAACGCGAATGACAATATAAAATCAAAGCGCGAAGTATATTTAGAAAAAGAATGCTTCATTGTTCAAGTGTCTTTACAATCGAATTTGAAGAAATGAAAAAAATTTCTAAACATTTGTAATCTATAAATTGTTACAGTGCAGTACAAATTCGTAGAAAATGATCGTGAGCAAGAAACTCGTTTCCATACTCTCTTGACTCGAAAGTGAGCGAAATTTGACAGTAATACAGGCGGCTGTTCGCCGCGCCGTTTCGCGTATCCGATTAATTCGATGCGAGCACGTTTCAGCATCGTTCGATCGAGACTCTCCGATGACTCGTCGTCAGCCGCGGGCCACCGGGCGACGATGTGTCCCTTTAATGACCGGTCCGGCCACCGTGTTTCAGGTACAGTCCTCTGGCGGGTGACCTTCTCGCGAACTCGATGCTACCCGGTAACACGATGAACGGCGCCGGCTGGTGCATCTTCGTGTACAATCTCGCACCCGAGACCGAGGAGAACGTGCTCTGGCAGCTGTTCGGGCCGTTCGGCGCCGTCCAATCGGTCAAGGTCATCCGCGATCTGCAGACGAACAAGTGCAAGGGCTTCGGGTTCGTGACGATGACCAATTACGAGGAGGCGGTGGTAGCCATACAGAGCCTGAACGGCTACACTCTGGGTAACCGCGTGCTCCAGGTCAGCTTCAAGACGAACAAGAGCAAGGCGGCGTAGGACGAGCAACAAGCGGCAGCAGCGGCGGCGGTGGCTGCGGCTGCGGCCGCGGCGGCGGACGCGGCGGCGGCAGCGGCGCCCTTTCATCATCATCGTCGTCATCGGCTGCTACGTACCGCGGCGGTGGTACAACTGCCGATGTCGATGCCGATTCCGGCGGGTGGTGGTGGTGGTGGTGGTGGTGGTGGTCACCTCTACAATAAGCGAGGTCCTGTGGGCCAGATGCCGGGCGGCGGCGGTGGCGGCGGCGGCGTCATTGGCAACAACAATATCAACAACCACATCGGAATCGGCGGCACCGTTGGCGGCGGTGGTGGTGGTGGTGGTGGTGGCGGCGGCGGTGGTGGTGGTATCCTTCACGGAGGGATCAAGGGCCAACGACAGCCGTTCCTTCAGCGCTTACCGTCGCGCATACACGATCTCACTCGGGCGATCGAGATTGCCGTCTCGGGAGCGGCGGCGGCGAATACGGCAACGCAGCAGCAACAACAGCAGCGTCAGCACGCGCAAGCCAAACAGACCTCCCTGAAGAGCAAACCCAACAATAACCGTTGTCAGCAGCAGGCCGGCAGCAAGAAGCTCCAGCAGAGCGAGAAAGTGTAGAGCGAGGAGTGTGTGAGAGAGAAAGAGGGATATATGTATGCTTGCGTTCGTATGCGTGCGTATGTGAGAACAAAAAATGGGTAGGAAAGAAGGAATGAAGGAAACGGAAAGAAGGCCGCGCGAGAGATAATTAGAGAGAAGTAGGTTGGATCGTTCGACTGTCCGATATGTTGTAATCGTGGACTGTGCGTGTAGAAAGCTCGAAGGAAAATAATGGGGAGGGAGGTAAAAGGAAAAAAAGGAAAAGATATTAACGAGTCCTCTCGTGTCCTCTCATTCCCCTTCTTTTTCTCGTTGCGCTCTTCCTCTTTCGAGTTCCTCTTTTCTGTCCTTGCGTTCGGTCAGGATTGAACGTGCGAAAGAAAAAGACACGCGAAGACACGGGAGACTTGATGTCTCGCTGACGTAAAATCGAAAATAATTTGATAAGAAGGGCAAGAGATCGAAGCGCGTTTTTGCCTTCGTCTCGCGTCTTTCCGCTATCATGTTGCACGATGCCGAATAGGAAGTCTCATTTCTAGTTACAAAGGCATACATTTTGCCGACTAGACGACGCGACGCGACGCGCGAGGATGATAGAAAGATTAACACGAAAGAATTAGTTAAAAGAAAAAGACCGAATCGGATTAAGTCTTATTCGTATAGTGACCTATCCCTGCCCTGTATGTACATACATATTGCCAATTTTATGTATGTATACGCGAATGCGTACTTGTGGACCAAGTGGTGTCCGCGTGGGACAGAACGACAGGACGGAGAGAGCTTAAAGCTCCGAGGAAGGAGGAAGGCGTAAAAACGAGATATTAGAGCGAGAAAGAAAGGCAGAGAGAAAGAGAGAGAGAGAGAGAAAAAGGACTTTCCCTTCGATTAGCATTTGACAATGCGTCGAGAGCCTCCGCCGGGCATTTCGGCCAATCTTTCTTTATTTTTAATTTTTTTTCTCTACTTAATGTACATCCATGACCGGGTTAGTCACGACGATATCGGGCTGTGAGACTGAATCATATACACACCAGACATGCAATTAATATACACATACACACATACACATACACTTGCACGTACAAGTAGAACGATCACCAAAACGCGCGGTGTTAAGAACGGCGGGTTGTCGTAGAAGAAAATATTTCGGGACGCGCTCATACGAGATAAAACTCGTCGAAATGCGGGAGAAAGAGAACGGATGAGAGGGAGAGCAAGAGAGAGAGTGAAAGAGAGCAAAAGAGAGAGAGAGAGAGAGAAGAAAGATAGAGGGGAGTATAAAAGAATGAAACCTCAGAGAAACACTCACACACAGTGCTTAGTAGTAGGTGGTTATACATACTCGTTTTATGTATAAGTTTTAGAGTATTAGCGTCGTGTGGATGAAAACGGGAGAGAAACAGATTGGGAGGACGGTGAGGGTACGAACGAAATGCCGAAGAAAGGAAAAAAAGGAAATGTTGCAGAGAAGGGGATGAAAATGATTTCGAGGGTTTAAGAATGCGAAGCGCGCGGGAGCCGTATGGTAATCGAGAGGAAAGGAAAAAACTAAAAAGAAAATCAGATATTGTGGGGCAGGGCTCGCACTCACGTGTTCGTACGATCGCACGAAAGAGATTTCATGTGTGCGGGCACGATGTGTACCTTAATGTAACCCCGTAAGTTTAATTAGGATGATGTTACCGTTTGATAAGCATCGACGTATGGACGTATTTATTTTCGGGCGAGGCGGCTCCCGGAGGATCGCGAACGGGGATTCTCGGGGCTCGGTATAGGTAGAAAGAAAAAAAGAGAGGCAGAGAGCACGGCCTGAGGGATCGCGAAGCGATCTAATCGCGTAACACAATATAATCATTATTACACTTCTGCTAGTGCTAGTCAGTACTCAGGTGGTCTCCATTGCCGCGCATACGTGCCGATGATATAGGCGCGTATATAATGTGTCTTTTTCATTTTTCATTATTTTTTATTTTTATTTTTATTTTTTTTTATTACGAGACGTATTTATTATAGATAGTAAAAATGTGCTTTCGCAGGATCGGATTCTCTGACTTTCAACAATTTTCCGCGAGGATGCACCGTCCGAGAGGGCATTTTACGAGATGTTACGTAGCTTTTCTTGCAATCGTCGATTCTTTTATGGTCTCCGTGAGATTTCGTGACTACCGAAAACGAATAATGATAAAAAAAAGAACGAGTTTCTTGTCTAATAAAAAAAAAACAAAAATAATTTTCACGTGTAAATGTACATGCAGCTTTTACAATATATGTGAGATGTAAAATAATGATTCAAAGCGCATGGTCGCTTAAGCGTTACATTTGATTTTTACGCTTCTTATTGATTAGTATTGCACGTTTTGACGTTCGTGGTCAAATATTTCCAAACATTGAGGATTACATCAATATGACGAGAGCGGTGTTATTGTCCTATAAAGCAGAGGAAACGGATGTTGTGAACACTCGTCACTTTAGCTTTCCATCGTAGAACATCGATATTATTCTCGTTTATTGATATTACCAAAAAGTTAAATACTTGACAGATTGAACTTCTTTAGAACTTTAAAATTCCGGAAGAGAAAGCTTCCCCCGTTCCTGCATGTACTTCGAGGACGGTGTATGCGACCGGTATGTGATACGGATTAATGACAAGATTGGTTAACGTTCGATCTCAGATCAGATTTAAGGAATCACGTATCTAGTCTATGTGCAAGTTGCCGCGTCGTCGGTGCGGTTCCGCGCTTGAAGAAAGATTTAAGAAAGGATAGATGTCAGACACCGGAAAGTTGGAGGGGGAAGGGGGTGAAGACAACGAGCGCGGCTAAGTAAAACGGCGCGAAGCAAGCGAGCCAGATTCCTCATGCTCGTTCGCGCGATTGTCGTTGTCATTCTTTTGAGTGACGATGGATCGATTCGATTTACTAAAATTGTGATTGTATCATAGACAAAATCCTAGAAGGATTCTTTGTAAGTGTTGCAAGCAGCTTAGAGCTTTGGATTCGTCCCAAGATTTTACAAGACCACGGTTTAAGGCGTGACTCTCCGCAATTGTAAGTACAGAAATCACTTTTCGAAAGTGACTCTCTCTCCGATTGCGCGCAGAGATCACGTTAAAGTGATTCTCCGCACCCGCTTCCGTCACTTTTCTCGAGTGATTTCTCACAAGTATGAATAAGCGGTCCTCGAACCGCAAAATCGCCAACTCGCAATCGTGGGATAACTTCTGATTCTGGAATTTGAAATCGACGGATCCCCGAATGGCGCGAGACGAGCATGAGGACGCGGGCCTCGTGTATTTAATAATTACAAGTTAGGCGATACTCGGTTAAGGATAGATTTAGTCAAGGAAACAAAAAAATATATATGTTGTCTTATTTATGTGTACCTTTTTGTGTCTAGTCCGGGAGTCACGAGGAAAACGTGCGAGGGCAAGGGATACTGTCCCTCGGAAAAGTCGTGCGACTCCCACGAGCGTTGTGGATTTTCTTTTTCTCTAAGACATTACTTTATTTATTCAGAACCGCCGCCGAATCGCACGCAAGTTCATCACTCAATGATGGACACGGAGTATCGGCGAGGCGCCAAGATCTCGAATGTTAGTGCAAATTAAGGCGTCGACGGGCATTAAAACGTCGCCGCGTAAGCGCAAACTCGCTGATCGGAGGGTGTTCGAACGACGATTGGTCTTCATCGCTCATAATTATATCGCAGCACCATTGTACGAATGTCGCAATACAGAGAGAGCAACGCGTTCGTACGTGCAGACACGTATGAAGCGTTTCCCTCGATTGATTCGCATGAGCGAACGGTGATTTTTATTCGCAATGTGAGAGAGAGAGAGATATATATATATATATATATTTTGCGTGGTAGTCACGCGAGCACCGATAGAATATTGGTAGATCGTTATTGAGAATATAGGGAATAAATTAATGGCATCCTGATGCCACTTGCCGTGTAAAATGAATGCTTGACAGCTGTAGTTTCACGCAGATACGTGAGAGATGAATCGTATCTCGACAACATCCTCTCTGTATCAGCGAGACGTCTGTTTTTTGGGACGTTTCTCTCATATACACATGCGAATACACATTTGCCATTATAATAATTATTCTCCTTTTCGCTATTGCCATATTATTATTATTATTATACTTATTATTCTGATTACTATTATTGCCATCGTCATCGTCTTATTATCATTATTATTATTATTATTATTATTATTATTACTACTACTACTTATGATCGTGTATATTTTCTGTGTCTCTCGTCTAGTAGCTACGTGTAACCTCTAACACCTCATTACTTACTCTCGTATAATAATACTAAAGAAGGATATAAAGAAGTACTTTACTCACTCTTCACTTGCTCACTTAACATCGCTCTTTCTGTCACCACTTTCTGCCAATCGCTCTATAACTATTACGTTGCTACTACCGCTACTGCTGTGTTACCACCATTACTTACCACTTACTACTATTACTTAATATGACTATTTATTTATTTATTTAATTATTAAATAACATAACAACTTATTATGTTTTATTTAAGGATTAAACTGATTTGTGTTTGGTTCAAACGTCGTTTGTTTTATTTCTATTAAAAATGTTTCAGTTGCCATTCACCCGGCATCCCGACCTTGTCCACATGATCATCGCCGATTCGTCCCACCTCTCGACCCATCCTCCCTTCACCGACGTTCCACGATCTCTTCCTGACATTCCACGAGTTACAGACTGATGTAATAGCGATGTAAAAAAAAATTTAAAAAAAAAGAAACGGCGAGCCGCTCGACCTCGATGCACGAGACGTCGCTCATGGATCCTGGTTCGTAGCGTCTTCATTAATTATACAATTACCATTAGTATAGTCGCGAACACCGCCATAGACACTATCGAATCGCTCGCGTTTTAAAATCTTTGGAAGCTATCTCGATGACACCTGGTGTTCACGAAAGATGTTTTTAACACATTGGTGGCGGCGTTCACGACGACGCGTAGAATGGTCTAGAGATTACTATGCGTAATTCAAATTTTAAGCTAGCCCTTAATACTCTATCATTCCCGGAACTTGTATTATGTATACGTTCCAAAAGAGTCGCGGTCGAAACTGTTTCATTGTAGAGGTATGACTCGAAGTAAGGAAAGAAAATCAGGGTCAAGTTTGGTTGACTCGACGCTGTGAAAATAAATATAAATTTTGTTACACCGACAGAGTGTACGCGCGAAATCGTTTCTTCGCGCGGACGATAGTCCTTCGAACGTCAAAATTCCACGAATCAACATTGATTCAACGTCGATGTCCAGATACATCGAATCACCTCTGCCGTTTCAAGGGACTCAAGATCGGTGACAATCCACGGATCCTCGTTCGAGCGATTCAGGCGTTCGAGTAAAAGGGAGTCTGAGTAGAGGATACTTGCGTATCCTCCGCGAAAACGAGATGATTCGGAAGATGAGCAAGGCGACTTGGTACTCGGCCGCTTCGAGTATTGGCGATTCGAGCATTCGTTGATCCTTGAAGTCCGAGGGGCATCTTTCTGGATTCGATCCCGATCGAGTGATCCGAAAGGAAGCGCGTCGCTCGAAACACGCGACAGTAGACGTAATGTAGTAAAATAATAACGAGGGTGGGCCGAAGAGAAAGAGAGAGAGAGAGAGGGAAAAGAAAAAAAGAACGCGAAAACGAAGACGATTCCAAGTCGAGAAGGAAACGAAAGGCAACGAGAGGAAAGGGCGACGATCGGGCGATTAAAGAGTGATGCGAGCCCTACCCCACCTTTAGGTGGTGCCGACTCGCTCGCAACGATTTGTCGATTGAATTAAAGTCATAGGCGAACGGATGGAAAGACGCGAGTTTGGAAGAGAGAGTGTGAGAGACAAAACGTGAGAACGAGAGAGAGAGAGAGAGAGAAAGGGAGAATGAGCACGCTAATCTACTTAAATATAATATTACATACGATTATTATATATACGTTAGATATACATTATGTGTATTGTATTTATGTCTCAATAATCGTTGTTAGTTATATCGCTATGATGATGATGATACTGAGTATGATAATTACCGATGACTTCAGAGAAGGGAAAGGAACACACACGCGGAACTAGACACGCATACACACGGTACATGTATTACCACGCACGCAGCCGCGCGAGTGCCTGGTCTATGCGATCTACCGAGGTATCGTCTTTGCGTCGCGATTCGAGGAGAACTCTAGCTTCTTTAATTTATAGAGAGACACACATTCTATTCATATGTCACATATCAAATTTTTCAAAGCCAACTCATTTTTAATTTTTTCTGAAAATTTTTAACTCGACTCGCGACAAGTTCGGCTCCTTTACCGTCGCGAAGATCGTTTCGTTATTTTTCAGCGCCTTGTCTACCGGGCGTACGAAGAATAACGATGAATAAACAAGAAACGTGCGCACTTCTCGACTGCGTTCGGAGAGCGCGCTATCGGCGCGATTCCATCGTTCTATCTTTATCGGTTATGGACGTAAAATAAGGATAAACTGATGTAAAATAGCGCTAACGGTAACTGAAACGCGATTCTTCCGAATCTTCGATGCACTCGATGCACCTCGCCGATCGCACAGGCGCGCCCGTGGGACGCGGAGTCTTTCCCGACGGCAGGATTTCAAGGTATCCTGTGCAACATCTCGAAAGAGATACACAAAGTACAGCCTCGAAGTAGATCGGTACATTCGCGGTTTCTAACTGATTTCTGCGATGGACGAACGATATTACATTTATTAAACGATTTACATTTAACCATTAGTCGCATTATCGATATTATTGTACTACTAACTAGCGCTCGTACCCTCTTATACTCGTAAAAAAATGAGAGAGAGAGAGAGAGAGAAAGAGAGAGAGATAGAGAGAGAGAGAAAGAGAGAAAGAGCGAGAGAAAAGAAAGAAAGGAAGGAAGGGCAGAGATTGCGGAGGATGGAAAAACGCGTGCTGGAAAAAATCGAACGCGGCTCAATCTGTCGGACGACGATCGGCGCGCGATGTGGAATCGAGTACTGTTGCGGGGAAGGGCGAAAATAACGTCGCGAGATCGAGGACGTTATCGTTAGGTTGTTCTCGCGGCACCGTATTCGAGCCTTCGCGAATCGTCGCAAATCGCCTATCTCTAGGTACGCGCGCGAGTCTCGTCGACTCGAGATACGGTGTCGCAGGGATTTCCTGTTGCTCGTTCGTCGGCGAAGTGGCCGGGATCGGTACCCGAGGTTCCAAGGCTCTCGGAGAAAACTTGGACTTTAGGTCCTCTCGGGATAGCGCGGAATTGTTGACGGAGAAAACGGTATTCTCGGTAGGGCGACGCGAGGGATGAGAGGGGACTCCGGCCGGAAAAGACGAAACGAACATACGGTGATCGGTCGAGCACCCCGCGGAAGCGTCGAGAGCTCGCTCCGCTTCGCTTCGCTTCGCTTCGCTTTGCGTGCTCGGAGGCTCGGAAACGTTCCGTTAATTCCATTGAGAATCGTCATGTTCCTTGGCACGTCGCGACAACTTTTACGGACTTTTTTATAACGATATAAATTTCTCCTTACTCGCGTTTAGATCGCCTTGGAAATATTAGCAATGTGGACGTTGGTAAAAGAAGTCTGCTTAATTCTATCTTCGCTCACCTGTACTCGTTACTTTGGAGATATGTATATTTTGAAGGCTTGCCGCATCGCGATCACACTCATATTATCATACCCATACCAGTTCTCATGATTTTCTGATATCCATTGCTGATATTTCTCGATATGTAAAATTTGGAGATTGATCGGCGTAAAGTGCGCGCGCGATGTTTATTCGCCTCGCATCTGTGCAATATAAAAGCTCCATCGATCGGCCGAGGCGCAGCTCCGGGAAAATTCAAAAGTGGTGCTGTAGTAACAAAAAAAAAAAGAAAGAAAAAATAAGAAAAACGTTATCTTTTCTCGTGGACTGGCGCCTCGCCGAAAACGAGCCGATTGTAAGAACAATTTAAACACAGAGGAAGCTAATTATATAATTAAGTGCAATCACAGTGCAGTCATTGACATTGACGAAATTAATTGTTCGGAGCTGGGAATGAAATTTCGAATGACAACGAAACCGACTTCGTTTCCTTTTTTTCTTCGCAATATTGATAATCGGTCAAAAGGATTCCAGCGATGGGATCGTTTTGCGAACGGTCTCGCTGAAAATGCTCGTGAGGCATGACTTTGGTCATTTTCACGCAAACTCCAATTCCGAATAGTCGGTAAACGATATCTCGATGCCCGGTGATTTTCAGCGAAACCGTTTCTCATACTTCGAAGCAGCGTCGCTGTATGCTAAAGTACGCACAATCGTCGCCAGTATGCGACGGCGATTCGTTTGTTAGTTGTAAAAATCACGAGATTGTCCATAAATCATTGTCATAAATCGCATCGCGTCATCTATATCGCAATCGTGGCATTCATCCTAGGATCGTTTCGGTTTCGCTTTAAAGACTCATTCGTCGATTCACTGACACATTGATCATCTCATATCGCATCGTTATGTATTACCATCGAAATGCCACGATCTGTTTCATCGAATCGTTCACTATCACGCATAAATTCATGCGATCGTTCGTAATCATTATTCCATTTCATACATTAAATGCGGCATAATAAATTTATTACAAGACTCATAGCCATTGATTCATTCACCCGTCATTGTCATCATTCATCATCGATCGACCCTTTATAGGGGTAGCGTGTAGGGAAATCCTTGAGACGAGAGAAAGAGAGAGAGAGAGAGAGAGAGAGATATCATTCGATCTGCAATTGTGCGCCGTCATCGTTACACCGTCATCAGCGATCGAATAAACATCGCCCGCTCCAAGCTTTTTTTTCGATCCGAATTTTACCCTCTCATCGCTCGTCAATTCTCACATCGTTCAGAGAATGGGATCCACGAATTTTAATTACCATCGTTGTGGATTTTGCGAGCGTTGTTGCATGCATTTTTATTACCGTTCGCGATGCCACTTTGGTTCACACGTGTCTCAAAAATTCCAAATAATTGTACAACTGCGCGTTATACGAATCGCTACAACTGCATCTTCTTTTGCATCATCCAAAGTAATTATCTCGGTTCTTGAATCAATGATAAGTTAATTTTTTTACGCGAATCGCAAATGTAAAACCTTACGATGTATTTTGATTTTTAAGTAACTCGCTCCCGATTTTCGTTAAGTGGATGCAAGCGGCATTCGCAGAGTCGACAACATATTTACGAAAGGGGTAGGTAATGAAATTGCGTAATGCGAAACGGGTGGGATATCATTTTTGCGCGGGTTTAGGCGCGCACGCACATCCGCATTCACGCATGCACGCGCGCATTTCCGGCGTGCATGAATGCGGAATCGTGCGCGAAACGGAAACAGTGTCGTGGAAAAAAAACAGCAAAAGCAACTCTAGCTCACCGTAGGCCTAACTAAGAAAAAAAAATGAAAAGTATTTATGTACTGTCTAAACTAACTAATTTTAAATAAAAAATGCAGACAAGAAAGCGAGAGAAAGGGGATATTGTGCAAATAGAGGAGAAAGAGAGAATCAGAGCGAATGCGAAGGAGTGAAAGAGAATGAGTGAGAAAGTGAGATAGAAAATATTTAAAGTACTCGAGAAATTACTCCGAGGGAGCCACAACGATCCAAAAAATAAAAACTGGTAGCTACTCTGTAACAAAAAGAATAAGAGAGAGAGAAGGAGATGATAGAGGCAGAGATTAGGTGGTCGAGGGAGACACGAGTCCAGGAAATGAAAGAGAGAGCATGGGGTTGTGCGGATAGAGAGAGAGAGAGGGGAAGAGAAACAGTGAGATAGTCTATAATCTTCTGTACATGTTTTGATTATTCTAATTATTAATTATCATAACTTATAATAACTAATTAATTAATTAATTAAATTAATTGATATCTATGAAACTATATTTAAACGAAACAAAAAAAAAACGTGGTAGCTAGTCTGTCAATGGGTGTATAAATATTTAATTACGATAACTCTATAGTGATACTTGAAAAAAAAATAAAAAAAAAACAGAACAAAGATAACTGCGCAAGGATGAACGAGAGAGCGGAGAAAGAGAATCTGGAGAACGGTTGACGGTCTTAGAGACGAGAGTAAAAGCGAAAGAGAGAGCGAAAGAGGAAGTATGAGAGGAGCGAGAATGTCACATGCACACTCATACACACGCACACACGTACACACACGCTCACACACAACGTTCGAGTACACAGTATATAAGAATATAAATGTAATTATTAAAATAACGGGAGAGAAGAAAAATATAAAAAAAAAAGAAAACGACGGAAAGTCAAGCGCGCGAATATACAAACACGAACAATTCGAGATAAACGAAGATAACGGTTTTCTAACGGGTGTCCCGAAGATTTTCGTTGTGCGTTTAATGGGACAGATTTCGCAATTAATTGCGGGAGGGGGGGGGAAGGAGAGGAGAAGGGTAGAGTTCTTCCGGTCTATAATCTTCTATTTGAAAGCAAGTCGGGTCCTCCTCGTGGCCAGGGCGTGAAAAACATTTTCCCAAGTTTTCGCACGTCCTTGCGGGCTAAATCGATCGTCGCCAATCGATCGTCACATTGCGGAGTAATAACAGCCGTGATTCCGCTTCGAAAAGAATCGGCATCAGCCGATAATTTCGCTACGGGCCTACGTCTGGCATGACCGCGTCTCGTTGATCAAGTCGAATTGACGATCGATCGATCCGATGGAGCAGAAAGCCCGCACGTACGTGAGATAACGTAGCAGCTGCGATCAGCTGGTATGCTATATGGAAAATATGCTAGATCGCGTGTTAAAAGTAGCGCGATAATCGTTCAATATCCATGTTAGAGGCGCGATGCAACCGCATCGGTCGTTCTCTTCTTTCCGAATCACGATGGCGCCGAGAGACTCGCTCGCTCATCGATAAGACTGTTACCGAATCTCGCAACGACCGACGTTCGTAATTTCACGTTTCTAATTAAGCTACTCGAACTAAGCGTCCTCGTGCGATAAGAGGAAGTTACTTGTACCTCGATGCGCGTACACGCGTGACGACGCGTTAGCGAGGAATCTCGTTTTATGACTGCGAAGTACGAAGGTGGTTTCCAACCTGCGAAGCCGCTCTTCGAGATGAAAGCTGGAAAATGAAGTTTCGTATCCTGCACTCTTCTTGATACCGTTAGCGGAACAAACGAAAGCTTCGACGCGAACATCGGGAAAGTCTCTATATGAGGAAAACTTCTTTTTCCAACTACCCTCGAACTTTTTTTTTTTTTTTTTTTTCGTTGGGCAAAACGAAACGTTTACCGCGTTCAGAATGATTGAAAAGACCGTGGCACGATCGCTCCGTCTCCCTAAATCAGACTGGTTTGGGTCGGGACCAGGTTGTCTCGCGATCAGTCGCTGATGAGGCCTACTCGAAATAAAACGTTTAGCGTCAACGCGAGAATTAGAATTGATGCCAATTGAAGATGATCCGATGATCTTCCTTCCCGAGTGTTTGCATGGGCATCTCGAGGAAGCCTGGCAGCGATCCTTTTCTCCTTATCAATGTACGACGAGTGTTTGAAGCTAGAGGCAAATTGTTAGGTTTATCTCATCTCTGAAGCGTATTGTCCTCGCGATAATCCTCGCTCAGGTTTTCGGCACGCTGTCGTGGATAAAATTAATATTCGCGTATCGCGCACACGATCCGTCTGCGCAATTCTTTTTCAGATTTTTATCGCAATTTCGGCAATTCCTTTCTGACATGCGCATTTCTCGTTTCTCAACGAATTCTACTAATAACATAACGTAACGTAATAATGACAGATTTATTTTCCACTCGCGGCGTGTCGCGAATCAGAGTTAACAACTAAAGAAAAAGTTCCAAAGAAATGTTATAACTCGTACAATCGCGTAGAAGAAAAAGAGAACGTTGTTATTTACAGTCGATTCGGCGTTTTCACCGAATGGATCGTTTCACTCTGCCTCGCGAGAGCAAGGTGCAGAGAGTACTATACGAAAGTTAAGATTCATCAGGGAGGGCGAGAGGGATGAAGGGTTGGGCCATTTCATTTTTCGACGGAGCATTTGCGAGATGCTTGTTGCGTAAGATCAGAGGCCAATATCGATCGTTCTATCGAAACATTCCATCCGAATCTTGAGGGTTCTCGTGCGACACGAAAGACTTCTTTTTCTCGTCTACGATCTCGTGTTCCACCTTCACGAGCGGCCTCTGTACAGACGCTCAATAATATTATTCAATAATATTGTACAATATTCTTCTAGACGATGCAAGACAAACTCGATAATATTGTCTAATGTTCAACTGTTGTGCAATAATACTGAGCGTTTAGAGGTTGCTTTGAGGAGGGTATCTACGTTGAAATGTTGACAAAAGATTTTTTTGAGATTTTTAGAAATAAAAAAATAAAAAATATGTATCTTTTTATTTTTATTTTAAAAAATCTAAAAAAATCATTTTTTTTTAACGTTTCAAAGTAAGTATCCGCCGTGTATAACTCTATACACATCTCTGAGGATCAGAATTGTTACAATTGTAATTTGAAAGAATTTTATTCACTCATTGGAGCTTTTATGAATATTTTACACTGCTATCGAAAAAAATTTTTTAATTAAGATTATTTATTTTTTACATATAAAGCGCTGAAAATATGAGCAGACAAAAAATTCTTCCGATGCATATAGTTTACTTGGATTATTAAATGAGTTAAAAATGAGACATACAGATAATTCTTCGAAACTAAATTTTTAACCTACATGTATATATTCAGCGTTTTGTATCATTCGTTATACGCGGGTAATTCTGGACCACCGAGATGGGCGAGAAAGTTCACATACATTCCTATACATTCCAGGCGCGTTAACCCTCTACGTACAAAAGTCGCGAGAAATATTATATATATACACTACATGTATGTACATATATATACGCGCTTTTGATTATTGACTTCGAGTTATATAACGTATTATCGTACAACCGCCAAAGATGTATATGTATATCCCTTTAAAGTAAAGGGTTCACATATTCAACGTGATCTTAAATGGAACCTAATGGAATAGTATTGTTATTAAGGCAAAGAGATTACATTTTTTTTTCTGGAATACGAAAGAAAAGCTTATATCCAGAAGAGCAGTACAATTACGAAGGTTCTTCTCGATCGAACGTAACAAAATTGTACGTGTCAACTTTAACATTGATTCTGTAATAGATAAATATCGGACAGTTGATCAAAATCGAAACAAGTATTAATTAATTCAATGATTTTATTATTTATTTATATTGAATAATTGAGATAAATTATATATATATCCTTTTTATGTTTATATTATAATTCTTATAATGCATCGCTTATTTTTATTCACAGTAAGACTATTGATCTCAGAATGCTGGTGTACTGCGACACACCTCTCGTAACCGTCGGTTTAGCATTATGCGGTTGTCGGTGCAAAATCTTCAACGTCGTAAATTACCGGCAGCATTCTAGAGCTAAAGCGAACTTTAACATTTTGTTGCGCAAATTATGTTTTGAGAAGAACGTCCAAGTAAGCAAGCTAATAGTTTACCAGATGTTAAGATACCGCCAACACAATCGATATTTTTCGATCTATACATCGGCGAGTTGTCGTCGTTTCCGTCGCGACGGCCTCCTACTATTATGACTACCACAGCAATTTTACCATTACGATATTATAATGTTACATGTATAAGTGTTCATATAATGATTATTGTCAGGCAGGCTAATGCGGTGCAATACTTCTATTTGAATATTTCCAGTCGCGAATAGCAGTCATTAAGTGGACGAGATGTGCCATAAGAAGAGGAAAAAAGCAAATGAGATAACGGGAAAGAGCGTACGAATGAATAGTGAGAAGGACTATAAGCTTAGCGTTAAGCGCATTAATCAGGAAAGTGCGAGAGGCGATAAAGCGAGAAAGAAAAGGAGAGAGATATTTTCCTTTTTCGTCGAATTTTAGAAAAAAATTTCAGATACGATCGGAGCGTAAAATATCGTTTTCTCTCGGTCGCGCGAATATTTTGTGGGAAAGCAAAATAGCGTAAGACTGTTTTTCGCCGTTCGCCTCGTTCGCCAAAGTATCCGAGAGATCAAAATCTCGTCCGTATTTTATGATAATCGTAACTGTAAATAGACGAATGATCTGTTTATGCCACTTTGAACGAAATATATACAATTCCTTAAATAACTTATACTTCTCTGTGCTATTCGATTACTTTCGTTCTCGTTATGAGTATCAAGCTATTGATGAAATATCGAGGATCTAAGGGTTTCAACCACGCACACCGCTTGATACGCGATATCATTTCCACGTGATTTGTTTCACAATTTTATTATCGTAGATAGACGTCGATGAGTGCAATCGATAGATACAATTAAAGAGCGAATGTAAGATATTAAACACGCACACTTGAAAAATGAAAATAGTTTTTGTCCAATATTCTTTCAATTTAGTAGATACTGTTTTTTCCTTTTACCAATTATATCAACGAAAGAAAGTGAACGTCAAATTGATATATGAAATAGAGAAATGCATGGAAAAATTAATTTCGATTCGTGACTCATCATCTGTTTTTGTTACTTTTCCATAGCTCAAGCAATTTCTCACGCAATTTAATTTAAAAAATAAATTAATTTTAAGATAATATTTGTTGAAGTTTGTGTGGTTTTTTTACGGAGAATATTTTTTTTAATATTTTAAAATAATGTTACACAATATAGACCTGCGTTTTGAAAACTTTAATTTGCGATTGTGTTCTCTCTAATTATCATCGGTCAATCGAAACGAAAGATGAAAAAACATGAAAAGTTAATCACGCACACGAACGAATTATAAATGGATGGTCACGAGGGAAATTACAACGCGATTAATGTTAAGATTAATTTTTTAAATGCGTTTCACTTATCAGATCATCTGATCGATTTGCGTGTACGATTATCTGCGAGATTAATTTTCAATTAATGGTAAAAAGAACAATGCACGATATTCCTATTCCTATATTAGAAAAATATATAAAACCGCTCTTTTTTTTAACAATTTTGTAGAATTTTTTTTAAACAATGAGGATTAACGCGAGACGAGAACGGACGGATTAATTAATCACGCATATATTAAAAGACGAAAGATGAATTTTTAATACACTTCCTTATCGATCCCATGTGTCCGTCTAATTAACTGCCTCACGCTATTAATTACTTGTTCCATCACAGATAAGCAGGATGTATGGGAAATTCTAGAAAAAGGATATTAAATTTTCTTCAAGAAGTTAAGCGATTTTTTTGTGATTTTCTATTTTTCATTATACAGCAATTATATATATATATATATATATTAATTTATTATGGACATGAAAAATCACACAGTTATTCTTTTATCTTATATAGATATATTTCTTTTTATTGGCAATAACGAATTTGATTAGTTGATCCATTTGACGTGACGAAGCGATTGACGTCAAGGGCGTTAATTAGACGATTTAGGCGCGGGGAACGAGGCTATATTTAATTTTTACGCTTCGAGGGAGAAGGATCGCCGCTGGATCTGGTATGCTATCATTGGAATAAGTGGTTAATCGACGCAACATGTGCAATTGCGAAAAGGACGAGGCGCTTAATGTAGACGCCGTAAGCGAAAGTACGCGGATCTAAATAAAGTGATGTATTTTATGACGGATTTATACGGTATTAATAGCGATATTTACTGTAACCGAGTAATAAGAGCGGTATTAAGGAAGAGAAATCATGCGCGATAGCTGTACATTATAATAAGGATAACGATAACGCTAAGTTATTACGCGACGTGCATTCGTTAAGGACGTGGGCGAACGAACAGGATGAGCAAGGACGTCGAACTCCGCTAACATGGACAACTTTTCGTTCGAATATCGATCAATTCCGATTTCGAATTCCTTCGAAATTCTTTCAAACGTTATAAATCGCCGTGAAAATTGTCACGTCTTTTCACCCAGCTGTAAGATCGTTTCGCCGTTATTCCTTATCTTTTTCTTTTTCTTCTTCTTAGAACGTCAATGTTTGCTATTACACTATACGAAAATTGTCATCATTTTCCATTGTGTAATCCATGATGAATTCAAACGTAAAAAATAGAAGATTACAAATTTTGTCGTCAAAATTGATTAGACTCTCTTCATTTTCGTTTAATCTTGAAGATAAAATACAATAGATCGTATTCTATAACTAAATAGCAGATCGTTCGCACGCAGATGTGTAAATCGGTTAGTATCATTCGATGCTTTGCCAGAGGGCGAAAGGGGAGAGGGGGGGGGGAAGGAGGGGAAGGAGGAAGATATCTTCGCGAGAGGAATTTCGCGCGAATCCTTAATGCTTCCAATATAATCAGACGATTCGCACCAAGGACTATATAAAACTCCAAGTGATAATAATAGCGGTAGTATCGCGAAGACCTAAGCATTTCCAATTTCGCGATACTCGCTGCTTAACGATGGTACGATTAAAAGAAAAAAAAAGAAGAAAAAACTCGTAGCGATTAATAGACGAATCGAGGGTGGAATGGGGATAAGGGTAAAGGAGTTAGGATAATTAGGAGATTGTTGCGTTAATTCGAATTCAATTTTGAAACGGCGCGCGGCGACCATCGTGATAAGTACTGATATATACTTGTCGAAACAATCGACGTTAGGCGATCGATGAAGTTATTTAGTGCGTAATGATGAGCGAGGAGAATAATACATTTTTGATAATCGGAATGTAAAAAAAAAAGAAAGAACAAAATTATCCGCTGACGACCAGTGCTGACTCTCAAAAATAGATTTTACTCCTTAGGCCTCGCGGAAAGGGTACGAACGAGAGGATCGACTCTCTCGATCGAACCGGGATGGGAAAACGATCGGCTCATCGAGCGTGTCTGACCATACACCAAACTTTACTACTGCGAACAGCTTTACTACGTCACAAGGCTCAATGATTAAGGGAAAAAAAAAAATAAAAAACTTTTAGGATGTTGACGTAAAAAGTGTACTCTGTATGTCGCGCGAGAAATTATCTCCGCGGACTTAAGCTGAGCGTTTTTTTCGTTATTAATTCTATATAGCTCGTAGCATACGGCGATGCAGTACTTCCCAACTCGTCGGCGAAATCATTGATCTCTTCACGAAAATTGATTGTCGCGCACGGTGTTGAAAGCTCTGCGAACTTACGGAGACAGTTTAATCCTCGGCGACCTGAAGATCGATTATGACATTTAATTCGAATGAAATTCGCAATTGAATATTAGATAATCGATCTGACACGAGCCCGACAAGGCCGAATCGGTCGTTGGGGTCTCCGTGAGCGCCGGTAAAGACCGCAACTAGTATATATTATACTTATATATATATACACATATGTGCTTTATTTGTATATATATATATTGTATATATAATTAAGACGCCGTCGTGAGAGAGAACGCACGACGGTGCGGACGTATCGAAACGGAACAATATACGATATAAGAGGAAGACTGGAGGAGGATATCGCGGAAGAGTTTCGCCTTTCCCAAGGATCTTTCCGGTCGATCTTTTTTTGTTTTCTGTTCATCGGAATTCGGATTCGAAAACCCGCACCCTAGGAGGCGAGTCCTGGGGCAGGCCCGATGCCCGCCGATGACATCACACCCCTGTTGAGATCATTCCGTTCATCGACGGGCGTCGACGCCGCCAAATCGCATATCGTGTAACATTAAACGACAAAAGACGGGAGAAAAAGAGTCTCTATCCAGAACGTTTTTTTAACCTCTTAAGGAGTAGGGGTTTAACTTTGCGGAACCCGGGCCAACAAGAAAACGGGCCTCACAGAGAAGTATTTTCCCTCGTTACACCTTCGGGGATCTAAGTTTACCTGTGCAATCGCGGAAACGGCTTTTCCGTTACGTATAGCAAAGAGAGTGAGAGAGAGAGAGAGGGGGGGGGGAGATTAAAATTGAAATAGGAAAAGAGAGAGAAAGCGAGAAGGACATTACCGTATTATATTCTCGACAGAACTCTGTATACACATATTTATTGGTGTTATTATCGTTCTTATTATTGCTATTATTATCGTCACGCTATTATTACGTATATTATTATTAGTGAACGAAGCGCGATATTGCGCGTCTCGTATGAATATTATTATCAGATTATTGCGTATTATTATATCGTGCAAGATAACGCTTGCGGACGACAAGATATCTCGCGCGTTGCCGTCGCCGCGCCGTCCTAGGTAGGTAGGATCAGATCGTGCGAGGACGAACGATCGCGAGCGTGAACAACTGCGAACGAACGTGAACGAATGCGACAAATACGTTTTTCCCTTTAATTTAATATACTAAAGAGAAAAATGACAAGTACGTAAACTCGGCCTCGTTGAAGCTTGCGACTCTACCACCTGCTCATTCGAGCAAGCTCGTTCAGCTTCAAGTTCGCTCGCTTCGCGCGATCGATCTCCATCCGAGCCTGAAACGAACGTGCGACGGTTTAATTAACGCGACGAGCGTCGAGCATCCGCGAGATATTCATTTCTCACCGAGAGATATATAAATGATTTCATTATTTCTGTAGATGTATTTATATATTGTAGGATCGCGCGGCAGGATTACCACGTGCACTTCACCGTGATAGCTGGATCCGTTGATTAAACGTTTCCCTCGAACGGAACGCGGCGCACCGCATTTGATCGCCGCGTTGACGATTGTCGATACTTTTTAAGGGGTTAATCGGGATACCGACGATAACTTGAAACGCAGAAAGCTTCCTATATATACAGCGTTCAAACTATGCAGACTATACACACGTAAAACAAGCGCGTGTACGCGGGATGTTACGTGCCGTGGAAACGGAACGGGAGAGGGAGAATCTTTTTTTTTTCCATTTGAATCGCGGGTGCGTCTCACGCGTTGAATCGGATATATGCCTCGAAGGAAAAAATATAAAAATCTTGAAAATACTTGTGCACTGTCGAAAGCAACATTGCAGGATCTCTACAGATCTCTTGGCTTTAATGCGATTCTCTCTCCGATTCCATTCGCGGTGTAACGTCCGCGAGGTGAAACGAATGAACACGTTAGATGAAAGAAGGGACACATGATGCGTACACACATCTACGATACGCGTTTATATATATATATTATATATATATATATATACAAATATATATATAAACACACATATGAGGAAGCGGGAAATAATTACGCACACGGGAACACGCACACAAGGAAACAGAAGCGAATACACCTACACATGAAAAAAAAAAAAAAACGGTAATTAGACATTACATTCTTCGAAACACGTGCGCGCCACTACCACATTGTTGATATAAATTGCGATCCATAATATGATTATTACTATTTACGATATAATTATTATCTTGCATTGTCTAGTCATACGTTATTATTGTATAACTAATGATATTAATTATTAATTAATCTGTACTACCTAGTCGCATTATGTGTTGCATAAAAAGAAAAAAAAAGAAAACTACGAAAATTCCGAAGGCAAAAAAGAGACTGTACGAGTGAGAGAACGAGAGAGGGAAAAGAGAAAGAGAGAAAGAGTGAGTGCAAGAGGAGAGCAAAAGAGAGTCGATTCGTGCGATGACAACAACGACAAATACAATATGAGGCGTTGAAAATGTAAAGTTACCCTTTTGCAATAAAAAACAAAGTAAGATTAATGTAAAATAACGATGACTGCAGAAAACCCTTCCAACATAAATAGCTAATTAATTTAAGAAAAGAATTTCTCTGAAACTGGACTTATAATCTATTTGTATTTTCAGCGCTTCATATGCTCCAGTGCGAAGATGCGGTATGAAATTAAAAGAAAAAAAAAAAGAGAGAAAGAGAAAGAGTGAGAAAACGTGGAGAAGTGCATGAGGGAGAAAAAGGGCGAGTGCGAGGATTTTCTTCGCGGACGTAGATCGTTGACAAATCGACGATGATCGAGCCGTAGCGATCGGATTTGTGATACAGAGATGAAGGGAGAGGGGGGGGGGAAGCTTTCCGTCGCGATTTCTTGTATCCGAATCTTGCTGATCGGAATAAGAATCGCGCGGAAGAGAGCAGTTGGCTGGTTCAAGTCGCTCGGTGTTTTGACGAAAGAAGACTGATGATTATAATCCGATACAACGCGGCAAAAGCTTTAGATGCGCATGAGTTTTAGACTTTTAGGCGATTATTATCGAAGCACCGAAGCGACTAATGACGGCTAACGACAGGTAGTAAAGTGTAATTGATCTAATAATCAGATCCTTTGGGAACGAAGTGGAGAATCAGGGCCTGAGCACAGAAAGATGGCCGTAATAGAGTCATAGTCGTAGTCGTAAGTTCAACGCACAAACGATTGACGTCGATCGTATCGATGCCGTAGGGCCTGAGCAGAAGGATGGCCGTAATAGAATCGTAGTCGCAGTCGTAAGTTAAACGCACAAACGATTAACGCAAATGTCAGTTGTTTCGTATGGTACGATCGACGATTAACGTCAATTTTTTATGCGTTGGATTTACGATTACGATTATTATTCTGCCCAGGTCCTTAGCAATTGATTTAATTGGTTAGATCCTGGTGGTACGAATTGAAGAGATTGCGTCACATTGTCGTAGGAATTGACGATTTGAGAACGACGGGAAAAAAAATGAAGTAATTATAATAAATCGTAGGTACAGAGTCGCAAGAATATTAATATTGACAATTCGTGAAAACTGATCGTGTTTCTCTTAATTCGTATCAAGTTTTCTCTGTCGCGATCTGTAGTGCGCGAGGACGATCTATCAGGATCTATCTACGAGGATCAAAGTATGTTCGATAAAAAAAAAATTGTGGGACAGATCGCTATGTCTCGATCGATCGTATGTCTGCGAGATGATTAGGGAAAACGCAAAGTAACGATAACACCAGCAAGTTAATCGGATGGTTATGATAGTAAGAGAGTAGTGAAAGAAAGAGGGAGAGAACGAAGAAAAAAGCGTAATTACTGTCATGAAATACGCGCGCGCGCGCGTCGTGAGGTTTTCTGTGACGCGCCCGTGCGTGCAGGTATAGTAGAACAAAAGAAAAAAAAAAGAGAAAAAAAATGAAGAACAAAACGAGTATTAAATATATGCGGGGGCCGTGGAGAGGAGGGAACCTTCCTTTTATCCGTGCAAAAAAAGAAAAAAAAGGAAAAGAAACCACCGACGGGCGTCCTCCACCGCTTTCCGCGACGTCCGTCGGTATCCCGTCGTCTCGAAAAGAAAAAAAAAGAGAGATAAATTTAAGACAGAAGTAAAACGTGCGCGCGATATAAAGATATATAAATATATATTATATATATATGTGAAAAATATGATTATATACATATACATATACATTATACACGTATACGCGGTTCGCTCTCGGTTTTCATCCGAACGCAGCATCCTGTGTCCTGCAAGAGACATCCCCTTTACGTGCGTCGTACCTCCTACCTTTCTGTGCAATCGAAAACCCCATCCTTCCTTCCTTTCTTCCTTCCTGCTTACCTCCCTCCCTCCCTCCCACCCACCCGAGGAGAGCTCGCGGGCCCTCCCCATATTGCAATATTTGTACTTTTCCATGTTGAAACCTCGATATATAATAAATTATATTAACAAACTTCGATCGGCTGTCATCTCTCGCATGAATATTACCTATTCATTGCGCCTAAAGAAATTTTTTTTGTCTTTTCTTTAGCTGTTATACATGCTTTATATATAATAAGAAATTATACGGAGGGATCGGATAAATATAATAATAATCAGAATTCATGTGTTGTACATTCCTAGGTTGCTTTTATTTGACAGTTACTCGTAACGCATTTTTTTTTCTAGTAAGAGTTAAATATTAATTTTCCAATTGTCTTAGTCTATTAGAAAACATATTTCATAATAATTAAAATGGCAGCATACCTCGGTTTTCGATTAAAACTGTTCCGTCAAAATTGCAATCGTCGATAGGTGGAATCATTTGTGATAATCTCGAGAAAAAGTTAAAACCACAGAGAATGGTTTCACAATCACTAAACATCAATTTTTTTTTTTTACAAAGATCTATTTTTTCTTTTTCGGGGCGAATTCTAAGCCCCTTATATAATTCTTTTTAATCTGGTATTTCTCTACAAATGATAAACAACAAAGTTACAGAGAGTTCTCATGATAAAATATTAAAATAAATATTGAAGTCAAAATTAGTCACCTGTGAGTAATTTGTACACGTATAAAATTTGATTTCCTTGAACAAGAACACTAGGTGTCTTCTTGCCAGGATCGTCAGTGATTGTCGCGCTCGCACCAATACTTTGGCACTCTTTGCTGAATTCCTTCGGATTGATCCCAAACGTTTCCAGGTTATTTACCAATGTAACCTGCAATATCGTAAGAAAAACAAATATATAATTCCTGTATCGATTTTTTCCGTAATGTCGTTTTTACCTTTTTTCCGCCTGATCTCACTGTCACCCTCATGTCGATGGGCTCTAATTTTCCCGTGTGCAGCAAAGTATTTCCCGCGAGGGTAACTTCATGCATGTGTGTCATGCGTCCGATAAACTTATTTATCCCATCCTCCATCGTCACCGTCTCCTGATGAGCCTTAGTACGCATAATTCCCGCTAATTGAGGATTCAGCTTTAACGTCCTATAAAATTTAATCACTGTTGATGTTGAAAAAGATGCGAGATCGAATTGTGTGGAACATCGTCGTCTTACTTTCCGTCTTGCAGATCTTCCGCCTTCACGTATTCAGTAAAACACTTTCTGATGTCCGTTCTTTTCATTACGTCACCCTTTCTGCAATTATCACCATGTATGATCGATATAAAATGAATACGCAATACGCACGTTTATACATTACGATATGACATTCGCCGAACTTATCATCACCGCATAAAAAATTGTCTATTCCTCAACTATATTATTGCGTCGCAATAAAATCACGTTACTCAGCAAGTGCAATGCTTATCATACTTACTCATAGCCAAATTTTGATAGAATCGGCAGGACGTCGGCGGTCACTCGATAACATTCAGACACGACAGCGCTGTTCGAAACTACTGGTTCAGCTGCAATTGGTTCTTCGGTAACGACTAATTTTTTCACAAGTGGATGATCAAACTAAAATAAATGACAATTTCTTGTAATCACACGTTCCTAATCAAAGAACTTATTCCTAAAAAGTTTTTTTATTTTTTACATTCTAAGAAGTAAGGCAATTTGAAAAAAGCTTCCCGCTTAGCAAAACAATGCAAAACAAATATTACCTTAATAGACAACAACGTTTCGACACCTTTTGTGATGGATGTATTGATTATTCCTTTGGCTTTCATTTCTGCTAGGAAAACCGATAGCTTTTTGTATCGAGATTTTTTCACATCAACGTTTTTACCTGGTGGACATGCGGCCAACAGATGATTTTTGAAGAAGTTGGATGACAACATTGGCAAATCGCTAGATTTTACCGTCGTTTTACATGCTTTCAAGAAACAATATTCCAGTAGCTCATCCATTTCTTGGACTGGATCAAGTACTTCCGATTCAATTACGTTTGAAATTTGTACATCTTCAGTTTCTACATCTTCTATATGTTCCTAAATAATTTTCAAAACAATCAATTTATCTTTGTTTAATTTCAAAAGAATCTCCCATATGCCTACCTCAGAAATAACTTCGTCTCTGACTACGTCGTTTGAATTCTCGCCGATATCTAACTCATCTAATTTCTCTGGCAAAACTTCCGTTTCATCTATGATCGCCTCTTGATTCATCGATTCAATATCTTCCAATGCATTTGTAGGACTGTCAACGTTTGGTGAACCCAAATCAGGTCTCATGGGCGGTTTGCTTAATTGACACAGCATGTCACCCATAACATGAAAAACTTCCACGCATTTCCCATGTCTAGCTGCCATATACATATCCTCACTGGAAAGTGCAGTGATACCAACAGCGACTGCAGCCTGCAGAATAAATATCCTTTTTCTATTGTCAATATTTTCATATATAAATAAAAGTTTAACAGAAGTCTCGATATAAACCAATTTATTACAAGTATAACATACTTTGCTCCAAAATACTGTATATCATTTCTCAAGTTACATATGTTGCGACAAATTGAGTACAAAGTAGCACATGGACACTACCATTTCTAAATTTTTAATTGTAGTTTTGATTTATAATTAACTGATGGCATGATAAAGATCCAAACCTTGTTCTCCTCTGTGTTAATCAACACTGGAGTTCCCTTTGGTAGTTTACCAAAACTATATAAGGTCACTGGCTCCTTCAAAATCAATCCAGGTAACATGAGATCTGCTCCGCCTACCAATTTAGACACAACTGGTGTGTGCGTAGTGAAGGCGTTCAATAAATATGGATGATGCCATAACGTATAAATTGTAGGAAACAACAGAGTGTCGTATGAATCTAGTTGAAAGAACATGGGTATTTTGGCTACGCAGTACACCTTGCCTATGTGTCCATTGTGCGTTAGTATTTTCATAATGCTGATGGATTCCTTTTTGGGCAACAATAATTGAATTTCTTCATCCGACAAGCTCGGATATGCCGCCAATACTTCCTCGCATAATTTTTTCCTGAAAAAGATAATTACTCCTAACTTTACACACATACGAATATATTATAAATTAAAAATTTTAATTTATAATATATACTGTAAGAATGTCATGTCTGGTTATTATAATTACACTTGCAAATTCTTTGATATTATTTATTGTAATATGTTTTCCATGGCGTTGTGTAAAAGATGTTCACGAGAGAGGCATTCGTTTGAGGAGTATACAGGGTATAATCTGAAGCTAAACGTTAGAACGATAGAAAAATTTCACGAACCTCTCAGATCCCTTCAATTGGTAATTGGTCTTGACTTTGAACGGCTTGATAAACATTTTGAACGAGCGAAATCCTCTAATAGGGAGCGTACGACATTTAAACCTAACCTTAATCTCCTAGACGGCGCCGCATCCTTATTTATCCTCGTTGATAGTGTTGATAGTTGATGGATCCACGACTCGACATTATCCGATGGAAGCGCTACCAACATCGCGGACATCGATGGAAGCAGTAGGAAGTTGGTGTGGTGGGATAAATTCAAGCTAGGTTTGTTTACTTCGCATGCTCCAATATACTGATGCTCCAAGCTCCAATACGTTTGCGGCAAACCTGTATATTGGAGCTTGGAACACGTTGGACTCGTTGGAGTAAGTAGGAGTATATTGAAACATATTCGACGCGAACAAACCTCCAATGAACTCTACAGCTGACCCGCAGTTAGCATAAAACAGTGCAACAACGTTGCAACGTTGCTGCAATATGCTGCAATGTTTCACGCTGTTTAGGGCGGGATTTTCAAAGTTCGAGTCCCGAAAAACTTTGCAATTATGATAAAGGAATTAAAACCAAATTTTAAAATAAATTATATAATTATTAAACTTTTTGTACATAAAAAATGATTCGCCTCAACATCATGCAATGTCGAAGATATCGTTAATTAATAGAAAACATAAGCCCATTTCTTCACACCTTTGTACCTTATATTAACAATCGCACGCCAGTCGTAATGAAATAACAAAATATTATATTCTGCAATAAGCGATTTATTCGTACTATTGCCATATATGTATACTATCAAAGTTTTATACTCTATTTCATCACTAAAAGTTTCATACTATTGCCAAATATACAAAGTGTGCTATAATACCAAAGGATATAAATAAAACATTACTTTTGAACTTGTTGCAAAAGGTTAAAAGCAGAGAAAGATGTCTTCAGAAGCTGTAAAGTAAAATAAAAGTTTACTGAAGATAAAGTGTTTTCTGCACTGAACTGTAGTTATACTGGAATGGGCACTGCCATATTACGTCCGTAAGCGGAAAACGTGATAGAGATAGCATAACGCGAAGGGGATTTCCTCTCTTTCTAAGCATTCTCTGCGCATACGTCAGCATTCACGTTACATTCCTACTTCAAAAGATAAATTTTTTCCTCGTTTCCACGTTGATAGCTATTTCCATGTGCTGATACTATAAAACTTTCTAACGTGACAAAGACGTTTTCTGACGGCCTGTGCCTATTCCAGTATATTTATAGTTCAGTGATTTTCTGTAACAAACAACTGAAGAATCTTTAACATTAGAGATGCGATCACTATCAAAGCAAATGAAAATGATGATAAAAATTATTATAAAATGTACATCATAGCGGTGTATTTACTAACTTTTCATAACTTTCATTGCAATATACAAACGCGATGAAAAAATTTACAAATTTACTCCTTTCATTTTTTTTTTTTTTTTTTTTAAGATATATATTGTGCGTGATTATGTGTATGTGTGCGCGCGTGTGTATAATACTTAAATAGTAGTACAATAATTAATCATCGATTAGTTCCAGTGTAATTTTAATACTGACATTGCCATAAGCTTCCAGAGACAATGTCACCAGAAAAGTGCTAGTAAATTTGATAGGTATTGTGCTGCGCATCATAATCATCAGTAGATCCCTTTGTTCGTTTTTTGTCATCGATATCCAGTCCATGTTAAATATCTCTTCGCCCAATTCAGTACTCTAAGCAAATAATAATGATTAGAATAATTCAACTGCCGTCAACTGCGATCATCTCTTAACATAAAAGTCTTGCACAGAACGTTGTTTTTTATTATTTTTATAGACTTAAAATTCTAAATCATGGCCTACCTTAGTCGTAACTTGGTTTCCAGCCCAGCAATACATAAATATCTGCACAAACGTGCAAATTACGTAGACAGAATAAGTAGACAGGTTTTCAATTGTCATATGAGAAGACAGATAGAATATAGTTAAACATATAACAAAAGTACTGGTGAAAAATTGAACGAAGATGATTTGACTGAACACATCGTTGATCATTTCAGCAAGTCTATAAATATTTGCATATTATGGTACAAATTGTATATTACATTATAATGTAACGTACAGATAAAACGTTATTGTGACATATCATATGGGATTATTATAAGTGTTGCATTTTAATCAATATCCCGGTATATTTTCGAAGCTAATTGTAAGCGAACAACAAAATTGCGATTTTTTTAAGGATCCGATAATTTTAAAGAGGAAATACGAGGGCGGTCCGATAAGTACTTAGCCTCACCGCCCGGTGGTACCAGTATCGCAAGAGAAATTTACTATCGTGTAACACATTCTCGTAGACGGCTACTGTCAAAATTTCAGCCGAATCGGACTCGTAGTTTTGTTTTGACTGCATGTGGAAAAATGGAAAAAGAGCAATATCGGTCGGTGATTCGATTCTTGTTTTTGGAAGGGAAATCGCGCAGCGAAATTAAAAAGCGCTTGGATGCTGTGTACGGTAACTCTTCTCCTTCGATGGCGACCGTCAAAAATTGGTTTAACGAGTTTCAACGTGGTCGCACGTCGGTTTTTGATGAGCCACGCCCAGGTGCCCCGAAAACGGCTACCACGGAGGATAACGTGACAAAAATCCACGATCTCGTATTGGCAGACCGTCGATTGAAGATGCGCGAAATAGCTGAAACAGTAGGCATCTCAAAAGACCGCGTGAGTCATATCCTGCATGAAATTTGGGCATGAGAAAGCTGTTGACGCGATGGGTGCCGCGTTTGCTCACTCCGGACAACAAGCGCAATCCGAAGGAGTTTCTGCATCGTTTCGTGACCGTCGACGAAACATGGATCCACTGATACACACCAGAGACCAAGGAACAGTCGAAACAGTGGACTTCAGCCGGCGAACGTGCTCCGAAGAAGGCGAAGACTGTCCTATCGGCCGGAGAGGTGATGGCCACCGTTTTCTGGGATTCACAAGGTGTGATCTACATCGACTACCTGGAGAAGGGCAAAACGGTCACAGGGCTCTACTATGCCGAATTATTGGGCCGATTCGACGCCGAATTGCAGAAAAAACGGCCCCATTTGGCGAAGAAAAAAGTGCTCTTCCACCATGACGACGCACCGGCTCACACCTCCGCCGTCGCCACGGCCAAATTGGTCGAATTGCACTACGAACTGCTGCCCCATCCACCGTATTCTCCAGATTTGGCCCCGTGCGACTTTTTTTGTTTCCAAACTTGAAAAAGTCACTCGCCGGGCAGAAATTTGAGTCGAATGAGGAAGTCATCGCCGCTACGGAGGCCTACTTTGCAGATCTCGAGAAAACGTATTTTTCAGATGGGTTAAAGAAGTTGGAGCATCGCTGGGTCAAATGTATCGAGCTAAAAGGAGACTATGTTGAGAAATAAATCGCCACTTTTCCAAAATTTTCGTTTTTCTTTTGTAGGCTAAGTACTTATCGGACTGCCCTTGTATATTTTTATAAAATAAATATATATCTAGTGGGAAACACCAAGTAACCTGATAAATTTTTTTTTATATTTAGTTATGTATAAATAATTTTATATAAATAATTTTATATAACAATCATGCATAATTATATATTATTGTACATAATTATATATATTTTAATGTATATTGAACATATTTGATATAATAGTTATGTATAATTGTACATAATTATTATTTACATTTTTTTAACGAAATTATAATTGTTTATCATCTGCATTAGCATCCACCTTTGTCATAAGATTAAAAAATATAACTTCCTAATCAATAATAATCACGTTCTATAATATAACTGCATCTATTTAAAAGATTTGATGGATATTGTATTTTCATATTTATCCCAACTGTACTATACGTATAAGACCATAGCGCAACATGAGCACAAATATCTCCTCTTTATGCTTTTTGTTACATGTACATACAGTTTTAGAGCTTATGCAACGATATTTAGAATTTATTCTAAGATGCTGTTGTACATGCAAAACAGGAGCACGAATATTAATTATCTGGATACTTGCTATGGATCTTTTTAGCCAACTAATATATATTTTGTTTACATATTTTACATTATTTTAATTTTAACAGATCGTAGAGTAAAACACAAATCGCTTTTTAAAGGAACATGCACCATTGCAGAAGACAAAATATTTCTATACGTTAGCGATATACTTGGTACATATACGTATATTGAGTATTATTTAACATATTTAGAGATACTTGACATAAAATAACTATTATTTGTTTGACGAACCTGATTATACATAAATGATGAATAACATGTTCCGATAATTTGCTTATTTTATTCGATGTTTTATTTAACCAATTTGTCGGAATAGCTTCCTTCTCATCATGTTTGATCATTTTCTGAAGACGATGTAGCAAAATTTCAAATCGTGCACATATTTGTAGGCAAAATCCTAATACCATAGTTTCTATTGCAACGGTTGCAGGTAAGCCAATAAGTATACCCAGTATCTCTTGAACAGATGTAAAACAGAATACAAGAGTCGAAGTGCAATCCCAAGGTACCCACACGAACCCATAGGGTATTTGGCCGTGTAGCATATAGAGTACACCTCCAAACGCACAGGATAATCCCGAGATTGTACACAAGATTATATAAGACATGGTATAAAATCTATATTTCAAAAACACATAATAAATATATAATAATCGTAATGAAAACATGTAATAAGGACAAGCAAGAACTATTTCAAAATTATGCAAATTGACAACACTTTTCAATAAAAGAATCGATAATATATTGTATAAACGGCTATTTAATAAAATTGAGATGAATAAATAATTTTCAAAATAAAAGCCAAATTATAAATTTAATTAAATAAATTTTTTAAAAAACAAGATTTTAAGAAAATGATCTATAAGGCTCAGATACAATAAATGAGATAAGAAATAAGGAACAAGAAACAAAAAATGTGTTTAATATGTTGGAATAAGGAACAGAGAATAACAGTTTAGTATGTTGAATATGAAACATTTTATTAATTCTGTATTTTTTTCACATGATTTCTTATTTATACTAGATTGCCCTATCTTTGTTCTCTTTTTTTTTTCCAAGAAATATACGTGCAAAATATGCAAGTTTGTAATTATAGATCAAAGATATTTTATTTTAAATTACTTATTTGTTTCAATTTTACCAAATAGATGTATATATAATATATTATCGATTCGCTTACAGATTTGATATTGTCGAAAGTCGCATCAGTACCAACCTGATTGTATAATCAAATTTCATCTGGATATCAATCTCTTCCTCGTCACAGGCTTTGTAAGGATTTGTTTGTAATATTTTGATCAAATTAATAATCTGATCGCGACGAGTTATAACAGTAATTACTTTGAAATACCCGAGCAGTATCGCGATATTAAAAAACGAACACGCGACCAAATTTTCCAAGCCATCGACAATAAAGATGACATACATCAAGTGAGTCAGTAGCAGATACGTCATAAGATACATCGAAAAGAAAGTGAATATTTTATACATCAACTTGGAGCATTTCGAAGTCCATTCAGTTGGTTGCCAGAAACCAGAGATGGTCAAAAGTAAAAAGTTGAGAGAGAGTATTTGCATTTCTAGAGTTGTTATAATCAAAAGTGAAAAATATGATCGTAAAAAGCTATATAAAATCACAAGAAATATTAGCAGGAAGATCCTATTATGATCGAATAAGCCTCATCTTTAATTAGCTAAAAATAAATCAACTTTATCAATATAAATACAAATTAAAAAGTGTCAAATAATATAATAGTTTTTATAATATTGTTTTGAATTTTACAATAATTAAGTTTTTGTAAGATAAGCAAAAATAAGCATCTGAAAAAAATAAGCCCTAAAACCGATACAGTAGACAGTAATACATAGCAATGCTTTAGTTTTCATTTTTTAATATGAGTCATATGTACAAAATATTTAAATAAATTAATATGTATGTATGAAAATTTGTAAAAATTTGTCACACACACACACACACCGATATAAAACGGTTTTTGTTGATTTATAAATATCTTATGATGTTCTACAAGATGCAACATGTAGCGTGATATACAGATTAGGTTAGGTCACTCTATTAGATATTATTTTAGTAAGTCACTCCGTTTAGGTATTAAGGGGATGCTAAAGTCGTCCTTTTTTACCGACCAAACGTTAATTTTCGGGCACGCCGTTCTTCTAATTGCATTTACAGATTTAAAAATTCTTTTCCACAATTAAAGTATAGACAGTAATGTATAACGGACGCTATATAAGGATAAGAAAAATATAAAAAATTGAAAATAATTTTCCAATTTTTTTCGTTTTCATTATCCTTTTACAGCGTCCGTTATACATTACTGTCTATACTTTAATTGTGGAAAAGGATTTTTAAATCTGTAAATGCAATTAGAAGAACGGCGTGCCCGAAAATTAACGTTCGGTCGGTAAAAAAGGACAACTTTAGCATCACCTTAATTTAATAGATAGATATAATGTTTCGTCTTTTCTTCTATCCTATATGATTTTCACTATCTTATAGTTTTCACAGTCTGTCTTATTAACAGGTGTGCCAGTTTATACTGCACCTCGATTTTAGATTTAAAATCGTATGAGAAAAATAAGAAAGTGAAAAACTTAAATAAATTAATTTTATGACACCACAAACATGTAAAATGATCTAATATTATTAATAATATCCTCGCTATGTTTAAACTGTGTAATTCACAAGAAATGTAAATTCTATTCTTGCTTTTGAACAATTTGTTAGCAAATTTTATATAAAAAAACCACGTATATATGAATTATAATTTTCTACTTTTTCTAAATATTTAAATAGATTATATGATTATCAGTATTAATAAATACATTTAGTTTTTGAGAAGTAAGAGTACTTTTTTCGTTAGCGATCGTTTTTTGTTTATATCAGTAATGTTAACGTTGTTACATTTTAGTAAATAGTAGAGAGGAAGGTAGTATTACATGTATTAGCTGTGTACAAATATTTTTATAAACTTACTTGTTACGTATATTTTGGAGTACATCGCGCAGTAAGTATATGCTTTACTTTATACACACGTTTTGTAATGAACGTTTATAACAAAATGGAATCAAATAATTACTACAGGATTCTTAGTAAGTACAATTTGTCTATCGATGAAAACGACTATATAGCAATGTGCACACGCGACAAAGGTTCGCAAGTCACTACGATTAAACGTTACAGTCTTACCATCCCTGCACGAATGATACATTAATAATTTGGCTTTGCGGTATCTTCTCGGTATCCTTACTACCAGCATGAAAGTTGTAATTATAACAGTGTTATTTGATACAATCGAGGAGTTTCCCTCTCGATAAATTTCAACATATTGTCACGTTCCCACGTAATGAAATAAATACGCTGCGTTTAGAAGACACGAGTAAATTTTTCATGAGTTTGATTCTTGCCTTATTTAGTTCTTCGATGTATCTAACGAACGAAACCCGGTAGTCTGTCATCACCAATTTTAATGAAGCTTCGTATTATTTACTTACGCTAATAGTATGGTAAAGTCGTCGAACCCTTAAGATATTCTCGAGAAAATTGTGGTGAAGGTCTTTCTATCAGTTAATATTACGGATAATATACCTTTATGGAAGAACAGTCGAATCGGTGGCAGAAGTGATCGACGTTGATACATTAATTTAGGATTTTAGGTTCAATCTCTGATGAAACTTTTTTCAAATTTTTTTTTTCTTTTTCATTTATACTTAAATTATTTTCAAAGTTTTTATACAATTTTTAAGTTTTGTATAAATATATTTTGGTTACTTCTTTTTTAAAAAGTATATGTGACATTTTAATTGTAAACACATTAAATTAAATACTAAAAGAAAATTGGAATAATAGAGAAACGGATTTGCTAAAATATATCTAAAAATTGTACTAGATACAAATCTAAAAATAATTGTTAAACCATCAAAATAATTATGTAGGGCTCACAAACTAATTGCTAAAATGTCAAAACTTTTCACAGCGTTGCTTATGCTAAGCTTAAACGTCCTACAAAATTATTTTGATGATCAAAATTATTTTTAAATCTGCATTCAGCTAAATTTTTAGACGATCCAGCAAAATTAACAAAAATTCTGCACAATTTTCTTTTACAAATTGCATACTTTAAACAATAGTAGGTATATTATTGATAATCATTTTATAAGTGTTTGTAGCGTTCTAAAACTATTTTATTTCTTTTTTCTTTTTTTTGTACTGCTTTAAAAATAAAATTGAGTGCCAAAACCACGAGCATTAGCATTAGTCACTGTGCCGTTGATTTCACATTTTCGCTTATCTGTAAAAGATGTTAATGGTGAGAGAGAAACTTTAAATTTTTTTTCGAGAGTGAATAGTAAATACTTTACGGCTTTTCACCAGTATTTAGTATTAGTAAAGTGAATATTACACATCTACAAAATTTTATTAAAATCGGTGACGACAGACTGTTGGATTTCCTTTGTAAGTGTAAAAGGCGATTTTAATAAAAAGAATTAAAAGAATCACTAAGCGTTCACTAAGCTGCTTTTTCATTGCTCTTTATGCAGCCATACTCTCATGAGTCTCATGCAAACATCTATTGTAAAATTCTTAAGTAACAATATTAACGATACAACAGGTATTCAAATGAATCAATATTTTTTCTCATCAGTACATTTGCATGCTCTTTTTAAGGCTGATTACTGATGCACTAACGATACTTTGTAAATGTAAATTTCTAGATTTGGACTTTGCGTCGCGACATATATCTCCGCTCGTAGAGGAAAATAAAGAAAAAATAAAAACACATTTATATACAATCTGTCTGATAAGAATGTGGTCAGCCTAGTTTGCAAAAAAATGTAATTAAAAATATTTGAGAATATGCATGGATACATGCATATTCTATTTAATTAGAATTAAAATGCAATAAAAGAAAGAAAACATTTTTATTAAATAGAGATTGCATTTTATACTTTTATTATGTAATTCAAACCCAAGCTATCAATTGATTGCTTCAATTGTTGTTGTATTAAAATCCGATAATATCGAGAACTCTGGCCGCGACTGCCCGGCTCAAACATACAAATGCATACAAATATACAGTTTCGCACTATAGCAAACATTACCGTGTTTTTTGTGTGTCGTGCGTGCGTGCGTGCGAGTGCGCGCGCGCGCGCGCGTGTGTGTGTATGTGTGATACATTTACGTAATAGATACTATATAATATTTATCTTTCATAAGCATATGTAAAAAAAAATTTTTGATGGCAGTGACTAAACAGTGACAGTTACGTTAAAAATAGAATTGTGAGAATTTTGCTGCAAATACTATCTTAAAAGCATACGTTTTCCTGAGAGAACACAACATATTGGAATATTAATTTTTCCTCAATTCCAAGTTGTAAGATTATGTCATAATTACAGCAATGGAAAGTATCAGCTGCGCCACTGAGAGCCACTATATAGGATGTTAATAACTGTCATTGACTTTACTGAGGTCGTACGTCCATGGGTTTGCAATTGAAAATGTACACATTTAGTTATTTGTAGTACCTCAAGAACCCTTTATGTCGCATGTTCTTCCTATTGATTATAAAGGATAAAGATATATCATGAAGATATATATCTTCATCAACGCGAAAGACTGTAAGTACAAATTGAAGTTACACGCTAGATCATATAATTCTTATGTAAAACTGTATTATAATAGAATATATATATATATATATATATATATATATATATATATATATATATATATATATATATAACAGATAAGTTGTAAAAATATCTCAAAGCTATTTATTGTATGATACATGCAGATTGAAACAAAATCACGAGATAATAATCTCGAGTGGCGTAGAATATACATCTTATGATATAAATGCTGAAAACAATTACATGTACATAGAATTAAGTCACATGTGTTCGAAGTTAATTATCAAAATTATAAATAATTATTATATAACTACAATTAGTGATTTGGTGATAACTAAATGTGATATTTTGCGTTTATTCAAATTTTAGACTTTAAAAAGTTTTCACGCATATGATTGTATTATTATGTATAATATTTCTGTAAATAATGTTCTTCATTTAATTCATTAAATCCCAGGAAGTTTTTTATATGTACTTTCTTCTGTTTCAAATTCTTGGTCCTCGGATTAAGATTTTTAGACCGCAATTAACACTTAGAGTTAAAAAGAATTGCTTTTTTTAATCTCTAAATACTAATTGCGATCTAAACTCCAATAATTTTGAACAAGTTGCTTTTTCTAGTGGAAATTTAGCCGGCGATGGAAAAAATCTGAAAAAAATATAAAGGTTAAAAGTGGAAATAAAGAAAGTAAAAAAACTCCTAGGCAGGGGCTTATAGGCTAAAGAAGACAAAAAGGTAAGAAAGAATCGATTATAACTAATAATAACTTTAAAACTAAAGTAAAACAAAGAATCAAACGTTTCTAATACAAGCAGTTTTAACGTTTTAATCGCAAAAATAAATTTTTACGAGGATTTATGTGCATTATGTGCATACTTTCTGATTTAATATGAAAAATTTAATTGATGCAACGAAAATTATTTTAATGTTAAGACGTCTTTAAAAAGACTCCTTTTGAAAATTTATCTTAAAAACGTTTTTTCAGACATCTTATGATACAATTTTAGAATTTATGCTGTTTACTTGTGAATATGTGGATCCAAATAAATTTTTATTAGAGTTTTATCAGTATATGTAAAAAAAGTTCAATTTAATTTGTAATGCTTCTTCTTCATATATAAAATTTGCAAATAACTATTACAAAAGGCGATTTTACATAAGATTCGTTCTCCAATAGCGCATTCATACCAGTCATAAAAGTGGTTAAATTGTAAGACGCGCGCAGTTGTGTTTCTATTTTTATTTGTTAATTTAATGCTTCTTTTTTATCTTTTTTTTTTAATTCTACGAATACAAAAAACCGAAATAAATAAACAAAGAACTGCGCTTTACGGTACTTTAGAACCATTCGCAACTATGATACATGTAACGCTATTATAGAAGTCAGAGCAAACGAAAAAAAAATTAAATAACTTTAGAAATTAATTAGAATCATGTTTACATTTTACACAAATACTCAAACATAATAATAGAACAATCTATAAAGATTTTTTAATTTTTGATAATACGTTACTTATTTAAGGTGCGACAACAATTTTTAAAAATATTTTTAAAACATTTGAAAAACATTTTTAAAAGCGTTAAAAACAATGGAGTAAGTCCTTTATGTCATTAAAAAAAATGTTTATTTTAATGAAAGGATATTTTTAACGTTGAAATATGCTTATTTCAACATTTGAAAAAAAGTTTGTCTTTTAATATCAAATAAATGTTTTCAAAATGTTTACAAAAAAAAACATTTTTAAACTAATTATTTTAACACTTTTTAAAATGTTTTAAAAATATTGGGATACATCTCGAAATCTTATCTCTCGTTTCAAGCAGTTTGAAGCGAGGAGAGTGCAAGGAAGTACCGCTGACATAAGAGACTTCCCCTACTCCGCTTGCGCCAATCATGTCCTCTGATGTCCTCTTACGGCACGTGTGGACAGTACGTGCGAAGTGTGCGCCGTGAGGTCGACATAACCTCAAAGCGCGTCATTATGCGTAATCGAGCCGCGACGGGCGGCCTGTGAGCGTTTTGAGGTCGTCGCGCACGGAATCGCGCGCGCACGTCATCGCCTCACCGTTTGCCTCTAATTGAAAGAAACAGGGAGACATGGCGATCGCCAACGTCTTATTACGGCTGGACGTCGCGAGGTTTACCGGAGTCAGAGTAAGTTTCCCCGCCACCACTCTTTTTCCTTTTCCTTTTACGAGCGCGGCTGTCACGACCGATCTGTTCCCCGGTCTTTTTTGTTTATAGCCCGTCCATCCTCTTGCTCTTTCTCTCTTTTTCTTTTTCATTTCGGCGTACTCGAGATCGCGATCGTGCGTATACGTGCTGCTTGTGCCACTGTGCGTTATTATTGTTCGTATTTTACATAATGCTCTTTCATAACTTTGTCATTGTGCGAGGCATTATTTTTAGTTTTATGTATGCAACGCACACTATTCGACGAAGGTGTAACGCTATTGGAATATTCGAAGGTCGTGTTCGCTTCATCGATCCATTTTATGTCGATCTCTCCGTATTATCAGCCATTGATAAACAATTTATCATGTGTCTTGTGATGAGTGCTCTCGTTCAAAGTTCTTGAGATATTTCATTAAAAAATTGTTATTTGTTTTAAACATTTTTATGACAATCTGTTTAAATTATTATCATTGATATTTTTATTTCAGAAAAATTGCTATAGTATTTATAATCAACATTATTATTACCTATGATTTACTATATAATTTTAAAAGAATATATTCAATTGTGTTTTCTTTTCTTAAAATTGTACAAGATAACATAACTTTGTACAACGATATAAATATGTGAAATTTATATAGAAATAATTTATTTTGTAATAAAAATTTTGTAATAAATTTTTGTATCTTGATGCCACTTTAAGATAAAAATATAAATAATTTAATTTTATAAATGTAAAGTTCTATATCTTTTGTACTCTATTTAAAAAGCCTCAAAATTTCATATGTGTTACATATAGCTTTAAATAATATAGCTTTATTAATTTTTGTTTGCAGCACTTAAGTACAAAACCAAAATTTGGTTTACTTTTTGATATTGATGGCGTCATAATACGAGGCAAAGAAATACTACCACCCGTGAAAGAGTCTTTCAAACGGCTACAAGGAGGCAATGGAAAATTTCGCATTCCCACGCTGTTCGTCACCAACAGTGGGAATTCACTGCGCAGTCAGAAAGCGGCGGAGCTGTCAAAATGGATAGGCGTCGAAGTCACGGAATCGCAAGTCGTGTTGGCTCACTCACCATTACAAATGTTCGACTATCTTCATAACAAACAAGTTCTCATATCTGGTCAAGGTCCAATAACTGATATAGCTCGAGAACTGGGCTTCAAGAAGACGACAACTATAGAGGAGCTAGTAAAAAATTTTCCATGCTTAGATTATATAAACGTGAACAAGAGAAATCCGATTTGTGGTCCAATCGATCCAAATTTTCCACAAATTGAGGGAATCTTGCTCTTGAGCGAGCCTGTAATTTGGGAAACATCATTGCAATTAATGGTAGATCTTCTAGTTACCAATGGGATGCCCACAGGATTGCCTACTGCTCTTCCATACCCGCACATTCCAGTGTTGGCATGCAACATGGATTTGCTGTGGGCGTCGCAGGCACCGATCCCCCGATACGGCCACGGTGCTTTCTTATTGTGTCTTGAAAACTTGTACAAAAAAGTCACAGGGAAAGACATGACATACACTGCTCTAGTTGGAAAGCCTAGTGAAATTACATATTACCATGCTAATCAAATGCTCGTTAATCACGCTAGAAGCATTGGCATTGACAATATCGATACAATTTATGCTATTGGGTGCGTATCATATAGAAACATTTATTAAATGCGTTGATAGATTTTCTTTACGCAATATCAAACATACATTTTAAAATAATATGGAATAATCTACATATGATTTTTACAGCGACAATATTAATACCGATATTTTCGGGGCGAATCTATATGACAAATATTTATCCCACTACGAGTCTGGAGAGGGTACCAAGTCCCGAAGCCTGGAGAAGCTCCTTGGCAAGAACTTGAGGGACCCCAGCGCGAAGGCCTGCATTAGTATTTTAGTCGAGACCGGCGTGCACCAGCGAGATTCCCAATTTATACCTGAACATAGTCCCAGGGATTTCTTGCCGGTCGACGATGGTCTATGTAAGCCGGCATTTATCGTAAAAGACGTCGGACATGCTATCAATCTTGCGTTTAAAGAAGAGAAGTTTGAATAAGTTAGCATAATAGATAGCCTTGGGATATTCGTATCCTTATATCATCAGAGAAAAAGAGAAGGAGAGAGAATGAAAGAGAGACAGAGAGAAGAGTGTGCAAGTAACGTGAGTATTATAAGCAAATAATCTCTCTTTTAGAAGTGTTAGTCTTTATTATAGACGACGTTTCGCAGTAAAGAAACAGAAAATAGCAAGAGAGGCTATAAATATAATACGTTATGAAAATATTATATATTTAGTTTGCTCCTTTCTCAGTATCTTTCTTATTCTTTTTAACTGCCTATTTAACAAAAGAAAAATATATTCTAACTCTTCTTGTGAATTTCATTAATTAAAAAAAAATTAATTACGCGAAAACGAAATAAATTCTCAGATTAATTTATATTGTAAATAGTGAAATAAAAAAGAATATTGCCATATTGTACATACAGTTGAGTCGATAAACAGACGTACATATATGAAAGATTTTTAGTATGTTACGACGTACATATATGAAAGATTTTTAGTATGTTTACGACAACTGAAATATAACTTTGTTCAGACAACGGTCTGATGCACGCCCCAGGCATAATTTGATATCTATTTAACGCTAAAATTTCACTAGATGATTCGTGTACGATGTACACGAATTCTAAGTGTACATTTTGTTACAGATGATTCTGTCGTAGTTGTATCGTAAACTGATTGTGAGCTGAACATACTTTGTCCGCAAAGTATACTGTGCATTATGCCTCTCTTAATCGAAAGCAATGCAAGATATATAAAAGTGATATATACAACACTCCTAATATAGATAAATAATAAATAATAGGCATATAGCAACTTTGATTGGACGCACTAGTGCACATTGTTGCACATTAAATAAATCAACAAAAAATCAATAAATAGATTAAACTGCGAAATATCGTCATTTTACTTAGTGTACCGTTTGAAGAAATATGTATTTTATTATTTGACACATTTGCATTTCATTTTTACACTTATATTAAATCAGTGCTTTAATGTGCATTAGTACGCACGAGTGAAGTCCAATCAAATTCGCTATTTTGATCCAATTTGATGCTTTTAAAATTTGCAGCTGGCATACATTGTGTTCCGAGGATTATATGCAAAAGTATAATCTATATTAAAAGTAATACACGTATAGATTATACTTTAAAATATATGTATGTATACTACATATATAGTCAGGTCTAGTCTTAAAATGCAGCTCGTTAGCGAATAAATAACAAAAACATAGAAGGATTTTTGTTGTTACATAGACTAAGACCAAGGAAAATTGTTGCCTTTGGTTGCGCAAACAAATCTATTAAAGTCTATTAAATAAATTCGAAACAATCGACGAGAATTTATTCTACGAAATTACGTTATTGATTTGTAGAAGCAAGAACTGGTATATAGGATTTTTAAAAGATTTTTTTTTTACAATATTTCAACACCGCTTCTTAATTTTGAAGATCTGAAATTTATCTCTACTGAATAAATTCCTGTCCATTCTTCTCTCATTAATTTCTTTTTGTATAAAATATCTCGAGATGTGTAGATAATATTTTAGAAACTGATTACTCAACATTTTTACTAAAGTTAATCGATTCTAAATTAAAATTATAAAACTTATCCTTAAAGTGCCATTTGTGCGTGCTCAGACAGCTTGCGTATAAAAGTCGCATGAATTAACGAGTTAATCCGAAGGTAAAAGCGCACATTTATATTTTGTACTTGTTGCCCTTACGGCGCAATTTTGACACAACGATAAAATCAAATAATAATCACTAACAACGCGTTAATGTCTGTCGAGATAAAGACTGACCAGTTAAATAAGCTTTAAATGAACATCACGAACAAACCGGCTTACTATTCATTCGCGACAATGAGGTATCGTGCAACGGTCAAAGCTACAGCGATCACATGCCAATAAAAGCTTCTGCCTCTGTCGCCAGAATCACTTAATAGTTAAATAAAAAAAAGAGATACATTATACTAATATAAACACACTCATGCATATACATATTATGTATATGATCTCTTAAATGATTTTGTAAAATTATACATTATACATATATTTTTTTATTGTTAAAATTTATATATGTTTGTATTATATATTATATTTGTAATATATACATGTATATGTAATTATTTATATATTTCACATTCACCCACATGCATAATATATACCTTAGTATAGTGGATCTCTCTTATATCAAGACAGTTATTATATGTGTAGGAAATGTCGCACTTTATCAATGGCAATATTAATAATATATCTCCTTATTATCAAATGTAGAATTCTCATGTAGCCTCTGTGACTTTTATGGAGCAAATTAGAATTTATTTTAATAAATCGCAGGTTTATTTATTTAAATCACCCACCTTTGTGACCTTCGATGAAATCAAATTCTGTGAAAATGGCTTTGAACCTATATATCAAATTTTTTTTATTTTTAATTTTTTAAAAACTTGTGATCAGTATTCATCTCGTGTGCTACCTATCTTGTAGGATACACAATTTGCATGCTGGCCCTGTTAGCTACATATAATTATTCATGCCACAGACAACACGACGGCTGAGTCTCATGACCCTTGAGCTGAGCCATCACACATTCGATTAAATAATTCGATTGTACTCAATTTGGCAACGATTCCGGCGGCTTAAATAAGTTCATACAATGAGTCCGTTCTTTAACCCGATGCCAACTATAATATCTGAAAACGCAACGGCTAATTCAACGCCGATTAGCACGCGAAATTATTTCCGCATTTCAACTTTCAACTTCAAATTTTGCAGAAATAAAAATAAAAAATAATGCTTATAAATATTTAATAAAATTAAACAACAAAAAGCTCATCAATTAATAAGTATTAAACATTATATGTTTGTTTAATTAAATTTTTTTTACGCCCCCTCTATTTTACAAAAGGCTTTTATAAAAAATTATTTTTTAGTAAATCTTTATACATAAAAAATACTATTCGACAATAATCAATAATGTGACGAACAATAGAACTATCTGTAACAAATTGTAGTAATCATAAAACTGTATAAACGTTAAAAATTTGTAATTATAAAAATGTTCCAGGGATTTTGCGAATCCCGAAGAAATTCCTGAATGTCTTTTTATTCAACAATTTATTGGTTTAACTAAAAAATAGGTATTAATATACGCGACCTATATTTTATTGTTAACGGTTTACATACGCTCACAGGTTTTTAGCTGTTCTAGATTGAGAGTTGCGAGTATGGTAATATAACGCGAAGAGAACTGGCATAACCGGCATGACCAGCTTAAATCCTGATACGACGATCTGATTAGTATTACTTTCTAAACTGTGAACACGGCTCATCCTTGTACAAACCATATGTATTTATTCTACAAATTGTCATCATTGATCTTAAATTTTCAGAGTTATTACACAGAGAAATATTTTTGTTTTATGTATTATATTTAATTGGATTACTTAATTATTAATTCATTATTATATTTCCATATATCTACTGATAAAGTAGAAGGCGATGACAAGACTCTCCGCGTTTGAATCGTTAAAACTAAATTGATTCTATTCTCGATAAAATTATTATATTTTATTAAACTGCGCATTACTTCGCGTTCAGTCGCACTAATAGTATTTTCAAAATAATACGAAAAACTTAATTTGACGGTCACGGAATAAATAACAAATTAATTCGCAGTTAGTAAACGAGAAAGATATCACTTGGAATTATTTAATTTTTTCATTTGTACACATGCACTAATTCTGCACTATCGAAACTAAAACTGTATTGCAATAAATTATTCCGCGTAGATCATGATTTTACTGTACCTTTTTTCAATGCGTACGTTGCACATAAAAACCACATTCTAAAACTTGTGTACTATATTTCTCAATAGACGCAACGACGCTTGAATGTACGGCATGTTCCAGCGAACGATGCTGGATTAGCAATTTAACAACAAGGTCAATTACGTTAGCCTGAACTAATATTAATAAACTCGTAAATTAGGTGACTGTTTATATGCAATAAAAAGCGTAGGATGCAGCACTTGTTTAAGATTAGAATTCGAAGCTGCAGTCCTACTTCGCGTCCTACTTCAGCTGCATCACAGGGTAAAGATCACTCGTCTGTCGTGTCTCGTCTCTTTCAACATATAACTCATTCACAATCTGTAGAATAGTTTTTGTAAAACGAAAGATATCGCGTTCACATCTAAAAATATAAATAATTAATACTTTTGCTATAATTAGTTCCCTTCAATTTATCTCCATTCGGTGAACAGGTGCAACGATGATTGAAACGCGAAAGTTTAGTTCTCACGAAGATTTCACTACCGTCTCTCCTTCGTCTTATCTTGCTAAAAAAAAAGAAAGGGAGATTTCTGCGCTCGATTTTCCGGGGTTGGTAAATAATGTGGGAAATGTTCGTTGCGCCAGCAACGGTAAATAAAGTACACACAGTATAGGCTTTAATTAACGCGAGTATATTATATAGATTTTTATATTAGATACACGTTATATATACACAGTGTTTGATGCAGTAACATCGGCAATTGTGGCTTGCCTTTCGCTATTTAATTCTCCTAAATTTAATCCGGTGACATTAGCAGTTTTTATTTCTTCTTCTTTTCGCTATTTTAACACATAACTAACGACTTGCGACAGACAGGGGAGAGACATGTGGATCTTACGTAACACATTAATAACATGTGTCGCGGGAACGCTCGCGTGTTAGTAGATTTGTGTTACAGTGATCTACACGGTGGAAAAATATGAGCCGCGTATACAAAACATTACGGGTTTTTCCGCTGAAAATTATATATATATATATATATATAAAATATACGCAGTAAACTACGCTGTACAAATTGCAATTTATAATTTAAAAAAAAAGTAATGCATGACTGCAAAGTCCATAAAAAAGACACGCGTTTCAGAGCTATTTTTCTCATTCGAGAAGGAAGGTTTTACATAGATATATCTTAATTTCCGTACAATTAAGTGACCGTTTCCAGCGGAAAAACCTGTAATATTTTGTATACGCGGCTCATATTTTTCCATCGTGTACGAGGTCACTGTAACATAAGTCTAATGACAAGCGAGCGTTCTCGTGATGCACGTTATTATATACATATATATATACATATATATAATATTCTACTACGATTCTGTAATTAGTGTTCTACAGGCCACAACTGTTGTATTTGATCAACATGGCGTCTCCGTCTTCAAAATACAGTTACATATTTGCAAAGCACGCGCGATTTTAAGAGTATTATATTTTTATCACGATTTAAGTACAAAATTTTTTCTCACTGTATGTTTATCATAAAACGCGGCGATCTTACTTGAAACTAAGGCGGCGTAACGTTAAATAAATTCTAGAATCAAAAAAATCATATCTGATTATCGTTGAATAAAATGCAAGATGATGCGCAGTCCGATATTGTATTGTATAGTTTGTATATTAAAATGTACATAAAAAATTGTACATGTTTTGCTGTCTAAATGATTGTTGCAATTCTCGACGCTAATTAAGCTATTTCTTCGCACGTTATCTAATGCAAGCATCGGACTGATGTCATACATCTTAGCATGAAGGTATATGTTTGATTCTAGCATCCATCTAGCTTTGTGTCTCGGGAATTCCTACCGTAACATTCCATCGCTCTTTGCAGCCTTTCGAGGTATTCTTGCAGAGCCTCCTCTTGATTCAATTCCCTCGCGTCGCTGGAGCGCGCGAGGGACCGCTTCTGCACGAGAGCGGAGAGCATCAGAGTCACCACTGGTAGCGTCATGCCCAGCAGGAAGGTTGGCGTCATGATATTTCTCAAGCCGTGTTTCTTGAAGCCGCGATACAGTTCAGACCAAATGCCACTTTCCTGCTCCTCCTGATGCTTGCCCAGCTTTCCGTACAGATACGGCCGAATTTTACCGGTCGTAGCGATGTAATTGTAATAGTGAGGATCATAAGACTGCGCGTATAACTGCGAATAATAGACGTCCTTCTGAGAAGGCTGATGATCGCTCTCGGGAAACCAGGCGCTCGCGTCCTCGTAGGGAATCGGTGGGTTGCTGAGGATAGGCGGTCCTCGATGGAAACCCGGTGGTTTCGTATAGATAACTTCCACTGGTGCCTTGGCCTTGAAAGGAACTAAGATGAAAAGCCGATTAATTCCAGTAAAAAGCAATTATATAATTTATTCGTGCAATATATTTCACGTGTATTTGTTTGCAACGCAAATGTATATTAATGTTGGCTCAACATAAAATAATATGCATTATACGTCACTTTTAAAAGAAAAAGTATAATTCATCATTATAAAATATTGCTTATTTTTCTTCTATAGCTGAATCATGACAGACTATAACCAAGATTATAAGATTATGTCTACATGAGTTATTTATTGTTTATGAAATTTAAATATATGAGACTTACAGTTAGAGTGATGTTTACGTAAATGGCACAAAAATGTAGTTAAGTATATTATACTCGTAACGTAGATTATATTTTATACATAAACGTTCAACTTTGGCTATGCTTGAGTCATGATGAATCGAGGATAACAATTTGTACATTTAGAAACGGAGTTATGTACATTTAATTCAATTTTCATTCATATAAATCAATTCGAAAAAGAAATGATATATCGCCGTAGAGAATGTTTACTTGGCCTTTCTTTCCGCATAAATTTGCTAAATATATGTGTATACATGATGTAACACGTGATGAACACGAAGAACGCGACGTAACTCGCATTCTTACATCAAATTAAAGGTCATACAAAGATCGAATCAATGTTCACGCATCGGAAGCGCAAAAGCATGAATAAAACAGAAAGAAATATTGAAATGAAACGTGAAAGAATGAATAATAACTTTGATGTGAAAAAAGAATCCTTATATCTCAGAAAAAAGCTATGAATAATGTAAGTCTTCAATAATGAATTTTAAAATGAGGTGAAAAAACAAAAATTATTTAAATTATAATTTGAAAAAAAAATTGTTAATCGTTTTTGCTTATTTCTTATCGAAACAATTCGTCATGCTTTTCTTCTCTGGGGTACGTTTCTTTACCTGCGATTGGGCCTTGGTACAATGTCGGCGTTATCCTGGATTGCGCGAAGGGAAACGGTTTTCCGCGTATCCTTCTCATTCTCTCTCGCCACATCGCCGGCGTTAGCATGTCGTTCCTGGCTTGGAAAGCGGGCACAAGTGGCACTGGTTGCAGCATTTTTTGTCCCAGGACGACTCCGGTGGGTGTCCTAATCACGGGCTGTACCGCCTGTACCATGGTTGGTTGTCCCACGTAGCCATAAGTCTGGCTAGCGGGCGGCAACAGTTGTCGCTGATCGGTCTGCGGCATTAGCTGCTGCGGCGCTAGCTGGACCTGATCCAATTGCGACGTCAACTGCACCTGCTGCTGGTTCACCTGAGGAACGAGCAACGGTTGCTGTTGCTGTTGCCGAACATGAGAGATTGGTTGCTGTTGCTGAACGTGAGAGATCGGTTGCTGTTGCTGAACATGGGAGATCCGTTGCTGTTGCTGAACGTGCGAAAACGGTTGCTGTTGCTGAACATGAGAGATCGCTTGAGGATTGAGGGGCTCGATCGATTGTGACTCTTGACCGACAATCGCTTCCGACGATCGCGATTGATCCTCTGGCGACTGTTGACTGCGGAGATAGTGCTCGAGAGATAAACGAGATTCCTCGGGTGTCCTGGAGTTCAAGAACGAGTTTAGCGCGACCTCCGCCTGGCTGACCGGCAAGTTTCCAGAAGAGTCTTGTAACTGCCGAGCGGACGTGTCCGATTGGAAGGTCTGCACTGAAGATGACGTCTGTGATTTGATAAGATTATCGATTTCCGCTTGCTGTGAGCGTCCATGGTTTTCGGATTCTACGATCGGATACAGCTTCTGAGGACGGGACATCCCGGGATTAGAGAGATCGATCGAGGCGTCATTTTGCCTGGCAGACTTCTCAGAGAGATTGCTCTCCTCCGCGATGTATTCGGTGAACTCCGTAAACGGATTTCCCTCGTAGTTGAGCTGGCTATTCGCCAGGTCGATGGCGAGAACGAGGAGGATTGCAAACTTAATCATGATTCTGAAAAGAAAAAAGATAATTTTTAAGTGTACAGTGAGACACTGTACGAAAGATCTCATAATTATGGATGAATACTTAGGATTTCAAGGGGGAGATGGGGGTTAAAATTTATATTCACACTTTATTAAAATATTTAAATTAAAGTCAATTCTCGACCTTTAGAATTTTCAGCAAACTTTCTTAATACTTTTTCTTTTTTTGTTTATCGTGAGCACAATTTTTACATGCATAGTTCATTGAGGCAATTTGTTTATTTCAACCAGATTTTGACTCTTTGCAATGTACTAAAGACCTTTTATCGGTGCTCGTTGGACTAAGGAAATATGTAGGGCACATATTCTCGCTGAGAAGAAAGTTCCAACTTCTTTCAACATCTCCCGCTAGTTCCAATTCTATCCTCTTAAAAATTTTTCCCTGTTAAAAAGAACAACCGCCGTGAGCCACCCGCAATGCCCAATGAGAATTTAACTTATCGTTACAAAAATGATTTTCGCAATTTAATACTTTTCCCTTGTCAAAATTTAAAGCGCTCCTTCCTGCCGTTTCCTTGCGTACAGCCGTTAGCTTCATATGTGCTATTTCGGACACTTTTAATCGCTATTATATTTCAGCGAGACTTTGTTAGAAACGAAATTTCTCGTAGTAAATTTTGATGTCGGTTGTATTCTCGGTCAAGAGTGTCGACAGTGTCGGACTGCCGCTATTCCAGCAGAACGAACGAGTGTGGGATTTTTAGTGCGCCGTAGTAACGGGAGAGGGAAGAAATGGTGCTCGCGGGATGCAGCCTCGCACACGTTATTCACAATTGTCTTTAAATGCCCGCGTTTCTACGAACATCATCGTACTCGTGGCGAGTAAGTCCGGCCTAAGTAGAACGGGACGGGAGAATGTCTCCTCGCGGCAATTTCGCCAAAGTCCTTTGCCATTATTTGTAGTAGCTATCATCTAGGCAGGCCGGCTTCAACAGATGCGAGCAATCGAAGAGATGGATCGAGGACTGTAAACATGCATTATAATGCAGAAGAACGCTACGCGCATTCACAGATCGTTGATGGCGTGACACTTTCGTCGGTCAAGAGACGAAGAGCAACTAACAAAATACGCGAAAATGTTTTCAATGACTCGCGAATATTTAATTAACCTGATCTGTCCTGAATCATGCGACGTCCTAATTGGACGGGAATTTAATGAGATTCAAACTTTCTTTTTAGCATATGTTTAAAATTCTATCAGGGCACGAATCACAAAATTATACAGTAGAGTAGCGGAACATTAATACATATAACAAAAAATACTACAAAAACAAATATCCAAACATCTATTGGCGTTTCGTATCGCGTGGATCTCTGAAACGTTGAAAATATTGAGTGAGGAAAGCCGAAATACAGGGCAACGAAAGTGTACGCATGTTAAAACGCGACCCCGAAACGGGAGGGAAAAGTCGTTCCACGAGAAAGTGACGAACAACGCAAGCATGTTAGTCACGTGCCTGCTGGCCCACACATCGAGGAAAGAGAGAGAGAGAGAGTATGAGTATTTGGGCTCCAAGTTCATCTGAAGACATACGCGATCGCTGCGTCACGTTGGAGAGCTCAACGCCGCGAAATGCGCGTTCTTCTGCTCTTTCGCTTCATGTTAGAGAGGAAGTTAAAAATTGCAGACTCGAGACACAAATCTTTCCATTTCTCGCTCGAAATTATATCTATTCTTCCACCTTGTTGACGGTTGTATGAAGTATTCTGTGAATTATTTATATCTCGCCGAGAACTACTTTCCCGAGCTGGCACGGTACAACAATTAAAAGTTGCAGCTCGCAAACGCGAGGCGAGTCCGTAATTGTTCATTACATCAGCCAAGTCATTTTAGCACGTGTGCATGTGTAATGGCTTTTAGTCGTCTCATTCGATTCTACTTAATCATCGCGTTCGGACAGCACAAATATTCAAAAGGCGTAAAAGGCAAAGACCAATCTTTAATACAAGAATTAATCTCTTGATTTTTCGAACGCGCCAACGACTCAATTGCGTTTTTCCTTTCGTTATACTGCAATTCAAGATTAATCCATCTTGGATTTATTTATTATTATTGCGCAATTAATATTTCAGTTTTACTGTTACAAGTAAGACGGGAGAAAAGATTTCTGCGCGAGTGTCCGTATGAAAATTGGTTTCCGACGCAAATTGTTCTGCAACTTTATGGTCATTCCTTGCGCGATTCCTGTTCCATCGGTTGTTTCGCAGCTTTCTAAAACCGTTAATTCCATTGAGAATTCAATGTACGACCGAAATTCAATAGTGCATCCATATCCATTCAAATTATTGAGATTGACCTCAAATTCGGTCAGACGTTCGTAGAACGTATCGATTCCATTCATTCATCCTACTTTCGGTTTAAGATCGAAACCGATTCATGAAGCAAATAATTTTGGTTATTATTAGCTATTCGCGAAGATTTACCATTTTATTTTCGAATATCTTTGAGATTTAAACATTCATTTAGCATCGTGAATGTGTTATCCGCCTCATTATCCTAATTTATTCTCACATCAATTAGATTTTATTAAATTTAATGGATGACAAAGATATTACTAGCAAAGAAAGAAATATTGCTTTAAGAGATAACTTTAAAAGATAAATTGCATATCTTGAGTGACGTGTAAAGCGTAAATATGTTTTCCATAATGGATTATAAGATTTGATGACTGGAATATTTCGACTGCAGAAGATTAATCGTGTTCTCCGTTTGTAAAGATTCATCTCCAATGTTCATATATAACGATAAAAACATGTAACACTTTGTTAGACGCGTTTGATACGCGTATAATTAGCCGTGTATACGCTCTCATTACAATTATGATCGCGTTATATCTCTTTATTACGTTACAGATGCTAAATTGAAAGCTCGATCTCTAATTTTTTCAGTTTTCTTGAATTAAACTCAAACAATTAACTAATTTCACTTCATCAGATTTATTTCCGTGAAAAAGATACGTACTCAGTTTATATTCCGCACATTCCTCACACACTGCATTTAGAAAATGTCACATCGCTGTCGTGCTAATTGACGGCCATAAGGCGTAAAATAGATTTTAAAAGAAGCTTAGAGCGTTTCAAATGCGATTATTATGCGGCAAAACGTTGATCGTCTGAATTCTTTAAATTTTACACTTTACGTAGAAATCTTTTATTTTTTTGTACCCACTAATGGGTCTATTTATGATGTTGAATCGGGGAATCAAACAATTTTTACAAACAATATTTAAATGTACATGTAATAAATGAGAGGTAGTCGAGAATGATTTATTTAAGAAGTTCTCGGAATTAATAGTTGATTTTTGCTCCAGACAATAATTTAATCGACCGACAACGACAGTGACGCGACGCGACGCGTGATCGATCGATCGATCAACCTGTCGATCGTTAAACTTGACCTGATCAGCTCACCGGCAGCCAAACGAACGTACCTTCACCCTTGATCGCGACCGCGCGCGAAGAGACGTCGAGTCCCATCGGTCGGTGCGGCACCAGGAGGACTGAGATGCCGGGACCAGCCAGCCGGGAAAGGCATTCACTTCGTTCCGGGAGCGAACTCCCTACCTTGACACCTCGTCGGCAGTCGCTGTTTTACCTCGTAATTTACCTGGCCACTCGTCCGTTTCGTTCTGTGGGAGGACCGGTTCCGAGCGGCGACTGGGTCGAAACGAGTCATCGGACATCCCCAAAACTTCAAGGTTGACCGACTGGTCCGATATTTCCGGAAAAGGAAACGCTATGGCAAGAGCAGAAATCCGCGGAATGCTGATGGAGTGATTATTCAGATATGTAAATGATATATGCGAAAGCAAAATCCATCGTCACCATCGTCCTTCTCTGGTTCCAGAGAAAAAAATATAATAGATATGAGATGGTGCAACTGAGATTATGAAGATAATGTGAGAGATTGCCAGAGAATAAATGAATAAATAAATATTTCCAGGTTCATGACATTTTCCATCGTATCAATTAATTCTTTAACCGTTAGACTTTTCCACTCTAAGTAAATTTCATTTTCACGAGGCTGGGATGAAGTAATATCATTCGTGCCTCTCGACCATTACCGCGAGTTTGCATAATGGGATGTAAGCGGGTAAAAATCAAGTTCAGTTATTCGCCGCGATCCTCATCCGACATTCATCGATCACCGCGCGGATTCTGCGAAGCCGGACTAGGTCGGTCTTCGCGATCATAGTTCTCCGAGTCAATGGGACGTAACGCGATTATCGCATCTTCAAATTGGGAAGCTGGATGAACGCAGTGTGTCGCGAGCGTCGCGAGCGTCGCGAGATCCGGCCGACGAGAAGACACGAGCAGCCACGAGAACCGCATGACAAAACGCTCGCGGACGAATTGTTTGTCGAAGGTCGCGAGTCGGATAACGGTCCTCCACTGCTAAAGACCTACTTAGGGGCACGGAGGCTCGAACTCAATTCGCTCATTTGACCCCCCTGGAGTCAGGCTCACAGGCGGACCCGCGCGGCCAACCAAGCGAGATTTGTTTAGCCTCCATAAACGTCGTGAACGGGGACAGATGCGAATTATCGTCGCCGATGCAGGTGTCCTCGTATCGATGAGACAGAGACGAGTTGTTATCCGCGCGTATGAAATTTCTCACAGCGAAGTATCAAACAGCGAAGTATCAAGAATATCCTTAAATCGTAATTTTCTCTAGAATTGAAATTCCACCTAGGTAATATGATGATCTCTGAATACATTTTCGTATCGTAATTCAGAGAGATTAAACCATATCCTTCTGCACTGTCTGAAAATGAATGCGGAGCAATCTTTCAAGTATCTAAAAGTTAACGTCGTCGTATGCGACTGAAATTCAGTTTGTCAAAATTGCTCCAAATTCATTTTTTTTTTTTATTTGATTTTATTGGATAATTTATTTGATTAATAATCCTCAAAAGTTGTATAGATTCTTTGATATGTTTTCCTGAAGAGATTTATATAATTCTTAAATAATTATTGATTCAATGAAAGAGATAAAAGAAAGTAAGAGACTTCACCCAATTAAAAAAGACAGGAAATAGACGATGAGATCGCGTATAATACTCGCGATATATGTATGTGTGATAAAAATGGCATACGTTTTGCACATTTTTATCTCAATTTTTAAATCTCAAACTCTCTCTACATGCAATTATACACTTATATACTGGTAAAATGCATATGCTGCTGAATAAATATATTTCATCAAAGATAAAGACGTACGTTCTTTTTTATCTTCTTCCTACAAAATAGCAATAGATGAAGATTATTCTTCGTTCTTTTTGTTCAAAGCTGATTTCATTCCGCTTCCTGTTTCTCTTTCCTCTCTCTTTTTCTCGCGTGTGCTATAGCAAGTGCTATAAATTAGATAAGTAATCTGCAGAACGACTTTCAGCATACACAATGATATAGGAAATCAAAAACATCGTTTTCTTCTCTCGCACGCGAGAGTTAGACGGCTTGCTGGATGCGTAAAATTATTTCCTGCAAAAATGGGATTGATTAATGTACCAGGTCGATAGAGTAAAGTCACCTATTATGAGCTTTTTTCTAAAAGCTTCTAGGCTTATTTAATTTATACCATTAACTCCTATTTTTATATCTAAATTATAGTAGGTATATTTAAATTTCACCGCCAAAAGTTAGCAACTAATAATAGTTATACTTTGTTGTATATAAAATTCTTTATCAAAATTGCCGATTTTGCAAATTCAAAAAAAGAATTCCTAATATGAAACACAACACAAAGATTTTTTTTATGTGAGATGGATCTTATCGATTTGGAACCGAACCTTACTAGGTTTAAATCAGAGATAGGTAATTTTTCGAATAAAGAATAATGAATAACGAATAAAATTTTATTTACAAATAAATAATTTTTTATTTGAATAAATAATTTTTTATTTGAATAAAAATTTATTCGTCCAATAAAAATATTTTCGAATAAAATTTTATTTATGATTATTGGATAATTTTTTATTGGAATAAAAATTTATTCGTCTATCTCGAATAAAATAATTTCGATAAATATTCGTTATTTTTTGAATAATTTTTTCTTTAAATAATTATTTAAATAAAATTTTATTCGTTATTCGTATTATTCGTTATTTGCATTATTCAATATTTGCATTTTTCTTTCTTTTATCATTATCTGCATGTTAATTTCTTTTTCCATTGTTACTGTTACATCCAGTAAAAAACTAAAAAAAAAAATATTTAAACTTTGTAATATCTCCACATTCTTACATCATTTTTATCGGTTTTATAAAACTGATTTGAAAAGTGCGAATAAATTTATAGAAACGCTACAAAAGTTTATTTTCACTTTTAATTTAGAGAAACATTTATGGCTATAATTATTAAAAACATAATAAAATAATTAATATAATAAAAAATAAATAAATAAAGTAGTAAAATAAATAAAAAAATTATTTAAATAATAAGTTAAATAATAAAATTAAATAGTAAATGAAATGATAAGATAAATAGAAAACAATAAATTGAATTGCTGATTCAAATAAAATTTTATTTACAAAATTTTATTTATAATTTTTATTTGTATTATGTAAATAACGGATAATAAATTAGATTTTATTTACAAATAATAAATAAATTTCTATTCAAATAAAATTTTTATTTACAAAATCTTTATTATAGCATTTTGGAAACCTCCTAAAGTTAGAATATGCAATAATAAATGGAGATTTTTGAGTATCTCATATTACGAGTTCCACGCTTTGAGGTTTCACGATCGCCAAATTTAATATTTATAATTAAGCAAATCATCACATCTCGTATTTTTCTATTAATACAACTTTACTCTATCGCTGTACGCAGAATTTATTAACAAATACTTGTTTATTTTATAATAAACAAGGTTTAAAGACTCATCTCAATAAATCTTGACATCTAATGTGAAAAAAATTTTTTTTCAACTGCATGCATGATCTAATAATAAATTGTCCACTAAACAGATTTCACTCCAAAAGTAATAATTAAGTTTACGATGGCACCAACCACATGCGTTTATTAATGTAGCAGAAACCTCGCTACCTCATATTATAGAACCTATACCATAATACCCTAATGATCGATTAAGTGTATCAGGTCGATGGACGTTTGAAAGCCAATCCGACAATGTCGAAAGGTAGCAGAAACAAATCGCTGAAGTTACCGTTCGTTAATCTTGCAACGTTCATCTGCAGCCTCGGCGCAGCGCGCCAAATCAAAATATAATCATTTGTTTTCCGACAACCCGATGAGATTTTCAAGTGACCGCAATGCGCATTTTAACGTCTATTCGCCCACCTAACGTCACGATTGACGCTACTGATCTGGCCGTGGCTTTAATTTCCTTGCTGATCACCGTTCCGAGGTTTGGAGTTCAGACGAGCGATCGTACTCGAGCGATAAGTCTATTTATGTGGAGCAGCTGCGGAGAATGTTCGAAATAACGTTACAAAACGCTATTTCGAACTTGAGAGTCGTGACCCCCGCGTTCAATCGTATGCCGCACTCAACTATACTACTATACATATATACCGTTTCATCGCCCCTTTCCATAAATACGTACAAGGAAGAGACGAAATAATAACACCTGGGAAACAAACTACTTATTTTATTACGATAATAAGAAGTTAGGTTCGTCATTTGTTAGTAACACAGATATCTTATCCTCGTTTGGAATAAAGTGCAATGCTATATAACGAATAAAGTCATATTAAATAGTTCCAGTACAATGTTCTTCCGATTTAACTCAGAAGAGTAGAGAGCAGAAGACCTTTCAGAAGATATTGAAGAAAAAAATTAATCAATCGACTCTGCGATACTGCTTACAATGTTACAACGTTCTTTAAGTCGGGCAGTTACATTCGTCGGGAAAAACGTTAAAATTTTGAAAAAAATTAGTGTGAAAAGGACAGTGTCGCTAAACTTTCGCAATTAATTGCATTGAGCGCGAAATTAGAAGCAAAAGTTCGACGTGTCTAACTCCAAGAAAATTAAAGATAAATCGTACGTGACGTTGAACCTAAAAAATAAATTTCAATCAAATTAGGCTGCACGGGATTCTTCATGAAACGGAGCAGGATTTTGTCAAGTCGGAAGGAAAATTCAACCGAAAGCTTTGATGCAACCGTGCAAGATTTGAATCGACATTGCGGGCAATCTCGATTCTCTCGTTAGTGACGAGAGAAAGCGCGATAGATACTCTCTATACTTGGCGAATGGAATCTTGATGTAGGAGCATATCGTCGATGATTAATCGCGGATGGGTCGCTCGGTGCGCTCGCACACGGGTGCATGTCAGGCTGTTACGTAATGTCATCGCGCGCGGCTTCTCCGGCTTATCCGTGTGATTTATCAATTGTTCGGAAGAACCGTAACGGCGTTGCGAACCCGGCATCGGCGATTATCTCGGCTGTGATTCTTCGATCTCGATGAAACTATCGGCCGATGGCGATTTCCGCTCGAATCACCTACTCTCTCGCACTTTCCACATTTGGAAAGTGCAAAGCAGTGAGCGTAGGTAGGAATTTTCTTGTTTTTTTCAGACAGAGGAGAGAATCGGAGCATCCGAAGCGAACTGACTTCTTCTCTATTATCTACGAGAGAATGTTATCTTAAGTCACGTAATTATAATGATTAATATACGTTTGCAGATTATTATACGCATACGTAATCAAACCGAACGATTGCGCGATACACGAGTTTTTGTCCAATTAAACGCAAATTGAAAACAATTTCTGTTCAACTATGTTTTCAAGTTCATCTGTATTCTCGTCATCTTCGCATGCACTAACAAACTGCTTATTAAGTTTCAATTACAGTACTCGAAAAGCGGAAAATAAGATAAAAGACTCTTCACATCGTAAACAATTCTCGTGGACTTGAACCCTGAAGACTCGTGGTGCTTTTTCGGTGCATGTGCACTTAACGAAAACAGCTCGCCGTTTATATTCCATGACGTGAATTTGCGATATATGATATTCTCATTACGTGCCAGAATTATCCTCCCGATAACTCGAGCGTTCAGATTCATCGCAATTAAGTTGTACGACAAACTCATCAAAGATATCAACAAGGTCGAAAATCTAAGGTCAGAGTCTTTTCGGAGATTAATCAAGTTTATCTTGTGTTAAAAAAAAAAATGATGGAATAGCGTGCAATCTCAGAGGCTGATTAAACTACAGAAAAGAAATATGCACAGTTGGAAAATTTATGTTAAAAACATACATTGAGAAAAAGTGTCAAATTGACTAAATTTCTTCAATTCAAGTATTTTCGTCATTACATTTTTGGATTTTTAAAAAAAAAAGCTGCGTTTTATTTTTTGTTTATGTTTTATATTACGTTTGATTTAATCTTGTAAATGTTTGTAAATTCATTAAAATCTACTTTCGACCAGTATAGCCATTCTTGTTATTTAAATGTGTTAATACACTTGCCGATCATGTTAGGATTTCATTCGTCAAGTATTAAGTTAGAGCTCATTCACACGCTACGGTATTTTAACCGAATCGATGCAAACGGACTTGTTCATTCAGACAATCGTCTGAACAAATATGAATGTTGTCTCTGTTCAGATAATCGTCTGAACAAATATCATAATGTGTGAACGTAGCTTTAAATATATAAAGTAGTGAAGGAATTTAATCGCAAATTGCAAAGTATAGTCAAGTTAACAACTTTTTTTCTTAGTATACATCGCACGTCTCAAATAAGTTACTTAAATTTTCGTGTTAATTTAACACAAGATAAATATGTCAGAAAATATAAATGTAAATATTATGTAAAAAATTAACACAAAACATGTAACATTTTGATACAATTTAGAAAGAGAATTCGAGTATATAATAGAATATTTCTTCGGTAAAATTAACATTTATAACACTTTGACAAATACATTTTATTCATATTGAAAAAAAAGTTATTAACTCGAATAAATTTTTCAACTTGATTAAATTTCTTTAGTTTAAATATTTGTCTTTTAAATTAAATATATATGTAGTTAAGTAAATATATAAATGCTTATTCAGGTTCAAGTATTTATGTATTTAAGTTAAATACATGAATACTTGAATTTAAAAAATTTAATCGAATTAACAATTTTCTTTCTCAGTGCATTTATCTAAGAATTTATATTTTAAATTACTTATAAATTATGTTATTTTAACACTAAGAAATGTTGAATATTATTTCAATACAAAATATTCAAATACTCGCATTGTGTTAAATTAACACTTAGATATATAAAAACTCAAAAATGTTAATAGAAATACAAAATATCTTCTACTCTGTGAAGGATGGAAATCTTCACTTTTTTATCATTCTTTATTAGTCTTTTTTTATTAAATTTTTTTATTATCTTATGCACTAGATATAACGTAAGCGTATAAGATGGAAAAATCTGTTTTATGTAGTGCCTCGTGCCAAGGTTGCGCACCTCCACTTCCGTGCATCTGAGCACCTGTGCCAATAGCTATCCGTTCAATCCGCGCGTTTGGTGACAAGTACGTTCGATCGGTACACGTACACCGGCCACGATGCTCGTCCGGTACATCCGCACCGAGCGCCGCACTCTCCGGTCAGCCAGAAATGTACACAATATCGGCGATACTACGTGTTGTCTTATCTTCACTATTAAGAAGCTGCAACTCGTAAACAGCCGTCATTGTACCTATGTATATCTTACATGTCGCATAATATTACGCCTTCTGTCACTTCCGTAATTGCACTTTTCATCATTTTAAGCGCGCAATTAGTCTGCCGCTGAGCGATAAACGACAATGGGGGAACTAGTCGATTACTTTTGGAGTCTGACGACATACGTGTGTCGATCGTGACGCGCCGCAAGCGGTTTAGCTGTGCACATTACGTGACGTAGCGATGTATGCGAGTGAGGTCACGCGGTGATCACGTTTACAGGATCATGAAGCTATACCTGGGAAAAGTTGGGAAAACGCGATCCAGTCGGATTCACGATCAGATCGATTCGACAGAGGTCCCCTCGCGCGCATTTAGGGAGTGCTCGTGATCTCTTTCCCTTCTTTGTTTAGAAATTGTGGCGTGTGGGATGCGCGCGCGAGTCTCGTCCGAGTGTACTCGCGGCGGGAAGGGAAAAAGCGCGAAAGCCGCGCCGGACATCCGAATATCTTTTCGAACCTTCCTTCCCATTACATAACGACTTCCCCGCGAAGATCGTGGGACGTTTCGCGCTCTATCGATCAACGACATTCGAAAGAGAGCGCGATAGTAGGCGCGTCGCTCGCTTAATGTACATAAATTACAGCGATAGGTCGGAAGCCGCGATAGCAACGTCTCGTTATTACGTGCGATATGAGTCAGGATGGTATCACCACAGCCGCCGCCGCCGCCGCCGCCGCCGCCACCGCCGCGCGGCGTACCGTCAGCGTCAGCGGCGCGCATCTGCATAGTGCACGTGTGCATACTCCGCGCGCGCGGAGTCACGACACGGATTCGGTGATACCGGCGCGAGAACGCGGCCGCGCAGATTCGCTCGCTCGCTCGCACGCACGCACGCTCGCTCACTCGGTCGGTTGGCCAGCCAGCCAGCCAGCCAGCCAGCCAGCCAGGCAGGGGCAGGCACCGCAGGCAGGCAGGCCAGTCAGTCGGTCGGTCGGTCGGCCAGGCAACAAAGAGTCTACTAGCCGCGGCCCGCGGAGCGTCAGTCAACAATCGAACACGCGGCAGCGAGCACCGTCGAAATGGAGATGCGTGTCGACGGCCGAACAATGACAACGACGACGACGGAGACAGCCGCCGAGTCCACGACCGCCGCCTCCGCCGCCGCCACCACCGCCGACGACGACGACGACAACGAGCGTCGACGAGGATCGATGATCGCCGTCACGTGGGGCCGCTGCAAAGAGCTGCTGCTTGACTTTCACTTCAACTCCGACCGGATATTCCACCGGTGAGTGCGCGCGGATCATCCACCCTTCCATTTCCTCTCTCTCTCTCTCTCTTTCTCTCTCCCCTTCTCTGCTGCTCGCCGCCACGCGCCGGAAGAGCCTGGATGCGCAATAGCGTTCGCCTCCCCTAACGCCGTTCGATGTTCGTTTCCATGCCGCTCCCGCGATTCCCAGTTCCCAGTTCCTAGCCACCGCCGCCGCCCGCGCCGTCGCCGCTATTGTTTATATCGTGTGCTCCGCGCGCACGTACGTTCTTCCTCTACTATTTGGCAAGCTCCGAACTTAGATGTCCGAGTTTAGCCGCCTATGCCTGTATACTCCTCCACTCCTGGTCGTGACGCATTTCGCTCTTTCCCGCTCCGAGTACGTTTGTCGGCGATCCTCGACCTGGCCGCGATGGTCGCGTCGAATCGGATCATCATATGCAAACGGATATCCGAAATTCGGCACAGAGCGCAACCGCCAGAGGAACGAGCTCGGAAGCTCGTTTCCGCTTGGATACACGCTCGTTACGCACACAGGTTCGGCCGCTTGCACTTGATCGTTGCACTTCCCGCGGTTAAAACGAAATTGCTGTATAATAAATCTCCACGAAAAGAAAGAATGAAAGGATCGCGTGTGTAAAGCGCAAGAAAATGAAAACGAGCGAGACAATAAGACAGTCCTTCAACGTGCATGTTTCTTCAGCCTTCTTTTCAGCTCAACTTTTTGCATCATTCATTTCTTTCCTCTCCAAGTAAAAAAAATAGAAGGGATGAACTCTGCGAGAAATTCAGCCGAAAAGTTTTTTTGCCTCAACATTTAACTGCACGCAGAAACCGAGATATTTGCATGACGATATTCGACATTACTGTAGATATTAAAAATCCAAGAATTCTAATCGAAGACTTTGTTAAAAAGAGGGGTCATTCGAGAACAGATCGGGGTGATCGAGACTCGTATGAATACCAAATGACGAAGCTTCGCTCGTTGTCAGACAGATGGGTCAGCTTGATATGAGCCTTCAATATTTCATGTATTACAGCTCTACAACTATAATGCGGATAAGAAAACTCGAGTCCTGCGATTTATGCAACAACTCATTTTACAATACACGATTTTACGTTATATCTTGCTATTTTTATGATTGGAATCTAGCCTTGTGCAAGTTAACTCAATGTCAGAGCGATAAATTTGCGTATATATCATTCATAATCCCGAATTAATGTGCTGAAACACGAAAATAGTTAGCCAGGTGTTTTTTAAACTTCACACAGTGTTGAAAAAGTAAAATGTCACAGCAAAATTTGTTTACTGTTTCAAAACTGTTTACTGATTCTATTTTCTTTATTCCTTAATTCCAGGAGATCCAATTTGTATCCAATTTACAAACCAAGTTCTGGCTCATATATTCTTACTTATTGTTAGTATCGATTTGTTGAAACTAGCTGGGACGTAGAAACACCCTAGATGAATGTTTACGTTACAAAATTATAATGAGTTTATGAATCGAAATAATGAGTTTCATATTAAATAATAATATAAGTTTGAACGAGATTTGAGTTACAAAAATATTCACATGCTGTTAACATTTTTATGTTTGTACAAGAAATTCATGTTGTGTTTCTATGAATGTTTACTTTTATTTTTATTAAAAATACCTCATATAATTTTTTAATTACATAATATGATAAACCAATATAGTAAAAACAAAATATTTCTGATAATTCTGCGAGAGCAAATGCAATATAAATAACTTTATAACTTTATAATTGAGATAGTCGATTTAACCTTCATTGCTGTAAAATGGATGTTGCATCTAAAAAAAAATTCTAGTTATAAAGTAAAATTTCCTGTAATCCCATATTCTAAGCGAAAACTTTCACTCTTAGAAAGTATATTCTTCTTCTAATAAAATGGACTATTTACGAAAAATGTGTCGTATATTATTCTAATAATTTTTCTCTTCTTTTAAAAGGACTATGTTTACTTCAATCAAAATGCCTTTTTATACGAAACAGAAATAACGAGACAAATAATGTGTCTCACTGCGTATATTATACCTAGTTTATACTAAGCACTTTGATACGCATACGAAGTGCCGTATCAGTACCAAATTGCTTAATCCTCGTTTATTCCAAGCGTATCAAGTAATTTGGTACTGATATAGTATCAACACTAATATAATAATTGATATAGTAGTTAGTACGCGTATCACAGTGCTCGGTGCTATGATAAGCAAGATATATGATGGGTAAGAAGATAGGTGCAGTAACTACTCTTTGTGAAGTAGACCAAAGGAAGAAAAGGAAAAAAATTGTTCAGATTTGGTGTTATTTCTGCCAGTTGCAATTTATATTAAAAACAAGATTTGTACTGTTGATGCAAAACGAAAATTATTCCAACTATAAAAATATCTGGTGGTTAGACTATTTTTCTCTTAGTTTCAAAGGATTCCTCTTGAGGCTATACATATATAAGAATAAAATTTTCTAAAATTTAGAAAATTTAGTTAATACAAAAATCTTTTTAAGTCTATGTATTTCGTTTGTTTTGTTCTAACAATTTTTTTTACGAATCTTCGAATATCCCAACAAAAACCTGCAGTGCAGCGTAATAAAAGTGTTTTATTAACCGATTTCATTTTTTAAAAAATACAGTTATAATAAATAGTTTAGTGTTTCTTCCGTTTGTTTCAATATTTTCTTGGTTTCTCCTTTCTTTTTTCAGATAATATCGATTAAATCTATATACGTAATGCCCTTATAATAGATATTAATAAATTATAGAACAATCAATAATATATGTAGTTAGTAACAATGACTTTTAACTGGGGTGTAAAATCGCACCTTACAGGTGATCGTTTACGCGAAGAAATGTGGAGTGACTATTCCCGCGGGTTAAAGTACAAATTTACACGTTATAATAATGTTACGATTGCTAATATTTATTCTCAATATTTACGTTCTTATATTTCTGCTTTCCATTTACAATGGGTCAACGAAGAATAAAGACGACATAGATTAGACTGGTCGAAGGAAAATGCCTTCGACCTTCAAGAGTTCAAGGTCGCGCTCATATTTTCTCCAAAGGCCTTCTTCCAACAGCCTTTGTTAATTACCATAATCTTTAATCACACGTGACTCGTTATTGGACTCTTTCTTTATCTTGCACTCCCCCTTTTCCCTTCTTCTCTCTTTAGAACAAATACGACAGGTGCGCGAATCTTTATTAATCTTTCGATGGATACGCTTCGTCTGACAACGCAATGGTATACAATCCTCGCGATGTTACATAGATTAGTGTGAGTCAGAAGTGAATATAAAGGGGTTGTTTTAATACGCGATAAAACGGAGGAAAACGTGATCTTTTAATTTCGTACGAAATCTACGCACGCATAATTATACGCTATTATCAAAAATAAACACAAACATTGCGAGAGATAGCTTCTCCGAGATAAGCGTACACGGCCACTAGTCTTACACTCCGGTTACCCGTTGTAAACAGAAAAAGAAGAAGAAAGTATGCGATAAGAGGGTATGCGTCCAGTACATAATTTGCTGAAAATGCAAAATATTAATTAACAATTGCATTTTAATACGCGACGTGCATGTTTATTTTAAAGAAGCATGCTATCTCGCATTAGCCACTTATCGAGCTCTAAGACAATCCCAGAATTCTCTTATCCTTATCATTATTGATTTGCCATTCAAAGAAAGTCAGAGGGACAAGGAAAAGAGGGTCCAAGTATTCGTCGAGGTATTTGTCTTGAAAAAAATGTGATCGTATTTTTCGTACGATTCGCGATAATCCTTATCACGTATCTCGAAATGCATTTGACGCTACCTCATTAAAAGAAAAAAAAAAAAAATTGTTTCAAACCGAAATACCGCGTCCGGTTGTATTACAATTATACGTGATTGTCGAGGCTCGAATGGCTCATCCTCCTTAAGTCTATTTCTCGACTCACACAACTCGAGATAATCATTCCCAAACGGGAGAAGTAGATGACGAAATCTCGTCGCGTATAGTACGGGTTTCAGCCAATTTTCGCGTTCACAAAGTCGCAGTGAGTTCGCACGACATACCGATATATCATTATCAATCGAGCGCATTTCACGAGAATGTTACGAAAATAGATTTTCGCTCAAGCAACTCGTTTTGTGCAAAACACGGCTTCAGCAAATTCTTTCAAACTCTCTTTCGGAACTTTTGAAATTTAAAGAGAGATAACGTTGCTAAAAAAAAAAATCGACTTTTCAATTAAAAACAGCTAAAAATCATGTTTATATGTAATTATTAAATGTATGAGAAGAAATTGAATAGAAATTATAAATAATGTTAAAAATTTGGCAAATATTTTTAAATAAAGTTACTTTATGAAGTTTTGTATTAATTAATTATATAAAAAATCATATTATATTCGATATAAGATTTCTTAGAGTTTAATTGCGCATTCTCAGAAGTATCTTTGAAATAGCATGTCTAAGAATGTCAAAGATCTCACATATGTATATAAAGCAACGCAAAACAATCTAAAGAGTTTTATTCATTCGTGCAACGATGCATATTTGCCGTATCTCTAATTAACGATTAATTAATGGCTTAATTGGCCTAGATGATAGCGGGCTTGGTAAAGAAGAAGTTACGTTTCATGTCGACAGGGAACTATTTGCGTGTAATCCTAAGTCACCTTGCATTTAATTAAGAAAAACTCCGCTTCAAAATCTTGAGCTTTTATAATTCGAGAACAACATGTATCGTTATGCATTCTTACGTATAACAAATTAAACAAAAAATCAAATTACAAAAATCAGCAGATAGCAAATATTTTATTTCAAGTAGGAAAAAAAGTGAAAAATATTATCGATTAAAAATCAAATTACGTAAGATCGGCAAACCTGATGATGTGTCTGCATGTTGTTTTCACATCTTACGTAATTTAGAGATTATTGCTCCCGGCGTTAGTCGGCTTATCGATCACTATTGTTCATCGATCATATTGGTCAAAAATAAATTTATATAATTTGATGTGTAAAGTGTCTGGCAGTCGTTGCCAGTTTGTAAGCATTTTTCGAATACGGAATGAATGCTTCGCCAAGTGCATTTTTATTTATTTGTTTATTCTCTCTTGTGTGTTACAAATGTACATACACACGTGTACATTTTTTATTTTTAACTTTTACGATTGTCCACTTTTTATGAGTGCTATACATTTATTTTTTATGTAATTGTCTTTTATCTTTTTTTTTATTTTTGCATACATTTCAGGATTGGACTTAATATAGCCACAAGACCATTGGTTTGGCTAATAATTTCCTTGTGCCTAAATCTCATCTGTGGTCTCGGATTATTACTTTGGAAGGAGGAGATTGATGAAGTAGAGCTCTATATGCCAATTGGATCTGTATTTCGCAAGGACGCTGAATGGGTGAAGGAGTACTTCCGAGACGATCTCAGGCACGAAAGTGTCATCGTCACTGCCCCTAACGTGTTGGATCCCGAAGTGCTGCGATCGGTACATAGGCGATCATGAATTATACGAGTATCAGCGAAGGTTCTTTTCCACATTAATGCACACTTCTTTTTGCGATAGTTAAATTAATTGTTGTTACATTCACTTGAAACTGTCGCAATAAAACTTTCTTATTACATTTTAACAGGGTGTTTATTACCGAGAAAACTTGAAGTTTTCTTTTTTATCCTTGAAAATTATGGATTTTCATGGAATTTTATTGGAATTCAGGAAAATTTTTGGAATTTTATTTTTAAATTCTATCTCTCTTTTTTGACAAAATTGTTTAACTTTTTTTTTAATTTTTGACAAAATACAAAAGGTCGACGATCGATTAGTAATAAACAAAGCATAATATCTATATTCGCGTACATTCTCGTGTGATTCGCAAGTTTTTATTTTTAAAAATCAATAAAAATTGGAGGCAATACATTGTCTTAAATTGGTGTTGTGTGTGATCATATTTCGAATAATGTATTTCTGATTAGATTTGTATATTGCAGACAAATTATTATGTATCATTTAATTCATATTATTTCTTTCTTATAGATTTAATATTAAAAAAACTCAAGTGACTTTTTTTTATTATATAATTAAGAAACATTAAAAGATATAATAAAATAAATTTATTTGAAAACATTAAAAATTCCATAATCTCGTCTAGAATTTTGAATAAAATTCTTAGATAAACCGGAAATTTTCAGGGAATTCTTTTATAAAATTTGAGTAAACATCCTGTTTAAGATACTCTTAAGATAACGATCGATGATCATCAAATCAGTATATTCGCATGAACTTTTTCTTTTAAATTAGACTAGTTACATACGTTAGATTAAGACCTTTCTAATTAATATTAATTACTCAATTATCAATTTTGTAATATTCATTTTAAAGTTAATTAATTTCATTTAATTAAAGAATGCGTTACGAATCATTTTTTAATTGCATTATAAAGTTTGATTGTATACTTAATTGTAGATCAGAGATATCGAAAAAGATGTGAAAAATATAATAGTACATAATAACACTTGGGAAGATGTGTGTGCTGGGTAAGTATCTTCTTTAGGTAAAAGTATGATTAGTTTGTATGAATTTATATTATAAAATATTTGCATAGAATATTCGTATTACAGATATTTTACATGGTTCCAAGAAGATGATAAATGGGAAACCATGAATAAAACTGAGTTTCCTGAAGAATATCTGCCTATTATAAACAGTACCATGACAAAGGAACCCTGCATCCATAAATCGTTCCTAAAGATATGGCAGAAGAAGAGTAGGAATATCGATAAATTGACAAAGAGTAGGATATTGAAGGATGTCACCATGACTCTACAAAATAAGTAAGCTGCAGAAATTTTGCATCACAAAATCGATGAAATCAATCGCTCAAACTCTTGAGTAAAATATAAAAGCAAATTACAGATTATAGCAAATTGATGTGTTTTGATTTACATGAAAAAGTTTTTTTTTTATTTTTGAATAAAATACTTTTGTTTTATAAAAATTTAATTTTGCGCAGTTATACTTCTTTAACGTTGATTTATACTTATGCTTGCTTTATCGTTTATTATTTTTTGATTCTATGAAATAGACATAAATATAATGTTCCTTTTTGTATATGTCTTTACATGTTGATTCGCTCTATGTAGGAATACCAAGAATATATTATCTGACATTGCACCGTTGCTGGGCGGTGTCGAATACGACCAGAACGGGAATGTAAAAAGCGCGAGCGCGACGATTCTATACTGGTTGTTGAAGAAGTCCAATCCACATTCACCAGATTGGGAAATCGAATTTATCGAGAGGGTACTGCACTCAAATCGTACCCTACCACCAGGCATGGAGATCTATGCGACGACGCTACGCAGTTATCAGGATATGCTGCACGAAGTGATCAACAGCAATATGACTGTGTTATTCTGTGGCATGTCATTAATTACAATTTATGTGATTGTGATGATTGGCCGATGTAATGTGATACAGCAACGGATATATCTATCCCTCATGGGTATCTCCGTGGTTGGTCAGGCTCTCTTGTCGTCTTATGGATTGTGCTTTTACATGGGATTTTTCTATGGCCCAGTGCATCCGATCCTACCATTTCTGTTACTTGGTATCGGCGTCGACGATATGTTTATCATCATGCAAAGTCTCGAAAATATATCGGAGATAGACAAATCCTTAGACATTCCCGCCCGTATAGCCAAGTCCCTTCAAATCTCAGGTACGATGAAATCTTAAGTTCTCAATATAATTTACGCTATAATGCTTATCATTCATAAATGTATTTTGAATATATTTTCGTAATTTATTTCGGAAATATAAATGGACTAAAAATAATAAAAGTTTATAACATTTCGATTAATATTTTGTTTATCTGCATAGGTATGTCAATCACCGTAACATCGTTCACCAATATGGTGGCCTTCGCTATCGGCATGACGACGGTGATGCCGTTTCTAAAATCTTTCTGTATATTCGCCGCAATGGGTATACTTTTTCTCTACATCTATGAGATTACATTCTTTGTCAGCTGCCTGGTATACGACGAGAGGCGATTGGCGGCAAGAAGGGAGGGTTGCTGTTGTCAGCCACGACCCAATTGGCGACCAAACGAGTGTAGCAAGCAAAACTTTCAGCGTCTCATTTTTGAGAAATATGTCGGGCCTTGTGTGATGAGAACGTCAATGAAGACGATCATCTTGCTAGCCACTGCTCTTCTACTAGGCGTTAACATATGGGGAATATTTCACTTAAACCAGAACTTTGATCCACTCGTCTATTTAAATCAGGAATCTTACCCCATACGATTTAACAACAAGTTGAAAGAATATTTTCCAAAGTACGGCAAGAATGTTAACATATACCTGACGGGAGTGGATTATTATGAGGATCGCCATGCACTGTCCCAGCTGGTGGACAATCTCAAACAAAATCCATACATCAACAATCGTACTTTGGACCCGTGGTTCGCGGCATATCAGGAATGGTTGAACACTACTGGCAAAGGTAATGTTCAAATGGATTATTCAAATGGAGTATACATTTCCTAAATATAGAATTTATTAATTTAACATTATATCGTTTGCTAGTGCATTATATCGACGATAAAGACGAATATTATAACACACTTACGGAATTTCTCCTGTTCACGATAAAGGGCCAAGCGTACATTCAGAATATGAAATTCAATAAGTTGCCATTTAATGACTATAATATCACAGTACGTTAAAAAGAATGATACATTTTATCTATAAATACGAAAAGTGGAATTCTTATGAGAAATGTTTTCAGACGTCGCAGATTCCAGTGCAACACATTCCCATAAGCACATCATCCGATCAAATAAAGGCTATGCAATCTATTAGGGATGTCGTAAAATCGGTGAATTTTACTCAGGGATGCGATCATATCGCTATTTATTCGTTGGATTACATAGCATGGGCGTCAAACAAGGTGAAATTCTTCTCTTTAAAATTGTTTGAAGTGTATCAATCGTTTAATGTACGTAATGTACGTAATCGATTAATTGGTTTTGCAGATCATCGGCGAAGAATTAATCAGAAACTTGAGTTTGGAAATAATGGCGGTAGGAATAGTAACACTGGTGCTACTTAGAAATCTACTCGCATCGTTTTGGGTAATGTGCTGCGTGCTGTTCACGCTCATCGATCTTCTAGGCTCGATGTACTTTCTGGGACTAACTATAGAAATATCATCAACCATTATGATCCTATTGTGCGCCGGACTAGCAGTTGATTACGCTGCTCATGTGGGATTGGAATTCATTCGCTCGAGTGGCAATAAAAATGGTTGTTAGCAAATAATATTATAAAATTGCAATTTTAAAAAATTTATATATTTGAAGCAATTAGATAATAATATTAATTTAAAGCTTAATGTTAAACAAATTATTATCTAGATTTTTAAATAATATAGTTTGAATAAAAATGCAAATTTCTACATTATAATACATTTTAACATTTCTTGTGTAAAAAATTCTAATTTTTCAATAATGCATAGTCTTAATATACTGTTATAATTCTCATTTTATTGCACTTTCAGAACGAGCATTAATGACGTTTAATGTGATTGGACCGGCTGTGTTTAATGGTGGCCTGAGTACATTTCTTGCCTTTGTTCTGTTAAGTTTCAGTCAGGCTTACGTTTTTATCACTTTTTTCAAGGTATGGATATAACGCTATGAAAAATGTAATCATCAAAGATATGAAAGTGATATATATCATATCGTTTCAGTTGTTCACGTCCGTAGTAATATTTGGTTTGTTTCACGGATTGCTATTTCTGCCAGTAATACTGAGCCTAGCAGGACCTGGTGAGAGAAAGCAAGATAGCCCAAAAAAGAGTCAAGCAATGCAATATCATAATGGTTATTATACCGTCCGTCTATCCCAAAATGGGAAAGGTAGCCTCTTTGAAATTTCAATATTACAAAATTCAATTTTTCAAGATGAATGAAAACAGATTCAATTTTTTATTTTTTTCCTACAGATACAGAAGACACACTTGCTAAATGACGTTTAGCAATGCTTCAAAAGGCTGCTTAGGTAAATATACTTTTGTAGATAATTATAGTGCTGAAATTTGTATGATTGTGGAACGAATGCGCGCATATCACATATGCGCCTGTCTATTTCTCATATTACGTCTTTCCATTCTTTTATATATACATAACAAAATTGGTGAATAAAAATATCTTTCATATAAAAGAAACTTGGAAATTATTTGCTTCGCCTACTTGTGACCACTGTCCACCCATCTTCCTCCTGCTCGTTCTTATCTACATCCATATCTTCAACCAAGTTCTTGAGCTCGTGCTTCGCTGACTGAGAATGAGTTTGTCGAGTGGGTTGTTCCAAGTTCAACCATGACTGTAACGGTGGTAATTTTTCAAATTCCGTTTTTGCTGTAGACTCGTTGCCTTCCATACAATATCGATGAAACCTTAATAATTCCTCTGCTATTTGTATACTACTGTCATCTTGTACTTCTGTATTAAACTGATCATCCATATAATCATCTAGTTCAGCCGCAATTTGGCTGCTAACCAATCCCTCTAGAAAAATACAAAAATTAATTCAATACAATGTTCTCAATAAAATGTATACTTAAAAAAAATAGTGAAAATAACCATTCATATATAATACATCCGTTATGTATGAACAAAATTCCTTTGCACTTTCTACTGGACCCATATCATGTTCCACTGCCAACTAAAAAATGAATACATTTTATTATACAAACTTTTTTTTTAATTTAATCTTCTGTACAGATAATTGAGATTATTTGAACCAGCGTATTTGTCTTTGAAAAACTAAAAGAATCATAATTATAAAATTTATATACATGTATATTTAAAAAAAAAGACTATACAAATATTTTTAGAGATATTAAAATATATGTAAGTCATGAAAAAATTGTTTTACTTGCAAAAATAATGAAAAATGAATTCAAGCACAAACGACTTTATATAGAGAAAAGGTCTCGAAAAAGAATATATGTATAAAAGATTAGCAATAATATTAGATTGAGGAAAAAGAAATTCATCATTTTTACCTTTATTATAAATATATAAATAATGGATTTCTTTTTCCTCAACCTAATATATACTCCTATATTTTAAATAAGGTTTGTGTTTTTATTGTACCTTGTTCCATATAGAGTAAAAAATATAAAGCACATGTATACTTGAAAATTGATAAAAAAGAAAGACTTATATTAATATTTTGTGACACGAAAGATGTTTGCTTTAAAACATTTAATGTGAAATAAGAGATTGCAAGCACTTACCTTTAGTGCTGTCCAGTTACTGAATATACGTTGTGTAACTGTTTGAAAAAATGGCATAGTATGCTCCATTTTTAGGTTAAATGACAGTGCTTAACATCTGACTTCTTTTTTCTTCGAATATACAACTCAGAATAAATTCATTCGGTACCGTAACCTGCCGTAACCGCTTACATTCGATAGACACTAACTATGCTCTTTAAACTGATGTTACTACTACAGGCAACTTCGTTTGCAGTGATCGCCATATTTGAAAGTCACTACCGCGTAAGTTTAAAATTTTACCTGTATGTAAAAATAGAATTCTCTCTGAAAGTGTGAACGCATTTTAGATAAAATCTGTTCACTAGTGTCTCAAAATATGCACACACATGATACAAAAAATAACGGGCAACACGTTATACTCACGATCTTCAATTCTGCCTGGCGAAAATTTTTTTTTAGAAATTCTTTGTATAATTTTTCTAAATTTCTGTACAAATTTCAGAATTTTTCAAAAATTCTGTATAATTTTTTTATAATATTCTAGAAAATTTCTCAGATTTTATTTGATACGAATTGAAACAATTAAATATGAATGAATTTTTTTACAATATATGAATTCTGAAGTATTCTAAGATTTCTAAAATCTAAAATTTTATCATTTCTAAAGAAAACTTATCTGGAGAATAAGTTTAAGGTATTATTTTTTCAGAAATCTTTATAAATTTAAAATATGAAAAATTCTGAAAAAAATTATAAGATATTACGAAAATTTTTTCCAGAATATCTCAACATCACAAATAATTTCCTATGAGAAAAATTAAAAAACAAAATATTGTTATAGCTTCGAAATATTTAACGTTATCGTTCAAGTTTAATTATCCATAATGATATACGATAGCTGAACAAAAAGAATTGTAATTTTGTAGCAATAGACATTATAGCATTTTATAAGTATGCATACTTTTATAAAGCATCTACATAATAAAAAATCATGAATTTAATATATTATTAAAATATTTATGTTAATCAAACCATATTCGATTATTCTCCTCATATATTCAATTGTGATTGGTCAATTTCTTCTGATCTTGCGACTTAGGCCCGATTTTTCATTATCCGGTTAACTTGTGGTTAAATTAACCTGATGTTTTATCCAATGAGCTTCACTCATGATGATGCCATAAGTGAAGCTCATTGGTTGAAACATCAGGTTAAGTTTAACTACAAGTTAACCAGATAATGAAAAACCGGGCCTTACAGTCTCTTGGGCCGGTATTCACAGTCGATTTTTATTTCAAGACCATCTTGAGCCCGTATCAGACTACGCATTAAAAATTGAAGATTGAAGATCAAAGATTGAGCTTTGGCCAATCAAAATAAAAGGAGTTAAAATTTCCTTGTTTTGATTGGTCAAATTTCAATCTTAATCTTCAATCTCAATCTTCAATGCGTAGTCTGAGACGGGCTTTAAGTTGCTAATACGACTCTTCTGGCATTGGTTGATGACATCTTAAGATTATATTTAAGACGATCTTAAATATAAGAATCGACTATGAATACCGGCCTTATGATTACCGGACTCGTCGGTACTACATCATGCGCATCATGCGCGAAACGGAACGTAGCCCGAATCACCTTGCATAGACCAAGGTCCGTGGATTGGCGTTGGAGGAGAAGGAAGGTCGTTGCATCCACTTCAACGATGTGGAACGAAAATGGCGGCGGCCATACTTTTACTGCACACTCGCTCACTCACACAACTAATAGCTGTAGTACCTACGTACACTAAACTGACTCGCTGTCTCGAAAATGGCGGCTATGCAACGACCTTCCTTCCCCTCCAGCGCCAATCCACGGACCTTGGCATAGACTAGAGTCCTATATAAAGAGAGAAGCGACATCGAACCCCCACCACAACTTTCAGTATCCAATTGAGTCCTCCACCGCCATTTTGGGACCGCTCTAACGTCATCAAACACCATTCGTATCATTCTGCACAGCTGTGTTCACAATATGGCTGCTCGCTTAGCCAATCAAGTATCAATCAGATTACCAATCAGAGCTTCGGACATCAATGTCGCTTCTCTCTTTATATAGGACTCTAGTCTATGCTTCTCTCTTTATATAGGACTCTAGCATAGACTAGAGTCCCTAGAAGTAGAGAGTCTGGACATCTCGGGGTTCCACGTGATTGTGCACCTAAAATGGCAGCACCAATACGGATCCCTGTTTAATCTTCTTTAGCCAATGCGATAACAGCATACAACACGTTCAAGTGCACGCAATGATAAACATTCACACACATAAAGCTCACGTACATACACTGACTAGAGTCCTATATAAAGAGAGAAGCGACATCAAACCCCCACCACAACCTTCAGTATCCAATTGAATCCTCCACCACCATTTTGGGACCGCTTTAACGTCATCAAACACCATTCGTATCATTCTGCAAACAGCTGTGGTCACAATATGGCTGCTCGCTTAGCCAATCAAGTATCAATTAGATTACCAATCAGAGCTTCGGACATCAATGTCGCTTCTCTCTTTATATAGGACTCTAAGGCCGGTATTCATAATCGATTCTTATATTTAAGATCGTCTTAAGTATCACTTTAAGATGCCATCAACCAATCAGCGAGCCGTATTAGCATCTTAAGACCTTGCTTAAGACAATCTTGAAATAAGAATTGACTATGAATACCGGCCTAACACTGAGGGTGCAGTCCCATGGAGCGTATCAGGCGTATCGCGGATTGCGCGTATCGAAAATCTGACCAATCGCGAACGTTCCGCTGCTTTCGGTACGTGAACGTTTTGTTCCTACGGTCCCATGAAGCGGAATTTGCGTAAGCGTATTAAGCGGATGCTCAATCACGAAACGAATTTTGTTATTTCTCTCATCCAAACAGTCTTGTGATTGGTGAACCGCTGATCCGCTTACGCGAATTCCGCTTCATGGGACCGTAGGAACAAAAGCAGACGGAAGAATAGTAGAATATTCACAGTATATATAAAGTGAATTTTATTTAATTTATTAATTTATTTAGTATAAGTAAATAAAACATTTGACTTTTAACAGGTGCAGAATGAAATCGAAAACAATATTGCTTTCAATTGCTTTATTAATAAAACGTTTAAAACGAATAAATTACGATGTTTTTACCAGGCATGAAATACATCGTAAAATTATTAATCTTTATGCGCTTTATTATTAAGCATTAAAAAACGAGAGAAAAATTGCGAATAAAGGAAAACGGAAATATTGGGTCAGACCAATATTTGTAATTTGCAATTTGTAATTTGCAATTCATAATACAATATTTATATCCGTATTTATATTAAACTGAAATAATCAGTGTAGACTAATCAAAAATATGCTTCGTCAAATTCTAAACTAACCTTAAAATATTATAATTAATAAGTATTACAAAAATAATATTTTAAAATGCTATATGCTACTCACAGGACTTATATTTCCTTTGTTCATAATTGTTTTAATTGTATCAATTACAAGAAACTGCTATTTTTCTTTATGTTAACCTCAATCCGCTCTGATCCGCTCGATTGAATACGCTAAAGAATAACTTCGGCGGAACGGCAGCGAACCAAGAACAGCGGAAGCAGCGGAACGTTCGCGATTGGTCAGATTTTCGATACGCGCAATCCGCGATACGCCTGATACGCTCCATGGGACTGCACCCTGACATATTCATCACCGACATTTTAGGGACAGATGTCCAGACTCTACTTCTAGGGACTCTAGCATAGACTATTGTTTTTTTAACACGTTGCTAGCACAGATTGGCTGTTGAAAAAGCCCGCTTTCAAAAAAATTCCCTAGCTATCAACCAATTAGAGTGTCACAAAATGACATTCCACGTGGATAGACGATCTGATTTCCGGCATCAACCAAACGTCGCTTTGTGGGGAAAAGGGACCTTCGGTCCGGGGTTCTCCCGCGGTTTGATGCGGTTTGATGCAGTTTGATGAGAAGTGTTTTATTTGTTAGGTGATAAAACGAATTGTTGCTTTTGATCTGTACAGGTGTAGTAGTTTCCAATTGCTTCTCGAGTTCGGAATAATTTTTTCTTACAAACGATTCTGCATCGGGCGAAAAATCGGTAAGGTTCTGAGAATTAAGAGAATTTGAAATCACGGAATTTCTATTATCTAGCAATCTGATGTAACTTACGATTTTGCCGCGTGATCGAGTCTAATACATTCGGCCCAAGTTAGAGTTAATCGTGGTTAATCAGATATTTCAGATAATTAAAGCACAATAATTCGCAATGCTGCTGCAACAGTTTTAAAATGTTTGACATATTTTTTGCATTAAAATAATAAACATACATTTTCTTTTTTTTTTATTGTCACGTATTAGCACCATTTTGTAGAAAAAAAGAAACTTATAAATGTTTGTAGTAGAATGAAAATTCGATATACGAGAATAGAATGTCATACTACTCCAAATAAATGTTTCTCATGACAATCGAACAAATCGTCGTTTGATGGTTAAGAGGCATACAACTGCTTGTGAAAAATATTTTTCTTGATTTTTTGGTATTATCAACTGTCTATGTAAACGTATCTTTTTCTAGTCATTTTATGGCACTGGCGATTGATTACAACTGACACGAGAGGATGGAGACAGAAAACGAAACAGTGTTTACGCCTAGAGCGTATCAAATAGATCTCTTTGAAAGGGCACTGCGAAATAATACAATACTCTACTTACCAACCGGTGCGGGCAAGACATACATTGCTATTATGCTCCTGAAGCATCTAAGCGGAGATATACGCAAGTATGCAGCATGCAGCTCTTCATGGAAATATTTTTTTTTTCCTGACTTAACATTCTTCCTCCAATGCCAATAATGTGTACCTGTAAATATATAAGATAACTTAGTACCTTACACTAGAACCAGCATTCATAGTCTATTTTTAAGACTAGCTTCTTTCAAGACTGTCTCAAGAATAGTCTTAAGATGCTAATAATTCTGTGATTAGTTTATGAGATTATCTAAGATTATACTTAAAACTATTTTGAATATAAAAATGGAACTATAAATATCAGCCTAGAAATTTTAAGAAATATAAGGCTTAAGATATAATGTATAACATGTGTAAATTTAGTAAAAATAATGACCTAAAACAAAATCTTTCAAACTATTATTTTAAAAGATACAGAAACATTTGTATTATGGGCCAATATTATGTACACAATGGCTTCAATTTTTTTTTTCTATTTAGACCTTATCGGGAAGGTGGTAAACGCACTATATTCACTGTAAACACAGTAGCACTGGTAACACAACACGCAGAATACATATGCAGACATACAGGCCTAAATTGTAAAGGTTACAGTGGAGACATGCAGGTGGATTTTTGGAAAGAACTACAATGGTCAGCGGAAATAGAAGAACACGAAGTATTAATTTATAGTATTGATAACTCTAATTTTCTTTTAGTATAATTAATGGGTGACACCAATTTTATATGATGTAGGTTCTAGTAATGACATCACAAATCTTCCTGAATCTACTTACACATGGATATATGAAGTTAGATAGAGTAAACTTAATAATATTTGACGAATGCCATCGAGCCGTGTCTAATCACCCAATGAGACAAATTATGCAACAATTTGAAAATTGGCCGAAGGAAAATCATCCACGTGTCTTAGCTATGTCAGCAACATTATTGAATGCTAATATAAAAGCAGAGAAGATTGAACAAACAATTAGGGTAAAAAAATCACAATCTAATGTCTTATTATTAGTAATCTTTAATTATGATCTTAAAACATTAAAAAAAAAAACATTTATATTCTTTGTAGTCTCTAGAAATAACTTTCCATGCGAAGATAGCGACGGTAGACTCGTCAGATTGTATTCAAGGCTACTGTACAAATCCAAAAGAAGAGATCATTAAGTATAAGAAACATCCAGTTCCAGAAGTACTGGAAAAAATAAATTCTATTGTAAACACAAGTATAGAAATTGTAAAAAATGTGAAGCTTAATTTGGATCTTATATATAATGAATCCAGTGAACCAATGCGACCTAAATCAAAATCTTCCAAACTGAAGGCTATTTTGACAGATATAGCAACGACTACATCACACACCGGTAATTAGCTTACTTATGCATGTATCTCAATGAATGTATCATTTTTGTGAATCCCAATACATTTCTGATCTTTATGCCTATTGTTGAATTCTTAATAAACATCTACATAAAACATCTTTGTTATAGGCATATATGGTGGAAGCAAATCTGCTTTGCTGCATTTAATTCAGCTAGAAAGTTTAAAAAAATATTCCGATGACCAAGTATGAATTAAATGAAATTATTTTTTAAAAGTTTTTCACAAGCTTAACTTTTAATGTTAAACTTATTGATCCTGTTTTAGATGACGGATAATATTCTGGATTACTTAATTACACAAGTAATGATAATGAGGAAACTATTCGATAATGAGATGAAAAATCATACAGAATTAGAACAATTGTACAAGTTAGTATAAAGTATTAAAAAATTAATGAAAATTATGACGCAATTTATATTGATTGATGTTACAGATATATATTGAATATATAAATGTATAATGTATTTTTAGATTTTCATCCAACCAAATGCATAAATTATTTAAAATATTACTTGAATATGGTAGTAAATCAAGCAAAAACAAGTTCTGCTGCATTATTTTTGTCAAGGAAAGATTTATGACACAAGTGATATATCATATATTGAAAGTAAGTTTTTTTTTATACTCTCAAGTATTTGTTAATAGTTAATTAGCAACTTGAATCACAAATTGCAAAATAAAATTAATTAATAATTATCACTTTAATTACTTTACCATTTTTTCGATTTAAATCTGTTGATACATTTCCCGGTCATAGATTATTGTTTGATTACTTAATATACTCGGAAAATATTAAATTTAATTTTTAATACTTAAAATCTATATATTATTTCAGATACTATCTACACGCGATAAGCAATACAGTTTTCTTTTGCCTGATTACGTGCTCGGCTTTCAGAATAATCCTTATAAAAATAGTAAAGAAGTTTCGTGTATTGCAAAATGGAATAAGGAAGTGTTGCAAAGGTAAAATATTTTATTTTTTGTACATTTATTATTTTTCTGTAAATTGATAAATTTCGTATAAACAATTTCCTAGTGTATCTATAATTTTTATATAATTTATACATACTCTAGAATGATAAATATTGAACTTTTTACTTAAATAATGTAAGTTACACTTTATTTTTCGAACGGATGCATAAAAAATTTTTTTTGTACATACGTTATGGTTTTCATTAATAAATAAAAAAGAAAAATGTTCTTTGATCAATTTAGTATAATTAAGTAATTAAAAAATGCATTATTACAGATTTAAAAATGGTTCGATAAATTGCATTGTATCAACCGATGTTGTCGATGAAGGTATCGATATACCTACATGCACGTTAATAATACGATATGATATGCCAATGGATTTTAGAGCATATGTTCAAAGTAAGGGTCGGGCACGCCACAGCTCGAGTAGTTTTATAATCTTAGTACAAGATGATGATGTAGACTTTCTTCAAAGATATTATCATTACCAAAAGACGGAAATGCATTTGAAAAAGGTGACCAGTAAATAATTACTTAATAACTACATTCACACACTGATGATAAAAAGATCATAAGACCAAATGTTCTTCTTTTTCCAATTTATAAATTTATCTTGTTTGCAAAAATATTTAAATAGGTGCTTATATTATCAGCTGACATTAGAATGATTTAATGCCAAATGGATATCAAATACAACAAAATTATGTGTATTAATTGGCAAATTTTTATAATTGTAAATCTTTGCAAAACTATCTTTGTAAAACTATCATGGCAAAAATATTCATAATTAAAGAGGAAATATATTTTTACATGTATTATAAGATCATTTTTATTTTCAAAGTAATTAGAATTATAACGAAATTTTGATGATATATTTTCAGCTATTTCAGTAATAATATAATTATTAAAGAAATATATTATGTAATAATATAATTTAATACTAAAATAAACAATTTAATTGAAATATGATAAACCAAATTAAAATACGATAATCACACGAAGTTAATTAAAACTAAAAAATAAATTGTCTTTATTATTAGATTTTGATGGGACAAAGTGAACAACGCACATTGCCTACACAAGATGACATTATAAAATGTCTATATACTGATTTTGAAATCATGCCATACGTAGTGAAACGTAATGATGTTGTGGAATGTTCCATATCAGAGATAGCTGCGATTAATTTAATAAATATGTATTGCAGTACTTTACTTAAATCTAAATTCAGTTGTCTGGTTCCAATTTGGAAGTTATATGAAGGGAAATCTGGTGACATGACATTATATATGGTATTATACATATTCTTTGCCATTTATTTCTCATAATTCATAAACAGTGTTTATATTTATTGTGTATACATATAAACTCTGCAGATTTCACTAAAATTACCAAACTTGTCGCCATTGAAAACTGAAGTTTATGGTGATTATATGAAGAGTATAGAAGGTGCTAAACGATCTGCTGCTATGAAGACTTGCATAAAATTGCACGAAGCAGGTGCATTGACAGACAAACTATTACCCGCAACTGACGATGAAGTCACGGAAAATTCGGATTTTTTGTGTCCAAATTGGATAGACGAAGACAATTATTTATCTGGCACATATAAGAAAAAGCGAGAACATAAGCTAGAGGTAAGTATACATTTTATATGTATATATTAAGGGAGAGATTTTATTTGTAATTATTTATATACAGAGTGTTAAAAAAAGTGGTACATATTCTTAGAATATTCATTAAAATAAGAACAAAAGGAGATGCTCTACGCGATCTGAAAATAAAAATATCATGTCTACCATTTCCTATGTAGAATAATAGATTTCCATTAGACTTCTATTGACTTTTAAACTGCACAAAATAACAAAAATCTACTACTCTTTGCTTACAAAAACCTTGCATTGGTCTACAATTTTAATACTTGATAACAAATATATGAATGCTCACTTCCTCTTTCAACTTATTCTTTTTTTTACTGGTCGTGCTATCTCTACAGTGCAGTAAAGTTTAATTGTAAGTCATATTGAGTGAATACAAATGTTCGTGTCCGATTTATTATTAAAACTTGAGCAGTAATTTGACATGTATATTTTTTTTATTAATCAATGCTATTATAATCGCTGTTGTTTTTACAATCCTTTATCCAACGTTAAGGAAGAACACGAATGCCTTGATCATAAAATGGATTTGGTTTTACGAACATGTCATAAATGAAACATTCCTTCGTTCATTTTCAAAGATATTTTTTCACCATAAATTCAATCAAAACACAAGTTTTCACATAAATAATCATTGAATACCTATCACAGATGTGTAATATATTCACATAACAATCAATAGCGTTACCATATAACTGTTGACATCTATTAGAATTGGGCACAAACTTTTGCATTTATTCAATACATTTATCAACTAGTCATTTGTTATGTAACAATGCAAAATTGTTGTAAGCAGAGAGCAATACATTTTTTTTCTGTGTAATTTAAACAATAAGTAGGCTAATAAAAATCTATTATGCCACACGAAAAATGGCAGATATAATTTTCTGATTTTTACAATAAAAATTGGCCCATATCTCAACAAGTATTTGTTTTGAGATCTATGTTACTAGATGTTTTTTATTGTTTGGAAGAATACTACCTGCTCTCAAAGTACGTAACTTTTTCAACACCCTGTTTATATTATTTATAATAAATTCACACGCATGCACGCGTGCATATACACACGCACATACAACAGTTGTTAACTTATAAAAATTTTGCAGCATCCGCTAGCGTTTTATGGTGCATACCCACAACCGGAACAGTCATTATACCTTCATGTTATCAATTTTACTTCTACTTATCCTGTAACGAGCTGCGATAATAGACGCATAGTTTTTTATAATTTGCTAAATGACAAAAGTGGCTTTGGTATTCTTTCCACAAAGAGTTTGCCAAAGGTAAAGAGACGTTTACTAACATTTTGCAAAATTAAGTTTAAATTGTTAATCATGTGTGTTAATACAATTTTTTTATATTTGTCAGATACCCTCGTTTCCGATTTTTATGAAGGATGGTCAATTAAATGTCAATGTAATATCTGACTATACAACGATAATATTGAACAATGATGACATCGAATTGCTTAAGAGATTTCATTTCTTATTGTTCACTAATATTATTTCTGTTATTAAAAGCTTTATGATTTTCGATAATCACAATCTTGAAAATTCCTTCTTAATTGTTCCATGTAAGTATGGTTATATTATATGTATCGTAACATAATTTAGCATTACTGTATTACGTAAATTTCTAGCTTCATGTTTAGTAATGAGAGCGAGTAGGACTATTAGTTTCCATACGTCATCTAGATCTAAAACGCTCCTCTGTGACTTCTGCTAAAAATTACGAATTTAAAAATTTGTATATACGGGTTGTACAGGTTCGAACTCGCGACTTGTCGTCTACAAATCCGTCGCTCTCACACTGAGCTACACGACATCCAGCTTCATATTCTATATATATATATATATATATATATATATATAAGTTATTGAATGTACTGTTTCAGTGAATAAACAGCAGAAGATAAATTGGGAGGCTGTTGCAACGTATCAAAATTTAGAACGAATTCCGCCGTATAAGCCTTTTCACTTTAAATCTAGCGATTATGAATTAGCGTTGGTTACTCCAACTTACAGAGGATCAGCGGTCTATGTAGTCACGCAAGTGTGTGACGACCTTACACCTAAATCATATTTTCCCAATGAAGATTTTGATACGTATCAGCATTATTATAACGAAAAACATGGATTGACTATAGACAATCTAAGGCAGTCTATGTTGGAAGTGAAGCCAATACCAGTCAAAATTAATTATATAAAACCGAGGTACGATATACAAATTGCAAAAATCGCTGTACGTCGTATAATTTGATTAATTTACATAATTTGCAGAAAATTGCCCGAAGGTCCGGTGAAGTATAAGAAAACGGATGACACAGTGGAGGATCTTCAGGAACATCTAGTTCCAGAACTATGTATGAGGATAAATTTCCCAGTTGTATATTGGTTAAAAGCTACTACGTTGCCTTCCATTCTGCACAGAATTTGCCAATTCTTAATCGCGGAAGATTTGAGAGTAACTATTGCAAGAGAGACTAAATTAGGAGCATTAACATTAAAAGAGTTGTCTCCCTTAAATATAGAAGAGGATGACGAGAAATTGAATGAAGACGACTATTGTAATGGATTAGAATTGACGGATGATATAATCGAGAAAACGCAAGATCAAACATATTCAGACTCGAACGTGCTTGATTTCGGTACGTAATATATCTTATTAATTTTTATATATTATATAAATATTTAAAACAAATTGGCAGTGATATCATAATTTTCTTCCTATTATAACATTTGTATTTCTATGGTATTTCTTTTTATAAACCTATAATGCTGACTACAAAATAAATTCTCTGAAAAATAGATAATCCTTTCTCGAGGGATCAAGAACCTCGGGATTTATATCGTGATATGGACAACATTCAAATGATCGATATTCAATATTATAATCAATTTATGTTTTTAAATTGTAATGAAGAAGAAAGCGCTATGGTAAGCAGCTATAGTACAATATGTGTCGTGATTATATTATACATGTCTTTAAAATGTTAACATTTATATGTAGACAAATATGAACAAGAAGGTTGGTTGCTACATTGAGAGGTCAAAGGTATCAGTACCAATATTGAATATTCTTTCTTCTGACGAGCAGTTTTTGTCACAAGGACCTAATTCAGCGGATATTATGCATGTAAGGCCAAGCTTATTATTTTTCACGTGTCGTGCATAATGCTCCTTGTTTGATTACCTATGCACAAGCGGTTATATAAGTATCTCCATTTCACTGATATAGCAAAAAATTTGCTGCATTACATTTTATGCTTAATCAGTAAATTTGCTTTTGTAACTTGCACAGTCTATCTTTTCTCTTTTTTTTTATGTACAGCAGGCGCACACTCATATACAGCGTGCGATCTGTGATCCTTGATGTAAAGAGAAAAAAAAGAAAAGATGAACTATACAAGAAGTTCTGAACAGACCATAATCTATTTCTCGCAATACACACATACGTCTTACGCTTATTTCTATATTCTTTTACATACTACTTTTATTGTTAATTTTATTCTGCCTTATATTCTCTTCTCTCCCGATGACTTTCGTTTCCTTCATTTATCTTCCTCTCTTTCTCTCTCGCATGCGCACATGCATACATACATGTCTATCTCTTTTTCGTTTACCGTCTCCTCTATCCTCATCCCTTCTGTATTCATGCATTCATTTCCCTCGTCCATTTTGTTCTAATTGAGTGAATAATAATTGCATTTAATTTTAGGCGCTAACCACTAAACTAGGCTCAGATATGTTCAACTTAGAACGATTGGAAACTTTGGGCGATTCTTACCTGAAGTTTATTGTATCGCTATATTTATATGACAGATTCCCAATGTATAACGAGGGTCAATTAACGGCATTGAAGGGAAAAATTATTGGTAATCGGAATCTTTATTATTGCGGTAAAAAAAAAAATATTCCCGGGCGTATAAAAAACGATGCATTCGTGCCCATGAGCAACTTTATCCCACCCGCGTTCACGGTGCTGCGCCCATTGCAAGAGATCTTGCTGAATGAATCAATAGCCCCAAATGTATTATACGAATTTGAAATACCGGAGCTGGAGAGATACACCGGATGCATAAGCGAAGATACGAGGACGATAATGCGAGAAACAGTGACGAACTGGGATAAAGGAGATAAGCAAACTGGCGTCGAACATTATCTCGGTGTACAGATTTTAGCCGATAAAACTGTGGCGGATTCAGTGGAAGCGTTAATCGGCGTTTATCTCAGAGTAAGTTTGCAATTATAACATTATCGTCTTGATTTTAGACATCAGGCTGAAAATTAATATTATAATTGTGTTAAATTTATTATAAGAAATGTCTTTGCATTAGAGTAACGGTATAAGAGGCGCCTCAGAGCTGCTAAAATGGTTCGGTATACTGTCAGATATCAAGATTGATAAGTTACTGGATAGCGAGCCACAGAATCCTATAATAGGCGATGGAAATTTAAATTATCACATGCCATGGGCTGATAACATAGAAGCTCAGTTTGGTTATAAATTTAAGAATCGAGGATTTTTGTTACAGGTAAGGTGATCATGGTGTGAATATATTGTATACCTATATATATATATATATATATATATATATATTTAATTATTCATATGTTTTACAGTTTAATTTACACACATCTTCGTATACATATATAAATATTTACAATATATAATACAAAATCACAAGTATATTTATTTAAATCATGTTATATTTCAGGCGTTCACACATCCGTCTTACACAGCTAATGGATTAACTGAGTGTTATCAAAGATTAGAGTTTCTTGGAGATGCTATTCTTGGTATGTATAAAATATCGGCATGTTTACACTCGATAGAATTATAATACAATATCATATATAAGAATACGATATAAATAAATGTATACGATATAAATAAAAAAGTAATAATGAATAAGTAATCTTCTTGATAATTTCAGATTTTTTGATAACGTGTTACATTTACGAAAAATGTGGCAACTTAAGTCCTGGTGAGCTCACCGATCTAAGATCCGCTCTTGTTAATAATATAACTTTCGCTTGTTTGGCAGTACGATATGGTTTGCATATCGCTTTATTAGCCTACGCTCCAAAATTAGATGAAATCATCGATCGTTTTGTTAAATTTCAAGAAGATCGAGATTATGTTGTTAATGATGAGGTATGTGATACAAATTTTGTAGCAAGTATAATAAATGATATACACCCTTTTTCTTTTTTCTATAACGTAGCTGCTATATGTGCTAATTGAAGAAGAAGAGTGCAACCTAGTAGAATATGTGGACGTTCCAAAAGTTCTTGGTGATCTATTTGAATCTTTAATTGGTGCCATTTATCTTGATAGTGGCAAAGACCTTGTAAAAATCTGGGAAATTATCTATACTCTTATGCACAAAGAAATCGGTAAGAGTTTAACAAGCGCGCGTATATCTGTGTGTAAAATGTAAAAATGATGATTTTAGAACTTATAATTAGATAAAACACAAATTTGAAAAAAAATCTATTTTAACTTTATACAGAATTTTATAAATCAGTTTCTTTATTAAAATTGTAATGTTTGTTTTATAGACGAGTTTAGCAGGAGCATACCTAAACAGCCAGTAAGAGTGATATATGAACATACAGACTTACGTCCCAAGTTTCTGTAAGTATGAACACGCATGTAACGTATGTTATATACACATTTTATATGATCTTTCCTTCATATAAGTATATACATAAAAAAAACGTACTTGGAATTGCAGAGAAGCGACATTGATTAAAGGCACTGGTAGAGTTATGATACCTTTGAAAGTCACTATCGCTGGTAAAGAGAAATTCTTCCATGGATTTGGTATAAACAAAAAACAGGCTAAATGCGCAGCCGCAAAACAAGCATTAAAAAGACTACAACTTGAAAAATAAAGTTTTTTTTTTTTAGAGATTGTTTCATATAACATGTTTCTTTATGCATATATTTATAAATGTTAATGTTTATAGATTTATGAACTTCAAAACTGATATCATTTCATAAGTTATAAGACTGAACGTTTTAAATGTTCAGATTATATATATTTAATTCGTGCAAAATGTTTATAAATTCTATAAAAATAATTAATCTGTAAAATCCATACATTTTTTGTATGCAAAATGTATAAAAAATATATAGACTTTACAGATTAATCTTCTATCGACTTTGAACTTTTGTAGACTTAAATATTAACTTTCTTTTTACAACTATATTTAAGTTCTATTCTTATACAATACATATAAATTGAAAAAATTATATTAAGATTTCAAGTTAATAAATTTTGCTTTTTGCACCAATCAGAGATTATCAATATGTTAAAAACATAAGATTTGTATTATAAGAATATATTTAAACTATATTACAGATTATCAATATTTTTATATTAATATTTTTTCTACTATAGCTATTTTTTTCTCTAATTTCTAGTTGATGCATTTTTATATGCAAATATAATTTATATGCAAATGCATTTGTTCCTATACGTCTGAGATAAAAGAAGAGATATGAATATTTCTTTCATAATAAAAGTTACATACTAGACACGTTAAGTTCACATTTATACCACTTTACTATTTTGTATGCATGTGATTCCATTTAAAAGAATAAGCCAATAATGTGATACAAACAGGTTCTAATTGTATGTCAATAGATGCATGCATGTCATATAAATTATATATATTTATCGAGTGATGGAAGATTTAAATTTATACGTTTTTTGATGTTATAATACAATGTTATGTAATTACTACATTTCAAAAAAGAAATAAAAAGATAACAAAAAATACAGTTCTTAGTGTTTGCGCCACTTAATTTTCAACTTTCCTCTTTTTCAAAGAAGGTCGGTCAAAGACCTGCTTCATTCCCGCTGCTTGATGACTGTGGAATTTAACATTTTGAGCCGTTTCCGAAATCCAAGGTGAATCGAATTGTGTCGTGTCCTGATCCACCAAATGGGTGTATTTGGTTCTGCCGCTGCGTCCAAAGTTCTTTACCTGCATGACTTTCGGTAGAATTGTCTTGTCGAAATGGTCCTCTAAAGTCGCGCCGGAGAAGTCGCGTTTAAATATAGAATCGTCTTTGTCCAAGTAGAACGCGCCACGATGATAATATTTCTGGAGGAATTTATACTTTCCTTTGGCCGCCTTATTGGTAATCGTCTTGGGATTTAGTCGTGCTTCTTGCCTTCGTTCTTCTTCAGTCATGTTACGGATACGCTCGATTTCTAGACGTTCCTTCTCGAGTTGCTCCCTCTCCTCGCGATCTCGTTTTATCCTTTTAAGTTCACGCAACTTCCAAGCTTCGTACTCCACCTCGTCGTTCTCATCGTCCGTGCAAACATCATTCAATTTGCTCTCTTGTTCAATATTACCTTTATTGCCCATTTGCGTCTCCTTTCGCACCGTCTCTTCAACCATCCTCAAAGTTTGTCTCTTTCGTTCTTCGGCTGCTTTCTTGGCCTCGACTTCCGCTTGTTTTTGACGCATTGCCTCCTTCTCCTTCTCCATCACTGTGATTCTATCCTTCTTGCGAACAAACACCGGTTTCAATCGTGGTCCAGTCTCCTCCTCGGAATCCGTGTACTCCTCATATTCCGAGCTCTCCTCTGAGCTGTCGCCCGATCTGTCCTCTTCCTCACCCTGTATCAGTTCTTCCTCCGTTTCTTTCTTGGATAGTACTCGTTGCTTCAGGGCCTCTCGTCGTTTCTCTATCTCGGAATCCGATAGTTCCTCATCCTCGGACGAGTCCGAACTCTCCAATTTGATTCTCTCTCGCGTTCTTTCTAGCTCAATCTCGATGAGCTCTGGTTCGTGAATGTGTCTGTGTCTGTCCACATGCACCTCGGTCGGTGCCTCCTTCTGCTGCCGCGTTAATCTTCTCAGACGCGGATCATCCTCGTCCCTACCCCTTGTGTACGAGTGCGAACTGACGTCCGCGATGGTCTCGCTATCATCGTAGCCCTTATGCACGCGCTTTTCGAGAAAGTCCTCGTCTTCAGATTCTTCATCCGAGCTTACAGCTGCATAATCTGGCCGCTTGCCGGAAACATAACGATGTACCTTCACCTTTTTCATAGACAACTCTCCTACAAATGCAAAACGGTTTTTCAAAAATCTTGATATGTTAAAAAAAAAATTTTAATTATGTAGTATAGAAATGTTACAGAATAAGAATAAAAATGAAGCAAATGTTATTAAAGTAAGACAGAAGCAAAGGCATACACGTTTCTTATAAAATAATGCAAATATCATTTCCCTTTGTTATAGACAAAAATTGCTTTGTATTTCCAAATATTTCTCTAATAATTATTATTGTTACGAACAATCTAACTGAACAAACATATAATTTATAATTCTAATAAATCTACAACCTTTATGTGGGTATGTAATAGGCATTACAAAATAAATTCTAATAAAAGATAAACATAAATGTATCAGGAATAAACAAAGTTACCAATTACGTTATTCTTTGTAGACGCATTTCTCTTTTGCTACAGACCGTTTAAATTGCTATTGTTTTCAATACTTCGTTTTTATTTCTCATTTTTATTTTCATAAAACATTAATAAAACGCTAATTTTCTTGCTAAAGGTAGGAAAATCTTAATATCGCAAAAGGCAAATGAAGAAATAATAAATAAATCTTTGCTAAACTAACCTTTATCATTCTTTACGGGCACAGCACCCGCGGTACTTTGTATTCCCATGGGTGCGGGTGCTAAAGAATTGTTCGTCACAAAATAGTCCATCATCATCTTGACACCGTGTTGAGAAACCTTTCACCGGGATATTGAAATTAAAGTAAAATTCAATGTCACTCGCGAGTCGCGATCTCGTTTCACAACACCATTAACGGGAACACAAACGCTTCGAATTCCGCTGCGCATGAACATTGAAGACTGTAGTTAGAAGATCGTGCTGTACCGATGATCGATAAAATTAAAAATCAACGTTATCGATCCTATCGTTTGTGAAATCTCTTCAAGTTTCAATTAGTCAAAAGAAATTTATTCAAAAATTTTTTTTAATGAGCGCTTTGAATCGAACGCTCGAAATATATTACGCATTCTCTTCTCGCTATACAATTTATAATCATTTTCAAGATTTTTTATTTGAGATCAGTAAGATTTTTCAAAGTTAAAAGCGATGATATATATTATATCGACAAAAACATATTATTAGACCACAAAATGATAATGACAGCGGACGACTTAATAAATGGAAAATATTTGTCAATGTTCTTAAGAGGATGCTAAAGTAACAGAAGAACTTCCTTGACGTCGGTCCTACAGATCACTGCAGATTATTTATCGAGCAAGACCAGGCTATTGTTCTTTGTCCATTGCATAGATCTGTCTTTGTTTTTTTATTATTTCGCCATCTGCGAAAAGTCCTATCAACTACTGTAGTAGGGCTCCATATTGCTCTGTTTATGACAGTTCGGTTTCGCTGAGCGAAACATGCATGTGGTAAAAGCACATTAGCGTATCTTTTTTGTTAGGCGTTCAATCGTAATTTTGTGAGGTCAGTGTTATTCGTGCATGTTTTATGAAGGGTGCTCTACTATCATTTTGTACGCACGAGCTACACAACTTCTGTATTAAGGTAAAGTTAACCTCAGGTGACGGCTATACGAGTGACTTTTTAATGATTTATTAAATTTTTGTTCGATTTTCTTATAAAATTGACCTGAGCACCCTTTCTTTTTACGCATATTTCAATTCTAAAAAAAGTTTTTGTGATTCTGTAAAGCCAATCCAAAGATATTTAATGCACTGTAAATGTCGGTAATTCGTGGTACTTTAGCATCCTCTTAATTGTGAAAGAATCTTAAGGGGATCCTAAAAACCGATTACAGAATAAATTAATTTTTGAATTGGTTTGACAGATCACAAAATCCTTTTATAAAATAAAAGTTATACGCACCAAAAAAACTTGGATAGGATAGATTTTACGCGAAAATCGAAAAAAAAAGAAAAAAACTTGAAAGTGGCCATGCCCACGATTTAGCAGATACCGTTCATGACATTCATGACACAGGTTTCCTCGGAAAGCACGATACCCGCGACTGTTGGCTCACCTGGCGAAGAGAGCGCGTACACAAACTTCAAATTTATCCTATTCTAATGGCTTTCGCGCGATTCATTGAGTCGTCTTCTCGTGATGTATGCGAGCACAATCGAGACTGTGCGCAAATACTAAAACAGGGGAGGGGGGGGAATAAACAATAGATACAAATGAATTAACTCACCGTTCGCCGCTAATCGTTCCGTTTATCGTCTTATAACTCTGTCTCTGTCGCTCCGTCCGCCATTGTCGAACATTCGAGTTCCAAAATCCTCTCCACGATCCTCCTCCTCTCGATTCACACTTGGCACGAATACACGACTCTTCGTTTTTGGCACTCTCGAAACACTCTCGGTACTCACGTGCGTCGAAAATTCAGGATACGAGGCAACGAAGAATTAAGATACGAAACACGAATGAACGCGGGATTTCACACCACGCTGACCATGCATCGTATCCGATACGACGGATGTTGGCACGAACGCCCGATACTTCACGTTACTCTTTCGACATTCCATGGCACTCTTGAAACAGTCGCTCGCACCAAAAACTCGTTCGGGACGACGAGGATGCGAGTTGAGACCAGTTGAAACTGCGTTACGACACGCCACGACTGGCCGCGACCTTCCGCTGTCCCGCGCGCTAACCGAACCGACCGACTCCGCCGCCTGCCGCCACTGCGTAGTGGGGCGCAGTGACGCCGCGCAGGCGCGTCACTACGCACTAGTCACGTTTGGTCACGCCGCTTACGTAGTGGCAGCAGTCTGTCGGTCAGGCAGCACGGCGCAGACATCATTCTATCCTTGTTTAACATTTGGTAAACAACAAAGATAAAACGACATCACGGTGCACCCGGATGAGGAACGTTTGGTCACGCCGCTTACGTAGTGGCAGCAGTCTGTCGGTCAGGCAGCACGGCGGACAAGTCCACGTCAGTTCACGTTGTAGAGATGGCGTCTCGAAAAATCATCGTATCAGCTAAAATCTTAAATCGTGGTCATGCCGTGGCTGGCCGTGGCGTGCCGGCTGATGCCGGGCGCCGGCCATTTCTCAGACTTCTTTTCTTTCTTTCAATTTTCTCGAAAAATCTATTCTTGATTCTATCCAAGTTTTTTAGGTGCGTACTTTTATACTACCAAATCTATAAGATGTGATCTTGTGATCCGTCAAATCAATTCGATTATTTATTCTGTAATGCGATCGGTATTTAGGATCCTCTTCAAATCATTAACGTAGAGGACACGCAAAAGGTGATATATCTTAAAAGAAAGAAAAAACTTGGAAATATACGGCAAGGAAAAAATCCGGAAAAAGTTCTTTCCCCAAAAATTTTTAGGTTAATTTTTCCGAGCTAAATACACGTGCTAGTCGTGAACATTTTTATATAGAGATGGATCGCCTTAATTATGATAAGTACAATAGAACATAATATAGTTTTGATGTTTAGGCTCTGTACACAATAGAGAGAGAGAGAGAGAGAGAGAGAGACATAATTAGGAAAACGTAATATATCGTACAAGATACAACATAACTTATTTATCTAGAATGTTCTTTGAAGGAACCGATTTTAATATTTCAATTCTAAATGTCTATAATATTCTTCTATTGTGTGCAGGCCCTTGTTTTGTATATAGTTTTAATGTTTTCTTCTAATTTTCAAAACATAGCGGCGACGACGCAAAGTTGGCGCTGAATATTGGTTGGTCATCGTCGTGAAGCGATGCGATTAGGAGCGAGACGACGACGCGAGACGACGAATGGCGCCTGGCGTCAGCATGGGCCGCGTTTTCTTCGTTTCTCCTGACACCCGAGCTGCGTTCTATCGCGTCAACGGCAAGACCGAGGTAAATCGACATCGTTTCCGGGGTGGAAACGTTCCAATTCGCAGCATCCACCTCGATAAGTTTGTCTGGTCGGCGAAGCAGCTCGAGCGATCGCGACCGTGGCTCTCAACCCGATCAACGCTCTTTTATAAATATTACGATCGCGCGAAAACGCGTCGAGACAACTATCGTAAATAATGATGTAAAAAACGCCTTCTTCAAACGCAATTACTAAGGAAATGTCACGTTATGACACTACAAAGAAATGACTGTGCTTTGGAGAAGAAAAATTATTGCGAAACGAGGTCTCGATAACAGAAGGAGGATTGAAAAACGGTCCGCAGTTGTCGTTGCATAAATATACCTGTAATGATCGCCTCGATAACGACCGTACAAACGACAAATTATTTATGCAGTAGACGTTTTCGTAATCGTTACTGCTTCAATCAATAATGACCTGAATAACTCCACATTATTATGATTGTTATCGGCCTAGTCATTAGCGACAATAAAATATATATACGCAGTAATGTTCTGAATCGAAAAAAAATACCCTACTTCTTTGTCATTAATTAAAATAACGCGATTAAAGAAAGATCGCTAATAACGATGTATTATTTGGTTCGTTTGGATTGTTAGTTTTTCCTAAACGAATTCTAGAAAAAAAAAGTTAGATTGGATCAACAATTTATTGTTTCATATATAAGCAAGAATATAAAATCTTAGAAGAATTTATAATCTTAAACGGTCATTATTGATTTACATATGAAGAAACGAAATTTCTTCTGTTTAAGTCTGTCAAAATTATGTCTGTTTAAAATTATAAATTTTTTCAAGAAGATTTTATATTCTTGCTTATATATGAAACAATAAAATGTTGATTTGATACTAATTCTTTTTCTGTGTACTTTTATCAGTGTTGGCAATTTTTCTCTACTCGTTGTCCGTAATCGCGACAATAAAATATTTATGCAGTAATATTTTCGGTCGAAAAAAATACCCTTTTCCTTCGCTATTAATTAAAATTACTTGTTTGCGATTAAAGGAAGGTCGCCAATAACAACGTATCATTTAGTTTTTTATTTTTTTGAATTATTAGGTTTAATTAATAATAAAGAAGAATAATATTGTGTATCATTATTGATTACCTTCCTCTAATCGCAAGCAAATAATTTTAATTAATGGCAAAGGAAAAGGGTATTTTTTCGACCGAGAACATTACTGCATAAATATTAAAATGACTCACTCGCGATTAGAGGAAGGTCGCCAATAATGACGTATCATTTGGTCTTTTTTTTGGATTGTTAGTTTTTCCTAAACAAATCCTATCGATATACGTCGGTATTGGCAATTTTTCTCCATTCATCGCCCGTAACCTCGACAATAAAATATTTATGCAACAATGTTCTCAGTCGAAAAAATACCCTTCTCCTTTGCCATTAATTAAAATTACTTGCTTGCGATTAGAGGAAGGTCATCAATAATGACATATTTGATTTTTTTGGATTATTATTTTTTCCTAAACAAAACCTGTATTGGTATTGACAATTTTCCTCTACCAGTAATGGAACGTGGAATGAGATTGAATACAAATTCTCGTCGCAATATATTCCCCAAGCAACACAGATTTAAAATATGTTCAATAAACATTAAAAATTAATTTTAAGCTGAAAAAGTAAACGCGCGCTTAAAATTTGAAAATGCGTTTTCAAAACTATTTAATAAATGTTTAAAAAACTATTTAATAAATTATAAAAATTTATTTTATAAGAATTATAGTTTTAAAACGTATCAAATTTTAAACTTTTAATTTTTACTTAGTTTATATATATATATAGTAATAAAACGTATCAAATTTTAAACTTTTAATTTTTACTTAGTTTATATATATATATAGTAATAGAAACCGTGTACAAAATTAGCTTTATCTATGCAATAAATTTTAGTTACAGTCAGTGCGTGGCGCGCACAATGGAGGAAAAGGCCACGACAGACTCTTCATCGCAAAGCACGATCGGAGATAATAACCAAACAGATAAAAAAGATTTACATCTAACAACGTGTTATAATGAAGTTTCTACTGAACAGCTGCAGACGCAGTTTACGTGTTCTTTATACATTTCGCGCGTCGCTGGCCTTCAAACTCAAGACCAGGGAGAGGTCCAAGGTGACTTTTGCAATATTTGTTGCATTCTCAAGATAAGAACTACGATTTAATTAATAATTCATGAGATGCTAATTTATTCAATTTAATTAGTAATATCAGATAATGTAATATCTAATCATCAAAATTATGTCAAGTGTATAACGTCGGCTGAATAATATAAAAATATTAACATAAACAGATATTTTTATTGTTTGTTTGTCGATTAGATTGCGAGCTACTGCGATCTCATCTCGAGGAAGCTATCGCCGCTTCTGAACCACTATCAACGTGGCGTGTCTCTGAAACTCCATGTGGACTTATAGCCGCTTTCGCACGAGAAAACGATGCCGAGAAACTTTTACAACGCGGCAACTTGGCTCAAGTATTTCGAGGACCTGTACAAGTATGACATTTGCAGATTCTAACCGGCGCGTTTCAGATAATGCGTGAGATATAAAAGATGTAAAAACTCACGAAATATATTGTGTTATATATTTTCTTCATATTCTCTATTGTATAGTCCATTTATGATTATTATTTTTTATTTTGAAGCTATATCGTTAATTGTGTTTAAACGTGAATTTTTAGCTAAATAATCTGTTGAAACATTTATATATAAGTAAAATATAAAAGATAAAATATCTTTCGATTTGGATTTTATTTACATCAGGTAGCACGATTCTCGGCAAGAGATTCCCGATATCGCCAAGCCGTACTTTTAAGAGATGTACCATGGGCTATACCGCTACAGGATATAAATTCGGCTCTAACGAAGCAAGGAATCGTCGCTGGAAATGTTGAGCGTTCTCGACAATTTGTCCGAGTAGAGGTGCTTATTTCCTATTTTAATTAGCCCGATAAGACCTTATCACCTCTATTATATGGATATGAATACTAGTTTACTCCAACAAAATTATTTTCTACCGGATATTAGAGCATAAAATTAATATTCGTCTCAATTGAAGTATACAGACTGCATCGTTTAAATTCGTATAAAAATGCATAATACTACGTAATTCCAAACCAGTTCTCCGTAATGGAGTTCTGCAGAGTAGCTGCTAAAGTATGCTTAACCGGTTTTGAAAGCTAACTTTCGAAATATCTTATTAGCAATCAGTAGTTCATACAATAAAAAACTAAGACGAATAATGTCAAAGTGAAGATTGAAATAAATCGTATATAATTGTTAATACGATGCATAAAGTACATAATATATTGCAAATAAATGACAGTAGAAATAAATGAAGCATTCATAAAATCGAATCGAATCAAATTGAATCTTTGATAGCACGTTCAAAATAAAATCTGAAAATTTCCCGTTGAATCGAATCGAATCGAATTTGAATCAAAATTTCCCAGATTTGTATTACATATTAAATTATATGTAATAAAGCAATTTCAATGAGAGTACAAATTTTCTTAATACATAAAAAAATTAATCACATAAATTTTAAAAAATAATTACAAAAAAATGTGTTAAATAAAAATTTATTATATATAAGTAATGTGATAATATTATTCTTTCTTTCTGTCTAATAAGCATTGATTATATCTTGCGCAAATTATGATGTAATAGTACTTTAATGTACTTTAATAGGAAAATATAATGGAGCAATTTCCAAATTTTGTCTTAAATTCTATAAAATCATAATACAAATCTATGAAATGTTGAAACAAATTTACAGAGAAACCTATCTATCGTGTACAAATTGTTGAATAGTTTATAAGATTTAAAAACATAAAAGTCGGAAAAAAAAAAATAATCATACACAAGACTGATCTTGTATCAATGTTTATTAATTCTCGTATGTATATAATTGTTTTAACTGGCCTACTGTGATCCGATTTGAATTTCAACTATTCGCACCTCTAATTGACAAAAACTGGATACCGTTCTTTTATCATTCTTGGCTACGTTCGAAAACATCACCCGAGTGCCCCTTTATAACCATTTTATCCTTGTTGTTCATCGAAATGTTAAACAAAGATAATGATATATGAAGTCACTCGAATGATATATGTTTTCGTTCCAGCGTTATCGTTCTTTTGTCCGCTAGGTTTTTGACGCGGGTCATTACGAAGCCTTACTGCGTCAAGGTCTGGACTTTTTTGAGGTGGCTCGTTTCAACGCTATTCCAGAACGCTGGTGGCGTAGCGGCGGTACCGCATGCTCGTCTGGTATACCTTCGCGATACTTGCCGGGGAATAACGGAAGTAACTTCCTAGAAGCGCATCAAGATAATTTATCGCAAACGGCGGACAGCGTGTTGCAGTGCTACCGGTGTCAGGGTTTCTGGCACGTGGCCGCCAATTGCCGGCACTTGCCACGCTGCGTCCGCTGTGGCGAACCGCACAGCGTCGAGTTTTGCCCAAGGCCGCGCAACAACCCTATATGTTGCCATTGCTCCGGACCTCATCACGCCGGTAAATCCTGTTTTTTGTTGAGGATCGTCGCGTTTTTCCTACCGCTCGTTTCTCATCAATCTCTTGCAAATATTTGTTGTACATATTTACGCCAAATATTAATGAATAACAAAGCAATATTATTCATGTGTGTAAATGGATTGTATTCTCTAAATCTCATAGAGTGAAAAATCACTCGAAAAATTGCACAAGCTCAATTTTCACTCTTTTAGTGTGACATTTCACTCTACGAGATTTAAAAAGTATTATAAAAAACACATCTCTTACCTGTACATTTAAACATATTTCTTATACTGTTCCAATCGCATAACTGTTTTTAACAGTTACATAAGTAATCGCTTTGTTTCTTAGTTTTTATCGAGAAATGTATTTATATATTGATCAAATGATTACGCAAAGTGCTCAACAGCTGGAAAGCGGCGCAGACATTAACGGTTTAGAAAAGTTAATTTCTCATCATTTAAAAAATATGAAATGTGAAAGTCGACCATGATTCATTCTGGAATTCGAATTGCGAAATAGAAAAAATTATGATTCGCGCAAATCACCTTGCGTGTCATGTAACAAACATTGTGTTTATTTATCATAAAGTGTTGAGCAACTTGCGACGGAAAATGCTAAAACAAGAGAGCTAATTTCTCGTCGCAACATGTGGAACTCGATTAGAATTCACTCCAAGAATCAAATCGAGACCTCTACCTACTTGTATAACAAATTACTTGGTCTCAAACTGTCTTATACTTAAGTCGTGATAACAAATCATTTTTATTTCCACCCTATCATCTATCACCCAAGTTCACATGTATTATTGAAATTACCGGTGCGTTACACTAGTACGCGATAAGGCTATAATGCTCTTTCATTTTTTATTACAGGATATAGACAGTGCCCAGTCAGATTGCAGCTATCTAATGCGACGCCCGTGAGCATCACGCTGAGCACGACTCGCACCGGCGGGGTTCAATATCCAACGGGTGCTACGAGCAAGTCGAACCCTTCGTGCCATTCTCTGAGACAAGGCCACTGTTAAATATTGTTGCTTAACAAGCAAAATTATAGAGAAGCATCGGTTTCATTAGCATTTTTTTCGAAATGTCAGTAGAAACACATCTCTCGGCATTGCGTAACCATTTATTACGAGTTACGACTGAAATTTGCAATTCCATTAAAAAAAAAATGTGCGAAGGAGAAAATGCTTGTAGCTCGTGTTGTCATCGGATATAAATAAACCGTTCTTCTATCGAGACATCTTTCGGCTATGAAAAATTCGGCATAAGAGATTTACATTTGTACAAACAAGTTTTTAATATTTTTAAGATACTTTTTCAGACACTATTGTGCTTTTATACAGTTTTCTAGATTTTTGTATGCAAAATATAAATTTTTATAAATATCAAATGTCTTTTGGCGAGTACTGCCTGCAATCGCAAAAAAGTCCAATAAGGCATCGTTTTTCTCTTTTCTTTTTTTTATAAGATTTTGTAAATTTGCAGTTACTGGCAGTTACTGTGGAATCGTATTCCATCGTTTTGTTCCACTTTCTTCGTCCTAGTCCTGCGAATGTAGGTCTCCCCACTAACGTCTGTCACTGCTACCATTGCGAGAGAGGGAAGTTATACCATGCGGGTGTCATACCATGGCTTATACATTTAGTCTTTCGATCGGCTACTGTCCATGTACAACCGAAGGATGGGTGCGTTATAATTATAGACACACCGTTTGTGCGCGGGAAGTCAACCAGTCGATTGGTTCTCGCGAATGGGAACGGTATCGGTCAAGAGTGCTAACTCCATTTTTTAACAGATAATTTTTGTGTAAAGTTAAGAATATTTGTGCGAATTTTTTCGCTATTTCTCTCCGTAAAGATCCGTACAAGTGCCAAATAATACTTCGACTAACACGCGAGTTCGGTTTCGTTCCAAGGGAATTATTTATTATATGAGTTCTCTTCTTATCTCAAACTCTTCTTCGAAGAATTATTGTACACAAATAATTCATTCCCGTAAATAACTGGCTAATGCTTTTCCGTTTCATGTTTGTATGACATAAAGTAAAAAAGAAAAAAAAATTGTGCATTGTAAAGACAATTCTGAAATATATTAGATATGAAGAATTTATGGAAATATAAAACCGTGTAATGTGCGATAATTACGTGATGGACATTACCTGCGATACAAATGTACTAGAGTGTAAATATTCATTTATGCGTGCGCGACACACCGTTTTGTTAAAGCACGCATTATTTTCAAATAGTAAAAGTGTACGAAAACGTGTGGAACAGATCGACTTTTGTCTCGACGGTTATTGATTGATAATTTTGAATCTCGCGGTGTTGATGTCCCCTTGACGCGAATAATCTTTTGTATTTGTTAATTTCAATATTTAATGTAGTTTAAAAACGAAATTTTTTTTACGTTATTCGTTAGTCGTATGCACATACTCCGTGCGTTACGCTAAAGTAATAGCATAACAAAACAAAAAGAAGATCGATAGTTTGAAGGAAAAGATGTATTCGGTGTGCTTGACGATTTTCCTCGTCGTATCGATATGTAACTTGACCGCTCAGCAACCAACGTTCTTCAGAAGCACATTCAAGGGGTTGAGTGGCCTCACACCAAGCGCCATCGCGCTCATGAAAGACGAGATCCGAGCCGTTTATTATTACGAACAGACGGTGGCGGTGGTCGATCTCGGTCGGAAAAATGAATTACACGATTGCAATATAATCGAAGTATAGTAAGTGGTGCCGCTATAATAGTAAAAACCATTATATAATTAAATTGGATCAAAATCGGCTTTTACCGGTTACATTCATCGTTAGTCCTTTTCTACGATTCTTCTGTGTAATCTTTGATCGGCATCACTGACTCTTCCAGCGAGCCATCCCAGGCTACGGAAGTTTTGCGAAACCTGTCTATGACTTTACATCCACAAGTGGTGTCCTTCCAGGAGATAACGAGACTCATGCAACAGTGCGAATTGTTAGATGGATTACAGGTGCCGGCCACGACTACTTTGCCTCCCTCAAACGCACTGAGCAGAGGGACTCGCATAGCCGCGAGTTCTATAACTCTGTTCTCCGGTATTCTGCCAGGTTTACCGTTTATATAATTTTAATCAAACATTCACAATTCCACAGAATTGCAAAATTTATTAACAAAGACTAAATATACACTCCAGGCACAAAATGGTGCGGGACCGGCGATATAGCCGAAAATTATCACGATTTGGGCGATCTACCTCACATCGACAGGTTGTTTTTGACATATAGGATCATAACTTCTAAATTTTCAACAATGTTGGTGAGATAAGATGGAACTTTGTATTTTTCAGATGTTGTCGCAATCACGATCTTTGTCCAATAAAAGTACGAGCTCAACAAACCCGATACAACCTCACAAATTATTCTCTGTACACTAAGTAAGATTTTATAAAAAATTGATAAAAATAGTCAATCAATTTATTTTGATAAAAAATTTTAGTACGTCTTTAAACTAGTACAGCACATAAATTACTAAATTTCTTTATCATGATTAACAAAATTAAAAATTATCTTTACCTGTTAACTATTTAAAAACTGTCTTCGTAAGGCATTCAGTCTCATATGTTTCACCTTCTTACAGGTCACATTGTACTTGTGATCAACTGCTTTACCAATGTTTAAAAACTGCTAATCATCCAACAGCGAATTTGATGGGACAAATATATTTCAATATCGTCAAGGTGCCGTGTATAGAAGATATAGGAAAAAATCGATATTCTTCCTCGGATCCATTAAGAAAATTTGTACCTGTAAAAAGGGTATATTAACTATGAAATATTAATTAGCGGCATATATAAAGTGTATTATATTAAAAAATTCAGTGTGTGTACGTGTGTGTGTGTGTATTTGTGTATATATACACACACATAAATACTCCATTTATTATTGATAAATAAAATTAATATTTAATATCGTATATGTATATTATGTAATATATACAATCAAAGGACTATAAATATATTTTTATATTTGTATCACAAATTTTATAAATTAGTATTTTTATGAACCTAACACACTTTTCTTTTAAAAAAATGTTGACTTAAGTTTCAACATGCATTTGCATTCATACGGAGTTTTCAACAGCGGAAAAAGCTTGATTCAGTGCTGATAGAAAAGATATAAGATCTTTTATATTTTTAGCGACACTGGGTGATCTATGATTATACAAATTTCCTGCAACAATTTATTAGAATAATTAGAGGATTACATTCAAAGTATTTTCTATGTAAAAATGAGAAAGAAATTGTATAGTTACCTATTAACCATAGAGTTTCTCTTCTAATGTGCATATAAGGATGCGCTAATAATTTATTCAATAAAACATGCAGATCCTCGTTTGTGTATTTTGGATTGCTCAAAAGAATGTCTACCCCATCTTCGCAAGAATTATGCAACGTATTGGCTAGTATACGTATAGATGCTGTAATCTAAAATAGAAAAGATTAAAAATATAATTCTTGATGTTCTAAAAATATTGTAATTTTGTTATATGAAAAAAAGAACAAACCTCGCTAACTTGAGTCATTCCATCCGAATTGGAAAATATTAAGTAAAGATAATCAACAACTTTTGGCAGAATAGCATGCAAATGTTCAGTGCATATCGATGAGGAAGACAACAAAGCTAATAACCAAATATAATTCAGATTTTCATATAAAAGATTCCGTTTTATGATAGCTTGGACAAGCTCCAACATTTCATTTTCTCTACAAATATCAGAAACATATTAGAGTCTCTTGCAAATTTTATTTTATATTACAATGTGTAAAAATAGATGTATGTATACTTACGATAGCTTATGAAATCCTGCACGTACGTAATGTAATAGTGCATATATTATGGAAGGAAGAATCAAGTCGTCACAATTTTCTAACAGTAAAATTATATATTTCAAACAATGTTGCGAGTGCAAGATAGAGAAAACCTTATCGCTTCCTGCAACTAAATTACCAATTGTCCAAATGCAAACATCCTAATAAAATATGAATACATGTACCTTAAGTTTATAACAAGATTGATATCATTTTATTCACTTCTTTCATGTAATTTCATTATTTCTTATTTAACATAAGAGAAACTCACCAGTAATGCATAATTTAAACATTTTAACTTGATAACTAGATAAGGAATAATTGCTTTTCCCAATGCTGTGCATGCTTTCATGTTTCCCAAGGCAATGTTACAACAGCAGTTGGCTGCATATAATTGAAGAGTTGGATCGTTGCCTGACAAGTCACGCACCAGACCCGATAAACTTTGGTCCACTTTTAAAAAGGCATTTATGTTTTCTTCTGACTGTGACAAATGCAAGAGATTATGTTTTATTCTTCACTACTTGTATCTTCATGAAGATTATCAATCTTGAATGTTTTATAAGTAGGGTTGGATAAGTTACCTTTCTTTTTAATTAAAATTAAAGGTAATGGCTTGTTAATTGAGTTACATTAAAAGTTGACTGAATAAAAAAACTAAGTTAAAAATTGCATTAATATTAAATTAAAATGTCATAACTTTTAAAATTAGATTAATTAATAAAATAATTACAATATGAACAGTCAAATAAATTTAATATTTTATCTGTAAATTAAATTTGTATAAAATAATAAAGAAATATTGCTTTTTATATTGGGAATGTATTTTTACTTTTATCATTTTTCTTTCATATCAATTTTTAAGAAGAAAAAGTTAATAAATTAGTTTACGTGTATTAAAAATAATTAAATAAAATATGAAATTTAACTAGTTATTAAATTAAGAATTATTAATTTTTCAACTTTGTTATTATATTTTTTACTTGACCTTTAAATTAGTCACTATCCAACCTTGTTTATAGTTTATAAGACATTTGATAGAGATTACTCCAAGAGCGGCACGTACCTGAATAAGAGCATTGGGCAAATATCTGTACTCCACAAAGAGTAATTTTTTCCTTTTGAGAAGCCTCACCTTCTCGTCAACGTACTCAACGGAAAACAGTTCAATCCCTGGAAACTCTCCCAAGTTGGTGCGATTTTTGTTCCAGGTGGACACACGATCCTCCTTTCTTTTCGTCAACGCGGCCTCCCTCAATTCTGTTCGCACGGTTTCGACTCTATCGCTGTCATTCGAATGAAGTTCCGCAGCTTCGTATCTCTCCTCGTTAGTAGTCTGCATCTCAAACTAAATTTTATCAACTCCTTATTACGCGGAAATACGAACACTGGTCGCAGCATCCGAATCTTTCGAGCCGAATAACCTCACTTTTCTCTCACGTGACATCGCGTTTACTAACATAAGACTAACTGCATTACCGATACAATACAGCGTACGTTTGCTCAGCGATATTATCGAGTTCTCTCTTACTAACGTGAGAAACATTGTCATTTGTCGTGAGATTTCAAGAAAACAAACGTAGGCGGCGCGAATAGCGAGGAAGTTGGATTGAGTTGGATAGAAGTTAGGTTAAACGCCATCAGGATGTTTATTCGTCTATACGTTTGTTCCAGTAGGTGATTCAAGTTGGTCAATTTTCAGTTGCAACATCCCGTGCTACATTACAAAATAAGATGGAGGAAGTTACGAAGCTAGAACACCTGTCTCTCGTGTCGAAAATCTGCACAGAGTTGGAAAATCACCTGGGACTGAACGACAAGGACTTGGCCGAGTTCATAATACATCTAGCCGAAAAGAACAATACGTTTCCAGCGTTCAAAAAGGTACTGATTGAGAATGGGGCAGAGTTTTCGGACTCCTTCATGGCCAATCTCCTCAGAATAATACAACACATGAAACCTGCGAGAGCATCAACCGAGAAACCGTCCAAGTCTGCAAGCAAGCAAGACGAATTGGCATTAAAATTCCCAGCGCTAGCGTTACCGAACGAGAATCAACGTTCCGAGACTAACGACGTCAAGGACGAAGATATCGTCAACGACGTTATGGCCTCCTTGGAAGCATTCGCGCCGTCGAATAAAAAACAATCTACGAATACCGAGAAAAGTAACGGTAAGATTGACAACAGCGAGAAGAAGAGTAAACGAGAAAAGAAAAGCAGAAGCAGATCGAGGGACAGAAGACGACACAGATCCAGATCGTCGAATCGAAAGGAGAGGCGACACAGATCCAGAACACGTTCCAGATCGCGAACACGTCATAGATCGCGCGACAGAACGCGCAGGAGGCGCTCCGGATCCCGCGAGCGCAGGAGAACGTCGTCCCGGGATCGCAAAGATCACGCGAGACACTCGAGGAGACGCGACGCCGACAGATCCAGATCCAGATCCAAATCCGCGGAGGAGACGCTCTCCTCGGAGCCGGAAGTAGGTAAGATTTACGCCGGTAAGGTCGCGAACATCGTGCCGTTCGGCTGTTTCGTCCAGCTAGAAGGTTTAAGACGTCGTTGGGAGGGCTTGGTTCACATCTCCCAACTGAGGCGGGAGGGTCGAGTGGCAAACGCGAGCGACGTGGTCTCCCGAGGGCAGAAGGTCCTGGTGAAGGTTCTCAACGTCGGCGGGCAGAAGGTATCTCTGAGCATGAAGGATGTCGATCAGGAGACTGGGAGAGATTTAAACCCGGTAGTGCCGATCGCGAAAGCGGACGAGGACGAGAAGCACTTGCGTAATCCGGACAGGCCTACCTCCCTACTAGAGCTTCAGGGTAATTACGACGAAGACGAGACGTACTCGAGGAAGCGCGTGCAGCGTCTGTCGTCGCCGGAGAAATGGGAGATCAAGCAGATGATGGCCGCCTCGTGCATCGACAGAAACGAGTTGCCGGAGTTCGACACGGAGACCGGAATTTTGCCGCGAGAGGACGACGAAGAGGAGGACGTGGAGATCGAGCTTGTCGAGGAGGAGCCGCCGTTCCTGCACGGTCACGGTAGAGCCCTGGGCGATCTCAGTCCCGTGCGTATAGTGAAGAACCCGGACGGCTCGTTGGCGCAGGCGGCGATGATGCAGAGTGCTCTAGCGAAGGAGCGGAGAGAACAAAAGATGCTGCAACGCGAGCAGGAGATGGATTCCGTGCCCACTGGTCTGAACAAGAATTGGATAGACCCGTTGCCGGACGCGGAAAGCCGCACGCTAGCAGCGAACATGCGTGGCATCGGTTTGCAAACGCAAGATCTGCCCGAGTGGAAGAAGCACGTGATAGGCGGTAAGAAGTCATCCTTCGGTAAGAAGACCAATTTGACCCTGTTGGAGCAGCGTCAGAGCCTACCGATTTATAAGTTGCGCGACGATCTGGTGAAAGCCGTGACGGACAATCAGATCCTGATCGTGATCGGAGAGACCGGTTCGGGCAAGACGACGCAGATCACGCAGTATCTAGCGGAGGCCGGTTTTACCGCACGCGGCAAGATCGGCTGTACGCAGCCGCGACGTGTCGCGGCTATGAGCGTAGCTAAGAGAGTGGCAGAAGAGTTTGGCTGCTGCCTGGGCCAGGAGGTGGGCTACACCATCCGTTTTGAGGATTGTACCGGACCAGAGACCAATATTAAATACATGACGGATGGTATGTTGTTGCGCGAATGCCTGATGGACCTTGATTTGAAAACGTACTCGGTAATTATGTTGGACGAAGCGCACGAGCGCACGATACACACGGATGTGCTGTTTGGCCTACTGAAGCAAGCGGTGGGCCGTAGACCCGATCTCAAACTGATCGTCACCAGCGCTACCCTCGACGCAGTTAAATTCTCACAGTACTTCTTTGAGGCACCGATCTTCACTATACCGGGGCGCACGTTCGAGGTCGAGGTAATGTACACGAAGGAGCCAGAGACTGATTATCTAGACGCCGCATTGATCACCGTCATGCAAATCCATCTGCGCGAACCGCCGGGCGATATCCTGCTCTTCCTCACCGGTCAGGAGGAGATCGACACTGCCTGCGAGATCCTTTACGAGCGTATGAAATCACTGGGCCCAGATGTACCGGAACTAATTATTCTCCCGGTCTACTCGGCCTTACCCTCGGAGATGCAAACTAGAATATTTGAGCCGGCCCCACCTGGCTCACGCAAGGTCGTTATCGCCACGAACATTGCCGAAACCAGCTTGACCATCGATGGTATATACTACGTCGTTGATCCGGGCTTCGTCAAACAGAAGGTCTATAATTCCAAGACAGGCATGGACAGTCTTATAGTGACGCCGATTAGCCAGGCGGCGGCGAAACAGAGAAGCGGAAGAGCTGGTAGAACCGGACCTGGAAAGTGTTATCGGCTTTACACGGAACGAGCCTACAGAGACGAGATGCTGCCCACGCCAGTCCCGGAAATACAGCGTACAAATCTGGCCACTACCGTGCTGCAACTGAAGACTATGGGCATCAATGATCTTCTGCATTTTGATTTTATGGATGCGCCGCCAGTAGAATCGCTGATCATGGCATTGGAGTCGCTGCACAGCTTGAGCGCTCTCGACAACGAGGGTTTACTGACGCGACTAGGCCGACGAATGGCGGAATTTCCGCTGGAACCAAATCTATCCAAGATGTTGATCATGAGCGTGCACCTTCAATGCTCCGATGAAATTCTAACTATTGTCAGTATGCTGTCCGTGCAGAATGTCTTTTATCGACCTAAGGACAAGCAGGCTTTAGCTGATCAGAAGAAAGCAAAGTTCAATCAACCCGAAGGCGATCACTTGACTCTACTGGCGGTTTATAATTCCTGGAAGAACAACAAGCTGAGTAATGCCTGGTGCTACGAGAATTTTGTGCAGATAAGAACATTGAAGCGTGCCCAAGATGTGCGTAAGCAATTGCTGGGCATAATGGATAGGCACAAATTGGATGTTGTATCAGCTGGCAAGAACACAGTGCGTATACAGAAAGCGGTGTGTTCGGGATTCTTCAGAAACGCCGCGAAGAAAGATCCACAGGAGGGATACAGAACGTTGGTCGACAGCCAAGTGGTATATATTCATCCAAGTAGCGCATTGTTCAATCGTCAGCCAGAATGGGTGATCTATCACGAACTGGTGCAAACTACCAAGGAATACATGAGAGAGGTGACGACGATCGATCCGAAGTGGCTGGTGGAGTTCGCACCCGCATTCTTCAAGTTCAGCGATCCGACCAAACTCAGCAAGTTCAAAAAGAATCAAAGACTAGAGCCGCTCTACAACAAATACGAGGAACCGAACGCGTGGAGAATATCGCGAGTTCGCAGGCGACGTAATTAAAGAATACGCTTATAATTCATGTAAATATCGTTTCAGTAATTCGATATAAGTATTGTATGGTATTTGACGTTTCAATTTTCTGAAAGCTTTATACCCGTTTCCACTAATGTAGATTAACTTTAAATCTCAGTTCAACTTACCTTTTATCTTTTTCTAATTTTTAGAACTAAAGTAAGATAAAGAGTAAGTTAAACTAAGATCAAAGTTAATCTGCGTTGGTGGAAATAGGTATTAATGATATAGAATAATTAATAGGTATTAGTGATACAGAATAATTAATTCTAGCTCTGGAAGCAGTATTCTTATCGTTTTTATATAGCTACTGCTTGCATCTACAATGACAAAACTTTGTGGAAACAGAACATTTTTATTTTGCACGTGTAACATCTAGCATTTTTGATACATTTAAAAAAAATACTCTTTATTACTAGGAAGCGAAGAATGAAGATAATTTATGATCGCGAAGATAATGAATTAAATTTATTATGTCACGATAAAACTAGAAAAATGTGATGCAATCATTGAAACTTGGAAACTATGTACAAGAATGCAATTACAAAAAAAAGATTATTTACAAGTCTCTATAAATGTACATATTTGTAAACATTTGTAAATATATAACCATATTCATTCACATTACATTTTCGATATTTTTTAACATTTATCAAAGTTCTATTTCGATAAATTATAATACATTAAATAATCAGTCTTTTTAGAGAAGAGGGCATTGTTTTAAGATACGTTTTTCAGTCTTTCCCCTCTTGATTAATTATTAAATTTATTAAATAAATACATTCTCGATAACATTTAATAAGATGACACATAGGAAAGATTTCCCTATTCAATTTATTCTTTCCTTTTCTTAGATGTATCTCTGACTTATGATAACAGAGTTGGTTCACGGACGCATATTCATATTACATGTAACATGGTTAACATACCATTTGTATAAAAAAGAGAGAGAGAATTTGTAGGAAATTTATAAATCTTTCAGAAGAGATGAATTGATATTTTGTATAACCAGGAAATATCACTTTTTTTTTGCTTTTACACTTATATTAGTGTTCAGTAATACTATTTCTTGGCTCGATGGTATAAAGTACATTTGCAGGAAAACGAGATTTTATAAAAATTGAACTATTGAGACTGCTGTTTCTTTTTCACTAATTCCACCAATTGTCTATAACGCACTTGACATTCTTCCTGTAAACAAACAATTATAATTATAACGTGGATTTATAAATTTCTATACATAATTTATAAAGAAAAATACATAATGTAACGTGCCTTTGTCTTTCCTTCGACACAATTTGCAATTTTTTCCCACCTATCTACAGAAGCACCTTTGGGATACTTCGTCAGGGCCGCTTCTAAAGTCCTTTGCTGTTCTTGACTCCATTCGGCAGTACTGACAGTATTATCACTGCGGGTCTTAACCTTTTTCGGTTTTTCTTCCACAGAAACTTCCTCCACTGATTCAGCAGGCTTCAAACCTTCTTCTTTCACCTAACGTAAAGTATACACGACTCAACTTCTACAGTCGATTTATCAAGAAACAAAATTGATGAACAGTTAATAACCTTCTTAGCCATGTGCGTAACTTCCACGACGGTACGATTCATAACGCTCGCGATTTTCTCCCACCGTTCTGGAGTTCCACCAGGATACTTCTTCACATATTTTATCAATTCTAATATATCATTATCGGTCCACAAGCCACCAGATACAGCTGGCTTCTCATATACATGATTTGTGTAATCGCAATCTTCTTTTTTTATAGTCTCCTTAGAATTAGTACCGCTTCTCTCTTGTGGGGTAAAGCCAGGCCTACGTTTCCTGACGTTACGCGACATTACCTCAGGTTCAGGCTGTTCACTCTCTTGTGCTCTAAAACAAATGTTTAGATTTTTATGAGCAATATAAAATTATAAGGAGAAAGCTGCATCATACTTACAATGCCTCTTCTTCCTCCTGTTTTTTCTTCTCTTTCCTCTCTTTCACGAGTTGAATGATGAGACAAATAGTGGAGGGTATAGCAATCACTGAACCTATTATCCACTTTGGTAATTGAAATGGAAGAGTGTTCCACATTGTTGGAGTAGGAATCTTTTCCAAAATGTCAGCTAAATCTGGAACGTCTATCTTGCTTTTTCTATTTTTCTTTTGCATCTTTTGAAGTTTGCTACCTAAAACTTGTTCCTGTAATCGTAACATAATAGGTACTAATTATATTAATTGTACACTCAACAGCAAAATTAAAGGATTACTTATTTTGACTCCAAAAAATAGGCGTAATTCAAGAGCTTTGGAGCTTTGCAAAATTCATAAAAAAAATCTGACAAATGTCAAAAACCTATAAAAATTTTGCCAAGTTGCACAGCGTGAAATAAAAATCAATCTCAAAACTAGAGATTTCAAGCATTAAAATGCATTTTTTAACATTTTTTTACAATTATTTTTGACAAAGTTACACTATCTTGAATTAGGCCTATTTTTCAGAGTCAGAATAAGTGATCCTTTAATTTTGCTGTTACATGTATATAAAAAAAAAACTTCTCTTTTTCTAACTTGTAAAAATTCTCTTATAAAAATATTACTTACGTAAGTGTACCGTTTCTCAAAATACGCCGCCCAAGCTACGAGATACTGCCCTATTGTGATGACTGTGAATAATATAACACTCATCTCCAATAATCCCATCTTTCGGACATGACGATAGTAATATACCGCTGATCGCCAATTTGGCAGCCCGTTAACGAGCACATTGTCATACTTTTGCCGCTTTCCAGGATCTTTCAAAACGTCATAAACAGCGACTAACTAAAAAGAAGGAATTTGGAAAGTTGTCAAGATGTTAATTCAAGAGCTTTTAGTATCTCTCTCAATTTTTAAGTACCGTTCTAAATTGCAGCTCCGCGTCCTCCGCCGGATTTTTGTCCGGATGCAATTGCAATGATAGGCGTCTGAAAGCCTTCTTGATTTCCGAGGCGTTCGCGGACTAAAGAGAAACAATTTATGTAAATTAATCTTAATCAAACTCGTCATTCCGCGCGACTGCATCGACATCGTGCGAATGTGGACGTTCAAACTTCAAACATATTTGCAGGGAACATACCTGCGTAACGCCCAGCACATCATAGAAATTTTGATTGACCTCCTCGACCACGTCAAACACCTCCAACTCGTCGTTATCCCACGCGCTGGAGGACCTAAACACGTCTAGGAAGCAGAGGACCCCGAAAATGATCGACGGTAGATTCATCTTCGTCCACCGCATGCAGACATAATTAATATAATAACGCGCGTTTTTCTTCCTTCACCCTGCAAAATCCGTGTTCTAGGACATTATTATGTCCTCACCCTCGTCGGACAGTGCGCCCGAGAATCAGAGTCAGGTTAGAAGTAGTTGGAACTGTTGGAAGTAGTCTTTTTGCCGTAGGTGCCACATTGCCAGATTGCCGCTCGTATCTCGCATCCATATCGAGATTACTCGCGATCAGTCCTCGATGCGATCGATACTCGCGAAATCGCGAGAATCGATTTCCGCGCGCCATTTCCGCGCGCCGTTGTCGCGACCGTCGCGACGCTACCTCACACTCAATCACACTCAATCCCTGCGGTTGATTAGAAAACGTGGATTAATGCCAATTTACACTAATATAGATTAACTTTGAATAATTGAATCGCGAATTCACGCAGCGACAAATCGCTGGCGATTTTCTCTCTCTACTCCGATTTTCTCAACAAAAAAAGGAATGAACAAAAATGTAGCGACTTAAAAGAAATTGGTAAAAAATGACGCTATCGTCAATTATTAATTACACTTAAAAAAAAATTAAAAATGCAGAATAGAATATTTTTATATATTTTTTTAGAAGGTTAACATTAAAAATAGACTCACGAAGAGAATGAATTTCTATTATTCATATAAAAAAATGTTTTAAGGATTCAAAAATACTGCAGATTAATAATTAGAGTTAAATAATAACTATAAAGTTAAAAGTTATTGCCTAACTTTTAAGTTATTAATTAATTTTAAAAGATTAACTTCAACTAATTATATTTTTAAAACAAATTTTAATGTACTGTTTTCTTAAATTAAAAATTTATTTATATAAAAGAAAAAATATCTCATACAAAAAACTATATTTCTTTGTTATTTTATACTAACTTAATTAATTTATAAATAAAATATTAAGTTTATTTGGTAAGTCTTTTTAATTAAGAATTATAATTTTTTGAAGTAATTTGAAGTAATTTAAAAAAGAAAAAGCTTTAATATTTTATTTAATAACAATAAAGATGAACAAGGACAGAAAGAATTATTTTTAACATTTACGTAAGGTTTTCAACGAATTACAGGACGATTTAATACGTGACGTAATCATGACGAAATCATGCTTTCCAAGCAGTGGTTGTCATGGTTAGTAATTGGTGGTAGTCGACATCGACGGTGGTTATCAGTGGTTATCAATGAGAGAAACCGTTATTTGAAATGGATCTCGAAGTCGACGGTGAGATACGAATTTTTAATGAGGGATATAACGACAGTCAAAATACGAGAGGTAGCGGTTGCGCGAGAGTTAAGTGGAAACCGTTAAAATGTGTTGTCTTTACGCGCTGTTATTTCACAGGTTCCGAACATTCGCATGAGATATAAGTGACTATAACCTATGAGGCCACTTGTGCGTATTCACGCAGACATTTCCGGCTGGACAGTGGCAAAGATATCACACGTTCAAAATGTTGGAGGGACTCGTCGCTTGGGTACTGAACAATTATCTCGGCAAATACGTCGAGAATCTAAACACGGATCAGCTGAGCATTGCTTTGTTGTCAGGTGAGGTTATGTCGCACTACGCATTTGATTTGATATCTATGTAAATACCTTCGTCTGCCATAAAAATGTCATAACGCTTGTTTTGGTATCATGCAGAATAATACACATTTAAAGTATGATTTGTTAGTTAACAACTACATATTTATAGTTTATAACTATGAGTCAGTTAATAACTATATATTTCTGATTTGTCATGCTATATTGATTTACAACAAATGAGTATATCTTGCGCAACCTCTATAGTTCTCTAACATTATTTTTACACAAGAGTTATTTAATTTTATAACTGCGCTATCGTATTTATACATCGTTTATCTAATAAATGTCTGTTTTACATTAGGGGAAGTCGAATTAGAAAACTTACCCCTGAAACGCGAGGCTCTGCGTCATATCGGATTGCCAATGGAAATCAAGGCTGGATTTATCGGTAAAATCAGATTGCAAGTGCCAGTTAGGCAAATAAGAACTGCATCGTGGGTCATAGGTATAGAGCAGCTCTATTTAGTGGCGGGACCAATTAATTTGGATGAGGTAAAGTATTATGGTTCTGTCTTCTGTTATTTTAAAATCTTGATAATCTTAATAATGTTTTACACATAAAAAAATTATGTGTAAAAGATAAATTTATTATTCAAATATAAATTTAAAATATTTAAATAATTAAAATTTTTGTATAATATAAATTTATTTTTTTAAATTTATGTTTAAAAAGATGAATTTATATGGCAAATATTTACACAAATATTTTAAATAATGAGTTTAAAAATATCTATAGTATGACAACGAAGCGGAGGAGCAAGCAATATTAGAATATAAACTCAGTCGGCTGGATGCTTTAGAAGCCAGATGGAGAGCCGATATAGAGCATGATCCTGGTTACTATGCTTCGAGTTATAGCTCGTGGTTAAATTATGGCACATCTCTAGTAACAAATATCATCGAAAATTTACAGTTGAACATCAAAGATGTTCATATTAGATACGAAGATGGTATTACACTACCAGATGGTAAGTAAAGAATCACATGAGTATAATGTGAATAAAAATTTATATGTAATATATTTATATTAACTATGTTCTCAATAAAACTTTTGATCCTTTTATATAAAGATAATGGTATTGCATTTGGCATTACAATTGGAGCATTAACTACTCAAAGTTGTGACGCTAGCTGGATACCTAGTTCCACGTCTTGGAATCTTACAGATGCGTCGTTTAAGCTAATGGAACTCGATAGTCTTTCGGTTTATTGGAACCACGTGAAGAAAGATCATCTTTTTGGTGGACTTAATCTAGGCGATCTAGCTGTAAGATCTATAGAGCTTGGTGTGCATGATAGCACAGCATGCTAATCATATTCTATAAGAGTAAAATTATTTGTAAACCCGATTTTTAGATTGCTATGAGTAAAAATAAGATTCAACGACACATTTTATCGCCCGTGAATGCAAGAGCGCACATTAAGAGAGATCGAACCGAACGTCCATTAAGGTCTATTAATAAACCGCGTATCGTAGTAGATTTGCTTTTGGATGAAGTACCATTATTTATAACAGACGTAAGTCTTACAGATAACAATAATCTGTCGATATATAATCAAACATGATTGATTTGTGTAATATAACAAATTATTCTTTTAGCTTCAATATGAGGAAATGGTCAAATGTATCAAAGAGCTTGATCGTATAGATCGTCGTAAACAGCAATGGCGTTGTAGGCCAGTAATTCCCGTTAAACAAGCTTGCAAGGAGTGGTGGAAGTATGCTGCTAGGTGTCATCTCGGCAGAGACACGCTTAAACCGAAACTATCCTGGAAAGATATGCTTCTCAGAGCCAGAGAGAACGTTTGTTACGTTCAAACATATACTAAATTGTTAGGTACAAGTGAATATTTTTTTATATCGTCTTTCATAGATTTTTACATTTTCTTGAAACGATGAAAATTTCTTTTCAAATTTTATCTTTTCTAGGCACACCTACCTCGATCTTATCTCCGGAAATTAAAACGTTGAAGGAGAAGATCGAGAACGAACGAAATTTCGACGAGCTTCGGGTATTGAGGGAACTGGCTATGGAGAAAATGAGACCTGCGAAAATGCAACTACCTAATATGAATGTACCACAAGGACGTGGTATGCTCGAGCAATGGTTTCCACAATGGTGGGGCTGGTCTTCAAAGATATCTCACAGTAACAATGGAACGCAAAACGGAAATAGCTCGACTACTTTCGATGGCGAACTGCTGGATGTTTTAGCGGACACTATGAATGATGACACTCTTTTACGTCGCGACACAGTATTTGGACAATTTAATTTTGCTCTGGTGCAAGGCGCGGTATCGTTGTGCACCGCAAAAGATGGAAGCAACAGGAAAACTGTGATAGAACTGAAATTCGAAAGAGTGAACCTGAGCTATGAATCACGACCTAGATCCGGATCGCACAAGTTCTCAGTCAGTTTAGGCGCGTTATACCTGCATGATTTTCTCACGGAAAACTCTACATTTCCCATTTTAGTGCAACCTCAAGTCACATCCAACGGCATATCCTCGCGCGTTCGCAATTCGTCGGAAAAACTAACGAAAGCGCCACATCATTTATTCGAACTGATCTATGAAAAAAGACCGCTTCACGTTACTGTGGATCATTTATTGCATGTGTACTCGCAGTCCTTGGATGTTGTGTATAATCCAACCGTCATATACTGGCTGATAGATTTTATGTGCAAACCGCATCGATCGGTGTCGTCCAATCAACGATTTCAGGCGATGAAACGTCGCACGAGAAGGCAATTGATTAAGAACTGGGAACAAATTTTAGACGGCGATTTCGTATATCGTTCATCTTGGGATCTACAGTTTAAGATCTCTGCACCACAGATCTTATTGGTGGAAAGCTTCGTTGATTCTAACGCGGCCGTGGTGATGGTCGATTTCGGTAAATTACATTTATCGAACGCGAATCTGAATCATGTGATACTGAAAATAGAGTCACCTAAAAGTGATGATGATGAAGATGAGAGATACGAAACACCTTGTTCCACTCCGCCCGGTAGTCAGGAAAACGGTTCCCTACACGACTTTCAAGGGTTGTCCGAGACCGAGTTACACAAGAAATTGTACGATCAGTACTCGATTGATTTAGTGGACCTGCAGATTTTAGTGGGTAAGACAAATGACAATTGGAAACACGTTCGCACGAGAGGCACGTCGAGCTTACATTTTCTCGAGCGTTTTAACATATCGTTGCAAGTTGAACGACGTGTCTTCACCACTTCGGATCCTAATTTCCCATCGGTTACGGTATCTGGTAACTTGCCAAGGCTGGTAGTGCATGTGAACGAGCAGAAAGTGGGCGCGATACGTTTAATTTATAACTTACTGTCGAGCTTTTCCCGCTCTGCCGGCATTCCGCAAACAGAAGCCGTCAATATAGAACCGAAGAGTCCCAGGAAGGAGGAGAGTCGTTCCTTGAGCCATGCGGTGATGGTACAATTTATCATCGATCAGATGGCCTTTGAATTACAATCGAGAGGTCGCAGCGTGGCAGAGCTACAAGTGTCTGGCGTTCGGGCAGCCCTCAGCAAAAGAATGGCAGATCTGAGCGTCTCCCTCTCCGTCCACGGTCTGCTTTTGGTCGACGCTCTTCAAGAATTCGGGCCAGATTTTGAATTGCTGGTGGCTAGTCACAAACATGTCGGTATGGACAGCGTTTCCGGTAGATTAAGGGATTCGGAACCGACGTCGCCCGTTTCGCCAGAATCGCCCGAGTCACCCGACTCCGCGAGACCACCACGACTGACCTCTCCCGTTGCCTTGACCAATGCCTTGTCCAGTTTGGTGAACAAAACCAAGACTCCGCTCTCACCCAGGAATAATTCGTTGGTCGGCCTAGAAAAATTGGATTCGGAGGCGCTGATTGTCGTAGAGTTGACGCTGGTAGACGACCCCACGGAAAACCTGAGAATGGCAAATATACAGTTCAATAATCTAGATATTATAGCCAATCAGGAGACGATAGTAGAATTGTTAGGTTTCTTCCGAAGAATCTTGCCATTGCAGAAGTCGCGGCCAGCGTATGTTGCGAGCCGAGACAATTCTTTGTCGAGTCAAAGTACAGAAATAAGATCAATGTCAACGAGAACTGAAATTACCTTTGACTTTCATCGCTTGAATGTGCTACTTTTACGCGCAGTCATGCAGGATAATCATTTGGTGGGGCAAAAGATCGCCACGGCGACTATGTCGGACGCGCGCATACAGGCGACTTTAGCTGCAAATACATCGATCTCGGGCTCTCTTGGCGGAGTACAAGTTCTTGATCAAACGTCAACCGGGAAGACTCACCAGCGGATTATCAGTGTAGGTAGGGATCCTCTGGCTGATCCGCAGCATTATCCGTTTGAGCACTTTAGTAGTCTATCCGATCAGCCAGAGGCGTTTAGATTCGTGGCGAATCGCAACACCAGGCAGGTCAGCGAGGACGATTGCATAGAAATCGATCTCGATCTCACGATACGTGTGGCCAGCGTTTGGTATACTCATGCGCCGCACCTGATATCGGAATTGCGTTCGTGTGCCGACGAATTCAAACAATATCTAAGCAATTTTGCGCGTCAGATCAGCGCAGCCGCCACTGATATGGCGATTGGTTTGGTGAACGCCGACGATTGGACCATCCCGCCGCGTAAACGATTGCCGAGTGTCTCGGTTGATTTAGATAATGTAAATGCGCTTTCGATGAAATTAGACGTGCTTCTGGAAAGTCCGGTGCTCGTGTTACCTCGTTCTTCTCATAGCAGACAAGTATTCGTTGCTCACCTGGGTACGATGTCGCTGCGACACGAGCCCCACTTGGGATCTATGGCGAAACACAAGGTCACGCTGGAAGTGCGCGACATGAATCTATACTCTCTGGAGATGTCTGCCAATATCGGGCAATCACAAAGCAATCTACCGAGAGCCGAGGAGATGTACTCGTGCAAGGAGTTGGGCAAGCCGATACTACACGATACAACGCTAAAGATTCTGGTTGAGAAGCAAAACACCTTAACGCAAAGTATGAGCTTCCTACTTGATTGCGGTGATTTTACGAGCAATAGTCCAATTGTACAGGTACACGGCGCCGTGATAACGCCACTGAAAGTATCGCTGTCGCGCGGCCAATACGAGCAATTACTCGACACCACTCATCGATTATTCTCCATGCCTACCGTGACTGCCACAGCTGCAGTGTCGGAATATGACGATCTCGACGGGCTATCCAACTACTCGGAGAAGCTTGATCTCTACGTGAAAGTCTCGTTCGAACTGCCGATTCTTAGCGTACAATTGAAGCAGGCGCACTCGGAGCAGCCACTGGTGGAGTTGTCAATGCGTGACTTCGTTGTCAAGTATGACAAATTACATCGAAACGAATCGAGCGTGCAGGTTGCGCTGCGCTCTCTCCTGATGGAAGATCTTCTGTGCGCGGTCGGCTCGCGGCATCGTTGCATGATGCAGTCGTCGGCGCCCACGCGCGCAAAACTGTCTACAGGCGCTTCAAAATCGTGTCCAGATCTTGCGTTCGCGCGACAATATAAAAACACCTTCGGACGCGGTAGTCTGCCAGATCGGTTGGAAACCTACACCCTGTACGGCGCGATTCCACCGCACTGGCGCAGAAAACCAGCGATCTCGTCAGCCGATACACCGAACACGCCACCGCCCTCGCCAGGCGGCATTACCAGTGAAGAGAACTTGGTGCTAATGAGCATCACCATGACGTATCCCGAAGAGAATGGCTGCATCGCCCCCGAAGATCGGTTCTATCGCAAAATGGTAACCGTGGACTTCAATTGCCTGGATTTGGTGATAAGCGTGGAATCGTGGATGGTGGTGTTTGACTTCTTTGGAATTGCAGGCTTGTCCGGAACGGCTGATGACGAAGTTGCCGCGCATCGAGCCACGCCGGATAGCGATAGTACTAGCACAAGCAAGGTAGACGATAATTTACCAGTGAGGTCGGAAACCGAGATTGAAGTAAGATCGTTGACGCTGGTGCTGACGCAGCTGGAGCACGAGATAGCGAAAGCCAATGTGTCCAACGCCAGCATGCACATCCTTAAGACGGTGGATGGCAAAACCAAGGTGTCCGGATCATTGGGCTCGATGTCGTTGCTGGATTTAACACCGCACGGCCGATTCTACCGCGAGAGATTCCTGTCGTCCGGCAGGAAGGCGCTCAACTTCCAGTACTCGAGCTACGCTGACTGCGAGGACCGGCCTCATGACGCGCGGCTCAAGTTGGAGATGTCCGCCGTGCATTACGTTCACACTCAGAGATTCGTGGCGCAATTACAGGCGTTCTTTGGCCACTTCTCGCAACTGTGGAGCATCATGCGGAATCTTCGTGCCGGCGTCGGTGCCGTCATAGATGTGAACAAGCGTGGCACGCGATTGTCGTTGCAGCTGAATGCTGGTGCACCGGTAATACTGTTACCGGTGAGTTCCAGATCCGACGAACTGATCCTGCTGGACCTGGGAGAGCTTACAGCGCACAATAGATTCGACACATCGTTAGCTGTTCCGGATTGTTTGCTGGACGTGATGCTGCTCGAGCTGGTCAACATGGACGTGTACGCGGCGCGGCGACTCCAGTGCGATTTGAGTTTGAACGAGGACGCGGATGCCTTGACGGTGGGCGGCGTTCTCATCAGGAAGATGGGCTCCTCGTTGCTCACAGAAAAGTGTCATTTGAAGCTGCGCATCGAGCGGAATCTCGACACTTATATAAGCCGCGATATACCTGATCTCAGTGTGCACGGTATATTATCGACGATGGACTGTGCTCTGGATCCAGAACAGTACATGCTGATTCGCGGCCTTCTGTCCTACAATATCGGTGAGAATCTGGACGATCTACGTCTCCTTGTGCAAGATTGGAATCATACTGTGGAATATGCGATCCCAACCGTGGACAATCGCGCCAAGACATGGACTCGATCCTGCATAACTCTGGAGCTGGTAAACGTGACGGTGAAACTGCACCCGAGTCACAATATCGCAGCACTTGCATGCATCAATTTTATTAAGTCTCGACTAACGCTGGACTCGCTGAGCGATGGCTCGCAGGACATCGATCTGGTGTCTCAAGAGATCTTGATCATGGACACGCGTTTTCAAAACGAGCCGGTAGATCGACAGTGCAACGTGTTCACGCGAATCTTACAGCCGTTAAGAGACACGGTCAATATTGAGGTTGACAAGGACCGCGTCCAAGCGGAAGTACATCATCGAAAGCGTAAAGCTTACTCAGCGACTACCATTCTGTTGCATAGCATGCGACTGACTGCCATTCTGGATTGGTGGCAGGCCGTGCGAGATTTCCTATTGTTGAATTCGCCGGAACCGGACCCTATACCCGGCGCCATGCAGTCAATTATTAATCAAGAAGCCGAAATCGTCGACACTATCGCAGTCGCTACACCATTTGAACTAAAAATTAATATCACGGACTCCGAGCTAGTCATTGTCGAGGACACCGCGATTCTTGATACCAACGCCGTGATTCTCAAGACGACTGCTGTCTTGTCGTATCGTTCGACGCCGCAGGAAGGCGAGAAACCACTCTCCTGCAATCTCTCGCATTGCGAGCTATTCTCGTGCATTCTAGGTATGGAAAACGAAACTGCCCTATCTATCATTGATCCTGTTGGAGCGAGTTTGGATCTGACTCAAGACAGGTGTCTAGAGATCCAATTGCAGCCATTGTGCGTGAGACTGAGCTACCATGACGTGACCATGTTCTCTAGGATGTTAAGCTCTCTTCCTAAACAGACTTTATGGGCGAAGCAGAGATCGAGCGAAGCGCTGGTGGAGAGCGGCCAGACGATGGACAGCCAGGTGTTAAAGCTGATCACTTTAGGTTTTGCAGAGGCTGATTGCAAAATCGCATTGGATCACTGTGACGGTCAGCTGGACGATGCCGCTCTTTGGCTGACGCAGAATGCGGTGCCGATAAGTGCCGAGGCGGTCGCAACGAATAACGATTCAGTTTTCCGGACTGTGGAGTTGCAGGTATCCTGCATGCGGATCTGTATCATCGACGATTGCCGCGACGCGGACGTGCCGCTTCTAGAGCTCACTTTGGCAGACTTCAACTTGCGGAAATTGAGTCAACAGCCTGGTTTGCTGTCCGCCACTATCGGCATAGACTATTACAATAGAGTACTAAGCGGTTGGGAGCCATTCATCGAACCTTGGCGAGCGAATATTGATTGGGAACAAATATTTATCAGTTCGTTGGATCCAAAAAGACTGAACGTGTCTATCAACTCCTATGATTCTGTGAACGTTAATATCACGTTAACATTGGTGGAACTCGTGCAACTAGTCAAACACAATTGGACGCAGGATTATTATTTATCTAATGGAAACACTATCGTTGGTAAATCGTCGACAAGGGGACAAGTATATCGACGTCGATCACCATTTATACCTTTTGCCCTGAAAAATGACACTGGCTGTCGACTTTGGTTTAAAACATTTATCGCCACTGCGGACGAGACGATAGATGTCAGCAAAGCGTCATCTCAAGCGAAGAACGTCCTAGACAAAGACGATACGTGGATAGAGGTGATTCCGGGAGACACCACGCCGTTTACGTTTGAGGTGAGGGGCAAGTTGAGGCATCATGCGACGCATATCGTCAGAAGGCATCAGATTGCAGTTCTGGTTGAGGGATGGAAGCCGGTGGATCCTGTGACCGTTGATCGCGTGGGCATTTATTTTCGACATGCGAATGCTAACATTGCTGGATTTCAGGTAAGGATATTAATTTATACTTACTTTCTTGTAAGTATTTGGACTAAAACAAACAATATTGTTCATACTTATTATTTTGTATTTCTCCAACGCTATTACATATTTTTTAAAATAAAAATTATTTTGTAAATTTGAAATTGTCTCACATTTCTTTACTATATTCGCATATATTGTATTTTTTTTTTAATTATTTAAACAGAATTGGTCTTGGAACATTATAAATATTATCCTAATAATAATAATAATAATAATAATAATAATAATAATAATAATAATAATAATAAATTTCAGCCGATTACACCGAAAGCTAGATTAGTATTTGCTGTGGAACTTGAAGGATCCGCTAGGAAGTTAGTTACAATTAGATCAGCCCTTCAGGTATCCAACAAACTAGCTCATCCGATCGAGATCAAAATAGAGAAATCATTAAGCCACCTTGGATGTGAGTTTTTTTTATTTTTTATGATTTGTTTTTGATAATAGTAAACCTAATCAACAATTGTGAATCTTTCAGACTTGCCGCTGACCTCAACCAGTACTGGAAGAATTTTACAAGTACCGGCGCAATCAGTGATATCTATGCCTTTGACGCATACCGGGATACAAATGTGCTTCAAACCGCTCATTTCGAACTATCTGTTCCAATATTGCATGGAATCAGTAGACTGGACGATAGTTAAAAAACCATTAGAAGTATCAGAAAACTATGTTACTTGCCGGACTAATCAGAATAACATATTCAGGTATATGAAAAGTAGCCTTTTTCCTCGATGAAGTTTAGCAAAACTTAGTATTGTTTTTTTTCTTGTCACAGGATGTGTGTGGCTGTAAGACGAAACAATTATCCACCTGACGGAATACAAGTGTTACCGGCGCACACGATCACAGTAATGGCACCTATAACGTTGACAAACTTATTGCCATACGAATTGACGTACGAGGCAGGTGTAGAAGGTGGTAGAATCACGCCTGGCTGCAGCGCGGATTTGCATTGTGCAAATTTGACCGAGAACCTGGAAATTACGATTCAATTGGATGGTTATCCAGGATATGGACTAGTATGTATGACAGCTAATAGCTGTACAGTTTTATTACGTCGAATTTTATTCTTTGATGACTGCGTTTTTTTTGCGTTTTTTAATGCTAATAATATGATAGATATTATCCAAATACAATTATGTATTTCAGATAATATTACCACCGAACAGCAGTTCTTTTACCACTCGTCTCAAATTATTGGATTCCGCTACCAGAATACTTTACCTGCAGGCGTCTGTAATTGTGGAAAAAGGTGCAGCCGTGCAAATCAACATCACTGCACCTTATTGGATTATAAACAAGACCGGTTTGCCTTTGGTATTCAGACAAGAGGGAGTCGGTATCGAGGCGGCGGGACAATTCGAAGAGCATGAAAGAGCAAGGATGGTAGCACCGTTGCTATTTTCGTTTAGCGACGAAGAGGCCAGTAGAACTTTGTCAGTCAGAATCGGAACGGAAGTTCATCCTCATGGAATACCACAGTGGTCTCAACATTTTCATTTGCAGCCTGGAATTCACGTAAGTATATTTCACATAAAATCTTTATTTAATTTTTAATGTAACAATCTCATCATTTTTATACGCAGTATATTATATTCGACATATGTATGTTTAATTTTTTTACAATTATTAATATTATTCTGATTCATACAGAAACAAATTTATGAGACTTGCTATTGAAATACAAAGTATTTCAATCATTTTGATGCCGATCACATTTACTTTATGTTTTCTAGGTTCATCGATTGAGAATCAGTTTACGTGAGGGCAGACCCGATATAGTCTACTTGATTAGCGTGGCCACTCGCGCAGCAAGAGGAAGATATAGAGCCACTACTGTGGTTACATTATCGCCAAGATATCAATTGCACAATAAATCATCTTATACATTGGAGCTGGCTCAGAAATGTTTTACAACAACTGTCGTAAGTTTATTACAATTATTTGATGATATTAAAAGATTTGTTATTTTTCCACACCTCACAACTTCTTGATTCATCTTTTTTTTCTAATGTGAAAAGAAAAAAAGAGGAAACTGTGCAAGAAATTTTCCTGGGATACGGAAAAAAAACAGACCTAAAGAGTGGTAACTTTGTTGGTCACTGTTGCTTAATAATATTAATTTTAGTCTCATCCGGATGCCCAGGCGACATATATAACTACTATGCCAGATTGTCACATGCCTTTCCACTGGCCACGGTTAGATAAAGATTTGTTGCTCTGCGTCAGGATCACCAACGTTCCGGATTGTATGTGGTCAGGCGGTATCACATTGGATGATAATTATTCATTGACCATTAATGTCAGAAACGCAACAGGGAAAATGCATTTTCTACGGGTAGACGTAGTACTGCAGGAAACTACCTTCTTCATTGTATTCACTGACGCCGATACCATGCCACCTCCTATAAGAGTAGATAATTTTTCAGAGGTTTCTTTGCTCGTTAATCAGGTATATTTATATAAGTTTTTTGTTATTTTTATTAATTATAGCTTTTAATTTTTATTTATTATTTATTATTGTTAATTGTTTAATTTGCAAATTTGTACTTGTAGATCGGAGTTCCCGATAATTTCCAATGGACCGTGAGACCTCATTCGTCAGTACCATATGCCCTAGATGAACCAATTGAAACTGCTGGTCTAGTACTGACAGCACCCGGAGGTGTGACAGCTTCTTATGATTTAAATATATTAGGAGAGGGTAGAGGACTGACTTATGAAAACTTTATTTACATTGCGTTTACAGGTACTATATTTTAAGTAGAGTAAACATTAAATTATATATATATGATAAATGTTGATTGCCCGCTTTTATACTGATGTTTTTATACAGGCACTTTCAAGGCCGATTGCGATCTTGGAACAGGTGAAAGCAATTTAGATCCATTGGATGTAGAAACTCAGAGATTGGTCTTAGAAGCTGGTTCTGGTGGTTGGGTTGCTCTTCGGAGGAAACAGTATGGTGATAGATCGCAGCTTTGGAGAATGACTGGCGATGGACAATTGCAACATGAAGGTAATATAAGAATATATCAGCAAAAACGAAATTATTTTTGACACAATTTGTACAAAAATTATATAGAAGAAAGTAATAATGATAATGTACGTGTATGTATTCTTATGTGCATAATTTTAATGAGACAGGCTCCAGTCCACCGAGAGACAAGCATTCGAAAACACCGGGTACGATATTCGTTTTGGATATAGCGGGCACTGCACCGCAACCGTTCACGTATTGCGCTCTCGCTCTGAGGAAGCCGGATTCTAGGCGACGTTCGACGCAGACCTGGAGGTTCACCGACGACGGACGTCTATGTTGCGCACATAAGAATATGTGTGTTCAGTCGAAAGATGGCTTTATGGGACTATACGAAGGTTGGAACTCTGCTTTCATTTATACACATTTGCTAATCCGCTTTATGATTAAATTGACAAGAAATCGTCCACGAAAGTTGCAAATTTCTTTCTATCATACGCTTTATCTTGTCAGATATATTTTCTGTTATTTTCTGTTGCCTTTTTTGAGTTCAACATACTCTTTATTTGCGAGCTAATTGTCATTTTTAAATATGTGTGTGATGAAAATCTAATGCTTCTGCCTGTAAATGCGAAGCATAAAATGTAAAACTAGTGAGTTGAGCGTACGGTATCGTTGAAATTGACATTGACTGAAGACATTGATGACGTATGCGCGACACTTGTCTTTCTATATTATATTCTTATATTTTGCATACAATTTTGTCTGCCGATTATCTAATTTCTATCGTTATTAAGAGCTCTCTATTTTTGTCATTATTTCTTTCTCGCTATTTTTGACTTGAAAGATCTAAATTGATCATGAATGTTGCAGGCGGCAGTGTCGCCCGTTGGCAAATGTGTACGTATAGTTTCAGAGTACACGTTAAAATCGGCGATTTCCTATAAGCTTACCTATAAGTATTATATGCTATACCTCTCTATGCTTGTTTTTTCTTTTTTTTCCTTGTAATTGCATATCTTCCCAGGAACGTCAAAGCGCGATATAAAGAAAAAAAGACTTTTACTATACAAAGTCTTTATGAGGAAAAAACATTTTTTCCGAATAAAATTCTTATAAATAAAAAAAATTATTGCCAAAAAATTCGTGAGATGAGTCAATCACGGCGTTATCGTACTCTGGCGTACAGTGCTTCTGCATTCACAAATTTTTTGAATCATACAATCATCGTGTACATTTTCACACGCAATAAAAGAAATCTCGCTGCTTTTTTTTTAGGGAGCGAAGCTGTACTGGGTCCTCAGACACATAGCAATCCACCACCGATCGAGCAACGTGTGGGCAGACAAAAGTTGCGTCCGGGTTCAGGATTCTTGTCGATCAGAGTGACCACTGACGGTCCGACTCGGGTTCTACAAGTTTTGGATATTAAGGAAAGAGTACGTGTTACAGTTCACTACTGGTCACTTTTATTTTGTTTTATTCCGCTAAAAAGATTCTATTCTAAACATCATTATTTATATGATGTAACATCACAAGTGAAAGCGAATTATCGATATCAAACGTAAGAATATTACATAAATGTCCAAGTGAAATTATCACAAATCTTTTTGCATTTCAGAAGAAAACATTTGCTTTACTCGAAGAACGCGATTGGTCCCATATCGCCGTAAGTCATCGGCCCACTCAGATTAATGCCGATATTAAAAAAATGGATTCTAGCGAATTAAATTTAGAGCTGAACTTGCCAACCGGTCTCGGATTGTCTATTGTATCGCAAAGGCCGGTAGAAGAACTATTGTTCGCGCGGTTTGCTGCAATCTCCTTAGATTTAATGCATACCCCGTTGAATACCACGTTGGATCTGAGCGTTGCTGATGTGCAAATTGATAATCAATTGTTTGAGGCACAATGCACCTCAGTTTTATTCGTAACACGGTCATCGCGTACGGAAGATGAGTCCCGACCTACTCTTCATTTAGCGGTGGAAAAATTACAATCAAAGAATCAAAATGCGGAGATATATAAACATGTCATAGTGAGTGTCAAACCTCTGTGCGTACACTTAGAAGAAAAATTTATCCTGAAACTGGCAGCATTTCTCGGAATTGGCAAGTCGGAACTGGAAGTGCCCGTCGACGAGAATGATTTTAAGGCGCAAAGATTCATTTCTGAGGTATCTGCAGCGCACGCTAAGAGATATTATTTTGGCGCCCTAAAACTCGTTCCTAATCAAGTACGTAGATATTGATGTGGCAGAGGCTCTGTTAATTGCTTTATAAATAATATTAATATACGGTACGTATATTTATTCACACGTTAACTTTTCTCTTTTTAGGTAAAACTCAGCGTTCTCACTACAACAAAATTGCCGCATCATCTGCAGGCTGTAAAAAGAAAATTGGGATTGACTCTAATTAACTTCGAAAATGCCACAATCGAGTTGGAGCCGTTTGTTAAGAAACATCCTTTTGAAAGCAGTCAATTTTTAGTACATTCCATCGTAAAGCATTACAAAGATGTACGACAAATACATATTTTAATAATATAGTTTTTCTCGCTTGTCGTTTATTTTATAAATAAATGATGTTTCAGGAATTAAAATGGCAAGCTGCAGTTATTCTAGGTTCTGTGGATTTCTTGGGAAATCCTCTTGGATTCGTGAGTGACGTTACGGAAGGTGTTTCTGGTCTTATCTACGAAGGCAGCGTAAAAAGTCTAGTGAAAAATGTTACGCACGGTATTTCGAATTCGGCAGCGAAAGTGACGGAATCCTTGTCGGACGGTTTAGGAAGAGTGATTATGGACGAAAGGCACGAAGAGACCAGACAAAGAATTCGGGCTAACACGACGGGAAGTAGCGATCACTTGGTAGCCGGCTTAAAAGGTTTTGGTTTTGGTCTACTTGGTGGTGTCACCAGTATATTCAAACAGACATATGACGGAGCAACCAGCGAAGGTTTTCCAGTAAATATTTTAAACAAATCTGGTTCTTTGATATAAATACCATTTATAAAATTTAAAGATAATGGATTATAAATTGAAAATTCCAGGGCTTCTTTGCGGGTTTTGGAAGAGGAGTAGTAGGTACGATAACGAAACCCGTCGTTGGTGTCCTAGATCTAGCAACGGAGACAGCTAGCGCTGTACGAGAGACAAGTAGAAGGTAATATAATCATATTGTTATAATTTCTCCAATGATTGATAGCGAATATTTGTCGATGTCTGGTCGATTTTTTTCATATACAGAAAAAAAAAAGAATATTCCTGTTTTGAGAATATATATTTTTGAATTCTTAAATGTTGAATGAGATTATAAAGCGTACAAATATTAAGATTTACTTACATAAATAAATTTTGTACAGTCCCATTAAGAAAAATATATTCTTATTATTCAATAATAATTTTCATGAAATGAGAGAAAAAAATATCTAGTAGAAAATAACAATGTCTTCAAATCAAGAATTTTTATTTCTATTATATTTAATACTTATTATTATTATCAAAATTATCATATTGTGTTCTTTAGATGACTATTATAATATTTAAATAGTTATAATATTTTGCTAAATAAGAATCTAATTTCTTGCTTATATATGAAACAATGATTGTTAAATAGATAATATAATATAATTTTTTTAATACTAATACTTATTATTGTTTTTACTATGTATACAGCGCTCATCGTGCAATACCAAAACGCGATCGACCACCACGCGTCGTTAGCGGTTCTACTGGATTGCTGCCACCGTACAATCGTCAGCAGGCTGAGGGTCAGGAGTTCCTGTACAGCATTAACAATCACGATTATTCCGAGCTTTTTGTCGCCTACGAATGTCTATGTAGCGGCTCGGAAAATCTTAAATTGTTAGTGTCCAACGAGAGAGTACGCGTTATCTCTGGCGGCACGAAAGCGGTAGTGACTCAAGTCAATCTAGCGGAGCTTCTGCGCTGTCAGCCGATGCAGAAGGTTCAAAGCAACAATATCACTTTGCATTACATAGAGTTGATATCCAGACTTGATTCATCGGCCGCGGTCAATTTAGATGGATTAGCGGATGGATTATTAAGACGGCCGAAAGTGCGCTGCGACAACGAAGAGGTGGCAAAGCGGGTGAGTATATAAAACGAGGCTTAAGTTCAAATTCGTATAAGCATTGCTTCTTTTCTTATTCTGACCCTACAAGCGTCCTAACATATTATCCCATTAATTTGTTTTCTTTATTGCTGTAGGTGTCGCAACAAATCAATTATGCCAAAGGGATGCACGAAGAACGAAGTTTGACGTTGTCATCGTCGGATAACATGTTAGATGACGTACAACACTACAATCGACTATACGACTAAAGTTTGATCTTATTTCTGACGCGTTTCCTGGACGTACTCTCTCCTAGTCAAATTTTTAACTTTATCTCGTTATCTTGTACGAGAATCGGTAATGCCTTAGTTATGACGCTTAATGTTAAGTTTACAAGAAGACTGATATGGATTATCATAAAAATAACTGCTCGTCAATATACAAGGCATAAATCATTCGAGCATAATCAAATTTTAATTTTGCGTCTTGTAACTGTGGCATGGGTCCACGTGGTACAAAACGTGGTACAGAACGTGGTACAGACATTTTTGATACAGATTGATAAGATGTAAAAATGTAAAATAGTCCTAGGTCAAGAAACTTTCTAATGATGTACATATGCCAGTTCTTTGCGTGCAGGACATTACAGAATCACCGTTCTCCTGATAAGGCTGTTTTTACAGTCGATGGAAAATTTTTTATCTTTATAATAAACGGTCTGTTCTTTTCTCTTTTTCTCTACGTTGGAGAAAAAAAAAAGATAAACTGTACAAAATATTCATTTAAAAAAGACAGACATAAAGTTATTTTATTATGCTTCGGGGGTTTTAACATCTTGTAACTCAAGAGTGGCGCATTGATTTTGAAAACAGATTTTTCTTCTACAATTTTGGTTCAGCTCTTATCACTAAGCGCGGTGATTTTGGGATGTTCTGTGTCTGTGTACATACATGTATTAAAGTTTATCTTTTAGCTGATCATAAATTACGAAGGAATGACCTACTTAATGCAATACTTAGAAATAATTGAACCAAAGCTTTTAGCATATATAGTGTACTTTTAATGAGTACAAATATTGTAGCATGTAGTATTTATTCTTTATATATAAAAATATATATATATATATATACATATATATATATATATATATATATATATATATATAAAGAATATATATTTTTCAGTAGCATACATCTTTTTCGTTTAGTTATTCGCACGTTTCATTTTGCAATGCCTTGAATGTGCTACTTTGTACAGAACTTTGTGTATACGTACGAACATGGCGTGTGTAAACTGTACAAATAGATTAAGTCAGCTATATTTAAGTACTTTTGTAAAGCTGGCGTACGAGATGCGTGGATAATATACGTTTGTATTATATATCATGTTGATACTTGCTAATATTAATAAATGTTACAAGTATGATGGTGAGTCGGGATACAAAAGAGAGCTCTTTTGCGTTATATTTTCTACTATAACTATTACAAAACAAATTGAAAACATCATAACATTTTAAACGCTTTTATGGATTTTAATGTAAAGAAATTAGTAATTTCGATTGGCATGAAATAATAATTGAGTTTTTATTTCTCGAGATTGCTATAATTTTGAAACTTAGATTTCTCGCCACGAGAGGTCACTCAGATCAAATGTCATCCTCGGATTCGATCGAGTGTGTTTGTGTGGCACTTTGAAAAGTCTTGCCTCGCTTCCGTTATCGCGCGCCTATGCCGTTGTGAGTTCCTATTTTCCGATATATGTAACGAGGACCTCTTGTTGACAAACAACACAGAGATATGGAAGAGACATGCTTGGAAGAAGGACCTCCGGTAAATTTTGAAAGAGCCACCCTAGAAATCGCCAATACCGACCGTAAGTTTCGCCGTCAGTCTCTCCAGGACTGCAGGTCAATAACAATAATTTAATAATTTCTCATACTATAAAAGAACGCGTGAGAAAGTAAATTTGGCCATCTGCTACGGGTATTTCTTTGCTTCAGCTGTTAGACCGCCGACCGAGCATGCGGAAGACGCGAGGAAGCGGAATTCGGCCTCGAGAAATGTATGCAATGTGCCATTCAAGCACATAGATGTTCATACATTTTTCACTGACAGGAACGAGGTCGTGGAGAGAGCGATAAACGACTGCACCGAGAAACTGATAAAGCAAAACAATGACGAACCCGTAGGAAGTTGGCTTTTGACGGAGTATGCACTTATCTATTAGCGATGCTCCATGTTCATTATTACTATAATTTTGCATTGACATAAAAATTCATTTATTTAAAGGATAAGTTTATGGGACACGGAAAAAGAAAGGCTCGTATTATTGACGACGAAAGCTCTGTACTCTGTAAAATATGATTTTATTTCACTAAAGATACTTGACTTTAATCGAGTGCCCATAATGCTGTTCGATACTGTAGTTACAGGGGATTTGATTTATCCAACCTCCTCTCTTGCACCGTGAGTACTTATGGCATTATAAATAATTTGTGTACAAACAGGTTTATGTAGCAAACGCAAGTTTACAATATTACAACTCGATTGATATTTTTGGTAACATTCTTTTTCCATTGAAGAGGTATATTGAGATTTATAAGACTAATTTATAGACAAAGTACAAAGAAATAATGTTTAGTATAAAATAAAAATTACAGCTTCTATGTTCTTGTCTGGTGCATATTATTCAATCTATGTCAATCTATATTTTAGACGATTAAGTGGATTAGCAGAAGGCGTGTCGTCTGTAATTCATTGTGCAGTGCGTCAGGAATGGTCATCTATCGCAGGTTGCTCTAATCTTTCTCAATTTGAGCCTAGGTATAAATCTTTGTTGTAAACTAACACTAATTTCCCATTTTGTTTTGTTTGCCTTCTATGCTTCTTCATTATACAATGTATCTGTATTAAAACACTTAGACCTGTATTCAGAATATGCTTATAAAGATGTTAGCATGTTATTATACATTCTATCTTTATCGTTCATTACACATAAAACAGAGATAGTATGATGCAAACAGAGCGCTCATATCGGTAAAAGCACGTTCTGAATACGGGCCCAATTGTATATAACTGTACGCCTTCTGTGTATTTATGTTGTATACGAGGGGGAATTCACAACCCAAAATTTTGTACACCAATGCCGATTTTTGGCATTGCTGTAAAACACTGCCGACATTTTTGTACACTGCCGACAATGCTTATTGTTAGTCAATGCCTACAATGCCGTCAATCCTATATTAAAATTAAGGCAATGCCATGCAATTATGAACACTACCGCGTGCCCATTATCATACGCCAATGCCTGCACAAGAATTCTAAAGCTTTCCCGAAGTATTCAAAAATTTTTGTGCTCAACCCCATGATCGAAAAACCGACTCTGAAGTGAGCTCACCACTCCCCAACCACTGACGACAATGCCGTCAATATTATAGGTCACTGCTTACTTTTTTCGGCAGTCCACTGCCGAAATTTTGTACACCAATGCCGGCTGTGAATTTCCCCTCGGTTGTATATAATTTTCATAAAATTTTATTAATTTTGTGTGACATGTTACAAAAGCTAAAATACCATGAGAAAAGTACATACATCAAAAAAATAGGATCATTTCATGCATATACAATATCAGAGTGTATGCAGCAACAGAATTTTAATCTTTTTCAGAAAGAGACATATGTCGGGAATAAGACTTATGTGGAACAGAGGGCAGCCTTTGTCTTTTATAAAAAAGTGGAATCCGTTTGCGAGAGATATACCGTGGCTCACATTTGCTAGTCATCCATTGTTCTGGTACAAAGGTAGATACAAAAACTGTAGTAAAGGAATCGGTATTGCTATTTTTAAAAGATTTGCCATGTATGAATTGTGACTAACAAGATATCTTTTTAGATGGAACCGAAATTGTTAAAACGAGATTTGACATAGAAGCCTTCGATACTACGCTCAAAAGTTTACTACCTCGTGAATGCAACGTTGTTAATATGCCGATAATTATAGAGAATTATTGCGGTGTCGGTGCCTTAGTGCACAATAGGAACGGCTTAGGTTTCTTTAAAGTACGTGGCAAAGTCAGTTTCTAATTTCTCTGATTTCGTAGAATTGTAAATTGCAAGATAGTCGTCTGAACTTAATATTTTTCCTCGCTCATATAAACTTTTTTTCTTATATTACATGTGTAATTTTAATTTCTTGTACAGTATTACTGTAGAATAACAATTAATATTGCGGAACACAATCTATGATAAATAAATCTAAATATATAAATATATATATATTAAATTATATGTATATTAAAATTAAATATCTATTACAGTATTTTTAGAATTGCTTAGTGATTTTCATAAAAAAGAATTTATAAATCCAACAGTCTATTAAACAATAATTTTTATTAATTAATGATACATTTTCTGCGATATCATAAATTATATATATATATATATATATATATATATATATATATATATATTTATATATAAGTATAAAAATATTCATATATGTAAACACATATGTATGTATACATGTGTGTTAATTCTAAATTATACATATACATTTCCTGTTATACATTATACATTTACATTATACATTATACATTACATTGTGCTAAATTATTTCATATAAAAATGAAAATTTTTTTATTTTAAAATATTTCACATTAAAAACTTAAACTCTTAAATTACCATAAGGAAGGATTTATAAATAAAATATTTATTGTGATTTTTTATAGTGCGACATGCACTGTGCTTGTATATGTACAATGCTATATATCTATTTCTGATTTAACAATAAATGAAATACCTTAAATATATTTATCTTTTTAATTCAAGCAAAAAATGGAACAAATATCTCGAGCAATTAAGATTTTGGGAATTTTGTTCATAAAGACACTAATCTTCTCATTTTTACAATTTACATTTTTGTTATATTATATGTTATACTAATGCAAAAAAAAGAAATTGTGCATGAGAGTCTATTCATGGATTTATCTCGTGCATTTAATGAATTCAAAATTCCACAAGTCGATCATCAGCTGATTTAGGTCGGAGATCAAGCTGGATCAAGCTAGGTTACGTCAAGTTAAGGTTAGGGTGTTTGGACCAATAGGTGTCTTGTTTATGTCACCTGTTGATTCACACGGCCGCGAATGTCATAATTACCTCAGATCACCATATGTTATACGCAAAGTTTTCTTTTCCAATACTTTTCTTGGATTAGACAGCAATGGACGTCGCAAATTGATCGCCGCAGCTGCAGGCTTATAATAACAAATTGCACATGTTTTTAAGTGTGAACACGCTTCAGCATGTATATATAGAATATCAATCTACGATATAATATCTATGATTCTATGATAATGATTTTGTCATTCTACTTTTATCGTTGATTCACGTACATAAAATTCATGTCGCAGGTAATGTATTAATACTCGCCACACTTTGGTAATCATTTGGAATAAACGAGTTGGACGCGATGTATTCGACGTATAAATTAATTGTGTTGTATGCTTGCAGTCCTAGAATAGAGCATTTTCGCGAATATGAAGAATAAAAAAGTAAGACTCAAAAAAATTTAATATGTACACGCAATATCTGCGAAAGGAGGTCTTAACAAGATAATTGAGTTCAACGAAGGTCAAATGTAATGACTGACGGCACGAGTGTAATATAGTTTCTACTTGATGTTAGATCACCTGGCATTAGTTCCGACAAACCGGATGATTTTATCGAATTTTTCATTGTGACAATGCATTTCCGCAAGCAAAGATCGATATTTCTGATTGGCTGTGGAATTGGTTTTGTTCTTCCATTGTTACTCGTTTCATTAAGAAATACATTTGTAACCGATTCTATCGTTAATGAAGATCTTTCACTGTGGCAACCCGAGTACTACTTGAATAAAGAACCTCGTCACGAGAAAATTGCTTTGCAACTTTGGAAACGGGCGAACGAGACGTCCAACTTCAATAGCATTACATATCACACTTGGTTGGCGGCGCAAAACTTGAAAATACACAAAATTGATCTGGATAAGTACTTGTACGGTCCGCATAAAGGAGATGAAAGCACAGAATGGAACTGGTTAAAAAAGCAAGTGTCCGTCACGTGTGTGGTTTTCGTGGAAAAGCTCAAGCTGGGACAATCGATCAAAGCCACGTGGGGCAAACGTTGCAACAAAATATATTTCTTTGGACACCGTTTGAAGAATGCGGAATTGCCTGTTATTAATGTAGATGTAAAAATTGTGTCTTCCTGGCAGCTTTTATGTGAAGCTATGAATTACATTTGGAAGGTTGAAGACAAGCTAGAATGGATTATATTTGTGAAAGACGATACTATTGTTATAACAGAAAATCTGCGCTACATGGTCGCCCCATTAGATTATAGGCGTGACTATTATTTGGGTCATCCGGTGGTTTTGTGGGGTCAGACTTACAATGTTGCTCAATCCGGATATGTTCTTAGTAAAGGAGCACTGGATAAAGTAGTCCAAATGTTCAATACTGCGGAAAAATGTAAGAAGGGTGGAAAGTATTGGAAAAAGGAAGATTATTATCTTGGTAAACAATGTGATGTCATGTAAAATCGATAACTAAGTTGATACGTTCGCGACACTGATTTTCCATCTTATTTTACAGGAAAGCACCTGTCGTCCTTAGGCATACGTCCGTCCGATACCAGAGATCAGTACTTAAGAGGTACTTTCCATGGTTATTCCTTACAAAATCTTCTGTGGGGTGTCGCGAAGCCAGACAGCTATTTCACGCGTGCTGTATACCCGATAAAAAGAGAATACTGCTCTTCAATATCTGTAACTTTTGGCGCCAGCGAGCCTGATAAAATGCACACGCTAAATTATCTGTTGTATCAATTGCGTGTATTGAATGGCGAAAGCCGATTTGGTAATATTCCTGCTGAAGTTTCGGTACCCGAAGAGAATGTGAGTTTTAACGTCTTTGACGCTATGAGTTATATTATTTTTTTTAAATTCCGTTAAGCATTAATGTTTTAGTTATATAATGCAAACAAATTTAAATTATCTATTATATAAATATGATGCAGCGAAAAACTATTATTATAATAATCTACATTTAATTTATGTTTGACACAGAAAAAACTTTAGTATCAAACATAAAACTAATATATTCTTTTTAATTCTTATTGTTTTATATAAGCAAGATATTATATTCTATTATATAATAAGAATATGATTTCATACTTATGTATAAAACAATGATAATCTTGTTTATATATAGTTTTATATAAAGAAAACAATATGATCGTATATATAAAAAATTATAATTTTAATAATATCAAAACATTCTAATTCTTAGTTTGAAGATATGCTATTTTCTATCTGATATTTTTTTTCTCTCGACTCATGAAAATTATTATAATGCGGGAAAAGATTTTTTCTTGATAAAATTATACAAAATTTTATTTAAGCAAGTTGTTAAATGCTATATAATCCTATTTTAATATTTAATATTTCGGAAAAAAATATTCTTATAACAAGAATGTTTTTTTTGTGTGCAGGTTTGGAAGATTGCATTGCAAGAAGAATTTAACATCACACATTTGAGTGATATATCTAGCGACGCTTATTTCGAAATATGGCACTCAAGATACTCCGAACCAGGCCAGTTAAAAATTACTAAAAATTATCGGATGACGTCGGATGCGCTAAATTGTTTACTGGCGAATTACAAAGCGGGAAATAGGTCTGCGTATGACTGTAGGACTAAAAGTGTTGTCGACAGTACAAAAAACTGAATGAGTTATTTATTCGAAGACTAATTTTAACAGTTTACTATAGTTGTCAAAAGAATTTGTACAAAGGATTGAAAGATGGTGAATATTTGTGATATCTCCTTTTTTATATATTTGATCATTTAAACATTAAAAAGATATAAGATTGACAAAGTATATTAATAAAAAAAGGATTGATATAATTCATAATTCAATTTATTACGCGAGCAACAAAGACAAAAGGATAGTGGGCATCGAAAATACAAAAATTGAGCCGAAATTGCATCTAATGCCATGCCCACTTATATGTAACACAATTAGTCCGGTTATACGTTCTTGGTAATTTATTAATCGGAAATGGTTGATAAAACTATTTCCCTTGTTATGCTTAGTACGTTTTATCGAACTAATTAGAGGCTCATTAACGTCTGGAAAGCGATAATTTAATCACGCTCCCAAAACGTTTTCGCAGAAGCGTGCTTATCTCAACTCTCAAATGATTAATAACTGATAAAAAAGCAATTGCATATACTCGATATATTATTTAGGAATAGTTATGTATTTTCATTTAACTTTAATTTACGTTATATTTATTGTTATTTTAAATAAATTATAAAACCTGCAGAGAACACATAGATTCGGAAGTGCAAAGAAAACATTTCTAGAAGAAAGAAACTCATTTACTGAAGATGATTACAATTTTGATAAATATAGTAATTGTTCTACATATTTTCTTCAATACGCATTTTTTATCGTATATTTATTATAAATGCACTAAACGTGATTTTACATTTAAATAAATATTATATGTACCGTCTGATCCACGACCGACTGACCTACATTTTTCATCTTTCTCGTTTATCAAGTGCAATTTGAGCTTATCACTTATCCGTTTCCTTCTAGAGGTAGATATATATATAAAAGGATTGTACTCTTATTTGCGCTTTTTAAAAGTGTTACTTAGCCCGCGCACTTCGTCGAAGACACGAATGTAAAACTTTTTATTCCGTTACGTGGACACAAAGTTGTATCGCGCTGGTACTATGGTGCCGTTGCAGATATTTGGATGTTCACTCATATTAATTATCGTTGCAAGCGTTATAAATCGAGGATATGGATATTCGGAGGATATGAACACGCAAGATGCAAATGAGTTAGTATATTGTACAAACTGCAATTCTTTAAAATGTTATTGGTATAATTGCATTTTGCTTTCCTTAGAAAACAAGTAAATTTTAAAAATCCTATATACACATTTTTTATATATGTATTAGGGAGGACATCCTGAACGATGCACCAGATTCGGTGGTTGGTGATTTCTACAATGTCAAAAGCAGCAAAGGAGGAAGACGTATATTCGTAGGGGGTTGTACTCGTAGACCAACCGCGCCCGTAAATGGCAAAATAAAATGTTCTCTAGACAGGTATTTAGAAGCACTGAAAAATTCAAATAAAAACTATATTATATATTTTAACTTAAATCTAAATTACTTAAAGTAACTGATAAATTAATTGTTATTATGTAATTATATAATTATTATATTAAACGATAAAATGATTCGATGAGTACAAGTTCACATAAAACGCTAAAGAAATATGCTAAATAATTGTGATTCTAGTGGCTGTATTGCAAGTTGTGCGCCGGATTACAAATTTCCGAACGGTGCGCTTCATCTAACGATTACTTGCGTTGATAAGGAATGGCACATCGGAGAAACCGAGTGGAACTCTGTACCACATTGTGAACGTACGTAGTAAAAGCAAATCTAGATTTAATCGTCGAAGATCGAGAGACAAGATATACCTCTATCCACGTTAAACCTTTTATAGCAATCTGTATGCCGGAATGTCAAAATAATGGAATATGCATCGCGCCGCATCATTGCGACTGTCTTAAACATTTTACCGGTCCGCAGTGCCAGTTTGAAGATAGACCATGTCTGAATTATTCTCCGCCCGTGCTGAATGCTTATAAAAGATGTAATTCGAAGTAAGTACAATATTTTATATTTCTATAAGCAAAAGTTTGTAATTTCTTTTAACTCTTTCTTTAAGAACGTGCACTATATCCTGTATGGAGCATTTTACTTTCCCCGATGGTTCATCCGTCGCTAATCTAATCTGCAAGAATGGGAGTTGGATGCCAACCAGAAGTGACTGGGTCTCAATTCCAGATTGCGAACGTATGACTGCGACCGTTAAATCGTTGTAAAATTGAGTACCCGTAGCGTACTTAACATGATTGTATTTTTACAGCTGTGTGCGATCCACCTTGTCAAAATGGTGGCAATTGTCTTCCAATGAATGTATGTCAATGTCCGCAGGATTATCGGGGACCTCAGTGTCAATACTGTAAGTGAAGAGATGTCTTTATAATTCGTAATTCTATTTTAACTAACAGAAAATATACCCGAAAATAGACTTTATTAAATCTCTTTTGTGTTCATAATTTGTTTTACGCAAATTGTGTATCTCATCATATATGGATGGCAGCTGCCGATGTTTGCGATGCTGAGAAACTCCGCTTCAATGGTGGATATCATTGCCGAGATTCCGGTGATACGTATTCTTGCACGCTGTACTGTCCGTCGGGAGTTGAATTCGAATTTCCAGCTTCTTCGGTTTATGTTTGTACCTACGACAAAGGAATCTTCGAACCGCAGCCCGTACCGCAATGCAAAGTCGAGAATAACGTTAAGATCATCTCACATGGTACCTTCTACAATACTTACCTACGGGAATCGAATCACTCCTGGTCAATGGAAAATGTCTACGACACCAAAACGCAGCATACTCAAAAGGTGCACGGTGAAAGTTACAGGATCCACGGTAGCAACGTGTCCTCACATCCAGTAAATAATACATTGCATTCACGAAAATTTATTATATATATAGAATTTGTAATAAATAATGTTATATGCGAAAAGAGACTATGCTCATCAAATTAACAAAATGAAAATGACGTAATTAATTTATACTGCACAAAACATTACAGATTCGATATAATAGTCACGACAATCAAATAATGGTATTTGAGATAAGTCAGCCGAGATCAAAGACATGCTATAGTTGGGGAGGCGCACATTATAAGACCTTTGACGACAAAATCTACAGTTTCGATAGCGACTGTTCGCACACGCTTCTCCGGGATACACAAGACGGCGTTTGTACGATCGTGGCGTCGAATGGCCCGGGCTGCAAAATCGGATCGGATCGTCATTGCTCCAAAATCGTGAAGCTGTTCGTACACGATAAGAAATACATACTCACCAGCGACGACACAGGCATGCCGATATTTAGCAACGGGAAACGATCGTTGCCGATACCAATATACTTGCCTGGATTGCGCGTGGACAAGTCCGCACATTTCATCCTCATCTCCCTCGATTCGCTGGGCGTGAAACTGAAATGGGATGGCGCCTTGCTACTACAAATAGAAGCTTCCGAGAGTATGTGGAATAAAACGGCTGGTCTGTGTGGCACTATGAACGACGATCCAAACGACGAATTCTTAACGAAGATCGGAAGTTACGCTGAAACTATATCAGCGTTGGCAAGTTCTTGGCGGGTTGAAAGTTTTGAAGGTGACAATGATAATTAGATTTTTAATTTGTACTTTGTAAACGCTAAACTACTTTACCTAAACTATCCGCGTTAACAAATAATGTTTTTGGAAATAATGTTTTTAATGTCACCATTTTATTTTGTAGAACCATGCGATGATTATCCAAGTGTACAACATGCGTGCAAATTGAAAGACGAGTTTGCCAGCGACGCCTTTCAGTTCTGCGTCAAGTTGCTCTCCAACCACAAATTCAAGACTTGTGCCGAAACGATTAATCTTTCTGAACTGACCGATTCATGCTTGTGGGATTATTGCGCATGCAAACACGACGACAGAAGAAAATGCGCTTGCGATACTATGAACGTTTATGTGCGTCAGTGCGCTCAAAAAGGAATCACACGATTAACTGGATGGAGGACCGATGATACTTGTCGTAAGTCAATTAAAATATATTTTATAAATATTTCTTCTGTTGTTCTTGCTTGTAAAACGCACTTGGAAATTGTTTTATTTAATTAAAAAACTAAATTTTAGCGATTATCTGCGACGGTGGACGAGTGTATATGTCATGTGGACCAAAGATAGAAGCGTCTTGTTCGTCTGGTATCGAAGCAATGAGCGAGAGTTCTGAGTGTGAGGAAGGTTGTTTCTGTCCAGCGGACACCTTGGAACATCAAGGCAAATGTATCTCCCTGGAGGAGTGCCCGTGTAAATTAAGGGGTAAATTTTTTGAACCAGGCACAAGCGTGCCAAAGGGTTGCAACACTTGCACGTGCACTTCCGGCAAATGGGTGTGCACGCAAGTACAATGCGGCGCTAGATGTGCCGTCTTGGGTGACCCGCATTATATCACATTTGACGGCAAGCATTACGATTTCATGGGAAAGTGCAAATATTATTTGATAAAGGGAGAAAATTATACGATTGAAAGCGAAAATATCCCATGTTCCGGAGCGATATCCGAGGTCAGAGAAATCTCTTGCTGAGAAATGATTTGATATGTTGAACTTTATTTTTATTAATTATTACTTATTCCCTCATTTATTAGGCATTCCTAATTAATTATTATTTATTTTAGAGCATGGGCTTTGCCTCTGCAGATTCCCCGTCGTGTATCAAGACTATTACAATCATTTTCAAAAATACCTCTATAAAGTTGAAGCAGAATCACCAGATTACAATAAATGGTAACGAGATAACAAAATTCCCAATGTTGTTTGATGGCGTCCGAATACGAATTGCGAGTAGCATATTCATGGTGATTCACCTGCCAAATGCTTTGGAAGTGTGGTGGGACGGAGTATCACGCGTTTACATTAATGCTCCTGCTGAATTCCATGGTAAACTGCTTTCCATCGTTATAAAGAGCATATTATTGTATTTTTGAAGAACTTCTCTGATTGACTCGTGATTATTTAGATCAAACGAAAGGACTTTGTGGGACGTTTAACGACAATCAAAAGGATGATTTTATAACGCCTGACGGTGATATTGAACCCGTGGCAGTCGCCTTCGCCAATAAATGGAAGACAAGTGATGAATACTGTGTTGACGAGTCTGAGAATGAACCGAAAAATCCCTGCGAGTTAAATCCTCAAAGACGAGCGACCGCGGAAGAACACTGCTCCAAGATACATAGCGATATTTTCTCGGGTACTTATACACAAATTTTTATATCTAAATAGTATCAAATAATCTCATTATTATCTGTTATTTTAGATTGTCATTGGCATGTCGATCCAACGGAATTTTATCAAGACTGCATGTATGATATGTGCGCATGCGACACTGATATAAAATCGTGTCTCTGTCCCATGTTAGCAGCATATGCGAAAGATTGCGCTGCGTTGGGCGTGAAACTTTCGTGGCGTACTGAGATCGGCGAGTGTAAAATTCATTGCACTGGCGGACAGACATATCAAATTTGTGGAAACAGTTGCATGAGGTAACACGCTGTAATGCATTCATTGCATTTACTTGTCAAGTTACCTTTTATATTACTGTTTTCTGTATCACGCTTAATTCATTGATGCAGATCGTGTTCGGACATCTCCTTTTATCGGGATTGCAAACAAGAATGCGTGGAAGGTTGCAATTGTCCAGAAGGTCAGACGTTAGATGTGAATGGAGAGTGCATCCCAGTCGCTCAGTGTCCTTGCATATACGCAGGTCGCGAATATAAGCCTAATCATCGAGAAGTCCGTCCGGGCAACAAGGGACAAGAATTTTGCTCTTGCGTAGGTCGGTGTCTAAAGCGCAAGTCTGTTTCCGGTAGTGTTTTGTAATACAAAATTCTGTTTTTCACAGGCGGCGTATGGGAGTGTCGATTAGCAACACCAGATGAAATTCGGGAATATCCATCGGTCACTGAACTACTATCCGTTTGCCAGGCTATCAAGCATCTAGAGGTGACGGATTGCGAGCCCGTGGAGCACAGAACTTGCAGCAACATGCACATACAGAACGAACAAACGCCGTCGGTTTGCACGTCTGGTTGCGTTTGCAAATCCGGATACGTTTTGGACACGCCGAATGGTGTTTGCATCAAAGAGGAAGATTGCCCCTGTCATCATGGCGGAAAGAGTTACAAGCAAGGCTCAGTTATACAAGCCGAATGTAATTCTTGTACGTGCGAGGGCACCAAGTGGAAGTGCACAGACAGAACTTGCGCAGGTAATTCTTCTACACTTGCTATTAATTATTTTTATTATTTTTTTTATGTTTTGTTTCTCAACTTTTGGCTGTAAGTGTATAATTTATCTTCTCGAATAAAAAAAATTGATTATTTTTGTACCTATCATATTATGCTAAAATAATATTTTTTTTACAGGAGTCTGTTCTGTATGGGGCGATTCGCATTATAAAACATTCGATGGCAAAATGTATGATTTCCAAGGTGTATGCGACTACGTTTTGGTGAAGAGTGCGTTGAATAAAGAAGATTGTTTTGATGTCTCGATTCAGAACGTACCTTGCGGTACAAATGGAGTTGCATGCTCGAAATCGATCAAGCTTACGATTGGCAGTGGTGAACAACAGGAGGAGGTCATTTTGACAAAAGGAAAGAAACTACCTAGGGGACCTTTTAAGAGACTATCGATGAGACTCACTGATCTCTTTGTATTTGTTGACGTGCCAGATTTAGGATTGGTATTACAATGGGACAAAGGTAAGAATTGTACACATACCTAAAAGTATAAGTTAGTTGAATTCTTAAAAAGAGTGTTTGATTATTCTTAATTAGGTACTAGAGTTTACATCAGATTAAATCCGGAATGGAAGGGTCGTACAATGGGCTTATGTGGCGATTACAATAACAACGCTGAGGATGATTTTAAGACACCATCCGGTGGGATATCCGAGGCTTCCGTCAATCTGTTCGGAGACTCGTGGAAAAAGGATACGTTCTGTCCTGAACCGAAGGACGTGGAAGCTGACGCCTGTGAGCAACATCCAGAACGTAAGCTGTGGTCGCTACGACAGTGTAACATACTGAAGTCACCATTGTTCTCACCGTGTCATTCAGAAGTGGAGGTCGAGCCGTATCTGCGTAATTGCATCTTCGATGCGTGCAGTTGCGATGCCGGCGGTGACTGCGAATGCCTATGCACTGCACTGGCCGCGTACGCGCACGAATGCAATGTGCGAGGTGTCCCTGTGAAATGGCGAACGCGAGAACTCTGCCCGCTACAATGCGACGAAAAATGCAGTACGTATTCACCTTGCGTTTCGACCTGTCCGCGCGAGACATGCGACAATTCTATGACCGTAAGAGACAGCTCGCATCTGTGCACGGAGGATACGTGCGTTGAGGGCTGCCAATTCCAATCTTGTTCTGAAGGCCAAGTGTATCGAAACGCCAGTTATACGGAATGTATACCCAAATCGATGTGCGCAAAACCTTCCTGCATCGAACTCGACGGAGTGATATACTATGAGGGCGATCGAATTAGCGGCGATGATTGTCACAGTTGCTTCTGCAGTCGCGGTAAAGTGATCTGCAAAGGAGAAGCTTGTACCAATATCACCACTATCGATGCTACTACTGCCTTACCCTTGGCGGAACCCCAGAAATGCGTAGACGGTTGGACCACGTGGATTAATAAGGATCCTGCCATAAAAGGAAAGAAATTCTTGGATGTGGAACCGTTGCCCAATTCAATGGATCTTGCTAATGCAAACGGACTCGCAGTTTGCGAGAAAGAGCACATAGTTGATATAAGATGCAGATCTGTTGAAGGACACTTGAACCCGAAGGAGACTGGCCTGGACGTGGAGTGCAGCTTGGAGCGTGGCTTGTACTGCCAATCTCATTTAGATCTTCCTTGCGTGGACTTTGAAATTAGCGTGTTATGTCGCTGTTCTGAATCGATTACACACAATATCGAAAACGTGACAACAGAGATCAGCACCGAGACGGGGAAGAATGATCTGGAATGCGACGTCGCGCAACCAAACTTGCCGCATCCAACGAATTGTCAACTATTTTATCAATGCGTCCCTACCTTGACGGGATACGAACTGATAGAAAGATCGTGCGGTCCTGGCACTCTTTACAATTCAGAGACTCTCGTCTGCGATTGGCCAACGGAAGTTCTACGCATACGACCAGAGTGCTCAGTCGCTTCTGGGCAAACCACACAAGCCAGTGGTAGAACCGAGTGGAGCAGCACTGCTGGCGGTCACTACGAGAATACGCTGTCGACCACGGTGAAAAAGATAGTATCGACCACGAACGTGTGCAAAGACGGCGAAACGTGGAGTAAATGCGCGATTCAGTGCGACAGCGTGTGTCATTATTATCGTCACATTCTGATGACGCAAGGTCTTTGTAGCAAAGGTACTGATTGCATTTCCAAATGTATTTCAATTGACCGACCTACATGTCCCTCGCACAAGTTTTGGAGAGACGATATCACCTGCGTGGAGGCAAATCATTGCTCCTGCAGATCCCATGATGGAGGCTCGGTTGCGCCTGGTGCCATCAGAAAAGAATCCGACTGTGAGACTTGCCAATGTATCAATAATTATTACACATGTGATACAACTTTCTGCTATAATATTTCAAATCATGAGATGACGGTAGGGACAGGAAGGGGACCGGAAACAACCACTCAACTACCACTCAGTACAACCTCGGGAAACGCTTGGAGGACATCACCAGTTACTATCAAGGACCAAACGATCCTTTTACATAGCACGGTCACTCCGCCCGGGGAATGCGATGACGCCAACTTCGTACCATTAATACAAAATCTGCGAAAGGACATTATTGTCCATACTAGCAGCAATAGGAATTCCATTTTACGATCCGAAGATCTATTAATATATACGGAAGGAACAATGCTGCTACCCAAAAAATTCTGGGAACCTGAGATGATGAATGCAGATCAATGGCTTGACGTCGAGTTTAAGAAACCTGAACCGATTTATGGATTGATCTTGCAAGGCGGCGTTTCTGAAGATAAATTCGTAACCAGTTATAATGTGCTTTTTTCGGAGGACGGCCAGACTTTCTCATACATACTCGACTATGAAAAACAGCCACGCGTGTTCAGAGGGCCTATCGATAAAGTTCAGTTCGTGAAACAAATATTCTATCAACCGATTGAGGCGAGGATCATTCGTATCAATCCGCTGACATGGCACAATGGAATTGCGATTAGGATAGAAGTGTTGGGTTGTCAGGATCACGCAATCTCAATGACAACTATTAGGACAACAACTGAAAAGATTGTCAGACCTTTATGTGAGGATTCGATGGGATTGGACAACGGGCTGATGACCATGGAACAAATTTCGGTGTCGAGTTCGTCGCAGTTGATTCAGTATCTTCGATTATCCGCAAAGAGTGCATGGCGTGCCGCTTTGGACAATCCTCATCAATATGTTCAGTTCAACTTCATAGAGGCTCGAAATCTGACCGGAATCACGACCATGGGTGGTGACGGTGCTTGGACGACCGCTTACAAAATATTTTACAGCAATGACGAACGTCAGTGGAATCCCGTTATTGATGAGAACGGCGACGAGAAAGTGTTTCTTGGCAATTTCGATGCGGAAAGTTTGCAGACGAATTTCTTTGAGAGACCGTTGCACGCAAAATTCTTGAGGATACAACCTGTCAAGTGGCACGATCATATTTCGTTGAAGGTCGAAGTTCTGGGTTGCTATCTAATGTATCCTACGCCATGGTTGATGACATCGACAATTAAATCGACAACGACATTATTCAATCAAGAATGCAATGTGTGTGACGGGATCGATCAAACGTTAAACGATAAAGGCTGCAAATGCGAGGATCCTTACTGGTGGGACGGCGAATTGTGCGTACCGAAGCAGGAGTGTCCCTGCGTGGTCGGACACGTTCCTTATGCGGTAATAATAGCATTAACGATAACAATAATGTATTTATTGAAATCCTGGAGCAAATTTTCTAAGAATAGATTACGACAAATATAATAACAGGTGTTTATTACAGGTGGGCAGCATGTACGAGACGGACGATTGCCAGCAATGCGTATGCACCTTCGGCGGAACAGCTACATGTTTGCCAAAAAAATGCGACCCTTGCTTGAAACCGGGTCTACGATCTGTTGTCGGTGAACTATGTGCCTGTCTCTGCAAGCCTTGTCCACCGGGCACCAGACTCTGTCCCACGAGCAGCGTGTGCGTAAATGAGGCCGCATGGTGCAATGGTGTTCAGGATTGTCCAGATGATGAAATAGATTGTCCAAACATAATTTCTACGACACCTATCGCGACTGAATCTCCGGGAACAATCAAGCAGGAAGTTACGACTATCAACCCCATTCAAGTTAATCCATTACCATGCGAGGAGCCGATTTGTCCGCCCGGTTACAGAGTAGTTTTCAAGCGGACATCCCGGTTGCGCGATAAGCCACATCATAATGTTAAGTCGAATGTGAAATCTAAAGGGCACAAAGGTTTTACGAAGACAAAGGGACACAAAAAATATCCATTCCATGATCATGATGAAAATGATTTAATGAAAGAACAGAGTCAACTAACAACGAAGAATATTCAATGTCCTGAATTCATTTGTATGCCCAGTAAACCTGTCTTCCCCAGCGAGACAGAGCCGGAAAAGTGTCCAAAAGCATTCTGTCCGCCGCAATACGAGGTGGTGTACGAGAAGATAAGCATGTACAAAGTGCGCAAGTGTCCGAAATACATTTGCCGACCATTGTCATCACAGGAAGCGATGTGCAACGTCACGGGCAGAACATTCAACACGTTTGATAACATGGAGTACAAGTACGATATCTGTAATCATATTCTAACCCGAGACATGTATAATAACGAGTGGTACGTCACGCTGGAGAAGTTATGCGTCGATTCACGCGGAAAGAGATCTTGCACACGGATCTTGATGGTGATGCTGAATGACCATGCGATCGTGCTCTATCCGGATCTGCATGCGAACATTGATGAGTATACCTTCACGGCTGAGCAGATCGCGCGTCTCGGAAATCGACTGCCCGGTTTTGAGCTTTCGCGCACAGGCGACAAAATTATCTTTGTTTCGCATCGCTATGGTTTCTGGATAATTTGGGACTCGAGCACCAACGTAAAGATCGGCATTACCACTAAATTGGCGGGTCGCGTAGACGGTCTGTGCGGATACTTTGACGGTGATATCACGAACGATCGTCAGACACCCGAAGGTACGCAAGCGAGGAGCACCGTTCAGTTCGGGGATAGTTGGGCGATGGAAGACACGAAATGCGATTTGCATGTATGTCCACGTGACATTCAAGAGCATGCATGGACGATTTGCCGCTCTGTGAAGAGTCCGATGCTACTGGACACGTGTTCTACAGTCGTCGATATCGATAGGTAGTATTTGATTCAATGATATGAATTTGGTAACTCAAAGGGTTAATGTTTCAAATTTGTTATTAAAATGGAGGAGTCAAGGGGGCAGGATCCTTTGGAAGGTCAAAAAAAGCTTATCTTTATGAATTTTTTTTTTTTACAAAAACTATATGAGCGATTAATTTGAAAATTTGCACACATTTTTATCTATATTTTGTTGTTAATTAGAAATTTTTACAAGTAAAAATAATGAAAATTGTAATAATTATAACATTGTTCGCGCGACGTGTCCGAGCGTGCATCATCTCATGGTGACCATGAAATCTTGACACTCAATGTTATCTGAGAAATAACAAATCGAAGATTCTTAATCTACAGATATTTGGTTACCGTTGGAACCAGAATTATTAAAATTGAACTATTTTTTAAATAATTATTATGCATGTAAAAATAGATTTCAAAAAATCACTAAAAATTTTTAAAGTTTAACGTAAAAAGAAAATGAACACAGTAATATAATTTAATTTTGCTGGTTCCAACGATAGAGAGAAGCGTTTCGAATATATAGGTAAAAGGCGAATTCAATCGATTTATTAGGTTGTCTAAAATCGTGGTCACCAGTTTGAAAAATGTTTCGAGAAAAATACGTTTAAAGTTCTGAATATAAATTTACTCGTATATTTTTAGTACTTTTGTAAGTATCATACTAATCAGCAATTCCACGCCCATATAATAAGTCTTCTGTAATTTCTGGATGGAAGCATTGCTAATCAGACACTTTGGAGTAAAGTGTACTTATTATAATAAAAAATAATAAAATAAAATCAAAAAGAAATACTGCATGTAAAAATTTTTATCACTTTGAATAAAATGTTATAACTTCCGTAATTTTTCAAATTTTGTGATAAGGGTTGATTCTTAAAAGTACTTTCATAAAATGCAATAAAAAAGAAATTGATTTTTTTGACCCTCCAAAGGGTCCTGCCCCCTTAAAACAAAGTTTCATCCGCTTAAACTAAATAAATTTTTGTATAAATTATATCTTTAAAAATATATCTACAGAGTATAAATTTCTGTTGCTATTATCACAGGTTTGTGTCTCGTTGCGTGGAGAACATGTGCTCTTGTCTGCAAACTTCTAACAGTTCTTACGAAGACTGCCGGTGTCGTCTACTAACGAACTTCGTAGGCGAGTGCGAAGCTGCCGTTGGTCCTGGCACTGATCTATTATCAGATTGGAGAACCGTTTATGATTGTCCCGCGAGCTGTCCGTCACCGTTTGTTCATCGAGATTGTTACCGCAGCAAGTGCGAGATCACCTGCGACAATCTGCATGAAGTGGAACCATGTCCGCCAATGCGGGGCGTTTGTTTCCCCGGTTGCTTCTGCCCGGATGGCCTGGTACGTCGAAATGATGAGTGCGTGCCGCCAGCGCAGTGTCGGGATTGCGTGTGCGATGGTCTTGGCGATGCTAAATTCATCGGCTTCAATCGCAAGGACTTTAAGTTCGCTGGCAATTGCACTTACCTGCTATCGGGGAATGTCGCGGAGAACGTAAAAAGTCCGGACGGAACTCGCACGTATCAAATCTTAATCACCAATGGTTATTGTGATAAGGGCACGTGTACGGAGGTCATTACACTGCTCTATGAGAACCATGTGATACAGATCAAACGTGCAGAACGCTCGAAGAATCTGAGAGTGATGATAGACGATTCCCAAGTGAAGAAGTTTCCGCACAATCGCACGTGGATTGTCTTGGATCAAATATCCGTTGGAGATGTGATTCTGCTCGTACCGTCCATCCAATTGGAACTTGTTGCCTTTCAACAAAACTTTGCGTTTACTTTAAAACTACCTTCGCACATCTTTAGCGATGATACTGAGGGTCTGTGCGGCAATTGCAACGCTGATGCTGAAAGTGGTTTTGAGAAACGTGATGGAGAGATCACCGATGATGCCGAGGAATTTGGTAAATCTTGGTTGATTGAAAATCTGTCGACGCAATTGGGTTTGAATGATCAGACGTGTTCTAGTAGTCGTCAATTTCAATGTACGCCTCCGCCAGCGGAAGAAGATCTTTGCAAGAAGCTTCTAGATTTAGCTGCGTTCAAGCAGTGCCATAGCATTGTCGATCCAGAACCATATTTAGATTGTTGTCACGATGCGTTATGCACCGGAAGAAATTATTGTGACAGCTTAGAGATGTATGCCAGAAAGTGTTCGGAAGCTGGTTTGTGTCCGAATTGGAGAACCGACGAAATCTGTCCTTACGAGTGTCCTAAAAGTGAGATTCTACCTGATATTTTAATTATTAAATTTGCGCACAAAAATTGTATTTGCTAAGTAACATTAAAGACGAAATTATACAGAGTTCCGTATTATTGTATATACATTTTATATTCAATTTATAAAATAACTTTTATTAAGTAAAATTATTATTTTAATAAATGAATTTTACTTAACATCAATCAGTTTTTTCTGATAATATTAATAATAAATATTTTTTTATTTAAAAGTATTTTAAATTTGATTTAATTAGTAATTGAAGACACGATTTAATTAAAAAGAAAACTAATTTAATGCCAAATTGCGAAAAAGTATATTCTCTTAACTTAATGTATTTCATTCAGATCTTGTCTACCAAGCATGCGGATCTAGTTGTAAAGAAACGTGTGACACCATAAATGGTGTGAACAATCCGAAATGCGCAACTGATTCTATCGAAGGATGCTTTTGTCCAGTGGATTACGTTTTCCACAATGATTCCTGCATACCGAAGAAGGATTGTTTCATCTGTGACAAGGACGGTCACGTACAGGGAGATATCTGGCATCCGGATAAATGCACCGAATGTAATTGCAATGATGGAATTGTGAATTGTCAAACGATGGAATGTCCTGTGTTGGATACGATTTGCGAAGAAAATATGACACCTGTACTTATCAATGGAACTGAGGAGAGATGTTGCCCCAAATATTTTTGTGGTGAGTTAGTATATAACATTGAAAAAGATATATTTCCAATATGTATATATATGTATCAGAGATGGGCAATTTTTTGAATAAAGAATAATGAATAACGAATAAAATTTTATTTACAAATAACGAATAATTTGTTATTCAAATAAAAATTTATTTGATTATCTCGAATAAAAATATTTTTGAATAAAATTTTATTTACTTAACGATTCTCATGTATAGCTCCAAAGCCAACAACGCCTACAATATGTGTTGAGTCACAGGAACCAGAATGTGGTTTTGGCCAAACAATGAAAGTGATTATCGATGCTGATGGCTGTCACAAATTTATATGTCGTACGTATAACATGTGTGCACTTTTTATAATTATTTATTTGTTCACTCGCTTATTCGCTCCCTAACTGCCTCCCTCTCTCTCGTTGCAAACTATAACATGACATGTAATTTCAGAATGCTTGCCTGTAAATGAATGTCCCATTTTCGACAATTTTACAAACGAAGTTGAGCAACTGCAACCTGGTTTTATACAAATAATGAACACATCTGGTTGTTGCCCGCGACCAACTAAAATATGCGATCCGAGAACTTGTCCTCCTGTACCAGACTGTCCGGATTACTACAACGCTATTACAACAATGCTTGTAGATAGTTGCTGTCCCAATTACGATTGTGGTATAGTTTTTCTTTTTATGGTTGTTTGTGTAATTTTATCATTATATGCGTACATTAGAGATATCGTAATGTAATTTAAAATAATATCAATATTTGTTTAGCAAATTAATATTTTTAACAACATGTATTTTTTATCAAAAAGTATTTGTCAAAATGTATTTTGTCAAAAAGTGTTGACTTTATTATTAATTTTATTATTTAAAATTTTTGTTAGTACCTCCAAAAGACGTTTGTCTTTATACAAGTAACGAAGACCAAGGCATATCACAAGTGGTAACGAAGAAAGTTGGTGAAAAATGGAAAGATGGTAAATGCAAAACGTGCGTATGCGAGATTTCAAATGATAGTCCTAAAGCAAATTGTTTATTCATGGAATGTTCAAATATGAGCGCACATCCTGATGTAGATGATTATGTATTGGAAGAAAGAATATTAGATGATAAATGTTGTCCAATCTTTGAGCGTATTGCTTGCAAATGGAAAGACAAAATATACAATGTAAGAAAAATATACTAATATTTTATTGTGTGTGTATGTGTGTGTATTATAATTTATTAAGTGTCATGAAAATATAAAATTTATATTATCAATATCATCACAGGTTGGCGAAAGTTGGAAGCCCAATACTGAGAATGCTTGTCTCACGATGCACTGTAATGAAGATTCAGGTAGTATTCAGGTATTAAATAAAGTCCAAGAATGTGATATCACATGTGACTATGGGTATAAATATCAAGCCTCTAATGATACCAGTGTTAATTGCTGTGGTACGTGTATCCAAACTGCGTGTATTGCAGAAGGCACACTTAAAAATGTAGGAGAACAATGGTATTCGGATGATCATTGTATGACGTATCTTTGTGAATCTGCAAATGGAAATGTAAGATTGTTGACATAGATACTGACTAATTGATTAAAATCGTGAATTAATTTTAGCTATACTGATATTCATTTTTAGGTGTATCTACAAGCAAATACCGAAATTTGCCCAGAAATTGACCCGCAAGTGGAAGCCGAGTTCGAGATAGAAGCACGCAAAATTCCAGGAAGATGTTGTCCGGAAATTGTTAAAACAGCTTGTCGTAGTGACGGAAAATTATATAAACCTGGAGAAACATGGAAATCTCTTACGGATAGCTGCGTCATCGAGACATGTATAGATGGTACCAATATATCAAAACGCAAAGAGGTTGAAGTGTGTTCACAACAGTGTGCTCAAGTAAGAATATTTTATTACATGCGTTTATTTAAATATTTTTATATATTTAAAATGTTTCATTAATAACGCATTGATCAATTTCCAAGGGTTGGTCGTATCAGGAACCAGAACATGGTAAATGTTGCGGGGAATGCAAACAAACATTTTGCGTGTTTGAAGATACTCTATACACACCTGGCATGACATGGTCATCTGATGATAATTGTACTACTTACACGTGCATGGAAATTAACGAACAGGTAAGTTATCTCTCAAAAAGAATAAACGCTTCTTAATTAAACAAAATTAATATCTTTTTCAGAAATTAAATTATGTATGATCAATCATATACAATAAATATATGCAATCAATTTTATGACTGTTTATATTACATAATTGTGTAATAATTTTAGCTATCTCTCGCTGTGAGTCCTACTGTTTGCCCAGATATAACAGATTGTCCTAATGAATTGATTTATCACGATCAATGCTGCAAACGATGTAATATTAATATAAAAGATCAGATCAAGGGTAAGTATGAAAAAATTAAGTATAAAAAAATTTGAACAAGCATTATTTATATTGAACTTGAGAAATGCTGCTGTATATTTTTTATTATTTTTGATAATTAATTATTTACCGATAACCATTTTTCAGAAACATGCAAAACAATTTTTGTGGATGCAAACAGTACTGTAGGTATGTTAGTTGTAAATCATCCATTACACGGGAAATGTAAAAACTTGGATGCTATTGAGGGCATTAAACAATGCAGCGGATTATGTCAATCTTCAACATACTTTAACAATGGTAACAATCAAATTGAAATTTTCTAAATATTGCAATGTTAATTTGGCTCTTATCTCATTTTTCTCTTATGCAGAAAACTGGAATCAAGTAAACAATTGTCAGTGCTGTCAAGTGGAGGAATATATGGGTATCATTGTTAATTTGATATGCGAAGACGGCAAAAAATTGAAAAAACAATTGGCAATACCACGTTCTTGTTCTTGCCAAAATTGTGTTTCCTTAGATATTAAAAACGAAAATAAGAAGATGACCAAGGGTTAATGAAGAATGTGTGCTGGCTTGGTTGCATTTATTTTTTATTCATATATTTCCGAATAACAAAAGATTCCTGTATTCAATACGCAAAAAATAGAAATATTTTAGTAATCTTTCTTTTTTTTAAAATTAATTACCTATCTGCTAATTCATCCAATAAATCTTTAATGAAAATTTATTATTTATATAAAATAAGAATTAAATATAAGGCTCTGTAATAATTAAATCGAATCGAACTGCTTTATAATATATCAGAGTGAGTCTCTCTCTAAAAAAAGAATTGACCAATCACATTAGTGAATGAGTTTAATTGGACGAGTTGTTCATAATTGGATTGGTTAATCCTTGCGCTAGATTTTGGACCATTTCGAACCGATTTCTAGCAACTTGGACACGAGACTTAAGGAAACGTATGGTGGGGATAGCGATATATGACTATCACTCTTGCACCATTCTTGCAAGTTTGGCCGTCTCACTCACTCCGCACGTCCGCAGTCTCCGCACAACCTTGTAGTCCATTCCAGTATGTATACATCTCGCTTCATAGTGTATGATGTATGCCAATGTATACACGTGAACAAAGAACGAAGTAAGGGACAAACGTAGTGATATAAATTACAAAACTATACATAACAAAAATTATGTAAGAAAAAATTTTTTTGAAACAAAGCTAAAGTTTACATTTAACAAAAAAAAGAGAGCAAGAAGATAGAAAAGCGCCGTTTCAAAAGAATCGACCGGGTCGACGTTTACGAAAGAAGGAAATAACCTCTTTCTGCGTTTTCACGGTATTTACGATGGTCATCTGCAAATATTATCGACAAGGCAATTGTCGTTACGGGCAGTACTGCCAATTCGAGCATATAAATCATTTCGGTAAGAAATACATATATTTTCATCATTCAACTGGCGCAACTCGAGTAACATGATTGTTTACTTTTCCAACTAGGCAATACCAAAGGAGAGGATGATATCATGTAAGTATTGTATAAAGTTTATATGCATATGTGAAGGTAATTATCCAGACATTCCCATCACCTTCAATTTTGATAAAATTATTCGACGCATTTTTATATGAAATGAAAGAATCTGACAAAAAAGTATCACTCTGTTGTTTATATATGTATACACATACAATTACACATACAAATACTTTTTTATGAGGAAGAAAAACATATATTTAAAAGGCCTTCTTGGTTCCCTGGGGTTTATTATTTTATACCAAAGGGAGTATGAGATTAGACGATTGAGCAAATCACATAATGTGATTGATTAGTCTATGAATTAAAAAACTTGCTTATTTTTATCTCACTTATGCTTATTTCTACCTATGCAGATGAACAATTAAGCTAACAATGACACTGTTTTCTTTTTTTCTTTATCTATACATATCAGTATCTTGGTGGCTAAAGAAGTACTTCTTGCTGAGAGAGGTGGACAATGGTTATTATCATGTTTTGCACCACTTAAAGAACGCTGCTGTATCCCAGGTATGAAGGACGTATCCCCAGAAGAGGTTCGATGGGAGATATATGAGGCACAAAAAAATGGCATGGTTGAACAGGCGGTTAGTGAAATTATATTTATAGATTATTCGAGCAACACAGAGCTGTAAAAGATATTTGTAGGAATTCCAAAAGAAAAATTTTCGGCATTCTGTTGCTCACATAAATCATGAGAATACATTTGTAAATATATGAAATATTAGGCTATCCTTGCATATTGTTTTTAGAAACTACACTTTCAACAATTGTGTCAAGAAATGAAGGCAAAAAGGGAGATGCTGAAAAATCCCACACGAGAGACAATTACGTTCCTGGTATATCGAATTCTATAATTTTTTTTCATGTAATTGTTAATGAAATCCTTTAAATATAAATATGATTATGTTTCAGAAAAAAAATTTAGGAAGTAAATGTAAGTTGAATGTAAATTGAATGTAAATTCAACAATAATACAGCCAGGAAATTATCTACTTTGTTCTGTACAGGTCCTGGAACTCAACAGTTTGCCTCACCTGGTAACGTATTCGCAAGCGCATTCGGCGTACAAAATAATAACCCATTTGCCGGAAATGGATTCGTCTCCTCGAGTAACGCATCGATATTCGGAAAATCCAATAATAATACAACGTCTGTATTTGGCGGTGGGGCAACCTTTGGAAACAATCTCGGCGGATTTAATGGTGCCGCGACAAGTGGAGCTGGTTCCATGTTCGGAACAACAAGCACGTCGACGTCGTTCAGCGGAGTACAGAACAGCGCGCCAGCGTTTGGAACACCTCAGAGCAATTCAATCTTCGGCGGATCGTCTCAAAATATGTTCGGTCAAAATAACAACGTATTTGGCGGAACGAGCCAGCTCAGCAACGCGTCCACTACTTCGTTGTTCAACAATTCGATAACTTCGCAGGCAAACACTTCGTTATTTGGCGGAGCGACGACCGCCTCCAACTTGTTCGGCGGTTCATCCACCGGATTACAGACAAATTCGGTCTTCGGCGGTGTCTCGACCACGTCGTCGTCCGGTTCCTTTAACAATGGCATGTTTACTCAACCAAAAACACAGATTCCTGCGTTCGGTGGAGCGCCAGTTTTCGGAGGAGTAACTCCTAACTATAACAGCAATTCTACTGGCAACACGATATTCGGAGGCGGCGGACAAACGTTCGGTGCTCCCGCGATATCATCGAGCGGTAGTATCTTCGGCGGATCCACGGCCGCCGCAACACCGGCTTTTGGAGCGGTCGTCTCTACCACAACGCCAACTTTTGGTACGTCCGTTGTTGCCAGCACGGCGCCAGGTTTTGCTGCTACCACGGCGCCGACTTTTGATCTAGCTCAACAGCCCAGCAATAATACCACTTTCGGGGTGACTGCATCGACTCCGAATGTTTTCGCTACACAAAATACCAACACGATGTTAATGGGCAACACGCCATTCGGCGCGCCGCCTGTTGCGATGAACGGTCCGTTTGTCACCGCTAACTCACAGCAGTTTGATTCTACGAGTACAAGCTCAGCGCCGTTTTCCGGCACAGGATTTGGAGTGCCCGTCGCTAATACGAGTAACACGTTCGGTACCACAGAAACGTCTTCTTCCAATTCGATATTTGCGAACGCGGCAACTACCTTTGCAACCACCAATGGAACTGTTTCAAATCAGTCACTGTTCTCCGCATCTACTTTCGGCAACGTCAACCCAGTTTCCTCTCCGTTCGGATCAGGTGCTGCTACAACTTTTACGGCAACGACAACCCTTACAAGCCCATTTGCACCACGAACACAACAAGGCAGTTCACCATTCGGAAATGTGCAAAATCAACCTAACATCAACGCTTCTCCTTTTAGAAAATCATCTTGTAACGAAATCGTCATCGATGATAGCGTTTATAGCGCGGAGGGTACGTTAACGGATGAAGAAAAGAATCAATTCTTGGCTGACAGTTTTATTCTTGGCAAAATACCACTCAAACCTCCCACCAAAGCTTTGAGTTGACTCGATAATTCCATCTATGGACTTTTAATGATATGTATTTAAATGCATACTGTGATAACGTTATTTCTGTAATCTGTAAATATCTAAACTTTTATACAACTGATGTGCTCTCAACCAAGTTCTTAATATAGATATATGTTTACGGAACTGAATAGTAAACCTATTAATTTCAATTAATAAACCTTTTTATACTCTATTCACTGAGAAAAATCGAATCCGTTTGCGCACATAGACATTATCGTAGTGCAAGGAATGCTGGTTCTACGAGCCTATACGACTTGTGCAAACAGAGGAGAAGGGAGCTTTCCAGCTGTCCTACAAGCCATTGCAGACGCAGTCTACACGGAGAGAACGAATTTTCGTCCGAGTATTTCGGTTTCTCTCAGTGAATAGAATATAGTTCAGTACTTAAAATGTTGATGTTAGAATATGAATTACGTGGATATAAAAGTAATATCGCACAATATGTAAAGGGGATTTCAATTAGAAAACTAGATTTGAGGTACAATTCTTTTTAATCTAATGAAATAAAGTCATTATTCAATCATTATAATTTAACAAACCATTATTTTATAATTCGACATTTAAATAACGCGCGAACATAAATTAAATGTACATTTTTTGTATCAACGTCTTTTAATTTAATGAATGATACATAGTATTTACATATGTACAAATGATGGATCGTATCACAAACTATGAAACCTTATCATAGATTTTTATAATGGATTATTCCGTGTGAAAGGGATGGGGTAGCAGGAGGAGGAGCGGGAGGTACGGGAAGCGACGGAACGCTATTAATGAATTGCGTGCCTTCCGAAACCTGCAAACAACATATACACACGCTATTCCTAAATTCATATAATTAAATTTGATACTATATAGACACGTTTATAAACACACCTGTGGCAAGTGGCACAGAGAGTTCGACGGATAATTACTTCGTTGCGCATAGGTCGCGGACTGATTGGATGTTTGCGATAGGCCGGGTGGTATACCGTTCGAGGATTTGTATCCGGTGACCTGAAAGAAAGATAATAAAGTTATCTTTCTATAATACGTGAAAATCGTGAACAATTCTATATCTACAATATTTATTGAGCGTAATCTGATACCTTGTCATTCATTTCAGGAAATATAGTACTTAGGTTGAAGTTAGTGAGACTGGTGCCTGAAGGATGATGCGGCATAGCCATTGGATTGCTCGAGACAATTCCTCCGCGGACCATGTTGGAGTTCATGGAGAAACCGGCCGCTCCTACGGTCGCGACACCTTGAGCGCTCGCCATGGCTGAAGGCGGGGGCGGTGGAAGACTGTTGACAGTCTTGGCGTAGACATTCGTTTGCGGATGATTCTGGTAGAGAGGATTGGCATGCGGTGGCGGTGGTGGTGGCGGTGGTGCTGGAGGCGGGGGCGGCGGCGGCGCCAGGAACGACGTCGAGTGATGATAATCCTCCAGTGGAGAGTTGATACCGGATAACGAAAACTCCAAGTTCTGCATGGGGCCACTCTCGAGAGTCTTCCGCTTGCCTTTCTTTGTAACAGTAGAATATGAACGTTTGTCACAATTGGAATGCTTCCCATAATGCTGATGATTCTTTCCATTTCCATTGGCGTTTCCAGCCGTGGTGGAACTCGTGTTCGCAGTAGACGTATTTGCGGTGCTAGCACTCGACGAGCTACTCGTTCCAGCCACATTTGGCAACAGAAAGCTGTTGGTTTCCTGCACATAATCGGCAGCGTTCTCGTGCAACGGCATAGCCATATAGCTATTGGGCGTGTTGGAGATGCTGGTAATAAAGTTGCTGGTAGGATAAATAGAATTGGCAGAATTGGACGGGTATGCATACGTGTTGAAATTCTGATTGACCACCGATTGACCGTACCCGGTCACGGTGCCGTCGTCCGGTGGTGGCGCGCTAGAGAAGTAATTGATGGGCATCACCGCAGCATCCGCAGACAAACCGCTCTGGAATTTGTTCTGTGGATAGTTCGTAAACTTGATCGAGGCATGCTTATCTTGGTGACTGCCAGTATCATGAATGCTGGTGCCAATCAACGCCTCCGCAGTGTAGTTGCTTTTGCAGTTTCTGCTTCTCCAGTGGATATTATTTTGTTGATACTTTTGTTGTTGTTGCTGCTGCGGTTGTTGGTATCCTTGTTCCGTGAACACGTGTCCAGACGACTTTTGTTCCTCGTGTCGTTGATGCAGATTGTTGTCATTGGTCGTTGTAGATTTACGAATATCTATTTGCCGCTTGCTGTTTGTTCTAGGACTTGCATTACTCTTCCTTTGATGTTTCCTAGCCTGCTGTTGTTGCTGTTGATGTTGTTGCTGTTGCGAATGCTGATGCTGATGCGGATGGTGATGCTGATGATGTTGATGCTGTTGATGCGTCTGTTGCTGATGGCTCTTCTCCTTCTCATGCTCTACCAGCTGACTCACAGATAAGAAGGTGGAAGCCGGATGTTGCGTGTTCTGAGTGTTCAATATCGCGTGCAGATCCCGTCCCGATACGTTATTCGTCTCTTTCTCCTTTATGGATCCATCCTTGTTTTGCTCCGTCGAAATCCTCGAGGTTGGAGCACCAAACAGGAAGTTCTGCTTCTCCAGATTGGTGCTGAGATCGAGATCGCTTACCAAACTCTGTAAACTCGACGGCACAATGTGTTGCTCGATACATTTAACCGATGACTGACCGATTGCGTGCTCAACACTATTATGTACATTGTTTTTCGTTGGCGACCACGGAAACGGCTGCTCCTCAGAATAGAAGGTCTCCGCCGGCCTTTTCGGATCGCTTTGAAGAACCGGTAGATTTGGAAAACTGTGAGCAGCAGATACATCATAATTATTATAAAATTGATTCGGAGTGCTCTGATTGTATGCGGGTGTCTGCGTAAACAGATTGTTTTGACAGAACTCCAGTTCCTTAACCATTGGTAGAGCAAGTTCGGCGTGCTTAATCTCCGGTGTCATCATCCAATTGACTGGTGCTTTAATCGCGTGTTGCTGATGTTGATTACTCTTGGCCTTATTGTTGTTACTATTGTTATTGCTACTATGAGATTGCTGCGGTTGCTGTTGCTGTTGTTGCTTCACATCGCTGCTGTAACTACCGCTGTCGTGTAGAGAAATCTGACTTTGAGGAAGAACCTGATATTTGTGCTGACTTGGCTGTTGCGACGTCTTCTCCGCGTACTTGAAGTTTACGCCAGTGTAAGCTTCAATCGAATATTTCATCTGCACGTTACTCTCCGCCAAGTCAAAATTAATCTGTGGTTCATACGTGTATACAGTTTTTTCCTGCTTAGATGACAGGTTTTGATGATTCTTCTGACCGTGTTGCTGAGAGTGCTGCTGTGGATCCATAGTTGTGCTGTATTCGTTCTGCATGTAGTCCGAATCCATGCCGTACTTGTTCTTGCTTTTACCACCATCGGGAAACTTGTAGTCGTTACCGGTTTGCTGGCTTTGCATGCGATTCTGCTTCGACGGATCGTTCCTGGTCTTGGAGGAATCGACGAAGGATTGCTTTTGCGACTCGATCTTTCCTTGTCGCGACTTGTCGATCCCAGTCGACATGGTTGAGCTACTCGAATAATTGTCACCTATCAACACTTGATTAGGGAAACTCGAGTTGTCCTTGTGCAATGGTATATAATTATAATTCTCGCAGATAGTCTTTGCCTCGGTATTATCGTTCGGATGTGGCTGTCCCTGATCGTAGTGTACCAGATTGTTATTACCATTGCCACCGCTGCCACTACTAACCGGCGAAAATGTCGTCCACGAGAGGATACTGAAATTGGACGAGTTATGGGCGACAGTGGTCGTGGACTTGGCATGATTCTCCGTCATCGTGCTTTGCTCGTAGTTAGATGTAACGATAAACGATGACGTTTGTTGCGAATATCGTGCAACGTCGGCACTCTGTTGCACTGCTGCTGACTTATTGTTGGTCATGGCAACAGTCGAGATGGCGGCGTTCTTTTTGTCGCCCTTACTAGGATATGTAACGTAACTGTTGTGCGTATTCGCATCGGTATTCGCGTTCAGCACGTTTGTCCGCTCGCTCGGATTGCTCATCGCTTCCTTGACATCGTACTGATACGACTGAACAAATGGATCTACATCCAGTTTTTTTGCGGCAACGTAGGCCGAATCGCGTATGTGATTATGCTGCTGTTCTTGCGTCTTAGAGACGAGCACATTGTTCAACTTCGTCTCTTGATTTATCTGATTCGGACTGTTTAGTGTGTCTGTGCTCTTGTTTAGTTTGGAATAGTTTCGCTGGAAAGTGTTTTCCGAGGAACTCTGATTTGCAGTCTTCGTGACATATTCCTGATTTCGCGATGTCGTACTCGCGGTCTCATTGTCGCTTGTAAACGATATCGAATCCTTCTGCGACATCGCTTTCGCTTGATTTCCAATGTAAGAGCTGGCAATAATGTGTTCCTGCTTTTTCTGAACGGCAAACGTTTGCTGAGAACCATTCAAATCTAAAAGAACATGATTCTCCTTATTCTGACTGTACATATGTTGCATATCTTGAGAGGGCAGGATCGGAAGAGAGGACTCCTTAGTTGACACAGAGTAGCTCTGCATGCTCTGGGATGTCACTGGAAGACCTCGCTCCATCTGATTCGCGTAATCGACATGATGATCGGAAACGATGCCAGTAGAATCTAGGAGCGTATCTTTGTGCGACGGATAGATCGCATGTGATGAACTCTGCGAGCTTTTGTTCTTCGTTTGAGTCGAATAATCCGTTTGGAGGGGTCGCAAGGTTCCGGACGAGGAATTCGTGGTCACTGTCGCGTTCTCGAGACGAGTGCTCAACAGATTCTGGGAGCCATTGATATTATTGACTGTGCGCGGACCAACTGTGGAATTCGATTCCTGTGTCGTCGCGATAGTATTTTTGAACATAGACGAGTTAGATGTATGAGTATGTTGCAACGAGACAAGACTATTGCCCACTATCGACGAGTAGCTGGGTAAGAACTCCTGCGATCCGGAATACACCATGTCGGGATTGCGGCTCGTTGCCACTTGGGACGACGTACAATCCGCGATATCGTTTTTGTCAGTAGACACGGAGATATTTACCGATGCTTGAGACGCGATTACGTTAACACTGTTCAGCGTGTTCGTCGTCCTCAATTGACCCGAACGACTTTGATTCGTTGCCAGACTCGAGGAATTGCCTATGATACACGACGAGTCTACGGCGGAGAAATTGACGGAAGTCTGAGAGGTAAACACGCTGGTAGTCACCGATTTCTCCAAGCTCGGTGTCAGAACAGTCTGAACTATCTTGTACGGCTCCCGCAGCGTTTCCTCATTTACTACCTTTGGCAACGATTTCGTCGTTGCACATTCCACAGGTACGATTACATCAGTGTTCGTGTTTACATTCGTGGACGCACTTTGCTTTTCCTCGTAGGATGTTTTCAGACGCTTCTCCGCAATCGCGTGCGACGTCGAGGAAGTTTTGATCTTAAAACTATTTGGCTCCATGGTGCCGATCTGCAACAGCATCGGCGGAGTCTGACTATGATATTTGAAGTCATCTTTCATCTCCTCGTCCAGAACCTCAGTTTTGCCGTTCAAGGACGACACCAGCGGAAAAGCCATCAAGAACGCCGCTGTGGGTGATATCGATTCCGGATTATGCGAACTAGAGGGAACGTTCAGGGAAGCGAATATGTCATTGGACAAATCCGAGTGTAGCCCGTCCGTTCTGTTGCTGATTGGTACGAATGTGTTCTCATTGGAGTACGGTAACTTGGATATTTCATCCTTCGAAGTCTTTGTCAATTTAGCCTCGTCGTTGACCACATTAGTTATTAGTGGTGACGACGATGACGACGTCGATGATGACGAGGATGATACTGATACCGATGTCGCAACATCGACAATGTTTGCATCAGACTTCATTGTTGTTGTAGTGTTTGTATCCAAATTTAGAATAATCTTGTTGCTTTCCGCATCGTTGACTCGTTGTTGCTCCTTAGCCGTCGCCACGCGTAGAAGACTGTCAAAACGCGTACCCAGATTGCAAGTTTTCTTTGGCCCGTCCGAACCAGCAGCCTTCTCCGCTACTTCGACATCTGTCAAAGTCGATTTTGCATCCAAGTGCTCCATGTTTGTGCTACTTTTTTCTGTTATGCTGTCTATTGATATATTGAATTCATTGGAAGATTGTTCAGGTGCATTTGTTTCGTGCGATTCACCGGAAAACTTATCCGAAGCAACGGCTTGCGATGTGACAGCATCCTCGGTCGTTTTCTTGTTCACATCGAAGCAATTCGTGTCCGTGATGTCCATCAATTTGCTCGTCATGGATGTTTCTTCGCGATCAGTATCGTTTGTTGCTTGAGTAACTTGAGTAATGTTATTTGATTTCGTGACGACAGATTCCTTTTCGTTGCTGACAGTTGCATGCTCGTCTCGGATGTTTTCCCCTATTTTCTCTATAACGTGTTTCAAACTTACGATAGATTTGCAAGTGGCGGTGAAATCCGTCGCTTTCGCAGCAATCGGCTGAGCGGATTTCGCTTCACCGTTAGCGTCTTTCCGTTTCTTGTCCTCCGGTTCGTCCGCAGAATCAGATTCCACAGATAAGCCGCGTTTAAACGCGCCTTTTCGCGGAGCACTTGGGTCCTCTTGAGTTTTAATGGAATCCTTCGGCGACTTCTTCTCGACATTTAACTCTTCGGCTGTTTCCGGCGTACTTTGGATGCTTTTGTGGCTCTTGGGATGATTCTTGTTACCCTTCGCTTTCACTTCCGATTCCTTCTTGCCCGCGCCATCCTTAGGCTTCTCCACTTTATCCTTGTGTATCGCTGGAATAGGCACTTTGTAAGCCATAGTCGTCTTTGTGATTTCTTTACCTTTCGGCAAGATACCCTTGTGTCCACCAATCTTCGTGGCATTAATTATATTCTTCACATTGGACGCCCAATTGTGAGAATCGACAACCATATTCGTCTGAATACTCGGTACGGTATTCAGAGTAACCTTTTGCACAGTGTTAATTAGAGCGTGATTGCATATAGAAACGACGGAGTTCTGAACGCGATTTGCCAAGGGCTGCATCACAATCATTTGATTTTGTTGTGTATTACCAAGGATTATCGGGTTTGTCGACGCTTGCTGCGTATTTACGATGATGTTTGACGTCATCGGAGCTACGAGGGGCATCAGCTTTCCACCGGACAAAATGAGGGCATTAGGAGTTAAATTAGTAACGGTGTTCGCCACAGGCGACAACGTCGAATTCTTTTCATCCTTGCGTTTGCGTTTCTTCTTCAATGACTTTTGGGATTCAACTTTTTTGTTCGCTAAAAACAGAAATTTATATTAACAGTGAAGATACAGCATCTACTATCAATTTGTCGATGTTATGATACTTACAGATCTTCTTTTTCGTTTTGGTTGTCCCTGTCGCAGTCGTCTCATTGGTAGAATCTAAATTAAAATATGAAAATTTCATGAGTGCTGACAAAGCCTTATCATCATTTAGTCAAAAAAGAATAATTCTACATTTGTTTGTACCATTTTGACAACGCTCCGCTTCCTTCGATTCAGCTGGGCTACTTGTACTGTCGGAATTAAAGTTTTTGCTATTGACACAGTTCACTCGATTCTCCTGATTCTCTATCGAATTATGGACGTTCTTCGCGGCGGCAGTGTCCTCGGACAGCTTTTTTGAAGCCGACGGTGTTGCTGATTTTCTCTTAGAAGGCACTTTATTCTCTGTGGATTTCTCCTTCTTTTTCTTCTCTACAGTTTTCTCTACAAATGACCAGGAAACTTTAAATTATCGTTTTTAATTGTAAATCTGTATATACAAGTAACAAACTTACTTTCTTCGATCTTATCAAAATACTTGTCCACATCGTCGACATTAATTTTGTTCGACCATTTCAAAGGAGATATTTTTTCGAGAGCCGGTTCGGCTGGTACAGAAATTCCTGCCTCCTTAAGAAGAGTCGACAGTAACTGAGTGCGAGACATCAGCTGTGTCACGAGTTTTTTCAAACGAGCCAATTCTTCCTCTGAAAAACCAAAATAATACATGACTATTGAAGAAATTTTTAAAAATAAAGCTTCTTCTCAGAAACAGCGTCAAACATCGAAACACGTACTGTGTGCCTCGGAAGCGTGAGTGGAGAATAACTCCTCGGTGCGACTATGGAGGTCCTTTATGTACTTTGAGGCGTGGATCAGGATGTCGACTTTGTTGCGTTTGCGACCTTCCTGATGCGGCGGCAGAAGATCCGCCAATGTCTTGAAGTACGCATTCATACGTTTTCTTCGATCTCGCTCCCATGTTTTCGCTTTGCTGCAACGAGATGTTTAGATGGAGTAAAGTTGAGACGGATAAACGCGTTGGAAGGACGATTCGAAGTGCGTCTAGACGCAGGTGATCGCACTTTTGGGAAGGAATTTTAAGAGGAACTTGAATTAGACAGCCCGTGCGATGGATGAGAGGTTAGCGAATCGAGAAATCACAAAAACTCACGTGTTCTCCTTTCGTGGCATAATTTATCCGCTTGACATCGTTCAGAGATAACGTGCCGCGAGAAGCGCCGGTGCGTCACTTGTCACCGACATTACGCGATCGCGAGAACCACCCTCGTAATTCTGACATTTCTGTTCGGTTAGCGTACCTTGGCGAAACACAAAACACAGTACCAGAACTGCTAGTCGCCACTCGCCAGATACAGCTGTGCCACTAGAACAGTGGGGGGAAAGGACGAAGAGGGGAGAGAGGAGACCATCGCGCGAGAGAAATTTACTGTATCGACTGGGGATTTCGTAAATCTCCAACTTTTAACAAGCGGAAATTGGACTTAGATGGCGCATACGTTATACCAGAGAGAAAACCTGAGAAGCGCCATGCCGGCCTTTTTCCTATAGCGCTTCCTCTTTAATTATAACGAACTCGAGCTCTGATGGTAATATCGATATGCTGGTTGCAACATGATTAATATAAAAGAATTAGTGATAAATTTTAAGATTACGTATTATTTACGTGAATCTTTTTAATTCACGAATTAATTCATTTGAATCCAAAATTAACATATTATGGAAACTATCTGAATTCAAAATGATAAATAGCGACGCATCGCATAAGCGCTCAATTCTGGCTGAAATAATATTTGCAATATTGCTACAGGATTCTGTGCTGTGTAGGAAGAAGACCTATATCTCTTTCCTTTTCTCTCCTCACTTTCCCTCTTTCTTTACTCTCTCTCCGATGATGGCATCGTGACGTCAAATGCGAGGTCGTGCGCTCACCATCAGCTACACTCTTTATACACTCTTCCTTATATATATAATTCGTCTGGATCTCGTGACGTCCATTCAAAACGTCTCGCTTTAACGTTACAGGTGCAATGAGCATGCTGAAAACCTGCAGACAATTTCTTTTCATCTCGGGCTTTCAAATCGGCGCGGAGCGGATGAGGTCCGACGATCTCGCGTCTCGACCTTCGGCAGCTGGCACGAATGCGATGCCAATCTCCCCGTCGAGATGGGTCGAAGCACAGAGCGGAGAGAAACACCTTTCACGGTGAATCTCTCACGGTCGCGCGCGTTCGATCGTGCGTGAAGTTTATCTTGAAACCGTTCACGAATGGAACGCGCAGGCGCCGCGCAGGCCTTTCAACTATGCGCGACAAGGGCAAGGACGTGCAAAAGGAAATGGATATTATCAAGCGCGATATCGACTTGTTTTCTTAAACAACAGCGCAATTGAAAACGTTCCGCCAGCCCGTCCTCGTCGCGAGTACTCGCGACGAACGATCAAATTTATTTATGTAAAATTTTCGTGCGAACATTTCAGGCAACTTTTTCGCGTTCGCATTCCTCCAAATTAATTGCGAATCGACAACGGGATTTTCGAAAGGTGTTTCTCGGATAGCTCATCATATCTGTCCCTGCCCGTATTCAAATAGGAACATTCGTATCCGATATCGATATAATTCTTGCGGCGACGCGACACGACGCGACATCCGCTCCTTTCAATCGCGTTCCACGCTTCTGCACGTGCAAGAGAAAGAGATTTTCTCCCTCGTCTTCTTCCTTTTACAATATCGTGACTGCGGTTCAATTTAAGTGCAGAAAGTGCAGATGAGACAGAAAGAGACGGAGCGTCGTGCCACTGCTGCCTCGCGCGGAAACGATTTCCCAGCCGCCATGGTAGTCGCGTAGTGGTGAGTGGTGCCAGGGCGGTAGAGGGGTATGAAGAGGGTGTAGGTAGAGCGGGGACGCACATAATCGGTGCACGCACGCGTGGTGGGAGTGAAACCGTTTGTTCGCGAAGGGCTAGCTCAGCTAGCTCTGGCTAGCTCTTGCTCGCAATCAGGGAAAACGGGTTCGCGGCCGTATGTTCTCGCATTTCTCGCGTTTTTCGCGCGACACTCGAGAATCTCGTGAAAGGGAGAAGCGTCGCGCTTCATCGTCTGCTGGTGCCCCCACCTCTGTCTTCGCGACCAGAGTGCAAATAGTCCGCGGACGAAGAGCCAGCGCGTCAAGTGCGCGCGGGGGAGTGCGCGAGTGCGAGACGTGCGAGTAGTACAGCTCGTAAACAGTCGTAAACGCGAGTGTGTCCGGAGAGACAATCAGTTCGACGTAGTGGCGTTTATACACGGTGCGTGCGTGTGCGTGTGTGTGTGTGTGCGAGCGAGTACATCGCTGAACGTCGTCGTCGTAGTGCTGAACGCATCGCCACGGCCACGATCGAGATCGCAGTCGACTTCAGGTGGTTTGACGTCTGACTTGGTCTGACTGCGGGCAGCGGGTACGCGGTACGCGGTACGCAGCTGCTGGTTCGTCTCCTCCGGTCTTCGCTCGTCGGAACTGTCGGAAGGCGAACGTCATCGTGACGGCGGGAGCGAGCGACGTAAACGGGACAGCTCGCGGGGGAGAGGGCACGTCGAGCGTGCGTATGCTGCAAAATCTGGAGAGGACTTGGCGAATGGGGGCACGGGTATGTTGCTGAAACGAGAAAGAGATGGGGCGAGGAAGAGGGAGAGAAAAGAATCCGCGAGCTCTAGACTGACTTACGTCAGTGGTCAGTGCGACCCGACGCGCGATCGTTGCGCGTGTGTGTCATTCGACTGAATTCGCGACGATACGAATCGGTAACGATCCGCTCTGAATTGCCATTTACGCTGCGTGACGTGAGAACGATGAGCTTTATGTTTACGATAACGCGACGCGCGCGCGATCGACCCCCTCGGGTTCTCTCTTCTCTCTCTCTCTCTCTCTCTCTCTCGCTCCCCTGCCTCCTAGCCGCGCCTGTGTGTTTCCCGTCTAAAAGTGAGTCCGTGAGATTCGCTCGGCGAGAGATTCGTGCTTGATCGCGATCCTCCGTTTACGCACGTACGTGTATCGATTTACGTGCGAGTGTCCGTCTCGCGCGAGTCGCACGCGCTTTCTTTCTCTCCTTCCCCTTGTCCTCCTCCTCCACCTCCTTCCCCTTCCCACTCTGCACCTCTTCCTCCTCTTCCTCCTCCACCTGCCACCACAGGCGTCCTCGCGCTCGTGAAATTACGCGATCGCGATGACTCTTCGTCGAACGCCGTGACGGATGCGCGACGCGAAAACACGTCACCTCTCCCCTTCGTTGCCCTTCGTCGCGGAAAATAATTCTCTGTGTGTTTTGCGCGCGTTGTGTGCCACCACCAGGTTGACGTATGAATGGTGTCGGGGTCACAGGGACGCGCGCCACGTACGTGAATCCACTTGACAAGATGTCAACGACCACCAACATCAACGATTTGACGGCGGATCTCCCCAAGGAAGGGACGCCGATCTTCCTGCAGACCCGCGCGGCCCAGGTCATCGCCGGTGTGTTTGTGTCCGTGGCGCTTTTCCTCACTTGCCAACAGGTACGTTGGCAGATCGTTGTCGCTCGACAACGAGACGCGTCCGACGCGATCGACATGCCGTTATTTCTTTCTCCTCTCCGTTTGTTTGTAGATCTATCAGCATCTAAGGTGGTACACGAATCCAACGGAGCAGAGATGGATAGTGCGAATTTTGTTCATCGTGCCCATCTATGCTATTTACTCGTGGATCTCGCTCCTGTTCTTCAACAGCGAGAGCTATTACGTTTACTTCTTCACGGTGCGAGACTGTTACGAGGCGTTTGTTATATATAACTTTCTGTCGCTGTGCTACGAGTACCTAGGAGGTGAGGGCAACATCATGTCCGAAATTAGGGGCAAGCCGATACGTTCCAGCTGCCTGTACGGCACCTGTTGCCTGGTTGGAAAAACCTACACCATCGGTTTCCTAAGATTCTGCAAGCAAGCCACTTTGCAGTTCTGCCTGGTTAAACCAGTGATGGCGTTTGTCATCATATTTCTGCAAGCGTTTGGTCATTACAGAGACGGAGATTGGTCACCCGACGGTGGCTACATTTACATCACGATTATTTACAATATTAGCGTATCGCTTGCGCTTTATGGGCTGTTTCTGTTCTATTTCGCTACGAGAGACCTGCTGACGCCGTTCGAGCCTGTGCTCAAGTTTTGTACAGTCAAGAGCGTCATCTTTTTGTCGTTCTGGCAAGGTAACGTATAAAGTTGAGCGTTCTGCAAATACCTGCGTCAAATATAGACAACAATTGCAACAAATACTTTTGTACATAGGAGTTTTGCTAGCGATCTTGGAGAAAGCGAATGTCATTTCGCCCGTCATAAATAGTCTGGGTCAATCAACGAGCGCTGGTACAGTCTCCGCCGGTTACCAAAATTTCCTCATTTGTATCGAAATGTTATTCGCTGCTATAGCTTTACGTTACGCGTTCCCGTATCAAGTATACGCAGCTGGCTGTGTTACTGACTCCAGGGGTAGAAGCGTGACGATGCAGAGTATCAGCAGCAGTTTGAAAGTACGTATTCTTCAAACTTTTATCGATATGCTCTATTTTTTCCGTTAATTTAATACTCTACTTGTCAATAATATTTTGTAGGAAACAATGAATCCAAAAGATATTATGACCGATGCCATCCATAATTTCCATCCACAGTATCAACAGTATACACAATATAGTGCAGGTATGTATCGTTTTCATATGATTTTTTTATTTTACGCATTGCTATACAATTGTTTACTAGTGTATGTATGTCTTCATTTTTTTTTTTTTATTTTTTTTACCAATATCGTATATATTTACGAATTGCCGAATTTTCATACAGCATGACATAGTATGCTATAAAAAATTCGTCTCGTTTATTTGAGTTTTTTGTATGCATTGTCTCATACACAAATTATTTTTTTTCTCGTACATTCATAAGAAAATGTCACGTTAAAAGGCTGTGATGAATGTTCTAATTATAGAGCAAGATTATCTGACATGTAATGCCAATAATGCCAATAATAGTTACCCAAGACACGTTTTATTCGAGATTGCAAACGCTTCAGTTACAGGCTTTGGCGCTTTTGTATATAATTTATATTTCACTTGTACTTTCTAACACTTCACTGCTGACCAATGCAGGCACTGATATTATTATTATTATTCACTCATGCGCGTGTATAGCAAATTTCACGCAGGTTTCAAGCAAATTTCACGCAGATTTCAAGCAAATTTCACGCAGATTTTGAGCAAATTTCAAGCAATTTCGAAATCACGGATAGTATAGAAAATCTGCTTCAAAGATAGTTTACTAATAATATTTAGCATTTTTACTTTATAAAAGAATAATTGCATAAATTTTCATTAATATGTGCCGGTTTACTAGATTCAGACAATTTACTTTGAAGGCACTTTTGTTTGCTGTTTTTCAGACGTTAATACCAACTTGCCGTACGAAAAGCTATGACACAGTGAGGCGTCACTTTTTTAATTTCAAGAAATTGGACATCGAGCTTTATGCGCGACTTTAAATGAGGCTCAAAAGATACTTCAAACAGCACTATACTTTGCTTACGGAATTATACACAATGCCTTAAAGATTCGTATCTGTCTACAAAGGGTCGATAGATAAATGAATTCTCAACTGAATTTACAACAAAAGGGTTGTACTTAATATATCATCGATATATACGTATTATATGCATATAAGACGCATCAATTTTGCGATTAACAAACTCTGCTGTAAGATAGAAGTTAAGCACTTAACATAAGAGGAGCATTTAGGAAAGAGAAAGAAAAAAAAGATGGGAGAGAGAGTGTGGCGTACTTCTATAGTGTTGCTCTATAATGTAATTAGGTATTGGTTAATATATCGTGTTTTTTTTTGTTTTTTTTTCCATAACATTGTAACTATCATCTTAATTTTATTGCTTTTATTTTATTCCTATCACATGGTACAATGTAGCATGCGAATATACGGCATGAAACGGCCGAGCATGTAAAGCACATCATTATGTCCTCTTTCCCGACAGTACAGCGTACATTTACAGTGGCAAATTTATCACAATCCTAGTTGCTTGCGATTATTTTATTTCTTATATATTAATAATAATTTGCATGTGAGTCGTTTATATTGCGATTAAATCGCATATATATATATCTTGCACTTTTGTATACGTGTAAGAATTCGAACTTTATTGCTCTGATCAAACCTTTCGAGCAGCTTAATGATGATCGCTATTTGCAGTCAATACGATTCTGATCCGCTTTATTTCGTTAATTTGGTCACTGCATCGACAAACAAATACAAAATTGGACCAGAAATCACTTGTTTTTATTTGTAAATGAACAAATAAAAACAATATAATCATTTTCAAATAAAAAATAATTTTTTATAAAATCTGTATAAAAATTAATCTAAAAAGTATTTGCAATTTATTATTTTGAAATTTTATCACTCTTTTTAATATTTTTAATTAAATATTTATTGGTGTTCAGCGACCTGATGCAGTAATATTACGCGTATTATTCACAGCGAGCTCGAAATCACCAAAATTCTACCGAGTTCAGAGTTTGGATACAATAGTATAAAATTTGAATAAAAATGGTGTCTAATGGTTTTTATAAATGAAAGATTCTTCATAGCGTACAGGAAACTGAATTCATCGGGATTATATCGGTTGCGAATGTCGATTTTGCGAATGCAGTTCCAGAGCAAGAATGTTCGAGATGTAAATGTGACATTTTGAAGAGAATTAGCCGTCTACACTATACTCTGTTAAATTTTATGATCACAAAATTAACATAAAGAATGGACGCGTGTAGGACACGCCCGTGCAATTTTAAAGCATTTATTGACCGACAGGCACGTGTATCTCGTATTTTTGCTCACTGTAATGTATAATAATGATGTAACAATTAGGAGGCCCGAAAGGACAACGTGGTATGCGAGTATCCAGCTTCGATCCGGATGATCCGCAAAACATGCCGGTGCCACCACCACAAAGGCGAAACACTTCTCACCAACGCGTTGCCACGATTTCGCAAAATTATAATGAGAAAACGATGTTATTGAGTAGTGACGACGAATTTCAGTAAGGCACACGGATGTTTTGGGGGAATGTGATTTACACTCGAGAATTATGTCGACAAACGTTATAACGCGAGACTTCCATGAACCTCTAGAGATCTGCTTTCGAGAGGGAAAAAAATGCAAGAGAAAATTTATGTTTTAAGCGATTCGCACGCGTAGCGAATGTAATTAGATAGGAACATTTTCTCGCGGACATTAAACTAGGAGAAAAGAAGGAACGGTGGGCATAAGAATGCATTGCGTTTCACTATAATAGTTCCATAATGTTACATCCATGTTAATATATGTATTATGTTATAACATACGAGTAAAAAAATAGTATAGAAGATATTTATTTTACTATGCTGACGTGTTTGAGGCAGTGTTAACCGTACACCCGTGGCTCTACTACGACACTGCAAGAGGTATTAATTGCACGATAATACTTACTCTTCGTAATGAATAAGTAATTGTATAGTACTTAATTTCACGCGCGGTATATCGAGTCTCCTCGGAGTACAGTTTGTACGTAAGCATCGACACTTGTTTACACTTTTGTATCTGTTTTTATTTACGCGTTGCATTTAGCAAACTTTGACTTTTGCAATCTCGTATCCGTATTCGTAAGAAGCCTCGCGAGCCACAGGAATATTTGCGTCCTTCTCCACAAGTCCTTCTGCAAAACTTATTTCTTTGGTCTCTTACAAAATTCCATACGTGTATATATCACCGATGTAGATTAGGTTGGAAAATGCGGAGAAGTTGACGAGTTTTCCTTCTCGACGAAAGCCTTTCGATATAAAAAAAAACAAAGGAAGATATAAAACAATTATATGCGCAAGAAAGACTATTGACAAGCATCGTGTCGAATATGAATAAATATTTGGTATTTGGTGTCTTACGTGTACAACTGTGTATAATCCTTATATTTTTTTTAAAAGCATAAGAGACGATCGAAGTTAACAAAGATCTATTTTATATGATAGCACGTTGTGCCGAAATCTTTCGTCGCCGTTTAAGAACGAAGTGAACGTGTAAATCTGTGAACAAATTTTATTGTCCTATTACATCTCGTAATAAAGATAAGACACAACTACATGAATAGAACATTATTTATTTACAGTTAAAACATCTGTTAATAATACCTCACATATAGAAAATATACATATATTATATATAGAATAATTTATATGTATATATGTATATATATACATATATACATAAGAAATTTTAATTATAATCTATCGATGCTTTTTTTCTTAAAAATATGTTAGTCAACTCGAATACCATATTATTACTGTTAGAAGAATAATTTAGAATGTTATTAACAGCCTTTACTTTTTGGCAAAAAAATAAAGATATAATATTGTACATGTTTTTGGATAAAACAAATTTTTCTAATCGCAGTAGCGAAAAAGCACCCCTGTTCAGTGGCGTAGTAAGGAAGGACGTACGTTATCAGATGCAATCCATTTCTCCTCTCTGCCCTTCCTTACTACGCTGCACTGCCTTTGTTTAAATTCACCAATATTCTGCAATAACGACTACCAACCAATCCAATACGATCGATTATTTGTCACAATCTTCTTCCAACCATGCCAAGGAGACTCCAAGTTTTCGCGCGAAGGTTTCCGTAATGTTTCCGGAAGTACGTTACCGGTTTTCGATTGTATTCTTCTCAGTGTCGTCGATGCGCTCGCAGTTAATTGTTTTTCAGCCTTTTCCACTTCTTCCTCTTCCTCTTCGATATCTTGATACTGCAATTCATCGTCCATATAAACGACTGTGTTGTTATCCTCGTTATTAGCATATTTATGATACTCTTCGGCAACGTCGCGTTTTGTCACCTTGCTTGTGGTTACGAGCGCATTTTGAATGATTTCCAAGTCTTGGGTGATCAGCGAAGATCGCGGATTAAGTATGGGTTTGAAGCCGATCGATCTCAGCCGCGCGATTCGTAAATCGCTGTCGAACGCGTTCACTGGCACGAAAGCCGACGCTCTATCGTGCAGAGAATCCGCGTATTCCTCATCACTTTTGCGACTCGCGTTGTCCTCCGTGAGCATGGAAGCAGCACAGATTTGCGACGTTTGATAGACCTGGCAACTTTGATCGGACACATCCAACACGGATTCCTTCAGTTTCTCCAATTTATCCCACTCCATTTTCAAGATGGCTCTTTGATCGTTTAATTGTCCAATAACATAAACTTCCGGATTATCGGAAATAAGCCTGCACTGTGTCGTCGCGTCCATCGTCCTGGGTTTCTCATTCGGTTTTTTGTGAAAGCAATGTAACCGCGACGTTTGAGCGGCGCGATGCGATAAGGGAATTGTCCGTGTCAGTTTCTTTCGAAGGCCTCTGTCAAAGGAAGTCTTGGTGACATTGCGATCAACCGTTACGATCTTATCCTCCTTTTTCTTGCTGCTAGTATTATTATTGTTATGATTGTTGCGATTTTCATTAATAATAATATTATTATTATCACTATTAGGATTACCTTTGAGATTTTTTTGCTTCCCAATCGAACCGTTAACATCCTTTCTAGATGTATGTACGGTACTGGATATTCTATACTTGTCCTTGGTTCGTCTCTCTCCGGCACGTTGACGACTGACTTTGGTCAGCTTGTTCTTCCGTTCAAAACTAGACTTGCATCGCTTATTGGGCGGATATATTACGGTATTGAAGGTACTATAGCATCTCGTGTACGCATTGGTTTTGCATCGTAATCTCCTGTTCCTAGGTCCGCGCGTCGCGGGACCGAAATTAGCGTCTATCGACAAGTTGGCAATTTCCCTATCTCGTTTCTTGTATTTGCTTTTCTTGATCGACGAATTGGGAAATTGCGGTTTTGCCAATACCGCGCTCTTGTCAGTCCTCAAACGGGTCTTTATGTCGTACGAGCTGCGAGTGTGTTGCGCGATAGTCCGAAGCGAAGTCCGTACGCGAAACGGCGATAAGTACTCGTTCTCCTTGGATATGCCACTCCGGTCGCTTCTCTTAACGTTATTATTCCGTTTCTTATTCACATCATTGCAGGATTCGCGATTCACCGCGGGTAGCAGCTTGTCGTACTTCTCTCCATCCGCTGGCTTTGTCACTTTCCAAAATGATCTTTCTGATTTGGAATATTTACAATATCTTCTGTTGTCCAAACATGCGACGTTTTCCTTTATGTTGTCAGTCCCTTTACGTTTCTTCCTGAGAATCCTCGTCGGCACGGCACGTGCTTCTTGCTCTTGGGCTCTGGAGTCGTTCCTTTCTTCGACGTGTTCAACATCGCGCACTCCTCAGTCGTTAGCCCTATCACGTTTCCAATCAGTAACTTGGACAGAGGATGATGTAGCTCCTTATTGATCAAGTTTAAGATCTTGTCCGGCGTCAAGGAGTCCAGGGATTTGATGCTTTGCGCACTGAGCGATTCGCTCGGTGTATCCACAGCGTCGTGATATGATTCCGAGATTCTTTCGTGCGTCGCGACCGAATTCCTCAACGATTCGTTACTGGGATTCGATTTCTGTGCCAATTTGCTACTCGAGTTTTGTACATCTTGCCGTTGTTGAGCGTTTCGAGGTCGCTCCTTATGCTCGATCATGATAGTTGCGCTATTCTTCAGTTTATTCAACGAAGATACGGAGTACGAATGTTCCGAGGAGTATATGACCTGCGAAGGCAACTTTTCTCTACGCTCATCCAACGGGGAAGCATTCGCGTTGTCGGCCGCGACACGTCCATTATACGATACATTTTCACTCGGTCGAGAATCAACACGCGCCCCATCCATATCTGGCTTCTCCGTAGGTTTACCGTCCTCCTTGGGCGTCAAGCGACTACTCTCCGCGTCTGGTGCCGTACGAACGGCGAGATCGGGCGGCTTGGAAGGCTTCTGCAACATGGTCGAGACGCTTTTCTTTGCGTCCTGCGAGTTGTCCTGCGACGACTCGTACAGGCCCATGCGTATCGAGATGTTTGTACTGTGGGTTTTTGTAGTCGACGCACCAAGGCACAGCAACATCCTTTGATCAGGTACAGAAGTTGATATCGCGCTTTCCGCGTTGTTCGGTAGTTTCTTGAAGACGTGACGCGTGACGATGGAACTTTCGGGCGCGGATCGTTTGCTGGTGTCGATCGACGGGATCGTTTTCACGACCGACAAATTCTCACAACTGTCTCCATGGCTGAGCTTACGCTTCCGGCAGGTGACACCGATGCTGTTTGAACATTTTCTCAGGTCATACGTATTCGAGTGATTCACCGGCGGGATGTAACGCCGTACGGAAGGCAGCTTTCGCGAGCTGCCCCAGCTGGACGACCCCTGATTGGCGAGACGCACCAAGGCAAACTTGTTGTACCTGGTCCCATCTGGAGCCATGCCGATCCAACAGTCTATGACCACGTACAGCCCGTCGTACCTGTAGCCCGTGTTAGGCGCGATATTATCTTGCAGATTGTAACTTCTTATTAATCTCAATGGTATCTGATTTTTGTAGTTGCGAATGAACGGATCCTCGCTGGACTGTCCCTCGTGGTATACCTGGCCTGTCAGCGTCAGATAATCACCATAATCCACATCCTCGTTCACGTTAGTGTGCGAGGTGCACACGGATATAACGCCGAACGGTCCCTCGTGTATATCGGCGTCGAAGGGCTCGTGCACCCCGTTCCTGGAACAGTCCATGCGAATGCCCCACCAGGACCCAGGTGGGAAACTCAGAATCGGGCCATACCAGCATTTCGATACCTTGAGAAGCGCAAAGAAACTGTATACATCTAGTAGTCACTCGTGACACAAATATCAATAGTAAAAACGTGTGACACTTACGCTCTTCTTGTACAATGGGCTTGACTTGTCCGGAGATCTCAGCGAGCTCGTTTTCACAGCCTGGTTGATCTTGCCAAACAGTTTGTTCAGATCCTGCCTAATTCGGCCCTTCGCCTGGAAGAAAGTAAAGGCGAACGAGGAGGTGAGCGCGCGAATATCGGTATTGCATTATTGCGCTTATGCACAGCGCGCGAATATCGAGGAGTAACGACGTGAATAGGACGGAAACGGCTCCGTCGTTGGCACGGGCAAACGGTACGCGGCAGACGGGAGACACGCAAACCGCGAAGGTGGGTCTCCGCCTTCTGGCGCGATATACCTGATTCTTAATTCGCGCCTCACGCAGCCTCCTGTCATTCTGCTGAATCGTGTTCGCGCACACGATCCTCGAGACGTCACCGCCCGCCCTCGCCATTTTCGCCGAGATGATCCCGGGTGGAGGGGGAGAAATCGTGTCGTCGCCGAAACAGGTCGCCGAGTAGATCGCTAGGACGCGTTTCGCGGTACACTCTCCATTCGGACCGCGGTCCGCAGTCCGTGATCCGTCGTCCCCGCGAGGAATGCAAATGGCCGCTGCTGCTGCTATCGCGCGGCCACTACGGCCCGCGGCCGTCCCGTCGATAACCACTCCGCGATAACTTCACGATGTAAACATGCGACCCGAAATCACACACACACACACACGCGCGCACGCAGCGACACGTAGCCCCCCCCTGCGCCCCGCCGGCCATTCGTTCCAGCTGCACCCTCTGCACTCGGTCGCCAACGTCCTGCTCCCTCTCGTCGTCCGGGTAACCGTCCGTGCTGTTCTAAAGTGCGCGCGAGAAACGCGAACAGGAGGGCACAATCTTGTCGTTTGAATATTACGGTAAATCAGGTTGGCGCGGGTTCGGCGATTGACGATGCATCCGCGTGTCGCGTTTAAATAGCGAGACGATCTGTCGAATCTAAAGTGGAAGATTGCGCGCCGAAATTACTCGTGGAAACGTCCATTTGTTCGGTAGCGTTTTCTCGACATCTACGTGTCGATTTAAAGCGAGATAAACGAGTAACGGGGCTTAAGAAGGAAAAGAAGAAAAAACGCAGAGAGAGAGAGAGAGAGAGAGAGAGAGAATGAGAATAAAACAGCGCGCGGAATTAAAACGATTATAGATAAACAGTATAGATAAACATCGTAATTTAGCAGGTCGAAGTGGAAGAACGAAGGGTGTCGATCGCGAGAATTACAGAGGGCAAGGAGCGTCGGTAATCTGGAGCGCGCGATAGAAACGAGGCTTTCGAGGCTGCTGTTACATACCGCGGGCCGCGCGCGCGATCGCCGCGAACGAAAGCGGTGTGCGCGGCGGTGCGGCGGAAATGGGTATGGGGCAACGGAACGGCGGTGGTGGCGGCGGAAAGCGTTGGAAACGGCGACCAAAGGAAGAGAGGCGGCTTCGGTGCGTGCCTCGGCCGCAAGATGGCGCGATCCATGCGACGCTGCTTTTGACGTTCGCATATGAGTTTTTTTTGGTTCCCCCGAGTTAGAAAAGGGCAGGAAGTGATTTTTCGTAGCGCGCCGCTTAGGCCAGGCACGGGCGATCGAGGATGTGCCGTAAAGTGTTAGCCGCGAGGCGAGCCGTTCGACTAATCGGTATTTCGATTTCGAGTACGTAGTACTTGGCCCCATAGCGAGGCGCGCACGAGGTCCCGCGATTGGCCAGTTTACGAAAACGACGATGGCTCCGTGAGGAGAGAAGAACATGGCTGCGACGCAAGCCGAGAGCCAACAAAACGATGTGAAGCTGAACGAGTCCGTGAAATGCGCACAGAAGCGTACGCAAGTCGGTGGGAATAGTGCGAGTGCTAGTGCGAAGCAGCAGCTGGATTCCGAGCCGGACGATAAAGTGTCCCGGGGCGCGGCCCAGCTGCTTAAATATGTGAATCGCGGCGGCGGGGACACGACGGGCTACGAGATGAGTCAATACCGCGAGGACATTGGCGGACACCCTGCCGCCGCCGCCGCCGGTGAGGTAAAATCGCCACGCGAGGCCGGGGGCGGCCAGGGGCCCCAGGAGCCCGTCGGCAAGCAATCGGAGGTGCACGACGCGCCCGGCCATCCTGGCCACCCGGGCCATCCGTTCGCGTCGAACGTGATACGCGACTACAGTCCGGGCGACGAGTATAGCAACAACAAATCCGGCGAGTTTCAAGTCGCGACCAAGTCCCTTGCCGATTATCCCCCCGTCGGCAAGCAGCTCCCGCCGGAGTACGTCGCAGCCGCCGCCGCTGCCGCTGCCGCCAAGCACGCCGACTTTTCCGGCAAGCAGCAGCAGCAACAGCAGCAGCAACAACAGCAACAACAACAACAGCACCACCAACAGCAGCAGCAACAGCAACAGCTCGACTACCATGGTAAACACTTGATGCACGAGACCGAGCGGGTGGCCCATCGTGCGGCTGCTGAGATGGAGGAGCATTACTCCGCCTCCAAGATCGAGTCGCGACTCTACTCGGCGGTCGGTGCTGCCAGTTCCGCCGCCAACTTCTCCGGCCAGCCGAGGTTTCTCTCCGGCCAGGGTATGTCCCAGACCGCCGGTCCTACGCCTACCCTCAACCAGTTGCTGCAGGCGTCCACTCCGGTGCATCGGTTTCACGGCAATTATCCTGGAATGGGACCCGAGTATCAACAGCCATGGCCTATGCAAAGGCCACCGGTTGTGCCTCCCGTTTATCCACAACCCAGCCAGCGTCCTCCGCAGACGGTAAACCAACCGATTCTACCTTTTACATTTTGGTTCGACTCGACGATCGAGTCTAATGTGTTATGATTGTTGTTATGAGCTTCTGTACTTTTAGTAATGTCAGTTTTACATCTAAATTGAAACATTGTATCTCTCTGCGTGCGATTCTAATTGTTCTACTTTTTTTCAACTATCAGGGTTCACCGAGATTACATACAGGGCCAGGAGCACAGAGTTCTCCAACACCCATGCAATATCAACAGTATACCCAACGATATTCCTCTCCTACGAGACCTCACACACCTTACAGTCATCATCAGGTAAACAGACTTTGTCTTCCATCGATGACTTTACTGTTACGTGTATTATATTGAAAATGTAGTCAATTGAGCTGGAGAGTTTCTACATGATGTTCTCTTTTATATTTTTAGCTAAACTCTTACACGACGCAAACCAGTCATCCTTCAAGCTTATATACGGAACAAAGGGGGTGGAATCAAGGTGGTCCACCGAATCCACCTCCACCACCGAGTAATCAGGTCACTCCGTCGGGTCAGTCACCACAGCGTGCTTTGTCTCAGTCCCCGGCTCCACCACCTGCCGCGTCACCACAGCCACAGGCTACCAATCAGTCCCAGGTGAACATTGCTAAGACATATGTAATTACGCTAATGGTTGACAGTATCTTGTGTCACTGGAATGTGTCCAGAATTTTAGTTATCTTTGTCACTTTGTAACTTAAAAATATTTTTTTAAAAAAAGTATCTACATATAGAATGTAATTTACTCATAGAAGAGGAATTTTTGTGGAAATGGAGCCTTTCATTTATAGAAGCAAAGAGCTTAACATTGATCTTGATACAGACTGCTTTCTGCTGATGTAACAATGTTATCGGCGCAAAAAGCAATTATTTTTTTATAAATTGAGAGGATTGATCAAGAATATACATTGTCATGGGATATGTATAATATATATATGAATTGTTCATGAAAGAATACGTAAATTAATAGATAGTTGAGAGAGTACACAAATAATATTGCATAATCCGCATTTATTTTCACCTTTTGATTTATAAATTTATAGTGTAACACATTGAGCATTGTAAATAACTCACTTGAGATATTTAAAAGCCCTTGGTAGATATGTACATATGATAGAATCTATCAATATTTCCACGAGTATGTTGAAATATTAAAAGGCATGTAGAATATGACTTAAAAATACTTGTATTTACAGTATATTTCTGTAATGCAAAAATAAACAATTCACGATATTATGTCTTTTTCAGGCTTTCCATAATCTGCAACAGCGAGCTACAACACCAAATACTCAAGGAATTGATTCTGGGGTGAGTTTTCGTATACAGGATTAAAATTAATTTTATTTCTTCCTTAAAGAGATAGAGATTAAGTACGTCGACGTTACATTTAGCGCACCTTCTCGGGACTCAAATAAATGTGTGCGTGTGTGAGTGTGTGGAAAGAAAAGCTTAAAGTATCCGGAACGTAGCAAACAAGTTTTTGCCGGTGATTGCATAATCCTCGTCGTGACAGGAACGATTGTCGTGGAGATTTCACGTACAATTCGAATCGATTCTGCTCTCCTATCGCATTGGAAGCTAGCGCGATTCAGTATAACGATACCAGTCAAATTTGATCGAAATTTAATAGTGCATGCGTGTACGTGTGCGTGAAAGCATCACGTATTCCCCACGAGGACGCCGCGATTCTCGTGACGGTAAACGTAACGATCGGAGTACGCGATCGTGATGCGTACGGGATGCAAGTTTCGAGATCGAAAGGCGAATTTTCCGTATTGCAAAGTCTACTACTTGGTCTCTGTCTATGACTTGAGTCTTGATACTCGTTTGAGTACTTTCCCGACGAAAAGAGCGAGCGAGAGTGAGCGAGCGAAAGGGTGTCCTCTCGCGTGGCGTGCGAGGGGATCAGGAGGCCAAGGAAGTGGCGGAGGAGTAGGAGAAGTAGCAGGAGGCGGTGGAAGAGGAAAAGGAGGATGAGCAGCAAGGAGCGGAAGAGCGTGAGGGGTAGAAGAGCGGCGGAGGACCGACCGATAGTGGGGATGGAGAGTACGCGACTCGTAGAGTTCGATTAGGGCGCGAGTTGCGCGGCCGCCGGAGCCCCAGATATTAGCGACTTCCCCGCGTCGTGTTTCCCCTCCCGCGCGTTCGCGCTGTTCCTGTCCCTCGCCCCGGGGTTACCCCACTCTCCCCACCATCAATTGCGCGCGCGTTTACATGGGCGGGTAAGCGAAAGAACCGTGTGCGGACGGCGCGCGGATAACGCGATGGCCTGGAGGGAGAGACGGGGGGAGGGGGGGAGTCGATGCGAGCGCGGATGTGATTGGTCGGGCTCGACGACGATGACGACGACGACGACGGCGGCGGCGGCGGCGGCGGCGGCGATTCTCCCCACCACTACCGAGCGCGCGACGACGTGACGTTTTGTGTCGCGCTCGGCTATATTCGGTACGCCGGATCATGCGACTGTCACTCTGCGACACGACATCGAACTTCTTGCGCTCCCACGGCGCGATTTCTCGCAATCGCAATCGCAATGTACCGTTCCGCGAAACGTAAGAAACCCCGTGAACTCTCTCGCAGCGACGCGAAATTATTATTGTAGGATCCGCGCGGGACGCCCGGTTTACTCGACCGGAGGTTTCCGGACGCCGTCGTTCGCGCGGCATCGAGCCGTCCCAGGGCGCTCGCTCGCTCGCTCGCTCGCTCCCTCGCTAGAGAGAGATAGAGCGAAAGAGAGAGAAAAAGCGAGAGAAAGAGAGAGCGAGCGAGCGAGCGCGCCCCGGGATACTCACCACCGCGAGATAATATCCCGCGAGATGCGCGACGAGGGGAACAGGACAACATCGTCGGCCCCGTTGGCTCGTCGGCGGCCACCACCAGGGCGGGAGTGCTCGCGGATCTTTAACCGCACGAATCGTTCGCGGAGTACATGCGCTCTCGGCACCGTCGCGCCGATACCCGCCATGTTACGCTCCAGCGTGACTCGCTTCCACGCGACGTTATGAAACGCGACGAGGAAACAATTTGTTGTCTCGCGAGAGCGCGAGATCGATCTGCGAAATACGTGAAATATATCACGGAAAATTTTTATGCGATAATTGATTAATTTTAATAGCAATTTTATAGGAATCGAGGTCGCAATACATTGAGAAAGTAAGCTACGTGTCCTGTATATTATTTTTCTCGCGCTTCTCGCTGCAAAACTGACTGTCCTCGAATTGTAGGAAAAGCTTGGGAAAATGATTATTTGTCCACGGAATAAATATAGACTGGATTTTCCATTAAATTTGAGTAAATGAAGAATTCTATACGGAGGGAAATGAGGGGGATAAATGTGGGAATCGAGAGAAATAATCGCGGGGAAAACCCGCGATGGCGTAAACGGCCGTAAACGGCGGAGCATACTTTATGCACGGTCACGGTGTACATACGGTGTATACTACGGTCAATAAAACGTCGATGTATCGGTAGCGGAGAGACCGCGGAGCGGGCGCGACTCGCGTTATAGTTAGTCGAACCGCGCGCAGAACGACGAGCGGTAGCAGACGATCCAAATGTATAAGCACCGTCTGATGGGAACACATGGGTATTTAGTCTGCTACAGGTGATCTCTCGTACCTTTGCACTCCGGAGAACGAATATCCCTCCCCTTCGACGAGTCCGATTGTCGGCAACGCGGAGGAAAGAATTCGCAGAGATTTAGATCTGAAATTGGATTCGCCGAAATTGTCACGTTTTTTTTTTTTTGACAATCGGCACGATATTTGGCTCACGCTTCTCTCTTTCTCTCTCTCTCTCTCTCTCGCTTACTCCCTCGATAAATAGATGGAGTTGAATGAACCTCGGATTCAGTTATTGTCGCAGCCGACGGGATAATAACATTACGCAGACCGACAGATAAAAATAATGTTACGTAACCCGAGCGATTTCGCGCTCTCCCGAGAAACGCGGGCAAATGTATGCACGTGCCCCGCGTGTCCCCACGAGTACGTCGTTATTTACGTTTTCATTCACGCACGTCTTCCCCGCTGCGCGCGCGCGCGTGTGTACGTGTGTTCGTGAGACCGGTGCCCCCGTGAGAGAAAGAGAAAGAGAGAAAAGAAAGAAATGCCAATCGCGGATCGGACCTCTTCGCACGCGGCGTGGCGCGCCGTATCGCTCAAGATCAACGCGTTTCTATCGAAACGTGCGCGATAACGTAAACACATTCCGTGGCACAACCTCGGGGTGTCGATGGATCTGTGTAAATCGAAGCTTAGGTTGGTTCGCGATTCGCGCCAACTTTTCCATCAACGGAGAATTTTTCTGGACGGAGAAACGGATGTTTCCGAACTGAAATTCGATAACGCGAGACACGAGCTGGCAAGCCGAGAGTGCTTAACGATCGCTCTTAATTTCACTCGGTCGATGAAAGAGGAGTCATGTTCGAATCGAACGCGCCAAAAACGGAGCAAAGGTTTTCGCTTTTCGTTATCGGTCGATAAAAATAATTCTACATACACCAAGAAGATCTGGATCCAGATTTCCGCATTTGGCATCAAATGTCTGAAGTCTGAACATCCTGTCACGTACGGATGATTTTATTTCGGCCCGCGAATCGGATAACTGGTTGTATTTAGCATAAAATAACTTATGTCTCTTTCAGGGATATTTTAAACGTCTTCACTTTTATATCGCGTCCGGATCTTCGATGCTCCGATCCAAGTGGGCATCATACACGCTTTTTTTTCTCTTTTCTTCAATGTTAATTTTCTTTTATTCATAGTCATAAATCATTTTCATTCTTTGATTAAAAGCGTAATTAATCACCGATTCATTCATACATTCATTCAAAGATTGAAAATATTCACGACTATGAAAATACCGACCTCATTTTATTTATATCAAATTTTGTTTTGCTCTGTAATATTTCATTTTTGTTTCATTATTTTCTTATGCTTTTTCTATCATTTTTTCTCGTGTTTTTTGTATTATTTTTTCATATATTTGCCATAAATACGTTTTATTTACATTTTTCGATTAACATTCTTAGAGGGCTTGCTCTGAAACGAAAATAAACGCTCTGTCTATCTGTCCGTTTGTCTCCACGTGAGATTAATGGAACATGGGAAGGGTTTATTTTATTTTTGCATATACAGAACACAGCAAGATAGACATGAATCTCGGTGCCCAGGCTTTACTGGGGCACACGAATTCGCCGATCGAAAAGTGCCGATGTCGTACGACGTTCGCCGACCGCTTGCCGCGCCGCGCGATCTTTGTGCGTGTATATGTTGTGTATGTGTGTGTGTGCGCGCGCTCATCGTATGTATATCCAACACACGAGGCGATCTGTGTGCGCTATACGCTGTATTCGGGACGATAAAGTTGACAACTTTGCGATCCCAGGCCTTTCAGTCACGTTCAAAGTAATGGGCTTTTCGAAGGGAAAAATCGCCACCGGGGGGGAGAAAAGTCTGAGTCCTTTCGCGGGACACGTCGCGAAAACGTAGGATGTTAACGGGAATAATATTATTAGCGAGAATAGATAGTAGAGAGAGCCTGACTATATATACGGGAATATATCGACTTCGGATAGAGTTCCCGAGACCGGAGCCAGGGCTTTTGGGAACGATTTGCTGGCGCACGGTGCCGAGGCTCGGCGGAAACGGCCGAGCGGCGCCGAGCGCTTGCCGCGCCACGAAAGAACGCCCTTCGTTCGACGAGCGAGCGACGAGCCAGCGCCAGCCAGCTAGACGTGGAAACCGAGGTCTCGACGACGACGACGAACGACGAACGACGGACGACGAACGACGGACGACGAACGACGGACGACGAACGACGGACGACAACGAGGAGCGACCTCGATTTCAAAGAGTCGTTTCTCGCCGAACGTTTCGCGCGACCTGTTTCTTTTTTTTTTCCCCTCTTCCTGTCGCGCACCCTACCGTACGTCGCAACGAGTCGCGAGGATTATAACCTGCTTGACGCGTGTGCACGCGACACGCGCACGCACGCACTCGCGCGGGCAGGCACGAATAGAGAGAAGGACGACGATCACGACGACGCGACAATACCGTACTACGTGACTCTACGTGCCTCTCCACAAAGTTCCATCAGCCTCGGTACCGTGACACGGAGCTCTTTGGCAGACTTATTGACACAACATGCGACGTTCGAGGAGAACGAGGTGGCACGCACATGACGGCGGCGAAACGACAGCGTTGGCGGAATAAAAGAGCGCGCGCGAAAGCAAAAAAGAGAGAGAGAGAGAGAGAAAACACGCGCGTCCTCCGACGCGGGCGAAAAGGGGGGGCGGCACAATCAGAAACGAATACAACCAGGAATATAATGTCCGCGTTTAACCGGTACGCCAACGGCAACGTTGTCGGTCGTTGGACAATTGTCTCGCTCCGCGAGAAGCGACACCCGCCACCTCCTTCGCTGCCGCCTGCTGCTGCTGCTGCTGCTGCTGGCGCGTCGTACGTTACTCCGCGCGGTTCTACAAACATGTGAAAGCGCGACTCCGCTTCGCGCTGCAAAATACGTTTCCGCTTCTCTTATTGTCTCTCTCTCTCTCTCTCGCTCTCGCTCGCTTGCTCTCTCTCTCTCTCTCCCTCCGCCTTTGGTTGCCTTTAAGTGGAGGAGAGCCGGTGGTAACGCCTCTCCTTCGATCTCTCGCGTCATGCCGCGAGAGTCCTTGTGCCGGACGGCCTATGTACCGTACATTCGCTCGTATGCCCGAGGAAGTGTTTAATCGGCATCCGCACGGACCAACTATACGCGGTCTGGTAGGTGTAATGATGTGCCTGAATTTTCTTTCGTTCCTCTCGGCCTCACTCCGTTCCCTCCCTCCTCCCTCCGCTTCGCCGCACCTCTCACCCAATCGTTCCTCCTCTTTCGCTCTCTCACTCGCTCGCTCACTCGCTCGCTCGCTCTCGCCCTTCCCTCTAACCCACCTCTATACACTCTGTCCGTCTCTCTCTCCGTTTCTACACCTATCCTCGTCTCCGTTCCACTCTCTTTCTCCTTCCCTCTCCTACCCGCCGCGCGTCCCTTCCCTACTCTCAATGCACGCACACGCGCGCGTACTCACGCACACGCAGGCGGCCGTCGCCGTCGCTGCTGCTGCTGCCGCCGCCGCCGCCGCCGCCACCACCGCCGCCGCCGCTGCCGCTCGTTGTGTGACGGACGACCCGTACGACCAAGTGCGTGTACACGCGGGCACATGCACACACACACGTATGAACGCATACACGGAGCGATTTCGATATACCGTGGAGTATACAGACGGTTGTTGTGCGCTGCTCCGTGGACTGTGGCCGCGAGAGAACGACGCCGCGTGCCATCGCGTTGCGACGACAACGACGGCAACGATCGTCGGTCGTCGCGGGCCTGGATCGTCGTTCCGCCTTGTACCGCTCGGCAACGCGGGATAGTGTGTGACAAGAGCGAACGTTCGTGCGCGAATATACTAACCGCCGCGCGCGCGGACTCGAATAACATGGGCGACATCGCCGTTGCTGACTTGTCGCTTCGCTTCGCGCCGCTTCGGACGCCCGTTCTCGTCCTCGTCCTCATCCTCGTCGCCGTCGCCGTCGCCGTCGTATCGACTCCAATTGATTTTTGAGAGACGAGAAATACGCGATCGCGCGATCGTAGCCTGCGCTCGCGTCACCATCGTGCGAACGCGCGAGAGAGGTACGCCCGTCGAGTGGTACGACGACGTCGTGGTTTCTTCGTGGCGCGCGTCGTCCGTAGCCACGAAGGCGGCGCGAACACAGAAACCGCCGACGTAGCAGCAGCGAGGTGAACTCACGCGCGTGTGTGTATATGTGTGTGTGTGTGCGTGCGTGTACGTGTGTGTGTGTCTGCGATTCCTCCGGCAAATCCGGCCGTTCCTCCTTGTGTGCACCTACGGACTCCGACTTCTTCACGCGGCTACTTCGCTCCCCCCGATTGTGTGTGTATATCACCACGGGCGAGCCGCGACTCCCGACTTCTGACTGTTTACGTCGTCAACGTTTCCGTATCTTGTATTTTTTAACAAGTGCCCCCGCGCTATCGTGGTGACTGAATATTTGCGATGGCTTTGCAACGGACGTTTACCATTGTGCTGACCTACTTCAAAAGACTACAACTAATATTTCTAGACTAATCACATGATGTACGAATTTTTAATAGTTGTGTGAAAAGTTGTATTTGTAAAATGTATCTCTTTATCAGCTGATCAAATTTGTTGACTCCACACTGGTTTACGCGTTATAAATTAAAATTGCAGAAGCTAGTAATCAATTAAGATGTGTACATTGCACTAGAATTTGTCACGTTTGATTTAGAATTGCGATTACATTTTATGTTATTTTTCTTGAATTTCCAATCTCTTTCTTGTTATGCAAATTGTTATTCTGTGGTTTAATCTGAATTGCAGGAATTATCAGGACAGAATAGCAACGACAGTTCGAATGGACCAGCTTGCCCAGGGACACCAAATTCTCAGGGGATGAGACCTACCCCGTCACCTACAGGATCCACAGGTTCTCGCTCGATGTCCCCTGCTGTTGGTCGGTCTTTTTTACGTCTGTCTCTCTTTTCACTCGCATTTGTACTTAATAATAGAATTACAGATTGCCCTGTGCAAAATATCCTTGTGCGTTCCTTTGCCCACATTCTTTGATGAATGATTTGGACTCGATTCTTTTCACAGAAAGAAAATTTTACCTCGCGTTAACTTTTCAACGTATCTGGGATATCCTGCACAGCGCTTTTGATGTATTTGAATTTGAAATTGTTTGTGTTCTTTTTTTTTTTAACATTGATATTGTGAAGAATTATAATATTGGTGTTACATAAGAATTTGTCTATTGTTGCCTTACTCTTTTTTTTTCTCTTCTTGCGTCACGTATGAGATGTTGGAGTATCTAAAATTTTATTCTTGAATGTACAGGCCAACAAAACGTTCAGATGCCTCCACGTCCGTCGAGTAGCCAGTCGGATGGTAGTGGACCAGCACCGCGCATGAGTCACTCTCCTATGACCACTCAAGGTACTGTAACGTTCCACCTTTTTCCTGGGGGAAGTGGGCTTTTGTTATACATTTTTACAAAATTTATTTTTATTGCAAAGATTGTTATATTAAAATCAAAATAATAATTAAGTAAAATGGTCATTAATTTCAGGAGCATACCAACAACCATTGGGTCCTTCACCACACATGCATAGCTACAAAATGAACAGCACTGGTCCTGGTGTAGTGCAACCGGGACCCGGTTCGACGGCTCTCGGTGGGATCAGTCCAATGGGTGGTGGGATGGGCTATGCAGCTGGTGGAGCAGCTGCGGGTCAGCCTGGAGGTTATCATCCACAATCTACGTATCCACCTCCGCGTCCTCACATGCAGTTTCCACAGGGATATCCAACGCCCGCGAATTCGCAACCACCTCCCAACAATCAGTATCAACCTCCCAACAGACCCAATAATTTGGTACAATATCCACCGTACACGGTAATAAACATTTAATTTAGTCAATAATGTATAGCTATGATTTATTTCAGTGTTATATTGATCGAAGGTAATGTTCTCTATTGTGTCTCTTTCAGCATAAAATGGGCTTTAACAGTGTACCGCCGGGAATGCCACCGAGTCCGGGACCGCCGCAGGTTTACGGTGCTGGTGGCACTACCGCAATGGTACCGCCAGGCGCTCCAGGAGTGCCTGTCATCGGTAACATGGGACCGCCAGCGAGCTCCATGGGTCCACCACCACCGTCTCCTAACCACATAAGTAACCAACCACCACCGCCTACTAGCTCAGCGGTATCACACTTACATACGCCGGCGGCCACGCCGCCTCTAAATCACGAGGGCAGTCCGATGCCGCCACCGAGTACAACACCGAATTCGCATCCCGCGTCTGTCCCAACTCCCACCAGCCACAATTCCGCAGATCTCACGGCTGAGACTTCCAACGATAGTGGTATAACCACGACCGCTTCAGGTGAGTCGAGAAAAAATCTCTAAAATTGAGCACATTTTATCTTTTTATTTATCGTCTATACAAATAAATAATGAAATTGCACGTTTTATGCGTAGGTACGTCAGCTATAAATGTCATATCTACTTCGAGTGGTACTGTGACGTCTGTAATAACAACAGGTCCAGACGGTACGTCCCTAGATGAAGGTTCACAGCAGTCAACGTTATCTAACGCATCAGCTGGTTAGTATTATTTCTAGATCTGTACATTTTACGTTCGTGCATCTTAATCTCGTAAAATTGCGGCCGTCGCGATACAGAAATCACGAGTACAATTATCTTAACCAAATGTATTATAAATAGCCTCTGGGGAAGATCCAGCATTTACACCAAAAGTGCGGAAGGAGATGATAGGAGGATACCATAGCCATCCTGCGACACCACAAAGCACTGTTCCGTCTCCTGGCGCTGCTAGCATTAATTCGATTCACGAAGAATATCCCGATATGAACAGTCCTGGTTGGCCGCGTACTCCTGCTAGTCCTGTACGTATCATCCGCATGCATTTTCACACGTGATACACATTCTGACGTATTAAATTAGCACAGTTCACTTATTACCTCAGATCAAGTTCGAATGCAATATATTATTTGCATTTTCAATATTTTAATATTTTACAGGTGTTTAACAGTCATGTGCCTCAAGACCCGTACAGATCTAAGGTTATTGTTTTTTCACTACAAATATTCGTTATATCGTCAAGATATAATTGCCATTCCCCCTTTTGCACTCCACGCTTTAGTCATTTTTATCCTACACTAACTTTTCTTGCTTGGCACATATGCATTATATTAATCTCGCAGGTGATAATGTCATCCATAAAAACTACATCAAGTATTTAAAGCCTTGTTGTTTCAATAGTATATTAATATATTCTTAATAATCTAACTTCTAATTTGCATATTAATATTTTTAAGTATATTATTATGATATTACTAACGTAACATTTGTTTGTATTGGATAACACAATAATTAACTACTTTTACAAGATTACAAAAGAATTACGATATAACGCTTTAATTAGTATAGTGATATAACCCCACAAATATTACCACAAATTACTAGTATTTTGCAGCAATCGCGTATGATGTTACATGGACGATTGATCGAAACCATATACAATATATTGATGTGCTTATTTCTTGCATTCCGTATATATATTATTTTTTTTAAATAAATTTTTAGTAAGTTCCCTTTATTTCTTCATATTATCTGCATAATAACAGAATGTTTATTTAATAATTATTGCATGCATTAAATCAACTAGGCTGCATATTATGTATTGCTCTGTTCCATTTAATTTTCAATGAATAGGAAATGACATTTAAAAAAAATTTAGAGAGAGATCGAATAGTTATCGAAATCTTTAAGAATACTAATATGTAATGCTTATAATCTGTAGATTTACTTAATGTACGTTTTACTAATGATAATGAAGACTATGTTAATGACTAGTGTCAATTAAAACCAAACGGAGACAAGAGATGTACAAGTATTCAGAATTACGTTTATGCATGTTAGATAATGGCTACAATTGGGATTACACGTTCGCGGCTTTGCAAGAATAATATAATTGTTTTATGTTATATCAATAATACACAATGAGACATTTCTGACGAATTTATATATTAATAGAATTTCACATAAAATTCTCTAGCGTATGTTAAAGAAGCGTAATTGTGCGACTTTCAGAAGACAGATAGTCTGGCAAAGTTATACGAAATGGACGACTCGATAGAGCGAAGAACCTGGCTGGACAAGCTGGTCAATTTCATGGAAGAACGAAGATCACCGATCACCAGCTGTCCTACGATCTCCAAGAACCCCCTCGATCTATTTCGGCTTTACATCTACGTGAAGGAGAGGGGGGGCTTCATGGAGGTATGCAAGGTGCAGTGTAGTTCCATCTAGCCCTTGGTGTCTTACATAGTTTTTGTATTGTTTTTATGTATTTTTACATTCTTTATATTTGTTCTGCACACTGTACATTTTTGAGGTGTCTTATATCGATTACTTCTCGCTATCGATGCTCGACGATTTAAAATACGTTTGCAATTCGCATCGAGCATGTGACAAAATTTTAGCGATTTATCGAAATTCAGATCTTAAATTGAAATAATTTATAACAGGAACACCTCAGAATATACGCTTTATTTTTTACATCTGTATTGAATTGTGCATGATGTACGTATAGTTGTATTATTTTTGCTATTAGTATTATCCCTTTCTCATAATCTGTGTCAAACATTGGGAAAAGAAAAAAAAAGAAAAGCTAAACATGTCTTTTCTTGAAGTAGTTGTTCAACAGTCGAATATGGAAACACCCTGATCTACAAACCTTGGTGCTATATGGAATTATTCTAATAGTCACACAACGAAGATAAACTTTTAATGTCGAAATATTACAATAACGGTAATTCGTTCCGATTGTACTCTGTGTATTTCTCTCATCCCTTTTTTTTTTTTTTTTTTTTTATATTTGCATGCGTTTAGAAATCGCCGACTTATATAGATATCATTGTTTTGAGACTGGTACCTCAAGCTACAGAACCTCGGCGATGCCTTTTGTATCATTGCGTTTATCTATTTCTTTTGGACATGCAGATTTTTTTGGTCTGTGTTTGAGATTCGACGTGAAATTACTTTTTCGTGAGCGTAATAAAGAACGCGTGTGTGTAATTTCCTTCTAATAGGTGACGAAAAACAAGACCTGGAAAGATATAGCCGGCCTGTTGGGCATCGGTGCGAGCAGTAGTGCTGCTTACACATTGCGCAAACACTATACGAAACACCTGCTGGCATATGAATGTCACTTTGATCGCGGGGGTGTGGATCCGCAACCCATTATCAATCAGGTTGAGGCGGGTTCGAAAAAGAAGGGAACTAAGGGAACTGCTTCCGTACCATCACCAGGTATGGACTATATTACATATATACAATATATTTCTCTCGGAAGTTTTGTCTATTTGTATACAAAACTTTTTTGTATCAAAAGATTTGTTCTCGACTAGAAAAGTAAGGATTCGTGCTTGTAGGTTCTTCCAATTCTCAAGATTCCTTTCCCGCTGCTGGATCAAGTAACGCTTCCATGGACGGCTATGGAAACTATCAAAGTAGTTACGCAGGCGGCGCACCCGGTGGTGTCCCGGTGTCGTCGGAGTACACGCCTCCGCCACCTAGACCACCCAGTCAAAGTAGTGCACCATCCGCTCATCAAGGTAAGTTTTCATAGTTTACAATCCCTTAACTGTGCATGTCATTAAATTCATTTTTACAATGATGTCTATTGATATTGTAAAACTTATTTAACATGTTGTAAAACTTACCAAATATAGAGTCAATCTGCACTAGTCAATCAAGAAATTAATTTAGTCGGTAAACAAATACAACTTAATCTAATTACATTTTTAAGTAAAAAATATATTAAATAAAATTTGTGAAAATTAGATCTAAAAATATCAATTTATTATTTTGAAGTTTTGTTATTTCAATAATATTAATCTAAGCTTTTAGAATCAGGCGAGGAATTATTGTCATAAATTTTATATAACGAAGATTTAATAACGTTTACAAATTTTAATAAGGAACAATTCTGTAATAACAATCTTCTTTGGTGTCAATAATATAAACAAACCATTCAAAATTTTATCATTGATCTTATTATTTTAATATTTTTCTTAAATATTTATTTACTAGTGATTGTTCACGACTGATGCAGCGATCCTCTTTGTTTGGATATCAACTAACTTCATTAACAATTTTACGACAAACAATTTTGTTTTTGAAGGGATACAACAAGGTAGTTACCAGAACACGGGCTCCTATCAGAACTATCCGCAAGAACAGTATATTCGGCCGCAGGCAAACGCGTTGTCTCAGCAAGCAGAGTTCAATCAACCGTACTCGCCCAGATCACATTATCCTCCATATGTACCGGATGTCGACAGGTGAGATATCATCGTTATGTTCCTCGTTTCAATAATTGTTTCGCGGAGGAAGACGTCCTCATATTTTCGTCGCGTACAGGGGATACCCGGGTGGTAACATGCCGCCGAACAACGCTACTGGACAGGACATGTACAACAGATACACCGGCGGTCAACAGGGCCCTGCTAGCTATCCCACAGGAACGCCTCCTAGCGCGCGGAGCAATAGCTATCCGTCGGGACCGCAGGCTCATCCGGCCGCTGTGCAACAACAAACGGCGACTAGCCAGCCTTCCTCGCCCTCGCAACCGCCAACTGTGTCGTCATACTCGTGTCCGCAAGACTACTATCGACAGGAACAAGTAATAGGCGATATTTTTATTTTAGTAATCACATTGTTATATTTATGTTGTCCGCATTCGAAACAAATTTCATTTAATTTTTTATTCCTCAAATTATTTTCTGTGATTTTACAACTTTTTGATATATTAAGTTGACAGTATTCTCTTATAGCATTCTATTATTGCATTGCAGAGTGGATACGGAGCGCCTGGTGGAACTCAGATATATTCTGGAAGCGGATCGGCGAACAAAAACATGCCACCACCCCCTCCGGGACCTACTCAACCTAGACGCCACCCAGATTTTGCCAAAGACCAACAGTATCCCCACCAACAGTATAATCAACAACGACCAGCGTATCCAGGTGAAACAAATTAATGTCGACAATTATACATTATCATTTTACAAGTTTTGCAAGTTAAGTGAGAGTACTTCGATCGTGATTAACCCGAGGAAATGCGATTTATTGCTGCAGGATGGCCAAATACAACTAATCAATACAATAGTAATAGTGGAAACAACAGGGTTCAGTACCCAACTCAGCAGGCACCATCGCCATCGCAACCACCTCCACCTCAGCAACCGCAACAAGCCCAAGTCGTCACCGCTGCTCCACCCGCTCCAGCGGTCGCCGGTATGCCTAGTAGTCAACAATGGGCTAGCCAGCAATCGAGCAGGTCCTCGTCTCAACCGTCTCTGAATACTATAGCGCATCCGCCTCCACCATGGGATCATCGCTACACGAATCAACCGTCCCCTTTGTATCCAACACCCGGGAGTCATCAGGTACGTGTCTAATTCTTTTACAAACAATATACTTCTCAAAATTAATTATAATTTAACTATCTAATTAGTTAATTCATTAATTAACATAGAACATGAAGCTATGAGTTGTAGATTCTTTTGTCAATCGGCATATCTTATATTGTGTTAGCATATACTTTAATTAATACTTTTTCTTATCACAACTGTTATTTATGATATACACTTGTTTTGCGACATGTTGTATCGTTAAGATTTTTTGTAGACAAATAAGGTATCGTATTATTTGGCACAGAATCAACTCGGAGTGAATCCCATGATCAGCCAGCAACCAACGTCAAAGAGAGAAATGACATTCCCTCCGGATAGCGTAGAAGCGATCACGCCTCTTTTATACAAGCGACGAAAATTGGCGCGCGCTGACGTAGCGCCAGTAGAAGCTTGGCGTATTATGATGGCTTTGAGATCGGGTCTCCTCGCCGAGAGCTGCTGGGCCCTCGACGTATTAAATATTTTGTTATTCGATGATTCTTCTGTAAGTATATTTTTTGTTGTTGCAATTTATTTTAAAGGAAAAATCAAAGTGATTACATAAACATTCATACAATAAAAGAGAAAAGAAATGTAATGAATGATATACAAAAAGTATTAATAAATCTCTCGTGTTGTAAAATTACTTATACATTTTGAGAACCTAATTAGAAACGTTTGTATAAAATTAAAAAGTTGTAAAATATTTGTATATAAAGCGAATTTTTAATTTATCGATTGCTCAATCGCTATTATCAATACGATTTTGCTTTGTAAAAGTTGCATTTGCACATAATAAGATTGATCAATGATTGATTAAAAAACTATAATAATAGTAGAATAGGCATACCTATTGGAAAGATATCTATAAATCTTTTATTTACAGGTAAGTTACTTCGGATTGACACATCTACCCGGACTACTGGATTGTCTGCTGGAACACTTCTCGCGTTCTCTCTCCGACATGTTCGAATCATGTGTAAACGACGACGATCGCTACTGTCAAGCCGCGGATGGTCCGGAAGTAGATCTCGGTGCAGTGACGCGCCCGATCGATTCGGAGGATCGGACGAAACTGTTGTCGACATCGAACTATACGTATCTTTCGAGGAGAGGTCGCCCCGTCAAAATCGTCTCTCGGGATGACGATCTGTTCGTTTTGGACACTCGGAGGCCTTGGGATCATCAGGAGTGCGAGTCGGAAACCGAGCCATGGCAAGTCGACGCAAACGCGACCAAATACATCGTCACGTGTTTTCAATCTGAGGTTGGCTCGGTGCCTTTCGCTCGTTTGCTAAGGGACGAGAAACCGCCGCTGTTACAAAAGGAAGTTGACAGCACGGATTTGAAGGAAGAAGCCAAAGCAGATAGCGTCAGTGGTGTTCACGAGACGCTGGACTTTACCCACAAGTCCGGCGAGCTCGGCGACAAGCAATCCAACAAAGATAGTGGTGAACGCAAGCAGCAGCTAGACAAGAAGAAAAAGACGAAAACTTTGAGTGACGTGCTGTCGAGGATCAAGAAGGAACCTGTAGAGATGAACGATCTCACGAGGGAGCTGTTCGAGAAGAAGAACGATGGCTTCAAAAAAGATTGTGACAGCGAAGTGACGAAAGCGAACAACAATATGGGCGAGCATTTTGGCAGTGACGTGTCGTCGAAGAACGACGAGGACTCGTTGCCGACGCAGAATGGACTGAACGAATCGACGACAGCGGCGACGGCGGCGGCGGCGCTAACAGTGACAGCGATGTCAACGTCAATGTCAACGTCGACATCAACGGCGACGGCACCTGGAAGCGATAACACCGTAGACAAAACTGAAGTCAAGATAGAAACGACGGAGGAACAAGAACCGGAAACGACGAGCGATGATAAGGAGGGACCAAGATTAAAGATAAGAGATCCGGCAGGAACGCTAAAGCGACGGAGGATAAGCGACTACGAGGACGAGAGTTACTCCAGGGACGAGGCGAGTCTCTACCTGGTGACGGAGACGCAGGACAGCCTGGCCCGTCGTTGCGTGTGCCTGTCGACGATCCTAAGGAATCTCACCTTCATCCCCGGCAACGAGGCGGAATTTGCGAAGAACGTTACGTTCCTCAGCCTGCTCGGCAAGTTGCTGCTCCTACACCACGAGCACCCGATAAGGGCGCAAAAGACGCGTAATTACGATCGCGAAGAGGACGCGGATTTCGCGGACTCGTGTAGCAGTTTGCAGGGCGAGGGCGAGTGGTGGTGGGACTTTCTTCATCACGTGAGGGAGAACGTTCTCGTGATGGCCGCCAACATATCCGGTCACATGGACCTGAGCCAGCATCCGGAGGAGATCTCGCGACCGGTGCTCGACGGCCTCCTGCACTGGGCCGTATGCCCAGCGGCACACGGTCAGGATCCCTTCCCGACGGTCAGCCCGAATTCCTCGCTGTCGCCGCAGAGACTCGCGCTCGAGGCGTTGTGCAAATTATGCGTGACCGAGTGCAACGTTGACTTGGTGGTGGCGACGCCGCCGTACTCACGATTACAGAGACTATGCTCGGTGCTGACCAGGCTCCTCTGCCGCAGCGAGGAACAGGTGTTGCGCGAGTTCGGCGTGAATCTACTGCACTTCCTCTCGGCCGCGGACAGCGGCGTTGCGCGCACCATCGCCCTGCAGACGCCCTGTGTCGCGCTGCTCGTCGCGTTCATCGAGCAGGCCGAGTCGAGTGCTCTCGGCGTCGCTAATCAGCACGGTCTCGCGGCTCTGCGCGACAATCCCGAATCGATGGGTACCAGCCTCGACATGTTGCGACGTGCGGCCGGCACGCTGCTCAATCTCGCCAGGCATCCGGACAACCGAACTCTTCTCCTGCAACACGAGTCCCGCCTGCTCGCCTTGGTCATGAGCCAGATCCTGGATCAGCAGGTCGCTGCGATAGTCGCGCGTGTGCTGTTCCAGTGCTCGAGGGGCACGTAACTCTCTGTCGTCGGTCGGAACACTGCTACGCTATAATTGCGCGGTTATGTTATTAACGGTGACGACGGCGACGATGACGATGACGATGACGATGACGATGACGATGACGGTGACGATGACGATGACGATGACTACTAACTAGTACGACTACTAAATATTACTACTACGACGACGATGATACGACGAGTAATAAAACGCACGCAACGACGCGACAATGTTGTGATGACACGACGTTGTGTTGGGACGGCTGCAGTGCGTTTAAAAGGCGAACGTGTGAGAAAAGCGGGAGATAGACGTGATACACGGAAAGAGAGACGAGGAGGAGTGACAAGGTGAGAGAGACACGCGCGCGACGTGATAGTGTGCACGAGTGAAGGAACAAAAGTGCTGATGAAAAGCCATGGCAGCGCAGTTGTAGTTTTATATCGATTAAACAGGAAGTAAGAAAGTTTAATTATTGGTGTTAGCGTGTAGGTATACCCGATGCGATCTCCGCCCGTCGGTATACCTTCCCCTTCGATGAATTGGAATAATATCGATAGTGTAAGATATTTCATAGTTAATGAAGGAAAAAGATACACAATACACACATACACACAAATACAGGTAGAAAAACACATGAAATCGACACGTAAACACACCCCATATCCATACACACACACATACACACAACACACACACAGAGAGAGAGAGAGAGAGTGTATCACACGATACGGACACAGATCACACGCATATGTGCACGCGCGCGTGCCACGCGAGCGTAACACACACGACACACAACACATACACGTATACTTGCGTACGCAGTAAAAAAAAAGAAACGGACTTTCAAGAGACAACGGTCAGCTGCATAATAATATATATACCAAGAATCATGTCGGCGAACCTTAATGGTGCGATGTGGAATGATATATCGGATGATGATATATATAAATATTAAACGATAATATAATGCAAATTTTTATATTTGCATGTTTTGTGCTGTAATTAGCGAGTAATTAAGATATTTTGTAGATAACACACTTCCATTTGAATCTTATTCGATTTTCGTGCTGCGGCTACGGTGGCGCAAATATACGTTTGCGGCTGTAAGGTCGCAAAAAGTCTCGATTTTAGAAGCACAGGCAGAAACTAGAACTGAAGAAAGACATTGCTAGAAGAGAAAAAAAAATAATATACGTGTGATAAAGCCGCTGATTGAGAGGGAAGAGTAGAAGAGAGAAAGAGAGCGTGAAAGCGAGTAGGAGAGTAGGAGCGAGGATGCGTGCATGCGTGCGTACATGTTTATGTATTTGTGTATTGCGTGCATGCATGTATGTATCTATGTATGTATGTATATGTTTGCGAGTCGGAGAGAAAGGGAAAGAAAGAAGTAGTAAGACAGAAAAACGGATACAGAGAAAGAGAGAGAGAGAAAAAGAGAGAGAACGGGTGAGAAAACGTTCGAGTTAGAGAGAGAATGCAGGGGACAGAGATGCTGTAACCCTCCTCTATTCTAAACTGACCCCTTATTCTCGAAAAAATATCACGTACGAAAATCGTTCAGTATACGTATATATTATAGATCTTCGTATGATGTATAGATTCAAGAATAGGCCTCCGGTCCCTCTATTCTGAAATCCCCTCTCGGTACTCTTGTACTCTAGTAGCGGAACGCCGTCGCGTGTTTGTTCCGCGTGTTCGTTTCATTCGCTTCTCCCATTCTACGTACGGTGACGCGGCAGAGTTACTACACGCGTAAAACAGTGCGAGAGAGGAATTCCAGTTTACAGGGAACAGAGACAGCTGTTCCAGAAGATAGAGAGGGGATCTGGAATAGAGCGGGTCTAGAGCACATGTCCGTCTATACGTGCGCGCAAGAGATGCATGGATGCGACGCGTGTGTGTTTAATATGTTGCGCGAGTGTGCGGTACGTGCATACGGCGCTTCGACAAACGGGGGCCCATATGTGCGCGCATCAACATAAAAAATGATTTTAGAAAGAAAAAAAGGTGCGTGCGTGCGTGCGCGTGGGTGTATGCACGGAGGATGGGGGTGCTGGTAGAAAAAGGGGTGGGGACAGTGTCTGTGAAAAAAAAGAGAAAGAAAACACAAATATAGCTTGCGAAACTAACTGATTAATTTATATAGTCACTTAAATTATCGTTAATTTTGCAGTAATTTGAATTTCTAGGAGATTTCAAAGTTTCGGTGAATTTTTCTTCTTTTTTTTTTTTTTTTTTTCCAATGGCTTCCTTTCAATGAGAGATTTGAAAGTAGTAAAACTAACTGCAGTCTTTTTTTGGAATAAACCTATTTATAAACGTAATTAAACGCCGTTGTGATAACAAAAAGAAGTATAAAGAAAAAGAAACGGAGAGGCGGAAGATGAGAAAACCAACCATTATGTAGAAGCAGATAAAAGTGATTCTGGGCGATAATGTAGAAACGAATATATTAAAAAGATAAAACAAGAGGATTTTTAAATTTAAGCTCGATCGTGCCATTAAACGATTCTAATGGGAATATATTTATAACCAAGATTTTATGCTTTTTCAAAGCGCGCATATACGTTATTGTAAAACTAACAAATACCGATTGTCAGCTTGCACATATTTTGACGATTCTTACGATACATACATCTACCTAATTGTAAAATCCCACTCTCACGAACATTTACGCAACAGTTGCAAGAAAAAGTAAAAGGGAAAAAGAGAGAGAGAGAGACGCATTCGAACTCGTCGTCGCACACCTTCCACTGGTATACTTCCTCGTTTCGTAGAGAGAATGAATTTAAGAAAAACGGAATGATGATTTAGTTTTCACATACGACGTGTAGCCGTTTAAAACGACTCGAATTCTTGCGAAGACATACGATTTAGAAGCGTGTTGAGATAAGTTAAACAGAACACTTTCCCTGGTCCCAGCTTCTCCCCGACCCCAAAGTATCCTATTCTATAGATATCTAAATACATGTAGTTCTTAAATTATTTACTTTAGTTCGAGTGGAGATGCCTGTAAGTGTAATTTACTAAGACTTTTTGTAAATAAATTATGAAATAAACTAGACGTACTTTATCCAAGACGAAGATGCGATCTGACTTTGGCAAGATACAATGATATAATGATGATAATAATAATAATAAAAAAATGTAGGGCATTAGAGAGACATATATAGCGTTTTTCCTTTTTTGCATTCACCGTATAGACTTTTATTACGTTGAACTAAATATGTAAATACACCGATCTCTTCATCCTCTTTGTTCTTTGTTTCCCCCTTGCGGTGGCCTCGTCAACGAATTCCCAATTCTCATTTGGAACAAATACCGCTCTCCATGTTCAGAATCATTGTGTTGTTCACTTTGCGACACAGCCATTCCAGGATATCCGCGGCCTCGCTCTCCACGTACCAATCTACCATAGACGATGACGTTTCTTCCTCGTTCTAGAAATTAAATTTAACGTGGGATCTTTGATCAACGTCGATAGAATGCCCGACAATGTTGTTTTAACATTTCTAATATCTTAGTGTTGAATCTACAATTCTGTGTTTAAAGCGGTAAACCAACTTGCGCATTTTTAACGAATTACTCTCGCACAATAATTCTCTATTTATAATAGTTAAGTGATCGCATTACATCAGTTTTTGAGATAGGTCGGAACAGTTACCTCTGTTATATGCAAGACAAGTTTGTTTTTAGCGACAGTTGGTGGTGACAACAATTGATTAGTTTCTAAAGTCCATTTCACGTTCCACGATCCCCATGTATTTCCTTTCTCGATGTAGTATATCCGTCTATAAAAATCCAAGGATTTATTTCTTCTTACATTCTAGATCGAAGGGTATTAACAGGGCAATAATTTAATTCTCGAAAGCTTGGCACTGAGAACGCAATAATAAGTATATGCGTCAGTGAATTCAGCTCGTTATACTGAACACAATTTAGCTAGCCTTCTCTCGTTTTCGAATTGGCCAAAAGATTCATGGATATGAAACATATACCTAAGACATTTTGTATAATTATTGTTAAACTTACTGCAGAGATACGAGCGTAATGTATTTTCCGTCGCTGTGAAGCGCAGCGTGTCCCCAGTAACAATCATTCTGAACGCAGTGACCTTTACTTATAGCGTTCAATAGGTACGCTCCCTTCGCTTTGTGCGTCGAGAACGACTCCACGCCCTAAATAACGATTATTAATTGTTAATAATACAAAAGAAAGACGAATGCGAGATTGCAAATCATTGTCCTGATACTCACGAAATGTGGATTAATATACCGTGGCAATCGCACTCTTGATACGAGACCCACTTCTTGCGCCCTGTAAGACGAGCAGTTCGTCTTTAAGACAAATACACGTTAATGCACGAGAGAAACTAGTACTGATAGCGCTGATACCTTTTTATTATGTCAGCTATTACTTTTGAGTAAGTTTTCAAACAAGAGCTTTCTGCCTTGAACAGCACGGATGTTTTCTTTCCCAATGTTTTGAAGAAATATCTTAATTCTTCTCGATGAATGCCTGTCATTTTGCAAGAGATTTAATAAAAACGTCGAGCCGGAAATGAAACGGCAATGAGCGAATCAACAGATGTGCGCAGCACGATTACGTATGCTCCCACTTACATCCCAGCAATGATCTACTCACTATTCGTCGACGTAGTGATCAAACCGGAGGTTTCCAAATCGATTTCTGTAGCGAACGAATGATCGACTGAAAACGCCGATGGCGGCACATCTGGATTCCGATAATTCGTATCTTTCATCTAGAACGAAATATAGCAAATGTTCCAATTTCTATTTTCACGCTACATAAAATATTTCCATGAAATCGTGAGTGTTTCAGTTTGCAATTACTAAGAGTCTAATCAAAGTTTTTCTTTGTAACTGACGATTCAATTTCTGTTGGATTTTACTTAACGAAAATGAAGAATTTAATCGTTAAATGATTTATAAAAGCTTGCCAGAAACACGAGTCATTCGGATTTTTTGTTAAGATTGAAAAGAACGGCTAATTTTTTATTTCTCCGTGGTTTTAAACAGCGTTTACCTTGTAATGAAGCGTGTGAGCGTCGTGGCCGATTAAAAATGAGGCTTGCATACCGTCGGGCGTAGCATGTCCCAGTTCGCATGCGACCTCGTGCGCCAACTTCTCCGCAGATTCGTCTCCGCACATCAGTAACTAAAAACTCGTTATTAGCGCCGTATTTAATAGACGAAAGATGTATCGTCGGTTTGCGATATATATATCATGTTTTTGCTCGCTCACCAAATCCGGCTCGCAGAAATTGCTCCCTGGCGACTTAAAGTTGTATCCATACTGATTTCCCAGGACGGTAGTTAAACGCACCAACACGTGAAACTGTTCCATAATCTGGGCTACATAAACGCGAGAAAGATCCAAGAGGAATCGATCGTTGTTAACAACCATGAAACTCTTTCGATAGTCGGGCAATCTGAAGTAAACAAAATCGTAAGATTTACTGTCGCGCGTCTTCCAGTTTCATCAAGTTATCGCAATTAATCGCTCACCTGAATTCAACATCCCTCTCAAACGTACCCTTCTCCGCGTACTCGTAGATAAATCGAAGAACATTGTGATAACCGAGCACGTTGCTGAAATTACGTGCGTTAGATCCATCCGAGTTTGCCAATAATCTCAAGCGCAACGCCATCGGAGAAATGTATATCTGCTCTATTAAATCTTTCTTCTTGCCGTTCGTGTCCTGCAATTCAAACGCGTGACTCGGTCAAAGCCCATGCATTTACGATGCGCCTAAGTTGCGCGCGAGATTAGACATTACATTACTAATTTTGCGAACCGAAGGAACACGCATGTTGGACACGTCTCTCCTGAGTTTCGCGGCGATCGAGTGTTTAGTTTCCGGTTTCTTGGGTATCAAATTGATTAAGGAGCAGAGGAAGGTCTCTTCTAGATTCAAATTGAATTCCCTGACGATGACGCATATTCCTCTGGAAGAGATTATCATTTGAAAATTATTATTATGAAAAGTGCCCGTTAACAAGTGGTAATATTGTTTATGCGTACGCACTTGTAAATAATACTTCTTAATTTGCGTTGTTTCAAATACGAGAACTCTAAGCAATGTTTCAATCTGCGACTTCCAGCGTAATTCACAAAAGTCTTTTGCAAGTTGGGATATAGAACTACCGGAAAGATAGCTTCGCTGAGTTGATTATCGATCTGCAAGACGGAAGAAAGTTTATTATTTATACGCATATGCATGTATAATGCTGTGAATACATTACAAACGTGCTCGCATACCTGTATCCTATGAACGTATCCTTGCAAGTAACAAAGCGTCGTAGATTCCCTACAATGCAACCAGATACCTGGCGAATGTGTCCTTCGTAGCTTGCCGAAGAACGGTTTAGTCATTTGCATTTTTGTAAAGTCAACCTGCAAAAGATTTATTAAAGATTTATTCGCGTTGTGATAAAAGAAGTTTAAAATACATGGAAATATTCCTTTCTGTGCTGAACTAGCAAGGCATGTTCTACATATTTAATTATTCAAGATGCACTTGTGCAACGGACGATAGCATACATTATATTTTATTAAATATAAAACCGAGCCGAATCTATAATTCTGTTGAAGTTTACGAGTCTTGTCGGAACGGCATATGTGTGCGGATGTGTTTCGTTAGAATATTTTTATAACTGTCGATTGTATTACAATCGATCACCATTAGTACTTTGCATTTTTGTTTCTTTATTATTTATTTGATTTCTCATTTTTATTGGAAGCGTTGCCGTCCCGTGCCTTACAATTTATTTTATCTGTTTGCTACAATAGTCGTATCGTCTCAGTATTTTTGAGTAACATGGGACGGGTACCAACATAACGAAGAAGTTAAAGTTTACGAGTTCTACACAACGAATGATGCGATTGTCATACAATTTTGAAGATTGGTATTAGACGTACATCAATGAAATTCTCGAGTTGTGCCGTCTTCGTAGAATTCGTGTATTTATTTTCTAACCAGGCGCTTAGTTCTAGCGAAAGATTCCTCCATCGTTTGCTAAAGTAAAGCTCCCAATGCGCGGCTGAGTCGATCACACTAGCGTATAATAACTCCCGTCTAACGTTATGAAGATCGGATTCTTGTACAACCTACGAAAGAAAATAGATCAATCTTCGATTACATCCGAAACAATAATGAGGAATATAAGCAGAATTGTTCTTCACTCACAACGCTGATTCCGATAGATGCGATTGACAAGAATATTTCTCTCTTGCTCGCCTCGGGATCGATGATGCTCCTCGCTTTCAGGTACACACTCTCGTGCTGTGTAAACAGCAGCACACGTTGACCACCTTCCATATAGCTCACCCAATAAACCTCTGCTTCACCCTGATGCACGTGCTCTAACGTTTGCGACTTTGTCTCGGTTTCCGCGTTAGCAACGTGATTGACACTTTCGCTCGTATCCTCCGACCACGACTTTGTATTTGCCAGCGACTTGGGAGTGACAGAAGAATGAGACGCGCTATGGCGTCGTTCGATAGTTATGAAGGATACCTTTTCATGCCCGCAGCCGTCCTGAGGGAAAATGTATTAGCGTCAAGTGATAAGTCTACACAAACTAAAAATTTTTCTAAAAACTAGATTGAAAAATTAATCTCCCACGAGAATATAAGATTATCTCTCAAAGAATACAGGTCGGAAAATTTTATTAAAAATATATTGAGAAATTAAAGAGATCAATACTAAAGATAATGTTAGTACAGATAGTTTATTTCATTACCGTCTCAAATTGCGCTCTATAGCCGACTGCGTTATTATTGTAAACGTTCCAGATCAATTCTCTTGTTTGAGTGGGGTCATCCCAAGTGTACAGCAAACTTTGGAATGGTTTGAGAAGCGCAACTTGGCCTAAATCAACTTGATTCAGTTTCAGAAACAGTTTGTCGCAGAGATTATCCACTCTCACGGGTATATCGCCAGTAATGTACCTCCGGAATGTTATGCGGTATGGAGTATTAACATCGCCTTCGATCTCCACGCATAATGCCGTCTGTGAATTATAAAGTTTTTACATATTACAACGTAAATAAAATTCTTTATAGAAACCGCTCGGTCTATCAAAACTACCGGTCGTGTGTCTATCTTACCCCGTTATCCATTCTCAATACAGTTTTGCCCACATGCGTAATATCAAAGTGTTGAGAGACCAACTGGCTATTTCTCCACTTTACTTTCATCTTCATAGAGTTAGTGGCGGGCCAGAACGACATTTCTTGACCGGGTAAGAGATCGTTCCATAAATCGGCCTCTTCATTCTCCTCCATGAATCTCAAGGCTCTTTTAGTTTTGTTATAGATGAAGATGTACGGTAGAAACGTTATTATCTTGGTGAAAATCGGTGACAAACGAGAACTCTCAATCTCCGTCAAAATCTGATACTTTCGTCCGCGTTCGATATCGCGACATACGATCAACGACATCGACGTGATCCCATCTAGTCCAAATGGCAATGACCATTCGGATTGATGGGCTCTTAATCGTACCATGCTCTTTTTATTGTTTTTCTGGGAGAATACCATTAATTCCTCTTCCGGCATCTCATACGTTGTATGAGAATGACAATCCTAAAAGAAAAATGTTACTAATCGTGCATTTATTATTATCAAAAAATAAGCGATGTCGTTTAGTTGCCTAGCTTACCTGGATAAACAACGGCAAACCAGATTTATTTATTATCCAATACTGCGACTGTATAATAATGTTCCAGCTGAGAATTTTGCACAACTCTAAGCACAGCAAAAAAGGCTTCGTCAAATCTGACTCGTTATCTGCAGACATTAACACGAACTTGCGCTCTAGATTCATATTTAGCTTTACCGCGCCCATCCAAGTCGTGCCTAAATAGTTGTGTATCTAAAGAAAATTATTAGGTCGATATGTAATTAAACAATACAGCAAAACACATTTATATACAGCTGGTTTTTTTTATCGAATAATGAATCTACGTACCTTGAAAACAAATTGAACGTTACTGCTTTGATTCAGAGAGTGCATATTTATTTTCTCTCCGGGTTCGATTTTCACCTCGTAATTGATGCCAGGTATACTGACATCGATGACGAAGGGTAGCTGATTATTGAAAATAATAGGTGGTACGATATTTATCAAGTAATTCGGCACTTGACAGCCTGAGGGACGAGTTGTTAACGGGACTTCCGTGCATATCGCCCTGACACAGAATACATTACTATTATTGTCGCCTTTCGCTTCGCAGCATACGTCTTTAAACGCATTTGCTGTATCCCTCAAATCTTTCCAATAAATTCCTTCTTCGCTGACTTGATATTTCCTATGAATAATACATTCGTTAGTACAACATAAAATATCTTTTATCTTATTTCGCAATATTTTATAAACAAGTTTATACATGGTCGTTGATATATCTCAGATTTTACTTACTCTAGATACGCAGGAAGAACATGTATAGGACAATGATAAGCAATATATAGAGGAATGTTATAAGTTGCGTCAGGTTCTATAATCACCATTCTCACATTATGATCGAAAGGATTCGTAGTTTCACCAGTTACCGTCAGACCCAATTTGTCCATCACCGCCTTCTTATAATAAAGTCCTAATGCGTACGAGGTTTCGTTTCGAAACTGAAATACATTTTTCGATCAGTAAAGGATAGAAGAGACGCTAAACGAACAGATAAGCGAGATTGAATTACCTGTAGTGGAGATCGCACGCAAATTGTACGGTGCAAATAAGTGTTTATCGATGCTTCTATTATCAGGTAATAACGAACCTCGTGTCTCACAGGACGAAGCGATACGAGATTACGCGTTTCTTTCTTCGGGCAATAGACCAATATGTCTTCAAAGCCTGCATTAAAGATAACTTGATTGTATTTGGGTATTTATTTTTAAATAGAGGTATATTTGTTAAAAGCAAAAGTTACCGTCAAAGATGACACGAAGGAGTTGGCCGGTTATTAATTTGTAGACGTGCACTGGCGAGTCGGTGGAAAAAACTTTACACTCCGACACCACCACAGCGGTTTCTTTACCGGCCCACTGGGGACTCGTGAGATCAGCCACCTGTTCGTTTTCAGGACTGCTGGGCACGCTGACCGGCGAGTTTCCATCGTGAAAATTGTATGCGGCTACGATGCGCGTATCGCTCTTTCCGTCTTTTTCTTCTTGAACAAGCAATTCCACTCGACTCGCGTGGCCTATGTCATTCAGCACAGTCAATTCTCGCGTGTTAGTGGGTACAAACAAGATTCCACCTCTCGCCTGCGTGTACGCGTTCAAGATCGCGTTCCATATTGCAATCATGTCTTGCGTTATAGTAATGTTAATTTTGTCTTCCGAATATACAATAATGTGCGGTGCGGAGACATTTGTTTTCGCCGGTGTACATGTAACGGGATTATCTGTGTAAAGAACAACACGATATATTAAACGCACTAGCATCAACAATTGAGATTTAATACATTTGCGAGAATTTACGTACAACATTCAGGATTGCAATCTAGGATCAATTCAAAGTCCTCATCCTCGTTTGTACTTGAATCGTCGGAATCGCTCTCTTCGTCGTCACTGTCATTACTAAATAAATAATTCGAAATTCTCGTTAACTTCGTTTCGCTCTCGTCATCATCCGTGTCGGATTCATCCTCGTACGTGACATAAGTTTCAGGCTCTGTGTTTGTTAAAAAGATGTATTCACTAAATAATCCGACGTATTAGGTAACACTTTCAAGTAATTGGTGGATGAATAACTTTACCTGTTTTTGTGACAGAGATCATATCAACATCAGGTCCAATGAACGTCATATCTGTCATATCTTCTTCACTGTATCGCATGTCTTTCTTTTTGAATTTCATTGGATCTTGCTTTATACGGTGACAAGGATCCGTCCAATTAGAGTTAATCATACTCGCTTCGCCTCGATAGATCTAAAGAAATAAAATTGCATTAATAAATAATTAACAAATACATGAAACGTAGCACGATAATGTTAGTCACCTTGATAGTAAAGTCCCATGGTTTATAATTTGCATCATCTTTCGTGCAAAACTCTACGAATGGCTCCCAATTCTGGTGAGCTCTATTGTAGCAGAACGCTTGAAGTTTTACGTTAGATTCGAGATGAAAATTGTTACGCCAATCGTTAATAGTGGTGGTGACGACAGTCTCCGTTCTCATTACTGGAAATCTTCCTATGGGATGCTCCATTTCCAACAATAAACAGATTAGTACGGGTCTCAGATTGAATGTTACATGATCGCTGCGGCGACGATACAATTCCGCGTCACCTAAAAGATGCGTGCAATATAAATATTAATTTGTTTAAATCAATATAAACATACAATTAATGGGGTTCAAAATACATCGGTGAATTACTTACTTTCGTCAGTTTTCTTATACGGTATACTAGAAACTTTTCTTGGGGTCCAAAGATTGTTGTGCACATTTGCATTCTGATTGATGTCGTCATCCGTTTTCAAATTAATACTATTCAGGAAAATCGATGCTTCATTCGATATCTAGAATATAATATATAGCATAAATATAATCAATTTAAACATAATTTATATACCAATACACATAATGATTTATATAACTAGATATGCTCAATGATCTTATAATTAAAAATCACTCTGTGTATCGTTCTATATCACATGTATTTCAGACCCTGTAATACTTACGTCGACAAAAGTATGGATCACTTCCGCCGACAGATGTACATTAATATTATTTATAATAACGGTAATTTCTTCATTACCGCAAGACAACTTCTTTTTACAAATTTCAATATCACAGGGACGTAACAACCAACATGGGGACTCGTAATTCCCCTGTCCTTTAGTCTTGGCATTGACATTGGTCAGAGTGCAGACTATCGAGGAGGATCGACTGTGTCTGCTACTTTCAATAAACACTTCTGCCTGCATTCGTATCACGTGCGTGCTACTCTTCTCCAAATCACCGAATAGAAAGATGTCTGGCTTTTGTATTCTAATTGATATAGAAGTACCTAAACATATTAGAATTATTTATTTTGTTTTCTCAATTTCAGATTATAGAGTTTCACATACGACATTGCTACAAAGTAAGAAAATACAATCTTTATTACAACATGCATGCACATGGACAAACTACCTGGTTGCTCCTTAAAATATTGCGAACGATTTAATTTGTCAATATCTGCATTTAAAGCATTCCGGTTCTTGATTGAAACGAAATAAATGTGGGAAATTAATTTGATTATTAATCTTTAGATGATTTTTTTGAGGATAAGAGAGAAATATAAGACAAGTATTTTAAAATATTAAAAATATTCTTGATGAATAGTTTAATTGAATAGATTTATATTTACCATCTGGTTGTTGTTATCATATCCATGATTAATAATTCCTTTCTCTATCTGTTCACCAGGTAAGGAATCCAGAAAGTAACGTCCCAAATGCATCAAGAAAGGCACAGACAAATTAATTCGTATATCTTGAATAAGAACATCGAAACACTTTTCCTCTGCTTGAGTACGACTGTACGTGACATCGACTATAGGAGACATCGACACAGAAATACAGGACTCTAAATTCTTTTCTAAAGATATCGCCGGCGATTGAATGATCCTGAAATGAAGATTTTTGATTAACGCGTTGCATCAATTTCCAGCTATACAATCCGATTAACGGATACAATACCTTTTCTCAACGACAGAATCTTTGCGAGTGTCCTGCAATAAGCAACTTTGCAAAGACAATTTCATTTTTAAACTTTTGTCGCTATAAAAATCCCAAGTATTAATAGTTTCTCCGAAGCTTAGCTTGCACAGACCGTGATTTAAATCGCGCACAGGAGAGCTCAACACCTGCGAGGCAACACAATAAAAATAGTTTAGATCGATATTTTAGTAAGCATTAATTTAGATCAATATTTACCTCTTCCGTATCCATGAACAAATTTAAATGCAAACCCTCCAACGCAAGTTTTATGTTGATTTCGCACAGTGCTGTTTCATTGTGCGTTAAGAAGTTTTCCAGTTTCTTTACCATAACATCGTCGTGGTTACTATTCTTTTGGGAATCTTGCGTCAAAGTTCTATCTTCGTTCTCACCAATTTTCTTAAGCAGTGGTATCTTGGAAATATTATCTTGCCACACTGATATGAGGGATTTGAGATCCCTCTGACTTAGGTTTATATTTACGACATCAATAGCCCCTTGTACATTGAATAAACCATAAGTTTGAAATTCAATAATGCTACGGTATTCCGTTTTTCTCTTGATATCAAACTGAATTTGTATAGGCTCGATAATGGGTTCCTGAAATTACGTGAATATACGTGATATTATTTCATTTTTAATAATCTGCTACAACTAATTAAAATTAATCGATATGATTTTACCTGAACTTCTAAATCTCGAGTCAATGTCATAATTGCTCTAGACACAGTCATAGATTTTAATTTAACCAAAATATTATCGATTATTAATTGATTGTTATCGCTAGCGATTGCTTTGATCGACTGTCCACTATTCTTAAAAAAATTTTCAACCGATAATATGCCTAAACATAAATTTTTTAATAATATTAAAAATACTCGCTTTCCATTTATTTGCTTAAAAAACACAATTTTTTACCTGTATCAAAAACCAAAAGACTGGGGGCATCTTTCTTTTGTGGTAGTAAAAAAGTAGGCCCTTGTATATCGATAAAAATATGCAATTTCGTCGCGCTTCTCTTAAACAGTTCAATTCCTCCAACGAATTTATTTTTCAGGTAATACAAAAAACGCGTGTAATGTGTGGAAGTAAACGGTATTATAAAATTCTGTGAAGAAAGTTAAAATCAGTATTGACATTATAAATGATATGAGCATTAAGCATAACATAAGCCGTACCCGTAAATCATATAGAATTTTAGAAATGATTATGCAATTTATTCGTCCAATAGAAAGCTTGAAGGTACCATCCGACATCACATCATCCTGATTTGTATCGATATCTGAACATTTATATAATCTTGGAGTGTGTCTAACGTATTTCAGATCAAAAACTTTATCTTCGTCGGTCGTCAAAATCTTAAAAATGAAAAAAAATATATATATGTATATACATATATTTATGCATATTATGTAGTGGAAAAAACACTATATATCATTCAAGGTGATTACTTTGGAGTAAAGCGTATCATCAATCAAATCTTCAGCAACTATGCTCCTAAGATGTGCGCGCAACACCATTCTTTCGTTCGCATTGTAGATACAATCATTTTCCAAACCCAAAATCTTAACTTGCATTAAATCTATATCCTTGTCGCAAAATCTCACTACCAACGAGCTGAGTCTAGTTGAATAATTCAATTTAATTGCACCTAAAAAAGTAGTGTAAAATATAAAATTAATTACTGCCATTATATTAAATATTTATATTAAATATTTTTTCTACTATATATTTTTTCATTATTACAATAGCGATATAACTCAAAAATCGTTATTTTTGAGTTATCTACAAGAAAAGGGGAATTCTGATGAGATTCAATTTAATAAGTGAAAAGCTAATTAATATTTTTATTCTTAAAATGAGCGATATGTATTCATACCCGGTGGGATAGGTGGATCAATATCCCGCTGTTCCCATTTCATAATATTACTGCACACCTTCTCAGCGTACTTGAATAAGAGAGTATCTTGACATACACTAAAATAAAAAAGTTGTTTCTCTAAAATAGTTATCAAGACAATTTTTATTTTGTCGCATAAAAATTATCCTACTTACGATTGAAATTTATTCCAGTAATTTTTCATTTTCAACAATGCGGATCTATGAAAGTTTACATTAATATTCAGCAAATTTACAACCAGCGAGCGTTCAATGTTTTTAAAATGCGACTTGAAATCGGGACAATTTGATTTAACCTGAAGAGAAAATTGATCAATAATTTTGTATTTTATATTAGTACACAATAAATTACCTTGCGATACGACACAACGAGGACTTCGTAAGACTCGTCAGTGGATATCAGTTCCAGATAAGATCCCGTAACGCCAGCGTTTGTCTTATCGACCAGAAAAATTGACCCGATACCAAACTGAACGGCAACGCCATATTCCATTATAGCTGTTTCGTAGTACAAGGTATGCAATCTCAAATTTAAATAAGGCTGTTCTCGGCTATCCGCCATATCTTCCAGATTTACGGAGAACTAAATTTTGGATCAATATCAATAACATATTCGTTCATATAATAAAATACGGTTGCTTAATGTACTTGCCTCTCCTATAGCAAATCGAAGTAACAAATTAATGTGATTACACGGAGATATATTATCGTCAAATCCGGACAAGTTAATCGTTTTAGATAACAATTCTAAATCCTCTTCACTAACTTCCGAAGAGACGACACTCCTATTAAAAATAGAATTGTTTTATTTAAGCATGCTTTATTTGCATGCGTATGAATTAATACAATCATTACCTATCAAGCTTTGGTACATTATTAGTGACAACTTCCTTAATGACAGGTTTAAAATCACTATGCACCATTATGACAGATGGCAAGCATACGCTGGATTGTACTTTCATCAATTCTTTCGTAGAAATAAAAACAATACTAGATTTTCGTCCGGAAATTGAATTTTTTACGGTAGCTTTATATTTCTCAATATTGTTCTCGTACAGAACTAGCAATTTATTCAGAAAATACGCCAGCAGTCGCAATTTATTTTCCGATAGATTAAACTTCATGTTCGAGATGTGTACATTGAGTTTTGTCCTGTGGAACATTGTATGTTGAAAACGATGAATAAACAAAGGATTACAACACAACCATGCAACTATATATATATATATATATATATATATATATATATATATTTCATACAATTACCGTGGTAATTGACGATATTCGGGTCTAATACTGTATGAGAGTGTCACGTTTGCTTGCAACTTAGGTAACAAATGATACTCTGAATCACTACGTTTTCTCGCTAAGCGCCAATCATCGCCCGAATGACAAAATAAAATTTGCGCACCGGAGAACATCATATTGAGTCTGTCATATAGTAATTCTTCTAGTTCCATGAGAGTAGCATCCTCCAATTGCAAATTCGTTGCTTGAAGCTCGTTGGTCAACGTTATGTTACCGAGATCCAAAACAAGTATATGCCCTCCTCTAAAAAAAAAGGTAAACATACATAAAACAATTTTTTTTTTATTTGTATGCACTTTCTTTTCGAATTCTACACAATCGTACATAGTGAACGTACTTTTGAACTGATCCGTGTTCGGGAAATATGATGTAAGGACTTTTGATGTCAATTTTAAAACTGATTCTCAATGTCTGTGAGACGATATCATCCACAAAGTTCAGATATCTTCTTTTGACGCAGTCCCACAGTTTGTATGCTCCGCGAATCGTATCGTAAAGGTAATTGGTATTAAATTTGAAAAAATTTATAATTTCCACTATTGCAAACTGAAAAGCAATTTATAAAAATTATGGCAATTGTAGACAAAATATTATTTAAAGTAATATATAATAGCGGTATTATTACGTGATGATAAGTCACTTCAATGGCTTCCAGCTTTATGGACACTTCGAAAATAGGATCCATATTTAATCCATTTTTCTCAAAATCTATCGCCAAAAAATACGTAGACACATTTCCTGTAACACATAATAGTTATAAATAGTCTGCAATAATTTATAAATCGCTTACAGAGATAAATAGGCGTGTTACCTGTTAACACGTTATCCACTGTAATCAAAGGAACCAAATCACCATCAGTTGATATAGCTTCAATTACAAAACTTTCAGCACGAACAGATATCTTGAAAGCTAATAATGTAGGCCGTGCCTCAATACTTGTCAGAAATTGCGTGACAGTTACGATCAGCATTTCTTTGCCTTTGCTTAAAAGACTCAGGCAACAATTTGCCAAAGTAAAGTTTAATTTATAATCTACAAAAAAGATTCTCCAGATGAACAATTCACACTTTTTTCAAGTATTTCTTGTGATAATTTTCCCTTAATTGAAATTATAATATACATAAAAAAAAGAACACTTTAAATGTACTCACCGATTTGTTTCAGGGACTTCCCTGGTTTTATCTTTGAAACTGATGAATTTTGCGTTATATCCGGCAATGAATTTTGATTTTCACCTTTGTTGCATTGATTTGTTTTATCTTGTGTTTGATCGTTATCATCCGGTAATATGGTTTCCGCATTGACTTCTTTCGATGGACTCGTTGTTGTGATTTGGCACTCTCGCTCAATATCCTTGTTTCTCAATTCCTGTCTAGCGTGCTCTCTTGCAATCACTATATTTAATATTGTCAAGTTGTCTTCCTGTTTTTGCATATCCAGTTTCAACTCTGTATCATTTGGTCGTTGCAAACTTTGGATACATGTCTCTTTGTATTTTCTGTAATTTTCTCTGTGTTTGGCTATACATGACCAAGTGTACGGCTTAATATAATGATTCAGAACAAAATTATATGCATATTTCCACCAAGCTGACGATTCCTCGTACACGGTTTTTTCAGGGCGATATTTAGCATATGGTCTATCAATAATTAAATCTCGTTAGTTTTTAATCAATAATTTCATCAATTTATTAAAAATGCACGTGTCACTAAAATAGATGAAAAAATATTAGATGTTGCAAACTCACCTGTTAATAGTTGCGCGTAGTAAAGAGTCATGAATATGACAAAAAGTGGCGTATTGCGCTTCGGATAATTGCATCGCTACATCCTGGAGTACAATATCGACTAACATACGTGAAGCTTGCATTTCTGTGCCTTTGTGTATGATGACTTTAATCTTTGCTGTGAACGGCTTCAACACTTGTGACAAAAAGAATTTTGTTAAAATAAAGAGACTTGAAATACTGTAAGACTTATTATATATCTCAAATGTAAGATATATAATAAGTATTCCATAATCGAGACAAGTAATATTTTAAACATACAAAACTGAAACTCCTTGTTCTTCATCCCAAACGTCTGCAGAGCTCTATGCATCGTGATTTTCCACGCGAGCAAATTGGACATGTCCCAATTACCCTGAACATTTATGCAGGATTCAGTGTCGTGATCCATGTACACACTGAGCGATTCCGCGCGTATAAGCTGGTACACCGTTTGCGAGTTTGTAGCACACACCCCAGGCTTCCATTTGCTAGAATTCATCATTTTTAATTAAAATACTAGACACGTACAATTGGAAAAGGCGTGGTAATATACATTTATCAAATTACTTGTTGGTAGTAGTTATGGATATACTTTGTATACATATACCACAGGCACAAAGAAAGTTGCGCAATATTTTCTCTTCATATCTAATATGTACATTATTTATAGTAATCTGAAAGTTTTTTGTGACTGACGCCAATAGACCATCGAATAGTTGTGGAGGTAGACCTATAGAAGAAAATCATAAATGTAGAGATAGATTAAATTACTTAAAATTAAAAGGCTATTTATTACTGTTTACAATTACAAAATAAATTAAATTAAATTTCTCAATAGAACATTTTAATAATAATTAATATCTAAATAAAAAAGGTTTTATTACCAGCTCTAAATATTTCATTGTCTCTAAGATCCTCGAGTATCTTCTTTTTTTCTGCTCTTATTAAACGTTTCTGTATCTCTGGGTCATATGGTCCAGATAATGCAGGTACTGCTACTGCGTATACATCCTTGATAAAGGTAAAACAACGTTTGTGTCATTATTTCAATATATAATATATTTTATTATTGCAATATGGTCATACACAGATCGTTTGATACCTCTATGCATATCACAATGGGTTGCGAGAAAAGTCCAGACCATGGTATTTTCAAAATAATTTTTCCTATCAAGCCAATCTCTACTCTAATAGGTAATCCCAGTTGATACTGCAAGTACAAATGCATAAAAAAATACACACATGTTCAATTATACTTTAAATTTTCTTTATTTGTCTATAAATTATTAAGAAAAGAAAAGAGACCGTACCAGAGCCTCGGGTTTCAGTTTCAGGTCGGTGAGGCACGTATCCCCGGAGAAAATACCGACATTGAATTGCTCCGTATCCAGATCCTCCACGTACCTGCCCAGCAGGCGGTTCAAAAATGCCGCTATAGCCCCCTCGAACATCGTCACCGTCGTCGTCGTCTGCCCCGAGGAGTCCCTTGAGCACCAGTGCCGCTTTCTATTTGTCACGCAAGCCAGACGACGAGATCATATGGGATCAACCTGGACCCCGGTCATCGCCATAACCTCCTCGGGACTGTTGCAATTCGCAAAATAATTCAGTCATGCGCGACATCGTCGCAATCCTTATTGATCTCGAATCTCGTCCCGCTGCGGCCGCTGCTGCGCGACGCGAGTCGCGACGTCCACACTCCACACCAGAGTTGCCATTGGATGAAAATGACACTAAAGTTGAGGTTTTAAATATGAAAATCGACTATGAATACCGGCCCGATATTCATAATTTCATAATCGATTCTTATATTTAAAATCATCTTAAGTATCATTTTAAGTATAATCTCAATTAGTATCCATTGTGTATTGTATATTAGAACAAAGTGTTATTTTGTTATCATTAAACTTATTGCTCTGGCTCGTATATTTTAATCATTTTAATGCATACAAATAATACTGGTTAACATTTTTTTTTTTTAATTTCTTAATTATTTAATTCAATTCTATACAAATTTTTATTTCTACGTCATGATTATGTGAATTTAAAGGCATGTATTCAACTGCACCTTTTCTCATTATTTGAAAAAATAATTGCGATTTATACAATTATATAATAGATAAAAGCAGAATTATTTTACTGTAAATGATTAGTGTATTTCATGTTTTAATATTTTAATACTATCATCTTTACATTCGTTTTACATATATATATAAGATTTCTTAAAATGCATAAAAAAGTTAAATAAAATGTTAATAATTTTAACCAGAACATTAATTTTGTAACTTTTAACAATTTGTTACATTTTTATATGCAGCTTTTCGAGCACATATAATATCTGCGCGTACCATATATTTATAACATAATAGTATACAGAAGAGATAAATATTTCCGTTAAAAAAATAGTTTTAATTCGACGGAGCTCGCAAAAGCTTGCAAGATATGTCAAAGTCATATAAATACTTACATGAAATATATTTTTAGATAAAACAACACAAATATACATATATACAGTATGAGCATTTATTATCATATTGTACAAGTCTGGTAAGGCTTCAAATAAATATTTACAATAATGACCATCGTGCATTAATGATCATTGTTAAGATGGGCATCTGACTTTTTTTGAAAAATCTTCGCTATTTTAGTCATATAAAAATTCCAATTGCTTCGAATAAATAACGAAAACTGACATAAACTGCTTCGAATGTAAAATATCCGAACCTTTTTAAATTGCTTTATATATATTTGAATTGTATTGAACTGCTTCAAACATATGTAAAATCAAACGTGGCAATTTCTCTGATAATTTTATATACCTAAAAAAGTCAATTATAGTAGATCTTGATTGCGATACAATATTGCATAAAGTCAATTCAAATCATCTTTGATTTTCAAGATTTTAAATATATTCATAACTTCAATTTGAATTTTTTGAACATATTAAAATATTACAGACTTTCAATTGTGTTTTTTACTAATAATATAGAAACCATTCAAAATTTTATCATCATATTTAAAATCAAAATAGAAAAGTGAGTCAAAGTATAATAAACCCATTATTAACCAACATATTAACAAAATATATGGCGTACAATGTATTAACTTCACAGAGTATGCTTTCTCTTTCTCATACACACATTGCCATTCGAAATTACTAAACAGTAAAATACAAAAAAAAATTAGAAATCAATATAACTGGATAAAACACTCCGCATGTACATTATCGTCGAAAATCGAATTTTTATATGTACCTTTAATTTTATAGAAATAAGATGTGCAATAAATTGATATATTTCATTACTTTTAAACAAAAATAAGATTGCAAATTTTTACAATACGTATCGATCTATGATCATTTGCGAGGTCAACTACATCGTCTACCAATATCGGACCAGTTTCTTACGTATAAAAAGGCATATAAACATTTTGCGAACACAATAAATCGCATGATCGCGATCGCTAGATAAAAGTTCGATTTACGTGGCAAGACGATGCTTAGTTTCGCCTGTGTTTGGGTCTATGATAACCTTCTCCTTGGTAGCCTTCATTGTCGAGGTGGAAGTACGTAGAGAAAGAGAGTTGACCGTTTCTGTGAGTGGTAGGAATCTACCATCCTCGCATTCCTTGAACAATAATTCCTTCAACCGCTGACCCTTTTCACTCTTGCTGTTGGCGGATACCTTCTCCATCGTTAACGTAAGCATCTCGACTATAAGATAAGATTCGGGTTTGTACATCCTTGTAAAGTGCAGCTTAATGTGCTCACCGATGTTCTCGTCTTTTCGCGGAATGTAGTCGCAATGCGGACACGACGGCGTCATGCGTTCGATGCCATGGCGACGTTTGTGCAAGTCCATGATATCTTTATCGATAGTGGAAAACGGACAACTCAGGCAGCGGATCGTCTCCGCGTCGGCGTCACCCATTGATGAAATGATGCCTTTTTTTTGCATCAATAGTAAACTTTGCTTATCCTGATTAGAGGGTTGCAGGGTAGCATTATTGACAGAAGACAATACCGCAAGCGTGTTAACAGCAGACGATCGCGAAGACTTGCGTGACGATGTTGCCGTACCTGCATCGATGAAGCTATCGCTATCCACTGAAATTCGGTCGTCCTCAAATTGTCTGCGAGATGCCTGCGCTTCCGCGTTTGCCTGGTGTTTCTTCAAATGCTGTATGTAATTCGCATAGTATTTCACCGAGTAGTCACACGTATCACAGCGATAGCGTTGTTTTGCACCGTGCAAAGTCAGATGAACCCTATATTGCTCACGCTTTTCAAAAGCGGACGGACATTTGTGACATTTGTAGCGCTTTTCCTTCAAACGGCCGTTCCGTAGATAACCTGGATAAACAAAGTTTGGATTGCCACGCATAAAGACACCGAATTGTGGATCCGGTGATGATTGCACTGGAGATTCGGGACAAGATGTCGGAGTAGTTTCAGCAATGGGGGTAGATGATAGTTCCGCAGTCGAACTTTCGCTGGATTCATTGTGCCGTCGATGTACTACCTGATGTTTCAATAGATTTTGTGCTGTTTTCGACGAATAATCGCAATCATTACATTTGAACCGATTATTTGAACCGTGAAGCGTCATGTGGTACTCCAAAGCATCTAATTTGAAGTAACGAGCTGGACACTTGGCGCACGTAAATACCTGATTTCCAGTTCTTTGAACGGTTGTAGTACCATTGATATAGTTGTTCGCATTCTCATTGATCTCAACGACGATCCACGCGACATTCGGCCCACTGTCAGTGTCCCGATTATCCGTCTCGACGCATGCTGTCGCAGGCGGAGGATAACGCTGCGAGTGACCGTACAACGACAACAAATATTTGGTGCGCTCCTGATATTCTGTCGAGTGCGCCTTTTGATGAGCTATCAAATGCGCCGGTTGTCGCGCTGCATATGAACACCATTGGCATGAATACGCTAGTTCCGTGGTGTGGTACCGCAGATGAATACGCAACTCTTTCTCGCACAGAAATCGCGCCGGACACTTGCCGCAGCAATGCACAAGACGGGAATCCTGTAGATCAGGCTCACTACCTAACATAGGAGTTTGTGGCATGCCAAGTAGAGTGGCCAGATCATTCGCCTGTTGGGCATCAGGTCGTGTTTCATCGACAAGACAATGAACGGTACCCAGAGATCCCGCATGCATTTCTGTATGTGCGGTCATGACCTCCCGACGCGAGCAAGTAAAGCTACAGTCTGTACAGGCGATGAAGGGTCCCTGCGTTGGCATGTCTACATGCATTGTCTCATGATCAAGCACCTCCGCACGTCGCGATGAGATGAACGGACAGTGGCGACACTTGAGCATCTTCGTCAGAGTGCCATCTAGCTTCGATACCCAAACCAACGGAGCATCCGGAAGGGCACGAGTATCTAGAAGAAGCGACGGTGGTGGAGGCGGTGACGACTGAGCTTCCGTCATCTTTGAAGATGCCGTTACATTGTTACGCGACGTTATCTGAATTACTTGTTCTATGGACGATTCGTCTTTTGTTTGTGAAACACCTGTAACAAATATTTCAATTGCGACGAATGTTCGCGAATGTATATTTGTACAAATCGTTCGATGAATTGTGCAATTTATAAAACTTACCACCTTCGGAAATTGATATTTGTTGCAATTTATTCTTAGAAATTTGAACATCCGTATTTTGCTGATGCATAGCTGCCAGCTCTTCCCCGTGGAGTCTAGAGTGCTCCAATAATTCTCTGTAATAATAAAAGAATAGCGCAATTGCATTATATGTCACATTATATCATTACTATATAATACAGACTGTGTATACATAAAATACTATACATCTTTTATTACTGATAAAACTCAACATTTCTTAATTTCAAAAGAAAATAAATGATAACAATAAGTGTAAAAGGCTCTCACAAATAAATTAGAAAAATAAATGCTTCTGTGAGCCGATACCGATTGTTTTTTGTATAAATCATGTCATTATGGAGCATAGAATTGAATTGTCTCATGAGTTTGTTTGGGATAATATCACAATTTTGGACGAGAAAAGTGTTAAATAAGAGAAAAAATTACACAATAAATATTAGTAAGTACTAAGACCTAGCTCTAAGGCTTTTCTTGTATTATTAGATAAGAGACTAAAGTTTATTAAGTTAAAGTTTATTATTTTGGCTAAACATTATAGTCTTGTAAATTTTCAATTGTACTGAAGAGGACTCAATCACGAGTCGAAACGTCTGCTGTTGTTTTTGAGATAAAATAAACCACTTGGTTTACACAAGAACAACCAGCTGATTGTGAATTCACAAAAGTATTTACTTTCTTGATTAATTAATAATAGAATTAAATTATGAATTTAAAGAAAAGAAATGTTCACGTTAATAAAGTAAGTTACCAGCGACACATACGCCTTTGTTTTAACGTAGTATGGACAAAGATAGCATTTAAATATAGCTTCTAAGGTTGGCCGATGGTTTAGCCTATGAAGAGACAGAGTAGCAGCGTCCGATGCTGAAAATGGACAATCCCCACAACCAAATGGATTCTGCAAAAAATTAAGTAACACATTAAATTAGAATGGATTAGTTTTTCGTCAGTTATTATACTGTCTTCAAGCACAAAAATTAAATTAACTACTGATAAATTAAAGCATATTAAAAATAAAAGTAAACAGAATACTAGTTAAACAAAACTTAAGGAGATACTGGCGATAGATTTCACTAATTAGATTATCATTTTCAGACACAAAAATAGTTTAATCTTTTTATTGAACATAGAATTATAAATTCTTTTCTACATTTTAAGTATAGAGCATAATGCAGAATCAACAATTAAAAAAAAAAAATAAAAGCTTTTTGTTACTGACCGTAACTCTTTTACGATCGACATTTGCTACTCATAAAACTTGTAAACATTAAATTATAAAATTTTAGGCATAGAACTTACCCTTTCTTCTATGAACTCATGATCAGCAGATTCGTAATGAGATTTAACATGCAACAACACGTTATCTTTGTTGGTATCTCGGTAATTACAACGTTTACACTTCCACTGAGTGCGTTTACTCTCATCTATCGCTGGAGATATAGAGACCGCACCACCACCACTAGGAGTATGTATATGCATCGTAATCGGACTGTTCTTCAACAGAGACTGTCCACGACTTCTAACCGCTGCTTTGAGCGGTGGTGGAGGTCGCAGACTTATGTCTACATTTTGAATATTTTGATTTGCCTCACTCGACGGAATAATCGTGATAGAAGATTGCGACGTCGGGCCAGTCAACGGAACGTACTCTTTGTTGTCCACAATCACCAATTTCGTCGGCATTTCTTCAGAATTTGTTTCTTCTATGCTACGCTGTTCCATACGATCTTCGTCCCACGATTGCTGTTCTACCTGGAGCAAAGATATTTCACCATGTAAATAAAATTTCACAAAAGAATGAGCTAAACGAAATGTTCGATGTCATGAAATCGTCTTTTGTTAAATTTGATGATTGACTAAAAAATAAAAAATAAATTTTACAAATTGATCAATTAAAAAATGCTTTCAAGTATTTGTAGCATCAAGTGGATCGCACCCTATATCACCAAGAATTTTGTATCGCGCTCATGATAAACCGGCGAATTTCGTTCGATTTTCATACAATTCTCGAAAATATCGATCGAATTTTCATGGAGAAAGATATGATCGGTATTTTCTGTTTATTAATTACTAAGAATATGCTTACAAATAAGTGTTACAATGCAATAGTGAACAAACGTCCGAGCGCCGTGGCCAAATTGTGGTGCCGAGATTCTTTTTTTTTTTTTTATCGTATGTACATTGCCTCTTTGGAAGGCAATTCTTCGTTAAATTATTGCATCTATGTGAGATAAAAGAATAATGAATTATTTTATGTAACTGAGATTCATTATTTCACCTGTGCGAGATATTTGTTATATTTGGAATAATTCCGTCGACCTGTCTCATCCGTCATGAGCACTCTGGCGCTCGTATGCACTGCGTCTTTAGCCGCTTTAAGCTTAATATGTTTTGTGATGTCCCATCGCCAGTTAGAACGATACGCGCACATTGAACACTCGAACGGCTTCCGGTTTAAATGACCGACTATATGTACGTGAAAGCGACTTGCGGTGGAAGCCCAAAATGGACAATGGGGACATTTGAATACTCGTCGTCCGCTCGGATGTGTCGGACCACCTTCAAACTGACAAAAGTTTTTTATCGTAATAAATAAAAACTGTAAAGAATTAAAAACGAACTAGAAAGAGAGATGCTCGACATCCACTATGCAATATGTAAAGCACATTCTTAATAATAAATGAAAAGAAAAACAACGAGGCTCGCTCTAGTTTCTAATCAACGCCTACCATTTCGCGATACATAGAGCTTCTTTATGCATACTCCTACAAAATATCTTGTGCTAACAGTAACAATCACAGCAACAGCAACACTTGTAGGTCTTTAATAACTATTTTACAGAAACGAGAAATTATAAAACACATAGCCAAAATAGAAGAATATGCACATAGCAATAAGAATTTACTTCCCCAATAGAATTGTCAAAAAATGCCTTCTACAAACAACTTTTCAAACTTTAATTGTAATTTATACAGACTTCCTGACGACGTTCGCATCTAGAGTCGCGGTTGCGTAGCAGGGTTCTTATTGTAGGCATATATATGTATATATTTATATAAATTATTATTATTATTATCAAGCACCGTACCGAAGGTCCAGAAGAATTTAGTCCTCTGAGATTCGCGTCCCAATCCAATTGCGACGGAAAAGAGTATTCGTCACGATACGAGGTCATGCGGACGTCCGAGCGAGAACGATTCGTTACTTTCTCTAAACTACTATCGATGGACGGCGTTGCGTCGTTGCGCGAATGGCAGTATTGCATATGCATTTGGAGATCGGTTGTACTCTTGCAACGTCTTCTACACTTAGGGCAACGTGTCGTGCCCACGGACACGCTGAGCGCGGTGTGGTGTGTCTGTTTGTGGCAAGCTAGCTCCTCCATGCTACTAGCTTTAAACGTACACCAGCATTTCAAGTCGTTCTCATTACTTACAGCTACCTCCGGCACACCGTTATTAATCGACGTCGCGGTCGTCGTTAGTTTTTCCTTCAGTTTATCGAAGAAGGAGGCATTCTTTCTCTCGAATACCCCAGCGGCAGTATTGAAATTCCTCTTCGAATTCGCGGCCTGAAAACGGACGACGGGCAACACCGAGATATAAGGCATCATCACATGTGTAACATTTCTAACATTTGAACAAAAGAAATGATTTCAACCAACCTCCTTGTTCATCTTAGCTAGCTCCGTATCCCTCGCGATTTGCGCCAGTTCAGGTCTCACTCTAACGCGCGGAACTTTCAATAGGGTCGTAGGTGGGCCGCTACTGTTGACCGTGTTATTGGACTTGGTGCTCGCTAGGCTCAATGGAATTAACATCGGCAGTGGCTTTCTTGGCTTCGATGGAGAAACCGGCGCGTGACACTCCGCTAAATGACGCTGCATCTCAGAGTCCCAGGCTGTTATAAATTGGCAGCCTTTCTCCTCGCATTTTAACGCGATGCACTCGGCGTTGGCCAGGGCGCTTTTCTTATCGTCTATCGAAATTAGCGAGTGATCTGATACGAACGAATCGGAAGAACCGACCGAGGTGGTTGTACTTCCACTTTTATTTAAAACTTCTCGAAAGTCACTGGCTCCAACCTAGCGAACATTATAAATACGTTATACCGAGTGATTAAACAAGCGGAATGTCGTAACGCGAGCGAAATTACAATTATATATGTATATATGCTTATAATACCTGATTGTAACGTTTTGGACTATTTCGTGGCTTACGTTCGAAAGCGTTATTACTTTTGCGGTTGATCTGACCGACAGGTGGGTCATGATGATACGACTCATGCACCGTTAAGCTCTGACGGATATCAGCAGTAAAATTACATGCACGACATTTGAAAGCACCTCCACCTCCATGATTCCGCATGTGTCTTTCTAGATTCCACTGAAAAACAGCGTTAAAGGCACACATATAATCTATATAATCTCAAAGTGTAATCGCAAGCTTCTTCAAAACCCTGGAAAGTTATGCTGTCTGATATGCTTAACACATCGCTGGGAAAACCAAGTAGTAGAGAAGAACAAACCTTATACGCTGAACTAAAATCACAAGCATCGCACTTGATCATCGGCATAGAATGATATTTAACATGCTTAGTATAACGCGCTCTGATGTGCGTCACGTAATCGCATTTTGCGCATCGAAAAAATTTTCTTTTCAAATGATGCACTCTTTGGTGATTTTCAAGATCTTTCACGTTCAATGCGACATACGAACACGCAGGGCAACGATTTTCGACTGGACTGTGCCCGTTTTTGCCCTAAAAATTACAATAAAACATATTCCTGCGACCTATGAGTGTGTGTGTGTCTTGATATGATTGTTTCGCTTAGCTTTTTTTTTTTTTTCGTCGTTCACTACGGAAATTACGGCAATTGCGGCAAAATAACGCACAACGGTAACAGACTGCGTCCCTGATGACTCGTATTTATCGTTATCGGATACCACCCTCCGGTTTTAAAACGGAACTTTCTCCCGGTCTCGTCGCACTTTCCGTTTTAAAAACGGCCATGTTTAAAGGGAAGTAAGGGGAGTGAAAGAGTGTGAGAGAGTGAGAGTGAGAGAGAGAGAGAGAGAGAGGAAATAAAAACAAAATAAATAAAAAGAAATTTAAAAGAAAAGCACAAGAACGCGAAACACAGCAGATCTGAGAAAAGTGCAACACAGCATCCCCATGGGTGCTCACCTTATATTTGTGCTCCTTTCGCAGATGCTCGAAATAGGCCTTGATACTGGACAGCATTTTCGGCGGATCGCAGGTCTTGCACTCGTAAGACGCCTGGCCGTTTGCCTCGACGTCGATCGTCTCCGCGGAATTCACCGCGACGTTCACGTCAACGTCGATGTCGACATCCACGTCGACGTTGCCGTCCAGCGTCGCCTCATCGTCGTCATCGTCGTCGTCGTCGTTGTTCTTCTCCTTCATCTCCCCATCCTCTTCCGCCTCATCCTCGGCTACGGCCTCGACGGTGTTGACGGTGTTGACGGCGGTCACCGTTAGCTCGTCGTCGTCGTCGTTGTTGTTTTCAATTCCGTCCATCGCATCGTGCGTCTTACTCACAGCGTCAGACGTGTCCGTCGTCGTCGTCGTCGTCGTCGTCGTCGTCGTCTTGGTCGTGGTAGTGTCTTTGCCCTTCTTCGCGTCGTATCTCTTCGCATTGTGCTCCACCTCGTGACTCGCCGCGGCCCGTTTAAGGTTACCTTCCGATCTCGGCGTGGTCGCGTCGGAGGCCTGGGACTCCGTTTTCCCTCGTCTCTGATGCTGCGCCCGCGGCCGCAGGGCACGCAACCGGGGCGGTCTTCCCGACATCTTGGACGAGAGCCGTGCGCTTCCGCGCAGACTTCTTCGCTCGCCCTTGCCCGCTGCAGGAAACATGGCGTGCACACGCGCGCGCGCGCGCGCCTTCACTCGCTCGCTCCTCGCTCGCTTGCTCCTGGATCTCCCTCTCCCTCTCTCTTTCTCTTTCTTCGCGCAGGAATTATTCACCACGTTCTCTATCGTTCGACGCGAGACACCGTCATCGTCGGACGACTCTGGTCTCACCTGGCAATAACGATTACGATTAACGCTTAAATGGCACTCGCTGCACCTTGCCGTTGCCACTGCTCCGTTGCTTTTGCTGCCACCGCTGCTGCTGCTACTACTACTGCTGCTGCTGCTGCTGCTGCTGCTGCTGGCGCATTCACGCGTACGTCGCGCGGTACGGCGACGACGGGGGCGACGACGCTGACTCGTTGCGAACGCCTCGAACGTCCGCCCGATACTCTTGCGAGTCAAGAGAGATTAAAAACCTTTATCGGAGCGATATCGCGGCGCGCCGATTGGGCCTGGCACTCTTTCCTACATGTATCGTTATTGGGTCGTAACAAGTTTTATTTATTTATTTTTATTTTTTTGCCGTCGTCGTCGTCGTCGTCGTCAGCCGTCGCGTCGTGGACCCGAACAAATTCTGATTCGCATTAGGGAAACACTAACCGGAAATAGTATAACGTGCGTGTCCGCGTAGCATACGTCTGCCTCTCCTCACGATGGAGGCTGATGGAGGCGACGCAGACACGCGGCCAGCGACAACGGCAATGGTGGTGGTAACGGTGGTGTGATCCGCCATATTTTCCTTTTTTCTTTTTTTCCCGCCGCGAGTAAAATTCGAAAAATCTCTCTCCCTCCCGCCATCCGAGAAAATAATTCCGCGTAACGTTCGCCGCTGTTCTCCTCGATCCAAGGCGCGTTCGATCTCTCCGTCTTTTTTATCCTCTCCTCCCGCTCCTCCGCCGCTTCTTATACCAACTCTCCTCTTTCGTTAGCGGAGCCGTCGCTTGCGGTCGCCGCTCTAATCGTCGCGACATCGCGAGACCGGATCTATCGTCGACCGGCATGGCAGCCGCGTGTACGTGTAAATATAAATAAGCGCAGGAGCGTATTGGAATCGTCGCGGTACTCCGTTTTTCGCGAAAGGAGGAGGACGGGATTGCCATCCGGTCGTCACCAGAGCCACGTGAAATTAGGCGCGAACGTAAAACGATTTCGTCTCCCCCCTCCCTTCCTCTCACCCCCTCTTCCTCCCTGGTCTGCCGAGCGCGATTTTTACGATTTTCCGAATTACATTGAAAGACGGTCGCGAAAGACGGATGAGAAAAGGCGCGAGCGATGCCTGGGACGCAGGAAGGCGCAAGAAAAAGGGAGAGTGGGGAGAAGGGAAAAACGGCCGCGCACAGACCTTTCCAACGTCGATACGGCGGCGGCCGGCCCTCGCGTTCCTCTTCCGCTCCAAATGTCGCCCGCACGCATGGACGTCATCGTAAATATGGCCGCGTTTCCAACATCGACGATCGGCGTTCGACCGTTCGACGGCCGCGCGGGCCGCGCGAGCGACGACGCGTCTTGCGCCATTGTGCGAAGCGCAATTTCGTTCTGATGCCCACAGTTGTAAAGGAATTGAATTTACAACGGCGGAACGTTTCAGCTGAAAAGGATCGAGCCGACGTGGCGCGGCGGTCGCCACGACTGACGGATTGACTATTCGAAAACTATCGTCCGGGAAGGGAATCGTGTTGCATGTCGGCTCACGGGATCACGCGTAGATCGAATTTAGAGTCAAGTGGCTGCCACGGTCGCGGAGAACGCCTGCTGCACAGCTTGCCGCGCGGCGCCATGATTAACCCCGGCGCTGCCGCGACCTGCTCTTGCCCACGATATCGGTTGCGTACAATGCTACATATACGCGAAGGAGGCGGAGGAGATAGACGCTTCGTCCGTGATCCGACCGCTTGAGCGAATTGAATACGAACGACGGCGGACGCGATAAGCTTCATGATACGTCTATTCAGCGAATTTTCTATGCCTTAGGAGAGATCGGAGTCAATTGTCATAGTTTTTGAATAATTTTTGAAAAAAAAAAACAAAAATTTTTAAACACTATGTACATTATGATATAATCAGGGTTGGGTAGTTATAAATAACTATAATAGTTGACAACTTTTAACTTAATTAGTTTATTTTTACTAATTTAATTTTTTATTTTAACTAATTATTTTTTAAACCTATAAACTTTAATTTATTTTTTTCCAAGTTAAAAATTTATCTATGTAGCAAAAAATGAATTACAAAAGAAAAAATAATTTCCACATAAAAAACAATATTTCTTTATTATTTTACATAAACTTATTTTACAAATAAAACATTAGATTATTATCATAACTTTGAATAATCTAACTTAAAAAAATTACAAATTTCCAATTAAATATGAATAGTTTACAAAATCAATAACTTTTAATTTAATCTTAACGTAATTTTTGAGTTAATTTTTTGTTCAAGTAAACTTATAACCAATTAACTTTATAAGCCATTAGTTTCAATTTAATTTAGTTATATAAATGTATTAACTTACCCAACCCTGTTCATCCCTAAATGTAATACAACTGTATTTCTCAAGTATAAAAGCAATATTTTTACTTTTGAGTATATCGTACAAAGTTATTTTATTTTAAATAAAGCTGTGAAAATGTGACAAATGCTTTACAGAATGATTGTAAAGGGGATATTTTATCCTTTATCTGTTATTTTTTTATATATCTGTATATTTTCGAGTGGGCTCTAAAGCAGTAATATGGCGTCTTATTTCTTGTGTATTTGTATAATTGTAAATATTCTTACGGTGTAGCTCAAATGTACTTTGCAATACAAAATAAATTAAATTAAATTTTAAAAAATATTACAAATCTTGTTTCTCCTTGTAATATTCCTTTTTTGTTAGTAATAAAAATTTGGTATGAGATGTACGATATAAACTGTCGCAGCCTTGAGCAATGCGACTACCGTTCTTAGATATCGACGTTGAATGTCGATATCTAAGGATAAAGAGAAGGAACGTCGCGACTTTACGGGATCGACGAGTAATCCCTTTTAACCAAGAGGAAAGGAACGAAAGGTCCATTCAGTGCGCCTGCATTGTGACCGACTTTGGCTTCATCATATCCCGATATCCGGTGAACAGCAAGGAAAACGAATGAGGATGATTCGACTGGAAAAGCCCGATTCCAAACCCCGATAGGACATTTATTAAATTGACGAAATCTTACATAAAAATTATAATTTGCAAATATGTAGGTATATTTACAAAAATAAATGTAGAAATATTCACCTTTTATAAAATATTGATAACTATTGGCGTATATAAATTTTGAAATCGTATTTTGGCAAAATTATGATGATATGTCGATTCATTTTAATGGTATACTTGCAAAATTAAATTTAGTAAGAAATTGTTTCATAGTTGAAAAAAATATTTTAGCTATACGTAAAATACTTAAAAATATAAATTAATCTCTCCATATACATGTATACAAAAATACATAATTATTCCTAAATTATAATGTAGAAATACAACAGTATGAAATATTACACATTCATGCATGCAACATTTTAAATAAAAAATCAAATCGTTTTTTTTTAAATAATTGTAAAATATTTATACTTACAAAATTAGTTTTGTCTAATTTTTAACAGAAATATTATTTAGAAATTTTATTTCGTAAAATTACAGCGTTATGATTATTGCAAAATTTTCGTCAATTCGGAATACCATTATTGTACAATACTTGCACAATGTGCCTATCGGGGATAGCAGAACAGGTCACGATAAATGACATAGGGTGGTGTTCATAATCAATTCTTATTTCAAGACCACCATCTTAAATAATGTCTTAAGATGCTAATAAAGCTCTCTGATTGGTTGATGTTGATGATATATTAAGATAGTACTTAAGACGATCTCAAATATAAAAACGGACTATAAATTCCGGCCATAAGATCAATTTTACCAATGCTGTTAACTTTGACCGACCGATTAAACGTCAATCGTGATTGGTTATTTCTGGTTAATTCTACTTACGACAGATGCGATTGGTTAGTTCCAACAGAAAAATCAATGATTCAGTTAATCGAAGATTATAAAACTGACCCATTTAATTGAAAAGTGATTTTTGATAATCATTTTGGAATTATTTTGACACCGTTTTGAGACGTCATCATGACTTTTTGTTCTTAGGATGGATGCGCGTGTGTGCGCGCGCGCGCGTGCAATGTTTCGAATCGACGCGGAGGAATCGTCGTCGCGCCTCGTGGCACGATCGATCCGCTCGGGCGACGGTTCCATCATCTTCGTTCCGCGATCCGTTCCTCACCTTTTCCATCGGATACAACGAGAATATGAGAAAAAGCATCTGAGAACGAAAGAATATCAATCCGTGGCGGCCATATTGCGGGGCCGCGTTTCCTCAAAGTCGGTTCCTCTTCATTTTTCGTTTTCCGCGTCGTTTCTACATTCCCGAGTGTGTTTGCTTTCGCTGACGAAGAGGGAGAGAAGAGGGAGGAAGGGGAGAACAGTTCGCGGATATATTAATAGCGCGTAACGTGTTGTCCCGAGACGATTAATTGAAAACAAACCTTCGTGCCACCTGCGCCACTGAGTATAGTCTCTCGTAGCAGGTTGTCCCGATGCTATGGTACGCGACAATTTAGCATCGTGTCAACAGCGACGAGTAGACTGCCGGCTGAGCGATCGAGCAGCCAAAAGAGCCCTTCCCTCTCCCCTAGGGATGAGGATCCACTAATCCATGCGGGTTGTTCGTTCATTCGGCCATCGCAACGATTCAACCTCGAAAACATCAACGACGCCGACGGTACGAAAAAGATCGTCGTCGCGACGCCGTGGTTCCCTTTCCTCACCTCTCAATTATCTCAATCTCTCCCTCTTTCTCTCTTCCCTCCCAGTCTCCCTCACTCCGCTCCAACTCGTTCTTACCGAACTCTTCGATCGCGAATATCGCTCTTTCGTCACCGGCGTCAGCACTGACCGTCGGAGCGGATAGTGGATCGTAGGAAGACTATACGAGAAGGCGAACGGGCGCGACTCCTTCTCTCCTCCACCCCTCCGCCGCGCCCCTGCTGGGTCGGCCGACTCGACCAGCGGTTGCGAAGGCAATGACGATGGCGCGGCCCGGGCGCCATCTGCAATTCCGATTCTCCGTCCCGACATCGGAGGAAGCGCGTCATTCTTCCGGGCCTAGCTGTTTTGGTTTTCACCGGAAGTCCCCGACGGGCAGTGCCCGAAGAAGCAAAACTGCTCTGATCGTTCGAAAACGGATGTTCGATGAAGCATCACTCTAGTGGCGGCCTCTGAGTACAACGGAGAGATCCTACCGGACCAACTGTTCGAGAGAAATGCATTTTAATGTTGAAAGTATTGAGCCCTCTTCTGTTTTTTTTTCTCTTTTCCAGGACGATTCGTTTCTACTCCCTTCTATTCTCGTCCCGTAGACTGTTCCGTCTTTGTTCTCTCATCCCCTATTTTTATATCGAGAATCCTCTCTTTTGAAGTCCTCGCTTATTATAGTCACGTCTCGTATCGTTCGGTATTATTGCTATTAATTGTCTCTTCCTCCTCGCGAACTCGCTAGCCGCATGCATGCGCGTGGACGGGAGCGTCTCCTCGTCGCTACAGCTCAGGGTCGCCTACTTTCCGGTCCCGATGGAATGACGTCGGTTCCTCTCGACGGTTCTCGGCCTCGGCAAGCCGAGAGAACGAATCCTCGGAGCTTCGCAGATGCGTCGACACGCCGACGTGCATCTCGATACATCCATTTCCTTCGCCGGGGCGGAGCAATGCGCGCTCGTATACAGGGTGTCCCAGGCGTGTCCGGTCGACTCGGAGCCGATGGGTTTCTGTCGATGAGAACGCTGACGTTAGTTACCGTTTATTTACTACAGTTTTCAGCATCACGAACGTCTCACGCGACTGAATGACCAAAATAGGAATTGGGGATGTGACAGATATCGCCCATATACACTCACATCCATAATTATTTGGCGAGTAATTTCATCATAAGAGGAACAAAATACAAAATATGCATGTCGTTACGATATAATTTAAACATTGTGAAACATTTATCACGGTACTATTGAATTTCGCGAAAAAACGAGAAGAAATACGCTATCCTTTGTCCCTGCAGGCCTAATCGTGAACATAGGGAATTCGATTGTTTCTATCCACAGAAATTTTTCGAAATTTCAAAATTAATGAAATTCTGTATCACGTTTTTTTTCCCAAAATGTAGTACAGATATTTGTTTTGGAAACTTGAAAGTGGGTTCAAGAATTTTTAGAAATTTTTTCGAACCACTATAAACAGATGAAAAAGTGATTGGATGCGAGCTGCTCAGGTCAATGAGGTAGCTTTTATCATATCGTAGAGATAGAAGAGAGGGGATTTATCTTCGCCTTGAAGGTTACGTAAGATTACAGTACATTGTAAATAAGTACTCGTTCCGACCGTTTGGACCTCTTTTCTCATTTCGGCATCACGTAAACGAGCGTACGTCACCAAAGTGGATGATGCAGTCAGTAATGGAAGAGACCACCTTTATTTTCGAGCGAGGCATTGCGCGATAACAGCGCTTGATATATGCGCAACGTTGTAAAATAGCAGGACGTTACGCAAACGTGTGCCTTTTACCTGCCGAGACAGTCGCGCGTGCACGCGTCTCGCACCGCCGGCGCCATTGAGGACGCTCCGGAACGAAGTCTGATGATGAGACAGAAAAGAATATGCAGCGATCTAGAAAAAATTATCAGAGACTAGACCAATTCAGAACAATATTTTGCGATTGTTAGATTCGGGAACGACTAAGGAATACAATTATTATTTATAGTTTGACTGTCGATGAATATTAAATATTAAAATTAAATATTTACCTTATATATAAATAACCATTATTTTACGTCCCAGATAGTCAAATATGTTGAAATCTTAAATTTGTGTAGAATTTTGTAAAATTTTTTTTTCGTCAAAGTTTTGAATTACATTTAAATGATTTACTTCTTTGAAAAAGAAAGAGAACAGAAATGTCAAAACGTGTTAATTTGACGTCATATATTGACCAAATTATGACCAGAGAATTACGTAAAATCGACAATATTTTGACTTTTTCGTTCTCTTCTTGGGTTCAACCCAGTTATAAAATGACAATTCTTGCTTAATTCTGCTGACGATTCGCTGATGAATATTTTCGGGTTATGCCGAACGTGAATAATGCAAACGCAGATGATGCCAATTCACCGCGATATCCTGCTTGAATCTGCCGACAAATATATTCGCGTATCGTTGATTCTTGCTCGCTGGAAGTTGACAAAGGTGATTGGGTTAACATACATACGAATTAATATTCAGTTCTGAGAGCTGAATACACAATCGGACTAACATTGATAAATTATCGTTTTCAAATAGATCCGAAGATGTATATTTTTAACGAATATTTGTCTTGCATTTCCGCGCAGAAAGGTAGGTTACGTGTAGTTCAATGCGTGAAACAATACAACGGCAAGGACAAGTTTTTCTCATGACGCAAAAGTCGAAAGTAACAAACGACTCGTCGAAACATAAATATTGTGAAAACTCCAATTGTTTCATTCACCTGTAGTAATTGCCATATCTCTTCTGCGTTCGCGTCAATTCGCGTAATTGCTCTCTCTCTCTTTCTCTCACTTTCTCTTATCTTAAATCGAGAAATGTTATCTCTGGTTCCGCATAGCGGACAAAATCGGAATTTGTACGTATTGCGTTGTTGGTAAAGTAATTACCACCAACTCACCGTTACCGTTCGATGATACATGTAACGTACATCCGGGTGTGTCCGATTAGGGGAAAGTAGGTAAATTGCACGCACCTAAGGGAAATTTATCGCAGTGAAGTGATTTTTAAAGTTGAAATCGATACGAGTACAGAAATAGAAACTTTAAACATTTTTTTATCATTATGTATTGTCATATTGAACAATTTTTTATTTGGTAATGCTATATTCAGCAAAAAGAAGCAAGTGGTTAAACGAAAAAATTTCTCGGGCCTTGGGTAATTGTACGTGCGGTTGGATAAATGGACGCGGAGGAAAAATGAGGTTATAGCCCATTCTTTTAACTACACTACACTGTACTAGTGGCACTATAGTTGATCTCACGTGGTCTCACGCCTTTCAAGATGGATGCGTAAAATTGTCGACGGCGAACTTGATTTGATAAAAAAACAATTACTTGATGACTATTTAATTAAATTTAATAAACAATAGCTCAAAGAACGCAGGGAAAAACGTACTTTTGTTAGGTATAACAAAATTAAATGACTAAAGTAAAAATACGGACTTATTGCCTTATTTTCTGAATGCCAAAATCGCAAGAAAAATCATGATTTTACTTTTTCTTATTTTTTCAATTAACTACGTTTTTAAATGATATAACGTATGGTTATATATTTAAAAAATGCCTTCAGCCTACAAATATCGTCGTGATATAATTTCTATTCATCGGGAAGGTGCCAAACCACGAAGCGTACAATTACCCAGTGCGTACAATAACCCTACTTTCCCCTATTGTCGTGCGACTGTTACGTAAGATGAGAGAATTCATTTTCGCGTAATGCACGAATAATTTATAAAGTTTTCGAAAGGTTAATGAATTCTTCGCAATTAATCAATGCGAGTATAGACCTTTGTACCTTTTAATGTGGCTTCGTCTCATAGACGAAGCCACGTTAAAACATCGCAAGTCACTGTTGAAAAACATAAAAGCATTTTTTATATCTCCACATATTTATAAACTAATTTGATTTTAGTCAAGCTAAGAAGACTTGGAAGTTTATATATTTTCTCTCTAAAGGATTAAAAAATCTATTAGAAGAAATTAATAAAATCAATGAAATAAATATTCAAATATACAAAAAGTTCTGGTGGTTCTTTGAAAGGTAACTTTCATAAAAGTTAATCTAAAAATGCCGCTTCATGCATGGATAATTGCACTAGCATACTTATAAGTATATGTTGGTGCAATTGTCCATGAAATGGCGTCTTTATATTCAATCTTATAATAAACGAGACTATTGAACGAGACATAATAAGTGTTTTTTATTGATGTAATAAAAAAAATGTTTGCCAAGTAAAATTGAGAAGTTATTATACATAACAGACTTATCCTTTGCTTTTTGAATTTATTCTAAGACTGAAGCACACGGCAAAATATATAATGTGTATGGCGATGTTGCAATAAGCGAAAGAAATAATCAGTTTTACTTTCAACGCTTTTATGTGCATTTTAATAACTTCCGTTCTTATTTCATAAATGCTGTTCATAAACGCTACTAAAACTTCCTCTTATTTTCTCAATCGTTGCTGCAAGAATTATTATAAAAATGGAGTCGCATGCATTGATATTGGGATCAATATATTATACTTAAAAGTTGAAAAACTCTGAAATGAACCGCCAGAATTTTTGTGCATACCTAATAGGTGAGTGCAAAAGTTCTGGACTTATTTGAAAAGATAATATTACAGAGTATTAATACTGACAGATACCTACTATGATGACAGATACGATGATACTTATCGTTGAAAAAGTGACGTCAAGATCTGGCTATAAAAAAAAGTTTGTGTCGTTTGAGTTATTTACAGTGCTATTTAGTAAAAATCGGTAAAAATAAGTTAAAAAAAAAAGAAATATTTGCTTGCGATTATAATGTACAAATTTTGGAAAAGAACAAATACAGTAGTTGTTAAAAAACATTTTGAATTCCCAAAATTCATCACAAGCATTTTTTTAATATTCCTTATTTTTGTTGCTTTCAGAAACTTAAAAAATTATAATCACACATAAATAATATTCTTTTTTAGACTCACTTTTGCCTATATAAAGTAGCACTATAAATAATTTAAATCGCATGAATTTTTCATAGACAGTTTTTGACGTCACAGCTTTAGTTTTTTCTAATATAATTTCCATAATATCTGTCAACTAATAAGAATACCAAAAAGGGGATCAAGACTTCCGCATTGATCTGGTAAACTCATAGAAACTCTACAGAAATATAAATTAATAAGATAATACAATAATCAGATTCTTTGTGCACTTTTAAGGCTTTAAAAATTGTAATTTTCCCTTACACTTCAATCCCTCTTTTTATTTAATCGTTGAAAATTATTTTTAAGGCAACTTCATTGCCAATTTCTAGAAGAATAATTGATTGTGTTTGGCAAATTTCTTATGGTTACGTCAGTCTGCATAAATCAGGCTTAATCCAACCAGTGGAATCGCTCGCAACAAAATGTCCAACACGTATAATTCATCATTTTTAATCTTTTAAATGATAAGAAACTAATAAATATACGTTGATTGATAAGAAATTAGTAATTTCATTTATACTAACAAAATAAATGCTAACAAATATTATTTGAGAAGTTAATCAGAGTTTGATCAGTCATTCCAATCAGCGTCCGTTTAAAACCTTTTACTTTAAAAGATTCAAACAAATGATATGTCGATTTGTATGAGAAATTATTGGTTTACTTATCGTGCGTTATTTACTACATATCTTACAGATAACAAAAAAAACTAGACTTATTAAGATTCTTGTAATTACTTATGCAATTCCATAAATTATTCAAATGTCGAAGATATAATTGTTTTCCATCGATTTTGCTCGGATTGCAACAAAATGAAAAGTCCTATCTCGACGTTTAGCACAACATTCGTTTGAACTGTGGGCGAAATTAAGTAATCACGAGTTGATAGCCGATAAACGTAACTGATTAAGAAGCTGTTATTTGCTACGCTAAATTGCAACTTTTTTGAAAAATATTTAAAAAAAATGCAATACTGTATTATTACAATTTTTATATAATATAACCATGAGAATATATATATATATATATATATATATATATATAATAATAATAATAGTAATAATAATGAAATCACGTAATTTTAATGTAAAGATTTGAAAAGCGAGAAAAAATTTCCATACTGTTAGAAAAAAGTTTTTTTTCTTTTTAATTTTCCAAAGATTTTTTTTCACAAGTAGTTACGGCTAATCAACAATGTGTTTTTCGCTTCCTGTTTCTTGCTCTTTATTACCCTTTTGTTTCTTTGAGCACTATTTTATCGGCAAGTGTCTTTCTTGTCACGTTTTTCTTGTCTTCTTTCAGAGTTGGTTAATTTTTATCTCGTCAATTTTCATAAAACAGTAAATAGTATGAAAAGAGGCAAAAAGCAAAAAAATTGAAAGTCAGAAAAGCACAATGTAGATTAACCTTTAATATAAAGTGATTCAAAGTTATTTTAATGAGTTTTTCTATATATATATAAATATGATTTATTGCCTTCTATTAAAAAAATTTATTTAAAAATCTATACAATTATTTATGAATAGATTCGCTTTCCTTAACCAACCAGTGCACAAAACTGTTTCATTAAATCATTTCGTCCATTCGTAGCATTGTATAAATTCTACAATTTTAAAATGTAGCGCTACGACTGACAATGATTTATACCATATTATTTATTTTGCCGAGTTGAATTGATCAAATCACTAGTCAATATCATTATCTTGCCTTTTATATCTATTACATAGCCACGAGGAAAATATGAGGCAATCGACTAGTGACGTTTTACGAAACCAATGGCGTGATCAATGACTCTAAGATAAAATTAAACGCGCTTATGACATGTAGCATAAAACCAAGGAAGATTTGACGTAACTGTGACAATCTTATATGCATGCAATTATATATATATAATGTGCTCGTTGAAGCCTGGTTTTTTCCCGTAACCACGTAAATATTTCTTTTCTTTCATTACAATGCAATGACTTAATACTTGGCTCGTAGGCTACATTCTTCGTTGTCATCCTTCAGTCACGCGTTGAGCTGTTTCTTCAGATTCTCGGCAAGCTTGTCCATAAACTCGAACGTTTCGAGGTAATCGGCCCTGGTGACGTTGCTCATGCCCTTGATACATATGGCGAGGTCTTTGGTAAAGAAACCAGCCTCGATGGTGTCGATGCAAACTTTCTCAAGAGTTTCGGCAAAGTGTCGTAGGCGCGCGTTGTCATCAAGCTTAGCGCGATGCAGCAGCCCGCGAGTCCACGCGAAAATAGAGGCGATCGGATTGGTGGACGTCTCGTTGCCCTGCTGATACTGACGGTAGTGACGGGTGACGGTGCCATGGGCGGCCTCGGCTTCGATGGTGCGACCATCTGGACATAAGAGAACCGATGTCATCATGCCCAAGGAGCCGTAGCCCTGTGCCACCGAGTCTGACTGTACGTCGCCGTCGTAATTCTTGCACGACCATACGAAACCACCGTCGGACTTCATGGCATAGGCCACCATGTCGTCGATGAGCCGATGCTCGTACCATATCTTCTTCGCCTCGAACTTCTGTTTGTACTCCTTGTCGTAGATCTCTTGGAATATGTCCTTGAAACGACCATCGTACTTTTTGAGGATTGTGTTCTTGGTGGACAAGTAGAGCGGATAGTTGCGCGATAACGCGTACTGGAACGAGCTATGGGCAAAAGCGCGAATGCTCTCGTCCGTGTTGTACTGAGCCTGAGCGATGCCAGCTCCGTTGAATTCGTGAACGGTATGCTTGATTTTCTCGCCGGAATCGCCAGTCCACATGATCTCCAGCTTTCCCGGACCTGGCACCACGAAATCCGTAGCCTTGTACTGATCGGCGTGCGCGTGTCTGCCGATGATGATTGGCTCCTTCCAACAGATCACCAGGCGCGGTATGTTCTTGCAGATGATCGCCTCGCGGAAGACCGTGCCGCCCAGGATGTTCCTGATGGTGCCGTTCGGGCTCTTCCACATTTGCTTCAGCTTGAACTCCTCCACGCGTTTCTCGTCGGGCGTGATCGTGGCGCACTTGATGCCGACGTTGTAACGTTTGATTGCCTCAGCGCATTCCACCGTCACCTTGTCGTCCGTCGCGTCGCGATTCTCGACACCCAAGTCGTACGTATGCAACTCAATGTCTAAGTAGGGCAAGATGAGTTTTTCCTTGATCGAATCCCATATGATGCGCGTCATTTCATCGCCAAGAATGTCGACGACTGGTCCTGTCTAAGGGTTGTAAAATATTTACAAAATTACTTGAGAATAAGTAACAAGAATATTTAATAGATAATATAAGAGGGATCCTTCTTTTTCTACATCATTCTTTTTCACACGTAAATTTTATAAATTAACCGAAAAGAAATATTTTAAATACTTTTTTCAAACGTATATAATATCAGACTCGAATTTGAATATTTTTTTTAAGCGGAATATTCCCGAGATTTTCCAATTAGCGATGAATATGTTCACGTAGTTCCAAGTGTAAATAATTAACGGAAGAAAAAGTTCCGAATGACGGTGTAAAGTCCACTTTTCCACGCCCTTTCCCCGAGGCGGAATGTGGAGAGATCGGGGTTATGCCGGTTTTAAAATCCTCTTCCCTCTCAAAGCCACGTCCCACATGAGATGACGGCGTAATTTCGAGGAGAGAGCCGGACTGCGCTCTCGCGCATACTTACCTTAATTTTGGCCATTGTCGCGAACGAGGAGGCGCCGAGAATCTTGGCAAGTTGCGCTACCGACGACGGATTTCTGAGCAGGTGGCGAGGACGATGACAATCCGATTCCCGTACGCCGAACGAGGACGACAACGATGACGCGGTAACGGTCACACCGTGATAACTGGCTGACTGTAACGAGCGTACAGTCCTTATAAAATGCACGTACGGCTGGAGGACGCGGTGGGGGGCATGGAACGGTGCAAGCATGGCAGCCTCAAATATATGTGTATGTGTGAGTGTCACCCACCTCTCCAACGATGCGTACGTGTTTTCTTAATTATTTTCCTCCTTCCCGAATTCCTCTAGTCTTTCACCACAGCTGTTTCGCCTTTCCTTACGTCACACCGACACTTGGCGTTTTCTAAGCATCAATTGTTAGCGCGACAGTCGGCGCGGAGCGTCTAGTCCTAGGTCGATTCGTGATCGCTGATAAGAGATGCAGCTCGTGTTATCTGCTCGCGGTTCAAGTCACATGTCGAGCATTAGAGTTTGTACCCCCCGTTTGCTGCCGAAAGCGAATTCTCCGCTCGTCCCGATCTTGAATTAGATTAAACGAATCTGTCTCACTCCTCGCCTTATTCTCTCCTTCTCGTGCAGTCGGCACGCGAACGCGACGTCGAACCGAACGGCGTCGTCCGAGAGAGAGCCCACGTGGGTCTTGTCCGCTATCGGTTCGTGTTTTTTACGGGGGATGTACGAGATCGTGACGTACTCGCGCGGTCTTGCGTGTTTATCTATCCAATATCGCTTCTCTCCTCGACCTTGAGACCTTGCGGCGCGACTTCGCCGAAAGCCGCCGGAACCGCTTCTTCCCGTCGACGCTATTTCGAGACATCTCGAGACGTCTCACCGTCTGCCGATACAATCGAAAGTAATGAAAGAGGCGACACGTGAATCAACGTGAATACGCGCAAACACGCAAAATACGCGATCTGACGCTTCCCCTCTCCTTCGAAGTTGTGGCGCGCGCGTTTTAGCGGGAGCCGCCATATTGCGCACGGCCGCCAATGGGAAATTTTTCATGTTGGCGACACTTTCGTATCTCGCAATGCGATACGCCGATACGCAGTTCGATTTTCAATGTTTTCAGCGAACATGTCTCTATATAGATCTGTTGTTCGGGTCACGTTATGCTTCGTCGTTAAAACGAGTAGAATTTATAATTAAATATTGAAGAGGAAAGAAGATAAACTAGTTGGAAAAAAACAGGCTGTGCCTTTTCGCGTGAATTTCGAATATCGCTCGGCGGCAACTTCACGTCGGATCGATCGATTGCGTTTTACGAACGCAGTCGTTACCTCGCGGTCGCTTATCTGACGACATGGACGACATCTGACGAGTGTGGTTCGGTTGTCGATTGTTGATTAGATTCCCGCGAGAGGAGAAAAGTCGGATGGCGTGATAAACGGAATAAATGTAAACACATCGAAAGGGCATGTTCCCCGAAGGACGGACGACCATACGGACGTTGCAGAGGATAACCAGAGACGTTTCCTTGGCATGTCGATAGATCACCGGATGGATATCGCGCGACGGAATCGCACTACCCGCACTACCTGCCGTGCACGTTGAACCTGCGTGTTTCAACATTGTGGGGTGCAAAGTAACGCGATGTTCCACGGCTTTTTGACAGTAGCGTGATCGACGAGGCAGTGGGAAAGATGAGCCGCCCTAAATGGGACGTGCTGTGGTCCCCCTTTCACTCGGACCGATTTATCACGTGGGACAGCGACGCGCTGTTGAATCTCTACGAAATCGGACCGCGCGATAACAGCGTACGGGAGAACGATCAAACTTGTAAGTTTGCGTCAAAAGTACACTAAACTCACGCTTGAAAGAGACATTTACATGTATATTTTTCTTTCCCAACGCAGATCTTCAAATCTCGGAGCACTCCGTCGCCGAGCTGGTCTGCTCCGTTACCATCAACAGCTACGCGAGATGCGTCGACGTGTATCCGCAACCGGAGCCAGACATTGTTGCCAGTGGCCACGCAAATGGAAAGATAGTTCTGAGCACTCTCAGCCCCCCGGAGTTCGATTATCAGGGCCTGATTGGCAGAGAATTTTGTAGAGATCATTGCGCTACATTATTATTGAGCGAGATTACTTCTCCATGATACATCACTTAATCTCTATATCTCAATAAAATTCCAGTTCCTAAGTACATGCGATCGTGCAATGTCGTTGCCTGGAATCCAGTGGACACTCACCTGATCATGTCCGGTCTGGACAAACATAGCAAAGAACATTCTGTGTTGCTCTGGGACGTGCTGCATTGTGCAAAAGGCTCGGAGAGACCGGTGATAGAAGCCGGCATATCAGAAACTGTACATTCCGCCGCTTGGTTTAAACACGAACCGAGATGTCTGGCTCTCGGTGTCAATAACAAACAGTTGAAAGTTATTGATTTTAGAGGTATACCCTTCAAAAATACTATCTACACTAATGTACTAATGTATGGTTCACTTATCGATACTTCTTCAATTCTTTCTTTTAGATTCTGCAAAGGTGGTGAATGTCACTCCGACGAAAGCGATATATAATTTGTCGGTAAATCCTCACAATAATTATCAACTACTTTCACATGTTGACAATCTAATAACAATTTGGGATACTCGATGTTTTGAGAAACCAATTGTTACTATAATGCCGCAACGGCAAGTAACAAAGGTGCTATGGTGTCCTACTAGACGAAATCTAATTGGCACATTACAAAAAGACTCAGGTATAACATGTCCATAATTTTAAACTCTAATTATATAATGAGCGTATGTATACAAGATGTAGCAGACTACCCGTATCACGCGTAAGAACGCTTGACGACGCACATTAATCAACAAAAGCGCATTTAGAGAAATGTGTTCATAACCAAGTATACGCTTAAAGTACCAAAAATTTTGTTTACCAACATTTTTACCAACTCGGTAATCTTACTCGTATTCCAATATTTCATTATTTTTATCGAAAATCATAAGTGATATAAAAAAAAGTTTAAGTGAAAATTGTTTTTAAAAGCTCTATCCAGTGATAATCCTTCTTGACCTATGTTCTCATTTGAAATTTTAGATTTGACTCAGAGCCTTACCTCCTATAATTTTCCAAAATGAATAGAAAATCAAAATGCCACTGTTGGATATTTCAGATAGATCTTGGTAATTAAAATTTTTCCACAACTTTCGAAAAACTTTATTATTGAGAAAAAAGAATAGTGATCTGATACACCTTGTGTACAATTTTCTATAATTAATGCTAAATATGTTAAACGGGTAATAAAAAAAAATAAAATAAAATAAAGGCAGACAAATTTACTTTTTATTTTGCAGTTGGCTTGCATCTATTTGACATTCAGTACTGTGGAGCAGAGGATACCGAACCAGGTGTTTTGGAAAGAGTGGTTTTACCACCGTGGCATAATCCCATAAGTTTTTCATGGCATCCAACCGATGAGAACCGATTGTTGGCAATATCGCTACAAGGTGTCTGATATCTTTAAGTATAATCCTCTTATATTGCAGTATTTTTCAAGATTACTAAAACGTTTTCATTTTACACATAGGCATAACAGATTACACTGTATCTGAGAGAATAACATTAAATTGGTCCGCGCGATCATGTCTCATGTGGAATTGTGCTTTTAAATCATTTAAATACATACACAGTGAGGATAGCGTTTACAAGGAACTGGATGATATTTCAGTTTTAACTAAAAGGCGTGCTATGTTCGAATATGGCTTGCTTGTAAGTGGATAGAGCCAAATATTTTAATATTTGTTTTGTTTTTCTGCTTGTGTTAGATTATTTTTCCCTTTATTTCTACTGTTAATTATATGTAATTGAGTTATAATTATATGCGTTTGCAGCCAGAATTGACTCATAATGGCGATATAGCTGAGAACGAAACTTTAAAAAATTTATGGCAATGGTTATACCTAAGTCGCTCTTTAGTAGAAGACGGCACCATACAGAGCCCCGATAATAAGCATCCCGGTGTGAGGTAAAATTACAATGCCTTATAGTTGGAAATATATGTATATGTAAACATAATGTTCCAATTTTTACATAGGACAGTTATGAAATTAGATCAGCAAAATCCAGTCAATGGTTTGAAAACGGAAGTGATCCATCGCCCATGGACGGATATAGGTTCTGGTTACATGACAAAAGTCTACAGGTAATTGAGTGCATAAAAATACTGAGAAAATATGGACATATACGTATATTTAATGTAATTTCGATTGATATAGATCGCCGGACAGAGAAAGAAGTCTTTTTCTCTGTGGTTTGCGATTTGACAGAGAGACCAATACGGCATATGATAATGCATACCTGGAAAAACTGGAGAAAGAAGGCGCGTATGCGAAAGCAGCAGCATTCGCGGTATTTAATCTCTGCCTGAGACAGGCTATAGATATTTTAAACCGAGGTGCCAGCAAGAAACAAACGACTATTCTGAATATGGTAGCTATGGCACTATCAGGTTTTTCTGAAGAGCGTACCACATTATGGAGAGAGTCATGTCAGAAATCTAAATCCCAGTTGTCAGATCCTTATTTAAGAGCAACATTTAGCTTCTTGACTGCAGATAACGACTCCTATGAAAGCGTGCTTGTAAGTGCATAAATATGCAAAGATGATTCAAAATTTAATGAGATTGATATTAGACGCTTAATCAGTTCGATTTTGTAGAACGAAAATGGTATGGCTGTCGAAGATCGAGTAGCATTCGCTCTCATGTTCTTATCAGATAATAAGCTGCACGAATATTTAAAAAAACTAACCCAGAAGGTAATTGAAGATGGAGATCTAGCGGGCTTCTTGGTTACAGGTTGTGACTCGAATATGTTTTGTATTTTTATAAATATATGATGTTAATTATGCGCTCTTGTTTATAACGCATCATATAACGCATTTTAGGCGCAAGTATGGATGGTATACAGTTATTGAGTAAATACTTGGAAATTACCTCAGATGTTCAGAGTTGTACTCTTATCGCTATCAGAACTTTTCCGCCTAAGCTACTTCAAGAGAATCAAGTTCAAGTATGGATTACAAAGTATGTATTACAATCAAACTTCTCTCGCAAATATTGAAATATGATCTAAAGAACGAGCTCTAGCATTTTTTCTTCATATTTTTTAACTTACAATCTCCAACTCTCCAATCTTTCATAAAACCAAAATATACATATATGGGAGATGAGAGTTGAAATCGAATTCAGAATGCAGTTAACTTGCTTTCACATGGAACCACGTGTCACTTTGCTTCTTACAAATATCAAATAATTAGATTTCTTATTCTATGTTTCTGTTACAGTTACAGACATCTCTTGAATTCATGGAAATTGTGGTTTCAAAGAGCCAAATTTGACATTGCTATGAGGTCCTCAACGCCACAGGAGAAACCGCCGCAACAGATACATGTATCTTGTCATTTCTGTGGCAAAAGCATATCGGCTTCCATGCAAGGATTGAGCAGATCAAGGGTCCCATTCGGCAGATTAGGCAGTACTCCTAACAAATTAAAGGTACATTTTTGGTTCTTAGTTGGGATTTTGTATAATTTATACATTTATCAAATCTCAAATTTTCGATAGTAAAATCTTTTTCTTGCTTTTTTAATTATAGATGACGGCGTGTCCGAATTGCCGCAAACCTTTGCCGCGTTGCGCAATATGCTTAATGCATATAGGCACCGTTAGCGGATTGCAAACAGCTCCCAGTCCCGGTGGCACCAGGAACGAAGAATGCAACGCGAAGCTTACGGAATTCAATAGTTGGTTTTCATGGTGTCTAACATGTAAACACGGTGGACACAGTGAACATATAGCTCAGTGGTTTCGGTAAGGATACGAGATTTACGCATTTAATCTGATGTGAATCATAGATACATATGCTAGATTATAAAATTATATAGATTAATAAAATTAATACTAACAAGGGAACGGTCACGGGTATTCAGCGCTGATTTGATTCTCCTTAAAATATGTTGTTAAATACGAATATCTAACAGACCCATATTTTTTTATATCTGCGGAATTTCATGTTTGGGGGTAAAAACACCTCTTGGAAAAAAAAACGGTATTTCTCTTTTGGAGCGAATATCGTCGAAAGTAGAAGACATAAAAAATTTTTTTAAATAAAAGTACGATTCAAAGAGTTAAAGTTGTAAAGAAAAGAAATTTTTTGTTTTGTTTAACAAAATACCTTCATAAGGTTTTTTTCAAATTTTTTGCAGCCAAATTAAAGGTTATTTTTTTCCAAATCCAACCATATATAATAAAATTTGAAAATGTTTCATGTTATGTTTCAGACAACATACTGAATGCCCTGTAACATCTTGCAATTGTCGTTGCTCGTCTTTGGATTACACACGAAACGCAACTGTGACATAGGTATAATTAAAGACAAAAATGTGTTCCAATATATATTATTGAGATAATATATTTATTACAGTTCTAATATATTTATTACAGTTTCGCATGTTTGTATACTTGTACTTATCAGATTTTATGGATCAATTTTATGTACAAACGAGAGGAATGCAGGAGTTTGAATGCTTTTATTTTATATTACAGCATTCCTTGTTATTTTTATGGTAAGGATATATATGCTAAACCAGTTAATAGAATGTAAAAAGAGGAGAATGTAAGAAAAGAAACAGTAAACAATTTGTACACTTAAATTCTTTGGAGCTTTATATTTCTAAGCTCCATAAAGTAATTCCTCTAATTGATTTCCCAACGCACAGCGTACGTTCACCATTGTATTGTAGTTGTTGACATCTATAGCAAATCCCTTTGTTAAGGACGCCGTCGACACTTCAGTTCAAAGAAAGAGAACGTTTTACTTACCAAAGTCTGCAGTCAGATTTTCAGGCAAGCATACATAGCTCTTGCAGGACATAGTAGATTTTGACTTGACCATACCACGCATCTCTATGTAGTCCGAGACGTTAATGTCAAGTGACTGAGGGAATGTCACATTAATTCGAGCGTTATCCGTCGTCGTTATCTCTGCACTCATACCATCTGAACTTTTCTGCAAAAGCAATGCGCCAAACGCATTTTAGGTCTATATTTTAGGTTTATATGTTGAGTCGGAACAAAAGTTCATAGTATTTTTCAATAGGTCTTCAGTCATTGACAATGATCAAATCATAATGCTAATTGAAAATAATTCATTTCACAAGACATCCTTTAGAGCAGATTCCACATACCTCTATATACATTTGTACATAAATCTATGTATAAATATTTAAACATTTTTTGAATCTCATTAATAAATGCTATAGACTTTTATTCCGACTCAATAGAACAGACTTCTAATTCTAAGAACTAGAAAAAGATAGAAATCAAGTTAAATCGGATCCATTAAGCCGTGGACACAATGAACAAACTAGGGAAAAGAAAACAGGGAATGAGTAACAGTTTAATAAATTTAAATGCTTCATATTTTTTTTATTTATCATATTGAACTGCTGCTTATTCTGTTGCTATTACCTATGTAACTGGGCTTTACAGTTACATAGGCCTTACACAAACATGAATCATTAAAACATAAATAAAGATCTATTAGATAAAGTGCCATTTTATAAGGAATTCGATAAGATTAATTAAGTTTGATCGAGTTTAATTAATTTTTAGTCATTTTAAAATAAGATGGCAAGAGGAAACTTATTCCAATTCCTTCTCACCTTAAATAACTTTATTAAAAAATATATTAATGATATATTGAAAATATTATTTAATTAATAATAATCAATATTTATAATAATAATAATGCGATGAAGAATTATCTTCCTGTATAAATCAATGAATAACAGAGGTAACCTAACCTAAAATATTTTCATACCTCCGTGATTCTGCCGAGCACGATCGCCTCCTGACCAATGCGTTGCCCTAATCGCTTACCCAGAACACGTATATCTGACATTTTCGTAAATTAGGCAACGTGTTCCTAATAAGGGGATACTTTACGAGAGTTCAAATGATCACTACCAAACCAACAGAAATCGAGCGAACAAAGTAAAGTTTGCCGCCAAATGACGGATGATCAAAAGCAACGCATGCGCACAAGAAGCTTAAATCGCTTGACTAAAAATTTGTATCAGGTATCAGATAGTATTAGGTCTGTCTTCGGTTCCTGTGAGACTGTTGTAGAACTTTTTTTCTCATTTTCGCTAATTCTCGTGAACATATGCCCATTTCACTTCAAGTGTACACTAGTTCAGTTATAAAAAAAAAGATTTCTAGTGAGAACGGTGAACATTTCGGTCTTCATAACAAATTCACTTTCGATGTAATCTTATAAATTTATTTTTGCAATTCATGCGTTTTACAATTGTTTTTTTAATTTATAAAACTCGATTAAAAATAAAAACATATATACAATCTTGTTACAAACTTGATGTATGTAACATAATAAAAGTATAAGTGATGAGATTACAGCATACATGCATATATATATATATATGTATATGAATGTAAATGTGAATCGATGTATTGCGCATAAACAAATTATTATTCCATATTTATGGATTATTCTTTATAACTAATATCATATACGTTCAGAAGTGTGAAATTTAGTTACTAAAAAATATTAAAATAGCCTTCACGAGGTTATGTATGGCGCAAGACTTTGCTATAGTTTCAGTATTACCTACGCCGACTTGCGTGACGCGAGGCTTGGACATCAGATGTGCGAACGCTATGTGATTCTTCTCTCCGCGACATATAGAGAAGCGTATCTTAACTTCTAATAATCTTTCAATTTCTTCTCTGATCTCATGCATCAGATTCGTTTGGTAGTTGCAATTGTCCTGTATAATCTGCATCTTCTTTCTTGTGTCATATGGAATCTTACAGAAATAATTACTCTTAAATAAAATGTGAAAATTCTGGATTTGAGATGGATCGATTTCCTGATCGATTCCCCTGTTATATCTTTCAGTGAAACTTTCAAGATAGAGTGACTTTGCCTTCTCCGATAACTCTACTACCAATGAAGTTTCTTTGTCAGTTGCCTCTAATATTTCTGTGCCTAAATCTCGTATTGCACTCTCAAGCATTTTCTTCTTAAGATCATTTGTGTTTATGCTAAATATATCTAATTTAGTTCTATCTAACTCAATTGCATTATTTACGTTTGAATTAACTACTTTTGAATTTAGACTCATCAGTAACTTCCTCGCAGCTTCTTGTTTAGCAGACTTCTTGCACGGTCCCGTACCCGTCGCCTTCTTTGATCCCAAAATGACTTCTATCGTGAATATTTTCTGGTGATCCTGTCCGTCCTGATAGAGATCTTTATAATGAATTTCTTTTGGGTTTATTTTTTCCTGTTGACACAATTCCTGTGCAGAGAGAAAAAATTGTATCAATTAGTTTTTAAACTGTAATATTTGACAGGTGACTTGCGATATTTACTTGCAACATTCCAATGTAATTACAGACAGGGGTTGACGGTTGACAAGAGGGCGATGAAATCTTTTCGTTCATTTCAAAGCTTTTTGGCTTTATGTTCGCAACTGAAGATTTATCTGCTAGTATTGAAACTTCATTATTTGCCTCCAACAGTGATAGCATATTCTCTGCAGCAGTATGTTTGGCTTCCTTTTTGGAATTTCCTTCACCCGAAGCATAGAATTTGTTGTACGACACATTACATACGAATAGCGTTCTGTTCTCATTAATTCTTTTGTTTGTAAAAGTGTAGAGAGGCACAGCTCCTTTTTTAACTAACAACTCTTGCAGCATGTTAATTACTGATTTATTATTAGACATCCTGTAACTGATGCAAAAAATATTTTTATAAGAAAAAGCATATCATATAATTACATAATAAAATTGGCAATCATGTTTTGAATATATCTGATTACTATTAAAAACATTTACTTAATTCTGGAATGCTGCTCATATTTTTGTTACATCCCCACAATTAATTATTTTTTAATACTTTTCACGTATACTTTGTAGACTGCAAAGGGTTAGAATGACAATATTTTTATGTAAAAGAAATCTTATTAAATGTTATTTTAAACTATCAAAATGTAATAACAAAAACTTAAAGCTGAAAATTCATCCATAGTATTTCAGAGTTAATCAAATTTATAAAAAAAAAAAAACAAGTGACAGAAAAAAGAATATAAATCTCGATGAAATTTTAATCGCGACGTGAAATTGTATGAATAATTTATTTATTTTTCACATGTAGAATATTCTCTTTTTATATCTTACGTACCGTGTACTCGACGGATGTTTCTAGAAAGTTCCTTTATTCACCGTTGTCGGAGCGTAACATAGATAGAGCGCTTGTCTAATCTGACGTAATCTCTCAACTATTTTAAATCACAATACTTTTCATTTATTGAGACAAAATTGACAAACTTTCTTTTATACATTTACTTACGTGAATATTGAGAATATCACGATCGAATCAAAGATAAAAATCTGATGATGTGGAACAAGTGTCAAGTATCAAGGTTTCTCTCACTCCATCTGAAGCCAGGGGATTCCCATTTATCGTGGTTATCAGCCTATATAAATAATTGCATGTCGATAAAAGATATAAGATTAATCGATGTTATTTTGATTTTAAGCGAGATTTAAATATGTCTGTTATTATTTCGAAAGAAAGATAAAGAAAGACAGATACATGTTTAAGTTTTGTTTAAAGTCAACATTAATGTGCAATCAGATCTAAATAAAGAGCAAATTTGTCCGGACAATTTGGTACCCGAATAATTCGAAAGTAAATAAATTAACGTTTGCAGTTTGCATTACAAAAATAAATTTTAATTTTGTTTAAGGTTGGATAAGTTAATATATTTTTTAACTAAATTAAATTAATGGCTTATAAAGTTAATTTAGTTATGTTAAAAGTTATATAAACAAAAAACTAATTAAAATTTACGTCAGGATTAAATTAAAAATTAATTTTGAAAAGTATTATATTATGAATGAAAAAAGTTATTTATATACATAAAAGTTCGTAAGTTTTTAAAATTAGATTACTCAAAACAATTATTAATGGATAATCAAACAAATTTAATTTTACATTCGCGTAAATTAAATTTTTATGAAATAAAAAAGAAATGTTTTTTTTATGTAAGAATGTATTTTTTTTTCTTTTACGTAGATAAATTTTTAATTTAGGAAAAAAGTTGATAAATTATGTTTCAAAAATTAGTTGAAATTAAAAATTGTTATTTAAAATTAACTAACAGCTGGGGAAATCCATCAACCATCCATCAACCGCCAGCAGTCCATCAACAATTTTATTAAAATTTTATGAGTGTGTAGTATTCACTTAAACATTTACTACAATAAAACCGTAAGTTGTGATATTTAGGCATTCTCGAAAAAATGATTAAATATTTCTAGCACCTATAGTATCGTTGCGAAATCTTGTTGATCTTCATTTCCACTAGCGCTCATTTATAACGGTCGCGAAATATTTATATTAACAATAAATGAATATGAATATCTTTTGCGAACACGTTCGTGGGAATACATCTCTAACTCAAAAGACGACTGTGTCGAAACCATGTAATTATTAAGGCGATGCTGAACTGACGGTGGAACTCACTTAACGTCGATACTGCAGATTGCTGTAGATTTTTTTTCGGCGAACTGTGGGTCGCGCGTGAGGCGAAGAGTAAGGGGAATAGACTAGCGCACTTTATCAAACGCACTCATCTGTCCTTGTTTTTTTTACTTTAGCGCCTCTAATGCAAGATCTCTGAACTACAATGAAACCAATTTCTGCTCTTTGCACCAATGCACGTGCAAATTACATAACAAATAAACAATTTTCAGACATCCATTTCTCTCATACTAGAGCTTCTAGGACCATTCTGCAAGCGTCGTATTGTTCTTTTATTTAATTCATACGCAGTAAACTACTTATTTCATACATACAAAGTCTAAAACTTTTATATAGGGCACATGTTGTCACGAGTCGGCTGCAGAAGCCAATAATTAAACTATAATTTTTTAATTTACTTTTGTTTTTCGTACTAAATTATAGTTTCCCGTGTATGTTTTTGTTACTACTTTAATTGCGGAGAAGGATTTTGCGATCTGTAAAGCCAGTTACGAGAAATGCCTGTCCAAAAATATGCACGTATAGAAACTGGTCCAGCATCGCCTTAATGCTTTGATTAGATAAGGAATTTGTATACAAGCTGCAATAAGATCTATCGTTACAGCGTCGTTGCGCAGATATTATATGGTAGAAAAGCTGCGCAACGACACGTAACGATATTTTAGCTGGTGATATTTCGTTATGAAGTAACGGAATGGGTCTACTGTAACGGTACTATAGTCGGAATTCATAGACGCTTTTGGATCTCAAATCTGTCTTTATCTCGTACACTACGTTACCATTTGCGAGACAAAGACAGATCTGAGATCTGAGAAACGTCTATGCATTTGGACATATAGGTGCTGGAAATATTTAATAATTTTCTCGAGAATGCTTAAATATCGCAACTTACGACTTTACTGTAGTAAATGTTTAAGTAAACGCTACATACCTATAAAACTTTATTACAATCGATGTACTGCTAGCGAATTTCCTTTGTAAGTTAGATAAGCTAAAAATTATTAACTTTTTAACTTGATCATTTAACTTTTAATTTTTTAACTAGTTACTACCCAACACTGATTTTGCCATACAAATATATATGTAGTGAGATGCGATTTTTATATCTGTAAGTTTCCAACGGTTACTTAAGAACTTTTACTATGGCTGCAATCAATCCAGGGATTATGAAATTTTTTCTCTAGGGCGGAAACGAAAAGAGTAAAAATCATCATTGAAGTTACACGGGAAGTTTAATGGGACTTCAGCCTGAGACTTCAGTCCATGGGACTTCATTTTAATTTCATTAACCAATCAGAATAAAGAATCTTACAAATTGACCAATCGAAAGATGTTTCAAAGCACTTGTAGCATCATTTTGATCGTACCCTATATAGCAATAGGTTTGTTCGCGTTGCATGCTCCAATATATTCCAACGTGCTCCGATACGTTTGCTGCAAATGTATTGGAGCACGTTGGAGTATATTGGAGCATGCAACGCGATCAAACCTAATATATAACTTGTTGGAGAAATTTAAGGTTATAGTAAGGTCCCTAGATGTTTAAAGGCGAGCAGGATTACTCCAGAAAGTAGTGGAGCGTCAGTGCTGGTCAGCAGTGGTCAGTGGTGTAGCAATGAGAGTAGCCAGAATATATTCTGACAAGAGGTAATAAGATTTGAGCCGATATTTATCAATTCTTATTCCAAGATCGTCTTAAGTAATGTTTTAAGATGCTAATATGACTCGCTGATTGATTGAAGACATCTTAGATGGTACTTAAGACAGTTTTAAATATAAAAATCAATTATGAATAACGGCCTAGGAATTCCGAATTGCAGCACGTATTTAAGCTCCAATCTCGTATTCCCAAAAGATTGAGGAAAAATCTGTGACCGGATGTAGGGAATTATTCTGCACCCACTTATATTGTCCATTCAAATGACGAATAAGCAAGTCAATTTATTTTGATTGGTCGTGCCATTCGAGTAACTATATAAATAAAAGATCAACCTTTCAACATCGCATTTAGTTCTTTTTCTGAGATTCTCAATAAAATATAAAAGTTTAAAAAGACGAGTTATCACAATTCTTATAATAATATATACTTTTTCAATAAACGATTTTTTTATATATATTTCAAAAATCTTTTTCAGTTTTTGAAAAAAAAAAGAATAATGGAAAAGATAATTGAACGACTTAATATAATACTTAGTTTTTTTTGTTAATACAATGAATAGGGTGGTATTTTTTCTGAGAGCTTTATTGTCACGTGAATAACAATAAAACGACTGACAATGTCTGGCAGCCGTTAAAGAGCTGCCTATTATAAACGTTTATACAAATCGAATTTCTATTCGATACTACTTGATCATCATTGTGACGCGAGATATATGAGAAAAATATTAGAAATTGAAAGAAAAATACATACAAAAGCGCCACTATCCCACGCCTTACTTAACAAAAAAAAAGTCTGCTCAGAGTGACATTAGCTCAATGTGTTTCATATTAAGGGTTGTTTTCGGCTTTGCTGCATCAGATGCGTTTAGGAAGCTAAACGGCACATCTAAAAACAACTTCGTACAATGAAAGCCTCTCTTATTTTTTTTTATCATCATATTTATATTAAAAATCTGCAAATCAATAAAAAAAGCGAACATCGTTTTGTACCAATTATCACTTTTACTCATTAAACTATTATCCAAGTTAAATGTTACGTTATACATAACATAATTATATAAATCACATTTCTACAAATACATTAAGTATTTTATAAATAAAATTTCACTTTGTTTAAAATTAAAATTTCATCTATATTGTAAACATATAAACTGAATTAAAAGTTGCAATAACTTATACTAATAAATCCCTTCAATAATAAAAGTTTAAATTATCATTATATATCAATTATCATTACAATTCACTTTGTTGTCGTAATGAATTAAGCAATAATAAATAAAATATCTTGACGTAAAATCACATAATGATTGCAACCATTGAGTTCCCGAAACGCATCCTGTTTATGTCGACTATGTTCTGCTAACGTTACATATTTATTTTTATAATGCAGTTCCGCGTTCGGTTTTTACACTCATTGTAGTCGTGCGTTTCAAAAAATGTCTCTTGCACTTCTTCCCTCAATCGTTTCGGAATGGCTAACGAAATCGGTCTTCGTTACCTATATTTTAGTAGAAAAAGTACACAGTATAGTACAAGCGACTCTTGCACTGATGCAAGTTTCAAAGCATTTTTTTAAGAACATTGTTTTTTTGTACAAAGGATTCGATCTTTGATTCGTTGGAATTTTTAGAACGTTAGGAGCCTTTTGATGATTTTCATATTGCACAAGCAACGTTTCCATGTTTAAGCGCACTGGCACGGTTTTGGATTACTATGATAAATACATCTGAATAATGTAGCTACGAATAAAATGACAAAAGTAATCGAGTCTTATCATGTACTTCGAATATCGTTCGAAAGACGGTGGAAGAAACAGGAGCGATGGAGCATGCTCATAACATGCCAAAACCTTTCGAATAATTAATTGCTTTTAATAAGCGATCTTGCAACTTCTCTATTGTACTGTAATCCGGCAATAGTAACACATTGAAGCATGTGTGAGCTATTGGCAATCTGAAAACATACGTTAATGAGTATTTGATAAGTTATCAGCGTTGATGCGAACACTACCTGTCAGAATCGGGACCATGTCGGGCAATGACCATTTTGAGTCTCGAAAGACCGCCGACGGGTACTCGATCGCTACCCGTGGTGAATTGAAGAAGCCTTCGTTGACTCTCCGGTGGCAAGGAATGTGCTACACGCCAGAAGTTACGTACCGCTTCGCTGTCTACCGTATAGCCGCCTTCGTACTCCGTAGCTGCTTCTAGCTCGGCAAAGTCAAATATTTTGCTTCCGCACACGAGCTACGTGCATATCCAAATAATTTTGTTAGAACAGTTTTGTCATTCGATATAACGTGTTCTTTATGTCATGTCACGATGGTCACCTGCTCAATCTCTTCAGGTCTGAAGAGTAACGCGAGCGGGCTTTCATCCGTAACCATTTGGAAGCCACGTCTGAAGGCATTGAATTGTCTTTCCACGGATTTGTTAAGCAAGAAATCTGCATAGAGGTCGGCAAATTCTTTTTTGTTTTCCTGTGTAACATACAGTTCATCACCATTCTCCTTGAGCTCGTGGAACGATAATGATCCAAATACATCTCTATAAAAAGATGCAATAAGAAAATATAATAAGATTTTGGCTGTGATTATTTAAGCTTTGATTTATAATACATATAGAAAATCTTTAATCTTTTGCTCCAAGTTATAAAACGGTTTTTTTTCTTTGGCAAAAAGCATCTTCGACGCCTCAAGTCATAATAGAAATGATTGACAATTGATAAATATTTATTCATAACTTTCTTTACCATTGAATAATGAATAAAAATGTATTTATTACTCGACCATTTGTGAATGATAAATAAAAATTTATTTGTTATTCGATGACTTGCATATGATAAATATTCAGTTATTTTATGATTTTTATTCAATGAAAAAACAAATTATGAATACATTTTAATTCTTTAAAAAATACTACAGCCAATTCTTTTTAAGTGAGCTGCCCAGATTTCAGCTGTAAAGTTTAGAGCTTAGAATAACATCACAGGTCAAAACTTGCAATAAAAGGCTAAAGGTTTGTTCTGCGTCTGTTGTAGAGAGTTTATCAAAGACGTACCTGTAACCCACTCGAAAAGTTTGCATAAATGTTTCTGGCATGTCATCTCCAGTGTACTCCATTAATTCTTTCATTGTTCGATATAATGTCGGACTCCAATCCTCCAAATCCGGGAAACCGCCTTTTCTACCTAGTAATTTTCTGTAAACCACCATTGGAAAGCGGACATCCAGAATTACATTGTTATAAATTGCTAGACCGATAACAATGCCTATTAATGTGAACTGTGCGTCACTTTCAAATGATGTCGGGTTAAACCACGTCATTTGCGTATCTTCCTAAAATGAAATAATAATCACGTTTTATAGATCTAAATTACAAATATACATAAAAAGACATCAAACATGCCAAAGTAGAAAAAACGTTTTAGTTAATTCCACAAATTCTCACCTGAGTAGTGAACATGCCAAAGTCAGGATTAAAAATTTCCTCAACAACTAGTTGAAAGAATTCTTTAGACACACCGCCTTCGTCGACACCTTGCTCTCCCTCGAATTCGACAACCAATTGCTTTTTTAAATCAGATGGATTTTCCATTGCAACCATTTCCAATTCCACCAATGCGTCATCTATCAAATGGTCTCTTCGCACCTGTGTTTAAATGTAAAATAATAAAATTTACATTATTCTTTCAAAGCTAATCGTCTTATTTTCACATCTTTGAATTAACAGACCTTTAATCTGAGATATGGATTAGTAGGTTGCCCGACAACAGTTTGCAAAAAGCTCATACGTCGTTCACTATACATTCTAATACGATTATCATAATATAAGCCCAAAGTTTTGGTGGCCGGCGTAAGAATGAAAGCATAATTCATGAAGCTAAATTTCATTGGCTCTTCGCTTTTGTAATAAGCAAAATCTTTATCCATTTCTATGGCATCGCTAAGTGGCTCATTGTAAAAATCAGTAAATGGTATGAAAGGTTTACGTGCGTCCAACGCAGTAATTCCTAATTCCGTCGCCAACAGATCCTAAAATGTATGTTTATTTATCATAAGAAAAGAATATAATAGATGCATACCTCAGGTTGAGAATAATTAACAAAGATGCTACCTGAGGAATTTGTCCTGATATCGATGATCGTGAAGTTTTATCACTACCGGTTGACTCACCCTCGTCGCCCAATATTAACTCAGGCGGATCTAATTCACCAGCCAACATACTCGCATAATATAAAATTTTCATAACTTTTGTAGGTGCGGTAATAGTGTCTGCATCTTGGACGCAATAATCACGTGTGAAAATTCCTCCGAGTACCTATAAGGAAATAAATAATACAACATGCACGTTGATTCGCGATCTATGCAAGTGAACTAAATCCTATTGACAAAAGTTGAGAAAAAGCACCTTGATAGTTATGAGTTCTTGTAACGCTTGCAGAAGACTTGGAAGCCGCGATTTACAATGTTTGGCCCATACGCGTGCTAACTTGGCTTGTGCCAGTACTGGTACACAGCTCAACGCTTTGCACAGCATAATGAGGGCTAATTCCAAATATTCACTATTTCCAAGCATCGGAATTTCAAAGGCAATGAGAAATACATTTAACAAACTATCCATACTGTCCCATCGTACCATACGAAATACTCTCAGATCTAATTCTATATCATCTGCCAAAGAGACTAGTGCATTGACCAAAGCTGACTCAAACACATCGCCTAATTGAGTTGAACAAAATATTTGTTTACTTTAGTCAGCAAAGATATCCATTTTTGAGCAGTATTTAAATCAAAATTGTATCTTTTTTCATACCTGGCAGAGACCAAAGTGCTTCAAAAGCTCTGCGGACCGATGGTAAATCGACACTGGTATCATCATTGTTAGGAACTGTAGGTGACGGATCACTACTATCCTCTTCTTTATCTTCCCCCTGAAGAGATCGTACCGCTTCTTTATTCAAATCTGCGGGTGGCCTTAACAGAGTGTCTGGTGCTCGTTCGAGAAGTGCCGTCAAAGGAGAACTGCTTTTCTCAGTCTTTTGAAAACTGAGACTTAATGCTTTTCCAGAAGAAAATACTTCCCCCAGAGTATGAATTAATAAAGAATATGAATTCTCTGCTTTACATTTTTCTATAATATCCAGAAGCTTAGCTTCCGTAAGATATGACTCTTGTTTTCCTAATGAGAAACAAGATTACATTATTTGCATCCATGAATAATCATTTACATTCTTACATACCATCTGATATAATGATTAGATGTTTTGCTTCGAGAATTGTATTTTTAGCAAATCAACTAAATACCTTCATCAGAACTCGTAGAATTAATGCTTTTTACAGGTAGAGTTTTTGCTAATGACGTTTGTCCAGGCTCTATAGTAGTCCGAGCAACTTTACTGGGTTGCGTTCCATCGCAGAGTCTTGCTTCTTGCGAGAACAACTGTATCGCTTGAGCTGCCGCTTGATTTGGAGTAAGATTAGTTACCTAACATGTAATCAAAGGCAAAGTACGTAAGTAAAACGTTATTTAATTCCTCCTACAGTTTAGTATAAACAAATATTGAATCGTCACGTCATACTTTGCCACTGGAGGCACAATGCTGATTGTCACAATGAGGATTTCCACATCCGTCCGTGAGTTGATAAAAGTAACGTTCGATGAGCTTCTTTGCAGCTGCGCGCTTCATGTCGCTGCAAGGACTCTCTGCTCCTACCCTACAAAAATGATAGTACAACAATAAGATATATGTAAACCACGATATACCTTCTATTGCGCGACTATAAGTAAATATATTTTATCTTTGTTAAATCGTTTCACAAATCTAAATACCGAAGACGTTTAATAGCTCTGCGAGGAACGGTCAATCGTTTTTATTTGTACAATCGTCTATCTGCACAAATCGTTTTATCAATCGTCTATCTGTACAAAAGTAACTACTCATCAAATTTCATAATAGGATACTGTTTGCGATTGGCTAATCGAGCGAGGAAAAAGCGGCTGAAGAACAAAGATCGCTCGGATATTTTTGATTAATGCGAACATAAACGATAGAAGGACTCGTCGAGTCACCTCGAGAATTGTACAGCCCCCCCAAGACAAATCGATGTCGTTGCACCAAAACAAAAGCGCTAATAATAGACAGCCTCATGATTTCGCGATCTCACATGATGAAGGTAAAGTACTACGTCGTTGTAAAGAAATCTCGTACGAAGTCAGAAATGAGCGAAACAGAGGCGCGAAGAGGGAGGAGAGCGACGGAGAAAGAGAGAGAGAGAGAGAGAGGTCGCGCCAAGAGAGAGACGGAAAGAGCGACAACCTCCGCGCACAATTTCTCACGGGACGTCGCGATCTACCGAGATCGTGTCAATCCTTAAACACGCGTTTAAACACGCGGTGAAATTATCGAAAAACCGTGAGCGTCCGCCTCTCGGGCTCCCGGAGCAGTTCGCTGTCAATGCGCGCGACACAATACGCTATTCCCCGCGAGAGAAAGAGAGAGCATGTCTCTGCTTTATTCATTTTTCCCTTTTCTCTCTTTTTACGGGCGACGCTAAGGACGCAACTCTCGTGACACCTGGAAACGTGATCTTCTCCAGGGTCCCCCTGACTCTTGGCGCTCATAGACCGTAAATCGTCGGAATTTTGCCTGTTTTGCTCGGCGACGGGAAGCTGAGCCGTGGCCACCGCGAGAGATCCTCTCGCCACACTCCGATCGTCGCGCGCAGCAATTATCGCTGTCTACGCCGGGATCCTCCTGCTGCTCCGCCGTTCGGCTCCACCGCAGGTAGGATTTCCGCGGGACGAACGTCGCACGGTACCCACTCGTTCACCGTGTCCTTTAAACCTCGTTGAACAATCAGGTTCTTCACACAGAGAGACACTTTTCAATACGTCAGAGCGACTCTCGGTGGAGTGGGGAGCGAGAAAGAGAAAGAGAGAGAGAGAAAGACAGAGAGAGAGAGAGAGAGAGAGAGAGAGAGAAAGACAGAGAGAGAGAGAGAGAGAGAAAGAGAGAGGAAAGAAAAGGGAAAAACAGAGATAAAGTTTAAAGGCGATAGAAAAACATAGGAAAGTGAAAATGGAAGAATGAAGCACAGAGAAAGAGAAAAAAAGGACAGATAGGATGAAACTATAGGAGAAAGAAAGAGCGATCGAGAGAGAAAGAGAAAGAGATTAGAGATGATCCTCGAAGAGGCAAGATATGTGCCGAGAATCCGGACGTTTTGGAGGTTAGGGAAATGGACGGCTAAACGAATCGCTCCAGATTACACGGCAAGGATTCGACGCGACTCTGATCGGCTAGCGGGAACTAAAGAGTTCGCTCGAGGAACAGAGTCACAGCTGTCTCTTTTGCTTTCTGTGCCTACTGACGTCTAGCGTTTGCGATCAGCACCAACGGGGCCACCTATACTCCTGGAACGCGCAGGGCCATAAAATCCCGTGTTAGGCCGTGATCCGAGAGAGAGCGTTCTAAGAGGGATCTTTATCCTTTTTTAAGCCGACTACGCACGCGTAGTGAACAGTAGTGGGGATGGTACAGTCCCATAAAAAGTATATTCGTTCTTAATCTATACATAGATCTAAATATTTGAGATTCTGATTGTACGATGAAACTTTTGGTCATATTGTACTAGAAAGGGACAAGGATCCCTCTTAGGACCCTCTTTGTCGGATCGCCATCTGATGCCCGTGAGCGTTCCAGTAGTATACAGTAGTATATTTCAATGGGAAGCACGTCACGAGTTATCGCGCTGGAGTACGGAGTACAGCGACTCTCGATCAATCGTGCTCGCGCTCGCGCATCGATCGCCGCGCGACAGATCGACCTCTCGATTTATCGCGCGATTCAAATCTTGCGTGATGCACACGCGTATACATTATGTAAAATGTAATCGTAATAATTATTATATGTAGAATCTGATCAAAAATTCTGCCAGTTTTGTCTAAAAATTAAAGTTTTAGTTGAATTTCGGTTTCAACCAAAATTGAAAAAGAATTTCGATGACGTAGCCGAATCTAATCAAGTTATAATTTACAATACCTTGCCTATACTGAGTGAAATAAAAGTTACAGTAGAAAAACATTTATTACTTGATTGAATAATATATATACATTGTTATAGTATATTACATTTATATATAAAAATGGAATCACACGAAGCGGGGATTTTAAAATCCAAGATCACAAGACGCAAGGAGTATCAACAAAGATTCAAACACATCAGGACAATATACGAATCGCTTTAGTATAGTGAATTTTTGTACAGTATTTTTTTGCGACGTAAATATCCGGAAGGAACATTTGAGATAGCTAGTTCGATCTCGAATAAATTTTGATTACTCAACAAATCGACGCGATGCTCGCTTGAAATAAACCAACAAAACTCCTGTGCAAATCGTGACCGAAGAAACATGTGAAAGCGTAAATCGAGCCTTGTCAACTCGTAGTTTGATAATAACGAAATATAATTTGCTGGTAAATGTTATAATATAAGCAAACGCAAATTCTCCTGCGGTAATATTGATATTTGCCTATTAGCGATCGACACATCCTCATATTCTTCATCTATCATGAGTCCAGGTACATCTTCAAGTATACCGTATTCTCGGTAACATCTTCCTCGATGTACACGGGGAACACATCCTCGATCACAATCGGTATGCGAAGACACATTTTGAAAATTGCAGCGTACAAGTTGAAAGTTGTAAAACGACTGGCACGATTGTGCCTAAGAAAGCTGAGAAAGCAAACAAGCATTCAGAAGAGACACTTGAGAAGATTCTTGAGAAGACAATTCTTATTACTAGACGAAACAGAAACCCGAACTGGATCGAAACTGGACGGAGATATTGTGCAAGCTAATGGACCGGAACTGTAACTAGACCGAAAACTGTTTTTTCATAAATTTGCGTAAGATTAATATGTTATTTTATTGAAAACTAGTAACAATGTACGAGTACAAAAACTGGAACCAAAACCGAAATCGAAAGTTGGGTATAGCCTTGGACCGTAACTATAACGGGATCAAAAGAACAATATCTAAAAAATTTCGTTTTTTTTCTCTATTATGGAAACGTAAAAAACATATTAATAAATTTTATAGATTTCGACCTGTTGAACATGAAGAACATTCATTGAAAATATGGGCAACACGTTATTTCTCAGATCTTATTTTTTACCTTCTCTGTTATTTTTCAATACGAATAAATTACTTCATGTGTGAAGCTTAGTAGGGTTCCTAATATTGTTGAATAAGAATCTAATAAATAAAATGAATTTGAAATGAAGGATTATATCACGATATATGAAGAGGGATAGACGGAAGATATCTGAGAGGCGTCTAGAGAAGTTCTTTCCCACCTTATTGTCGACGTTTATTGCGTTATCCTATAAACATGTGACAGATGAAACCTATTAGCTTCACATGTTTTTTACGTTTCCTTTACCTACTGGGCAAAAACGACCTTTCTTTAGGTATAGGAACAGTCAGAAAACTACGAGTTTATGGTCAGTGACTCAGCCAAAGCTGAATAACAGAAATAAGCCTGAAGAAAGAAGATAAACTGTTTATACATACTTGTTTATGCATATTGTTGTACCGCCGAGTGCAACAAAAATAAAATATTCGTTCCGTTCAAAGGGTTGGAACTCATGAGGAGGGTGCTGCTAGGAAGCCACGGGGGGCGGCAAAGAACACTCTCACTTGGCTTTAATAATTTATTTCCCAAATATCATAATAATTAATATCCCCTTTGTTACAACGTATTGATCATAGTTCATGGATCACGTTTCGTATTTCGCATTCTGCCGCTGGACGTGTAGGGTGATCGCGAAGCACGTAATGTGCCGTTCTTTAATGTAAGAAACTCTCCACTGCTCATGATTAGGCAACCTAAATTATACCACCGCTAATAACGTTATGGGGCATTATGCCCTCAAGATGACCATATATGGTCATCGCTGTCAACTGCACGCGGCTTGAGTTGCTCGTGCAGTTAAAGAATTCGCAGTCTCGCATTTCCGGCGTAACGAGAGCTCGTAGCGAGATCGTTATTAAGCCGAGATGCAAGATGATCGAGGTAGTTATTAAGGTTACAACAATTAATATATTGAAATAAGAATTTTTGTTTTGTAATACATGTGTTTTATTTTTTATGCTGTATAAAATTAAAAGTATTGTAAATAAAGAATATCTTCTTACTTACCCCTTGCTAATTATTGATAAAACAATAAAGAAGACAAATATGATTTTACTATCTAATTAAGCATTATGATATCAAAGATTATTTTATTTATTCATTTTCAGTTTTAATATTATTTTTAATACTTTGTTTTTTTTTTCAAAATCTATAATCTATTATCACAATTGCCATAATCGTTGAAGTTCAGTGTGAAAATTGCAGATAATTAAAAAATTAATCTGTTAACGACAATTAGCAAATTATTTTTTTTGTTTATAAAAATGCATAGTATTTATAAAATGTACACGTGCGATTTGCATCAGTACTCCCCTGTTTCGTCAAGATTAGATCATCGCTATTAGCCCATTGATCCGTGGAGACCTTTAACGTTTGCCATCGCGTTTGAAACCTTCTCAAAAAGATGCGCTTAGGAATAGAACTGTCGGGTTTTGCCTTTGTTTAAACAAGGTATCAAAATCGGTGAAAGAAAACTTTTCACGCGCGAAAATAATACGTGAAAAGGAATAAATTACGAGAATAGATATTAATTTGTACGCGAGGAAGATTTTATTGCACACCGTTCAGGGAAACAGTTTCTATTGACGATGGCGGTGACAATTACCTATCGGAAATCAATGCGCCGGCGACTTTCCGTGAACGATATTTCATAAATGAAAATTAACTGTGTGCGGTAGCGTTAAAATGATTAATGGCAAATAAATTGCTGTTTCTATATTATACAGTATTCCGCAGTTGCGTAAAACTTACTGAAATGAATAATTACCGATTAATTTTTAATTGATGATTTATGATCAATTTTATTAATCAAGACTTTCGTATTATACGGCTTCTAATAAATGACTCATTTTACATGGAGAAATTAGAAAATCAATTTCCCCTGGTAAAAAGAGCTTCCAATTTTCTCGTTCATAATGCCCTTATTATTAATATTAATTGAAAATGTCAGTTACAAAGATTCGCAGATTTTATAGATGATAAAAAGGTATCGTCGAAAGCGATGTCAGATGATCCTACTTTCCTCCTCTGTACCTCCCACGCAATCTACCCTCGCAGGAATAGATGCAAATGCTTACATCTCACTCGTCGAGGGTAAACCTGGGCCAATCGTACGGTCGGAGGGAAATGGCACCGAGAGGATGGCCGAAGCGAGAGAGAGAGAGAGAGAGAGAGAGAGAGAGAGAGAGAGGGTGAGCAAAGGTTTAGAGCAGAGCATAGCAGCTCGCAGGAGCAGGAATATCGATCGATCCGGAGTTGAGTTCGAGGCTCGACAGGTCTCGGTCTCCCGCGGTCTCCCGGTGCGGGGGCGAGAAGGAGAGGGAACAGCGGAACGGGAACGGGGAGAGAGTGTCGAGCAGGGTCGAGCTTTCCGGAGAGGCAAAGAGGGTCGCGTGTAGCGAAAGCTCCCTTATAATCGGACAACCAGACAGGCCGGTCGGTTGCCCGGGCACGGGCCGACATTGCTCTCGCGCTGTTCGATCAGTCTTTTCACGTTTGCTTGCCTCTGTTCGTTCGCCGCTGATCTTCCTTTCTCCTTCCTTCCCCATTCTCATGTTCCTCTTGCTCTTCGTCTTCGTCTTCTTTCTTCCGAGCTCCGATTCTTCCGCTATTACTGCTTCGGATCTCTGCCGCGCTTCGGCCTTGAAATCTGGTGACAGTGCGACTCTGACCTTGGATAACTTCTCTGTCAAGGCTGGCAGGTAGGTCAATGTCGGCGGTCGTCAGCTGATGATCAGGTGATGACCGCCGACGATTTCGCTCTTCAGTATGCTTCAGCATTGTGAACTTATGTGATTTTGGATGACAAAGATACGATGAGTGTCATCCCAGATCGAAACTTATATATTGTAGACTGATTTGCTAACTTTTATATCAGCCGTTGTTTCATTTTAATGTTAGTAAAAGTGATTCTTGTCACAAATCAATCAAAATTTCATTGTAACAAACTTTTCACATTAAAGTCATGAAAGAAAATTTGTAAAATTAAAAATAAATAATTGAGTTTTTTTACATAATACTAAAATTATTATTATAGAGTTAAATGTGTCATACGATATTTACCTAACTATATTTTAACAATTTTAATACAACGTATTTTTAAATAATAAATCCTGTATGCTATTTATTTTTTTGCCGAATAAATTAAACAAAATAAAACAATTTATTTCAAACAGATCGAAGACACATATACATGTAATCAATTGCACAATTGATGAGCGTGCATTATACAATAATAATAGAGCGTGAATAATTAGTGTTTAGCAGTGTGCAGTAAACTTCGATATAGAGACGATGAGAAAAATGAGATGCCTCGTTTGCAAGTCGTTTGTAAACAAAGTGATTGCTTTTTTTTGAATTCTTTACGAGCAAAAGAATTTTTTAAAACAATTTTTTATCTTCAAGTAGATCAATGCAATAAGAAGCATCACTGGAGCAGCACTCACATTTGTAAATGGAATAAAAAATGGATAGAAAGTTTGCTCGCCAAAGAAGAGAATTAACATTTGACTTTGATGGACGCGACTCGGTAGCTATGAAGAAACGAAGAAACAATTAATATCACACGAGTGGAGACCATACGCTTAGAAAATATGGAAGAAACGCCTTCAAGAATACGTCCTTACGTGGACTGGGATGTAAGCAAAGCTCACACATTGATTTGACTACTTTTCGGATCGTATATCGCGCGAACATACGCTGTGTAAAAGCCGCGTTTAAACGACAGTCTCTGTTGAGTGTTATTAAAATGTAATATCCGCATCGATTTTTTTTTCCCTCGTAGAACGAAGACAAGTACTCTGTAGCGAATAGTCAAGTGCCCTTGGAGAGCGGTGAAGACGAACACCCGGAACGCGGAACCTGGACGGGAAAATTCGATTTTCTTTTGTCTCTTCTGGGATATAGCGTAGGCCTCGGAAATGTCTGGAGATTTCCGTATCTTTGCTACTCGAACGGCGGTGGTGCTTTCCTGATACCGTTCACTATGATGCTCGTTATCGCCGGACTGCCTCTTATGTTCATGGAGCTTTCCTTAGGTGATGAAAAAAAGAATTCAATCGAACTCCTTGAGATTCATAAGACTGTTTGCGTTACACAGCATGATTATATGTACCTTCTTTTTTGCTCTGCAGGACAATATGCTAGTCTCGGACCAGTGGCGGTTTACAAGCAGTTTTGTCCGCTGCTTCGTGGCTTAGGATACGGAATGGTCCTCGTTAGCTCCGTCGTCATGCTCTATTACAATTTAATCATCGCCTGGACGCTGTATTACATGTTTGCCTCGGTTGTTGGTATATAATAATAATATCAATACACGCAGGATATTCTATGCGTAATCTAATCTTTTCAATAGCTTCGGTACAACGTAATGTTATTATAAGTTTAATTCATAAAAAAAAGTAATAAAGAAAACAGATGTATTGGGATTTTAACTACGGCTGCCTCAATAAGGTTGCCTCATATTCCAGGTCTATGTTCATACTACATATTCATATTTGAGAGTGTATGAACGTAGACGTGGGATGTCCTTATTGGGGCGGTCATAGTTAAAATCCCAATACAGTCTGCGAACAAAGGACTGCTGAAACGGAAATTATTGTTTTTTCGCAGACTTACTTGATTTCTTCGCACAGGTGGCTGGGAATTGCCCTGGAGCAAATGCGAGAAAGAGTGGAGCACCGAGGATTGCTTCATGCCGGACAAAGCCGAGGCTTGCGCCTCTCGAAACGCTTCTTACTTCAAAGGAAAGTGCTTAAATTCAACTGAAATGACTGCGATGGGCCTGATTATCGAGAATATAACTGGCGTTATCAGAAGACCGCCTGCCGAGGAATACTTTCAGTAATACATGTGCCGTACAGATCGACGTGCTTTTTTCATTGTGTTTTACTCCATGTTTATTATCAGTTTCTATTATTAATTTATTAATCTAACTCTGTCTCTTCATGTAATCCACGTTAGCTTTATCTCGAATTATATCAATGTCGATGAAACAAATCATAATTTTACTTTAAAAATAATTTCTAATATTATGTCAAATTTATAATTTACCGTCTTCAGCTACGGTTACAACAAGCAATTTTAAATGAAAAGTAAAAGACACAGAAATTTTCTTTGCGTCTAGCAATCATGTTTTGGGAATCAGCAGTGGAATCGAGGAAACTGGATCCATTCGACCGTCCATGGCAGCTAACCTTTTCCTGGCGTGGATCATTGTGTTTCTTTGTCTGAGCAAAGGTGTGCAAAGCTCAGGCAAGGTTGTATACTTCACCGCTCTTTTTCCATACGTTGTCCTGGTGCGTCCACAATTTTAACATGCATGATTAACTTTAAGTATTTTAAACAAGTGCGTCACTTCTTCGTAGATCGCCCTTTTTATTCGTGGAATTTTACTTCCCGGTGCTAACGAGGGTGTACTCTTTTATCTTACCCCCGACTGGAGGAGATTGACATCTGCCAAAGTATGGGGAGACGCCGCCGTTCAGATCTTTTTCGCTCTAAGCCCAGCCTGGGGAGGCCTGATCACTTTAAGTTCGTACAACAAGTTCACCAATAACTGCTACAAGGACTCTTTAATCGTGGCGATCAGCAATATTGGGACATCCTTCTTCGCCGGCCTGGTGATCTTCTCGGTAATCGGCTTCCTCGCTCACGAGCTCGACGTTCCGGTGGCGTCGGTAGTTGATGAAGGTGCTGGTTTGGCATTTATTGTTTATCCAGAGGTGATTACTAATGTTGACTCTCTCTCGATCAAATCAATCATGCATTTTTTTTAATACGTTACAACGATATAATCAATCAATTTATATAGATGAACTACATTAAAGTTTGAATATATGTTCGAGAATCACCGATAACGTGCGTCCATGATTATATGCGTAGGTTGTGGCTCGTCTGCCGTTTGCGCCTGTCTGGTCTCTATTGTTCTTCATCATGCTACTCACCTTGGGCCTCGATTCACAGTTTGCTCTCATGGAGACCGTTACTACTGCGATACTCGACGGTATCCCGTCGTTGAGAAATTACAAGATCTGGGTCGTCCTAGGGGCTACGATGGTCGGTTACGCCGGTGGTATCATCTTCACCACCAATGTGAGTTGTGAACAACTTAGTTTTATTGATATAGAATTAATATTTAACGTATTATCGCAACCGTCTGTTTCCCTTCAGGCTGGCATGTACTGGTTGCAACTAATGGATAAATACGCGGCTAACTGGTCTGTCCTGTTGATTGCCATAAGCGAATGCATTCTCGTGGCATGGGTGTACGGTGCGGATCGCTTTTTGGACGACGTCCAACAGATGATTGGGCCCCGAGGTCGTTTATGGAGATTCTTTTGGACATGGATGTGGAAGCTCGTCACGCCCGCGGCTTTGTTCTTCATCCTCTGCTTTAACTGGGTGGAATACGAGCCCCTCAAGTATGGAGCTTACATTTATCCGAAATGGGCGGACGTATTAGGCTGGGTCATCAGTATGCTTCCCGTTTTAGTGATTGTTGGATTAGCTATAGTGAGTTGAAACGTCCTCCTTATTTAAATATTAATAATTAATAATGCTTTGACAAATATGTATTATTATACGTATGGTGACAAATATAGGATCAGCTGAGGAGACGACGTAGGCGGTTACCTTATGATGATGACGATGATGACGATGATGATGATGAAGATGACGATGATGAGGAAGACGATGACGACGACGATGACGATGACGAGCTTGACGATAGGGAGTCTTGCCGAAAAAAAGAGAAAGAAAGGAGCAAGGATAAAAGCAAGAATGTATGGGACCGCGTAAAGATATTGTTGCAGCCAACGTCCAAATGGGGCCCGGCGTCGCAAAGTTCTTTGACACCTTCCGGAACTTTAATGGCTTCCTTAGGTAATGATTCTTTATTAAGTCAAATTAATTTTGAATGTTAAATTATAATCAATATAATAATAAACCGATAAGTGTGGTCTGTGATATAGGTATGAGAAGAAATATTATTAAGTACCAAGATCCGTTTTGATCAAAAAATGGCATTTCTTCTTTTAAACTCTAATGTTTCTTAATATCTTGAAGCAACCCCAGGAACGTACGACTCGATGCGGGATACAATTATCTTGGCGAACGGTCAACCGATTATGGTGCAACCACCCACTGTCATTTCAACTACTCAGAAGCTCCCTGGACCGTCGATCCTTAAGAATTCTAGTAAAACGAATTTGATTACCTCGCAGCAAGTGTGACATAACACATATCCGACGACGAGTCCTTAGAAGAACTACTCTGAAGACGCAATGTGTCCAACGTAAGTTTGTCTTTGCCATGAATAAGCACTCTCATAATGTCGATTGTTCATTATCAACCGCGTTTGCCGCGAGATATTTTATTATCTACTATTTAATTCAATTTGCGAAAAATATTAAATTTTGGATTTTTGTGAATTCGAATTTTATCAAAAGTTATATTGGGCACGATCTTCATGATCAGTTGCGCCTAAGAAATGGAAGAAGGAACTTTTTTATTGACTATACACATACAGTTTATTAGTATTTATAAAAATTATTTTTTATTCTCTTGTAATAAATTAAAAGTGCAATATTTTATTACGACAAGCCATCTGTCAAGTAATTCCTTGACATTAACAGAGGAGCTTAAATAAATCGTTGATATTAACATTTTAATAGCCAAAGAATGTTATAAAATGTTGTGTGTAAAACCGTAGATGTTAAGAGAAGCTGGAAAGGAAGAACAAAAAATAATAGTGTCAGATATCACTATTTTTTTAAAGAACGATGATATATCTTATCTCTATCCTCCAGATATAATGAAGATATCGCACACAAAATGATTGTTTTAACACAATATCCCGAAAAATATTTATCGTTTATTTTTATTGAGAGAAAATATAAATATACACGTAGCTTATGAGTAAAAAAGTTTATAATACATTTAGCAAATAGAATAAAAAAATTAGAGAACGGCAGTGTGAAGAGAGAGAGAAGAGATACACTCGATGTATCTCAATCTCTCGCAGATATTGTAGATATAACTTAGATATAATTATTGTAGATATATCCGATAGATATATCGTCTGAAATATTACAGATATCCCATCTCTGACGACGTGCAAAGGTATTCAGGGAATAAATTAAATATTTTGGATACTCTGAAGAAAATGATAACGAGAAGTAGACAAGGAAAATCGCGAAAAATGTTACACCTATCGAATTTATAAAGAAGGATAGTATAGACTTATTGACGAGTAGTAACGTATAACGGAAGAATCGCGATCCTTAATTTTTATGGAAAGTATTTTTTGGATAATTTTAAGCGATCTAGCAGAGGAATTGTATCTCAGCCTATCAACAATTACATTTAAAAAAAAAAAAAAAGACTACAGATGCCTTGACAACTTTTTCAAGGAAAATTTGACTCCGGATAAGTGAACAGCTTCGCAAATAAAGAGAGTGGCCTTAGTTCTATGAAAGAAATTTGCATATGAAGACATAAATGTTTATATGCCAATTATCCCAAGCTCATTTTTGCTTGGAATGGTCTTTACTCTTTGTCGCGTAAGAAAGAATCAGAAAGTTAGTGTACCAAACTATCGTACTTTCATTTTTAATACGGGATACTTTCGAGTCTCTTATCTCGATGGAATCCTACGAACTAAACGAGTGATAAGTCACTTAATGCCTATAAATTGGCAGTGGACAGATCGGAAATCAAAAACGTTCATTCGTAATTTACAAAATCAAAAAAAAAATGCAAAATATTGGGAATTCCAAGACTTTAGTGGTAGGGACAATAGGGAAATTAAATTAACTCGAAGAAAGTGAGAAAACGCAGGACAATTTTTAAACCATTGCAGCGAATACTCGTCGGGTTGTAGAATCAAATACCGTTACGAACGTACCTCAGATATTAGCGAGCTTGAAGCGAGAAAGCGAGATAAGAGAAACGTATTTTAGTAAGCCGCGTTTTAGGATCGCGGATTTTAAAAGTTAGACTTAACGTTATACTATAAAAGTGCCGTTAGATTATATATATATATATATATATGACTGCTTTCTCCACCTTGGCAAATGTTCCACCAAGCCAGTTAAATGTTCAATAACTTTAATGTTTTCAGAATTATGCGCTAGTTACCTAATATGTGATGCGACTTCCCACACAATGATTGTCAAAGTATACGTATATCTCGTCGTGTAAAATAATGACAATTAATATAATGTTAGTCACGATGCTGGTTCTCACACTGGCCAAGTCAGACGGTTGACTGTCCTACAAATACAAGTAGAATTAATAGCAGTGACGCATTACGAACCATAACGACGAGGCGGTAACGTTGATGGTATCACGATGTTAAATCGAGAGTTATTTGGAGTGAGTCCCACTCCAATTTCCCAGTGAGTTTCACAAAGAAGGTGTGATATTTTGCGCTTAATGTAAAATAATTTTCTTTAAATTTAATTGTAAGAAACAGACAAAGTAAAAGAAGCATTGTTTCGCGTTAGTGCCGAACATTTAACGAGGAATCTAAAAGCAACAAGCCATCGCGTGGTGGTTACGGTTCTAACGACGTTACGAGCAATCAGTAGAGCGAACAGTACAAATTAACGTGTCCCAGTCGCATATGATACGAAAAAGGCACTTCTTTTTAAGAGAAGCCTTTTTCTTTCTAAAAGAACAGTTCTTCCTCAAGAATATTCACGGTACTTAAATTCGCGCGCAAAGAAAAAGTATTTTTTTCCCCCTTCACATATAAATGACGATCGATACGCGCGATCATTATCATTAGTACAAATATTTTCTGCAGAAAGAGCAATTTTATCGTACCGACGTGCTGACGTTTTAACGTAGAACCTGCTAAATGGCGTACAATCAGGACACAATAATGCCTTCAGTAAACATATACAGTATTAGGAGAGAGACGCAGAGTATGGAGAAGGATAGAAATGATTAAATCGTACGTGTACCCTGAATAGTTCAACAAATTAGAACGTATGCGTGTGTTAACGTGTTGTTGCCTAATTTAAATAGATTGAAATAAAAGAAATAGGGGGACTTGAGCCCTCTCAAAATGAAAGTTATTAACAATAGTGCAGAAAAACGATTGTGTGTTAATATATATATGTGAGTTATATGTACAGGGATGAGCAAAAAATATTAGACTAGTAAAAAATCTTGAAAGACAAGACGTTTGAGAAAAAAATGTTTCATACCAAACTCGTATGATCTGTAGAAGAACGAATAATGGTAAAATCAATTTTTCAAGGTAAAAATTACTTTTAAAAATGAAATTTTATGATTTGTTATATAATATAGTTTCTCTAATTATTTTGCACATAAAAGTATTAAGGAATTATTAGGAAATCAATATTTTTACGAGATTTTATACTTCACATTGTGATATATTTCAACACATCTCGTAAACCATTGATTCTCTGATAACTCTGCCTTAATATGCACAAGGCATATAATTAGAAGAATATTACATAAGAAAATGATATAATTTCAGTGTCCTGTTTTCGAGACATTGTATCTCAATTCGATACGTTTTGCTCACCCTGTACATCGTACATGTATAATTAGCATATAATGATATATATGTATAAAGGTATTAAAAGTATCAAATAAATACGCTGTGTTATTATTATATGTACATTACATTGTAAAAAAATATATATCTATGTTACAAGCACATCCACAAATGTACATTATGCATGCGCGCGCATATATGTATAAATTTGTAATGTGTAATAAATGTTTATGATGCGTGTGTAATCAATAAAATGTTGGTATACATGTTTAACAGTGTGCTGTCAGATCTCTATCCTTACGGCCTTCATCACGATTGATTTCTAATACAGTACCTATTTTCATTTCGTACAAACAACATCGCCGACGGGATCGGTAAGGCGTAACACTCGAGACAACAAGATTAATTCTATGATCTTTGGCTTTTCACCGCGTTCCGCTGGGTATTCTACAAGAGAGTTGCGTCGAGAATAAGTCACTTGCCGAAACTATATTTCGTAACCATTAGTTCTTCAAGCGAAACCTACTCTCTGAAAATTGGAATCGAATGCGTTATTCACTGACTGACAATGGACAGTCCGATTGCAGCGCTCTATAACTATATCAATCAGTGAAATATCTACTGTTTTTCAGTATATTGATTCCGGTCATGAGTGTGCCCTCATTCTCTTAATTGGAATCAAGAAGTAAATGTAGTCACTAATGATCACAGTTATAAATAAAGCATTGCAAATCAACAAGATTTCACTAATTCAGGTTTCATGAGTAATCGATTTAATTGCTATAACGGCAATTTAAATTTTTCATTGATCGATCGAGTAGACAAATCTTACTTTTGAATTACAACTCTCGCTCAGACATATCGCCCGTATCTCGACGTGATAAATCTTCTTTCGGACAAGACTTTGTCGACGAGGCGTTAAGTGTCGCTCGATGGTGGTCCGAATATGACTCTGCATCTCGAAACGGCGCCGAGTATCGGTTTCAGGAGTATCAAGACACCGGCGAAGAACAAGGACGCGAATACCAAGTCCCTTCCGGTTTCGGTGCCGGACCACCAATGGGAGTAGGTGCCGTTGATGAGGGTAGCCAGTAAAAGAACGGTCATGCCGATGCCGCCGCAAGCGTGAGCCACCTTGACGAGCACCGGCCTTACTCGCGGATATATCCAGACGGTGTTGTTCGCCAAGACTCCAAAAGCGGCGACCAGCACGGCCAGGATGATCGTCGTTAAACCCAGCTGCGAGTGAGTCGTGGCGAAATGGGATTTATCGTGCCTGAATTTGTTAACGATGATGATGATAAAACCGATCCCGATTATGGTCAGGCCAATCGTATGTAGAATCCAGTGTATCGTCACTCGGTTACGCCTGGGTAGTTTCCAAGAGATATACGCCTCACCGGAGACGCTGAACACAGCTTCGGTGACCAGAAGACCAACCTTCGGAAGTTATTAAATCGTAATACAAATGGGGACAGAAAAATTAAATGGCGCCTTTAGTCATTGCGTTCTGATTGATTAATTGTTGTCATGAAAAGATAATAAAAAGAAACGTCTGTAACAGTACGCTGGCTATAAATTGAACTAATTGTTCGAGTCTTTTTATGGGATATTGCAAGCGGTTTTTTTTTTCTGTACTTACCCCTACGGACATGCAAATCGGATGCCAAGAGAAAAAACTGTAATTCTCAAAGGCAACTACCAGGATATATATCACTGGAGCCACAAGCAGAAAATGGGTCAGTATCGAGAAGCCGATCGTTATGGCGCTCGGCGGTCCTTTATTACCTTCGTTGCTCATATCGAGAAGGGAGCGATGATGTTTCTTTGACACCTAAAGAAATAAAAAGAGACTTTATCGGTAACCAATATGTATATGTACCTAAATGGATTCAAGTAGATCGGCATAAGAGCGCCTTTTTTGATAAGAAGAAATACAAGAATAATATAAATAAACATTTAAGAAAATTTTAAATTAACTGGTATGTAAGAATGGACAAAATAATAATTGTTTAAATTTCTAAAATTTTTCCTGAATTTTTCTCTGCCAAATTTTATTTAGATCATCTTGGCATAACAATGCTGTTTTACTAAATATTTTATTTCGTGTAGAGAAACACAGAAGAAGAAACTCTTTGAAAATCGTTGTAACAGGATTCCAAAAGAATGCAACCCTGCACTATTGAATAAATTTAAAGTTTTACGGATGCGCGCGCTGTCAGTATCTTTTTACGTAATTCGTTGTAATTATTACGAGGCTTCGAATGCACAACGCGTGATTCATCTTTAATTATGCGGCGCGATTTCTCGCGTCTTCGAACGTATCTGTCTACTACTCTTGTTATCTTATTTTGCCGACCAGCTTGATCTTCATCTTTGAACATGCACGAGAAGTGATTAAGTAACGTAGAAATACAAAAAAAAGATAAGTAGCATGAACTCATAAATATGAATGATAATTTTTTTTATGACGCTCTTACGTATAATGTTTTTTATTTCCGCAAAACTATATCTTCCAAGTTATGTTTTTTCAGACATAAATAAACATATCAAATGATTTCTACTGTAACTTGGAATCCGTGTCTTAGAATGCAATTTGAAAATAGTGTTATTATAGTGTTAGTATGAGGGATATAATTAATGATTTGTACGACGTTAAATTAAGTAAAGGAGATAATTGTACACTTGTGCAAAAAAGATTATTACTTCTTACAATATTAGACAAAAATACGCGGTGATCTAACAATTGTCGTCTAAATAAGAAAGATCATGGCATTAGTTAAGCGGTAAAACTTGAGCCCTTGTAACAATTCGTAACCACCGATAAGAAACGAAGGTTGAGTAACAATGCAAAAATGTCACTCGTTCTGCCGTTTATTGCGGAATGTAATAGTGCACTTTCAGTGACCATGCATTCCGATAGTTGTATAAATTTTAAAATTACAACGATAGTTTCGAAAAAAAGTTTTTTTTTTTTAAAGAAACGCTCCGTTAAAATAATTGATTCTTTAATTATTCTTATTTATTATATACATATTAGATAAAAAAAATCGTTTCTTTTTTTGAAAACGAGTCCGGCAAAAATAACAGGAAATTTCTTTAAGTAAAAAAATAGACAAAACTCGTTTGTTATCTTATCTATGAATAGGTCTTTTATGTGATGCATAAAATTTATATCTCTAAATCAGTATCGCTAAAAATAGCAAACATTATCGCAGACACATTCAGTGACTTCAAAATGGTACATACTAATTTTGTGATAACGTACGTATATGATTTCTAATTCATATTATAGCATATTACGAAAAACGTTTATCTCAAAATGATACTTATCAGATATTTACACCTCTCGTCCGGGAAAATAAGCTTCACTTATTGTTTCATATGGCATTTATCGTGAGAGATCTTATTAAAGATGTCACGGTAGGCGTATGCAAGAATACTGTTTTATTCAGACACATTCTTTTGTTTTAAGGCCAATATTTCTTTAATAGAATTCCAAATAATAATTTATTGCGTTTTTTATAATGTTTATTAAAAAAAATATTAAATATTCAAATATTTATATTATAAACTTCTAATTAATTCAATAATTTTACATTAACAAATTTAATTAATTTTATGAAGTAACATATTAATTAATTAACTAATTACTATTGCTGATATAAAATTAAATAAATAACTAATTCTGTTAATCAAAGTCACTTAATATTGAACTAAGAATAAATTGTTATAAATTGACTCGTAATTATAAAAAAATTTCTTTAATTTAATGATCACTCACACCTTGAAAACTTTGACATTCAAGTAATCAAAAAGTACAAAATGTCAAGCATACATTGCGAAATGTTATGTCAATAATACATAAACATAATTAAATCTGTTAATGTAAAATTTTAAATTAATAAACTAATTTTAAAAAATGAAATATTTACAAATATTATATAGAAAATACAATAAATTGTCATTAAAAAAATTCTGTTAAAGAAATGTTGACTTAAAATTGTTAAATAATGTGATCAAAACGAAGCAACGCTTTAAATGTAACCTTCTCTCTCTATCTTTTCCCCAAAACGCAACAATAATAGTAACATTAGGACATTCACCATGATTTTTGACACAATGGCCGCAGACGCGTTTACGCTACAACTTTTACGATTCCTACGAGAAAGTCGTAGAGAGCGAGCACTTGGTTGACTCACCGAAAACACCGTTCGACTGCTACAAGGAAAGTCGTCTCCCACCTTAAAAGAGGAAGCGTCGTCGAAAAAAAAGGCGATACAGGAACCCTCTCTCGAGACTTTCGATCGGCGTGTGGAACAGATAGTCACCGAGCACCAACGCACGCGCGCAATCGTGTTCGTGACACGACTGAGCGCTTGGAATATGGCGATCTAGGCTGTGGATCCATGGATCATTATCGTGGCGTCGCTGGCCGATGAGGAAACATCGCGGTCGGCCGGCCTTGCAGTGTCGGAGCGTATGGTGTTGCCGGATCGTGGCGGCGCGCCACGTTGAAAATCTCTTGCCTGAGAGATCACGACCCTCCACTTCCGGTCCCCTCGGAGCCGAAATTTCCCCGAAACACACCCTGCTGCGTGACTCGTTGCCTGAAATTCTGCGGCGAGGCTACGGCCGGCGTTAAATGGGAAAAACGTGGAAAATCTCGTTCAACCTGGGCCCGAAAAAGAAGCGATTCGACGTTGCGGCCTTGGTGCGAGCGCGGCCGCAACGCACGCATACGCTTCGATCGCGTAAGCGCTCGTAAGGCGCAAGAATGCACGCCCCATAAATTTACGAGGCATCCAGCGCATAATGCAGCCAAAGAAACCGAGAGGGAAATCCGCGCGGGAAACGCTTTATAATTCGTCGTTATCCGACGTATCTCGAAACTTTTTGCACCGTCGAATGAGAGAGAGAGAGAGAGAGAGAGAGAAATCGTTCTTTTCTACGAGCAAATTCGACTACCTACCTTTTTCATGCGAATTATTTATTACATCCGTAAAATTCGATGATTTATTTAGCAATTAAGATGATTTCTCTTTCCTTCTTGCTCCTGGACATTTTCAACTTGTAGCTGGTAATTTATATACACGTAGAAATGACGATCCTGTATACACCTATAGTCTTTCTAAATTTACCGATGTCGCGAGCAATGATTAATTGGAAACACAATTAGAGATCGCCCGATAATGTATTGCTCTCTACGGAATGGAGCGGATGACTCGCGTTTACTGAGAATTAATGCGCTGCAATCTGAATAACGCTCCTCCTCTCTTTTCCTTCGAATTCAAGCAGAACTAATGTGTTTCTCCTTTTAATCTGCCACTTGCTTCTTCTCCTCATATATTATCTTCTCTGCGACTCGCTAGCCGATAAATATTAATGTTTCTTAAATCTGCGCGAGTATTACAGAGACGTCAAGTTTCGACTTGTCCTGTTGCCGTAAACATAATCTCTCGGATCAGAGAACGATTTCTGATGGCATTTCAGAAAAGAATAATTTCTCTTTTCTTCTTTGAGTTGCGATTAGATAGAAAGCTATCTGACAGATTCGAGTGGCGTCACGCGTATCTGCGCACGTGCAACGATGCATGTAGCGATAGTGACAGCTGCGTTGTGTGTTGATCGTTGGTTGTCGTGACAACTGATGACGACAACCCGGCCGAAGTAGCCGCTCTTCGCCGCTCTTCGCGAGACACCGCACGAGACGCCTGACGTGTGATGTAACACTGTGTTTAAAAAACCAAGCGACGAAATGGTGGTCGTCGACAAACGCAGGAATCTCATAGTTTCCACGGCGGGGCACTTCTTCAGCGCGTCCGTGCAACATGACGAGGAGAACCTCGAGGATCGCCAGATTCTCGATCGTTTCCTGGAACAGTCGTCGTGCAGGACTCTATGCGTCAGACCGGTCGATGCCGACCGCGATCAAGTTCATTTAAAATTGAGCACCGAATTGCCCGCTGGTAGAAACACTTTAGTCTTCTTTAAGGTACTGAAACCTCCTTGGGGTAAATGAAAAAAAAAAAAAACCAGTAAACGCTTTGAGTAAATGTAAATAGATGATTGATGTAACGAGTAGAAAAAAAGAGACTAGTCAACAAGACACTCACAGATTTTCCTTTCTCAAAATTTGTCCGATCCACTAAAGTGGTCTTTTATACATTTTTCTCGATTGGTTCGCCGTCATGTCCGCTAACGAGCGTGACTCTTTCTCGATGATGGAAAGCATTTTCTAGAAAGCCACGATTTAACGCGCCGTTTACATTTGCTGATGGTGCGAAAATTCGCGCAGGTGACAGCGGCGGCGGTCACGGAAGAGAACTTTCACGACGTGGTCCAGGTGGCCTCGACCGGCTGTGGGGACGGATCGGTACTAATCGAAGGCCTGCGTCAGGTATGGGCGCCGACCCTTCGTTCGTCCGGTTTAAGTACGTCATGTTTGAAGAAATTGGAGGAGAGGCTGCTCAACTCCGGATTTTCGACTACCGTCGCCGAGGAAGAGGAATTCTGGAAGCGGAAACGAGACGAGGCCAAACGATCGCACGAGAGAGCGAATTGCGAGGAAGCTGCCAAGTTCGTGAAGAACATTAGGATCGAACTCGAGAGCGCCGCGGTGTCAAGGTGCACGTCGTTACCTTCGCTACTCCGTAGTAATTAGGATAGTAATTAGGAAATTGTCGGAGCTGACTGCAAGATTTTGACTCGGCATTCCTGATTCTCACTTCTAGCGCTTCACGCTAGGAACGAGAATCTATCACGAATTGCTCCTTTAATCTCATAATAATTTCGGCTGTCTATAATTTACCCTATAATGGTCCTTTCTGTTTTCCTACATATTTCCATTTCTTTTTAATACAGAGATGGGTTAATCGCTGTGGAGGAAGCTTGCGAAGCTATTTCCGCATTCGTGGACGATCTGTGGAAGTTAGGAGGACCGGCGTATACTGAGGAACGAATGAAATCGTTTCTCGAAGTGATCGGAAACGAAGTAGTCCAGCTGATACAAAGTAATCTCGATGCGGTACGTCGACTGTAGTCTCCAGCTTTAAATTATCCATCGACAAAGTACAATCGAAACGTTTCGAGAGCACTCGTAAATTCCCAAAAAGACTTCGGAATGTCTACAATCGTCCAAAAGTAATTTATGAAAATACTGATGTTTTTTTTTTTGTTAATAAATAAAACTTGACAAATTATTCTTAAGCACCAGAAGATTCGCTTCAACCAAAAATGGCATTCTCTTCGTTTGTGTTTGACATTTTTATCGGTCAATTTTCCACTTACTGTTGTTTAAATAAAACTTGATTTGAGAGAGAGAGAGAGAGAGAATCAATGGAACTTGTCCGATCGTTCGATAATGCTATCGAGCGATCGTTTCTTTATATGCATACGACAATTTATGGAACGTCGTCCGCTAGGTCGACACGACCGACGCTCGTGCAAAGGACGAAATGATCGCACTCGGAGCAACGGTGTGCGAAAAGTGGGCGAACGCCACGCAGGAGTTGACGGAGCTTTTCTGGCCGCATCATTCGCTCCATCCTTGGCGCGGACCGATCTTCGTGCCCGAGAAATGCTCGAAGCTCGGCAGAAGCCTCAGGTAGGCGTTGATGCATACAATGCATAGAATGCATAATAATGTAGCCGCGATCTGCAGGCAGATATCTGAGTTACGTGCGCAGCATCGTCAATTAAGCAGACTTCTGACTCCGAGCGAGAGATCTGTACTTGGTATCGAGAAATTGCTCCAGACGTTCGATGACACGAGAGGTATTTGTCGCTTTGCCTTAGAAATATTTGGTTGCCTGACGAACTGTTAAGTCGTACAAAAAATCATAAAACGGTTTAAAGGGTTGAACAGTTTGGTTTTTCAAAAATTGCAAATATCTCTGAAGCTGAGATCGATAAAAACAGTCTTTATATCCAACAGCTTTTCACGAGTTGTTTAATCTAATAATTGAGATAATTAAAAATAGACACATCAAGAATCAATGAATTATTAAGTAATCTGCGTTAACCTACTACTTGAAACCAATGAATGTTAATAATTACAATTCAGTTGCTCTGGGCGATGATGAACGGGACGATGAATGGAATAGATTAAGACGTAAGATCGAGGAGGGTCTAGTGCCAGCCGAAGAACGCGTTGCTCAAAAGTTAAAGGACCATATTGCCGACGCTGATACGCCTAGTGCTCTAGTAGCCGAATTTGGAAGATACAGCGAGCTGATGAAGAGGGAAGGGCTTAAGAGAGCATTACGCGGAGAACGAGAGTCGCTGCTCGCGGCATATCGTGATCTAATCGGTAGAGCACACTCTTGAACCCTAAAATGGTCTTCATATTTTTGTATTAGCCATAAATATGTCAGGAAAAATTTTATATAAAATAAAACAATTGATATAAAAATAACAAAAAAACTGTAAAAAATTCATGTATTTTTTTTACAGTTATTAAACGATTATTGTTATCAGCGCTGCTAACAAATATCTTTTCTCTTTTGACATTGTAATCAAAGACGTAAGATAGTAGATATTGAGAACGTTAATTTGTAAAATTCATACAAATGTCCTAATCAGTTAATTAAATATTTCCGCAAAATATACGTGGGATTTTAGAGAATCGTTTGGCTGGTCCCGACACGGAATATCTTCTCGATGCTCCTAAAGTACTACAAAAGATTCAAGCTGCTAGATCCGCGGAGGTACGGCTAGAAAGTCTAGATAAATTAGGGAAAGAGTTGCTCGCTGATCTACCGGGATACGAAGAAGTGGCGGCGCGTTTATCGAGCGCGATGAAAGAAGCCGAAGAGAAAAGACGAGATTTGGTTGACTCATGGGTAACTTTTAAAAAATTCTTTGCATATTCTAACGTACAGTTTTAGAGAAATTTATTTTATTAAAGATAAAATAAATTTCTCTAAAATTATTTGAAAATGATAGATTAATGCATTTTTGTTTGCAGGTTAACACCACCAAGGACGACATAGCCAAGAGGGAATTAAGCTTGGGCACCGATTCGGCAGTGGTTGAACTCACCGGCACTAGCATGATGCGAGTGACCTATGATCCCCGATTGATGACTTTAATCAGAGAAGCCAGAGCATTGTCCGGCGAGGGCGTCGAGTTACCGAGGGAGATTAGAGAATTGGTTGACAGAGCCGCGTCTTTAGCCGGACGAGCTAGAGCTCTTCAGCAGGTCGCCACCTTTCACAACACAATTGGTGATCGAATGGTACCCTCTCAGAGGCCTCTTATGTTGACGATAGCTCTCGAATTAGCGCGAGCTGTTCAGGAGCAATCGGGTGTCGTTTGGTCCGATCCTCATCTCGTCGACGTGTACACCGCTAGATTGAAAGAGTTGGTAAGAAAGAATCGTGCCATTATTTATATTAACATTGTAAATGGGTAAAATTTATGGCACATTCTTTGCAATATTCTCTTTGCAGGTAGTAAAGTTTGCTCGGCAAAACTCGGAATTGATCTCGAAGCACTCTACTCTGCGAGATTACGTGTCAAGCTTGTTGAAAGGCGACGCTGTGCACCTTGTCGGAAATCAGAACGTATGGAAGGAGATGTTGACGAGCATGAGGGCGATTGTCGATGCGGTAGATGCGGAATATGGTAACGCGAAAGCTTGGAAGCTGCATTGGGATCGGCAACTCCTAAAGGTGTTGGGTGTAGCATACAGGTATAACTAATAAAACGCTGCGTGTATGTACATGAAGCGATTCTCACTCGTCTGCAATTTGTTTGCGATATTGATGCTTTTATAATAGGTTTTTCACGTAAAACGCATTTCTCACGTTGTTGTGTATCTTGGCCAGAAATGCCTTGCCGTCTTTGTCGAAGAAGCTATCTGAGATTCGAGTGGAGCTCACTTTTCGGGACGGATCCCTACAGTGGAGACCACCGCTCGAGGATATTCGCGCCAAGTTATACTCCGGGATACGCCGATCGCTTTCCATCCCGGTGAACTTTAGAGGCGTCGGAGACGTCGCCGATGCGCACTTTGGCGATTTGGTGCAGAAAAACGCCTATCTATTCAGCGGCGTTTACAAGCAAGTCGAAATCGCTCTAGCCACTCTCGAATTGTTTAGGACCAAGTGGCTGAGTCTAGCAACACCGGCCAATATCGACGTTGGAGTACAGTAAGCTAAAAAATAATATTTTATTTAAGAGATTATTGCAGATGAGAGTATTATTAATTTTTTAACATGGTATATTATACTATATTGGACTGTAATTTTTTTAGATTGAAAGGTAAACCTCCCCAAGAATGGGCAAAAGCTTTTAAGGAGGCGAAACAATGGGCCCAAGAGGTAAGTCCTGTTAGGAAGATAAGTTAAAAAGTCTCAAGTGAAGGGGCAAGAGTTTAAAAATTTCTAAAATAACTTATTGATAAATTTTTGATTACTCTGACGTATATTCTGTTATTTCTTATTTATGAATGTGTAGCTTGTTTTTCGATTTGTCTTCGTATTAAATATTTGTACATCTATAACATGTCTACATAATTATAAAATCATGGAGTGTACGTTTTCGTTGGAATAGGTCGGGAAATTACGCGGTTGCGAGGTAAAAATCTCGTGCATATGCGTCGACACGGCGACGACGAGAAACGATTTGGAGACCGCGTCACGTCATTACTGGGAACGGTTGTGTTCCGATCTGAGAGCGGAAGCGTCCTCGCGACTGGTGGCTATCGTGGACTTCCTGTCCTTCGCGTCCAAGGAGCTCGAACGCAGGCCGCGCGACGTCGAAGAGGTTGGATTAGCTTACGAGGCTCACGCGCGCATCGAGCAACAGTCAGCCGGAATCGCCGAAGAGATGGAAGTCGTCGCCGTGCTTGCTAAAGTTATGGCAGCTTGGACCAGTGAAAAGCTCGATGGTAATGTTCTCGCCGAATAAGATTGCCGTGCAACCTCTCCGACAGGTTCAACCTTTTGTAAATTGCAAATAAACTGAGCTTTCCGTGTTGTTTTTCTGCAGGCGTTAATGCGGCTCACGCCGCTTGGCAGGACTTGGGCGACCGTTTGGAAAAACACAAGTCCGTTATGGCGCGTCTGTTGGAAGACGCTAAAGTTAATCTTCGTCATAGGGCGATAGCGCTAAGGGACGAGAGAGAAAGGTGGCAGGCCAAGTGGTCCACGAGATCGGAGAATCTCACGCTCGATTGGCTGATGTCGATGAAGGAACGTTGGCTCAATCTAAATGGGCAGCTGGATTCCTTGAAAGCGGACTGCAAAAGAATATCTCTGGACCTCGAGAGTGTACTGGACAACGATGACCTTGATCTGTCGCAAGTGGAACGTGAATTAGAAACCGAAGAGTCAAATTACAGGTCTCTTTAACGAAAGATCTTTCTTGTAGAAAGTTTTTCTATTTTTTTTAACTTATGTCTTAACTTATGTGTAAAAAAAAAATATTTTTTTCGTAATCTCGTATCAAACATAATCGCAGATTCCAATCCGAGTTTTTGGAGGAGCTGAAAAATCAAGAGACTGAAGAGTGGGCCGTAGCTAGGAGACGATTACCAAGACTTCACGATTGGCTCGATTCTTGGCAGAATAAGATTCGGTTGCATAACAATTTGGAGGTTGATACCTTTGTCGGTAGAAAGATTAAAGAAGTCAGATCTGCGATCGAATCTATTCAACCGCTTCGGGGAGACGAGATCGCCGACGAGCATTGGACCGAGTTAATTCCTATACTGGGCTTGAAGGTTGAAAATCCACGGAAAATCACTTTGGGCCACTTGCTCGCTTGTACAAAGGCGCTGAAGGAGAACGAGGATCGAATGAAAGTGAGAACACGTAACTTTATGATTGTTAAGAAGAAAAGAGTAATGTACATATTCGATACTTCAGTATTTATGTATAAAAGATATGTCACAACAAGATACATTTCAAGTATTAGTAGTTTTCAGAGTTCTGTAAAAATTACATTTCTTCATTCTCAGGAAATAACGAAACGAGCGATCTCAGAGAGCGGGATTCGACAGGCGTTAATAGACCTAGAGATCTGGGAAAGTACGGCGTCACTTCCGTTGCAAGAGTCAATCGACAGCAAGAATATGAAGATCTTACTCGTCGGAGACTATGGCAGTCTGTTGGCGAAAATAGGTGCTGCTCGTTTATATTTACTGTCATTGGTCGTTTAGGCTTTATCTATTTTATAATCTGTTTGTTTTATTTCATATTTTTGAATCTCTTTGAATAGAGGAATTGAGACTCTTGCTGGAAGGAGCGAAAGGCACATCAGGACACGATAGGTTTGCGTCCAGAGCCGCGCGCTGCGAAGCGTCCCTATCGGAGCTCGAGGAAAGAATTAAGGCACTTAGCAGCGTGCAAAGGAAGTGGCTCTACTTGGATCCGGTCTACGGAAGTGGAGCGGCTCCCAGTGACTCCGGGAGATGGTCTAGGGCTGACAAGGAATTTAGGTTTGTTCAAATATATCAATCCGATTTAATTCATTTACGTTGTTTTGATATTTCTTTTTTTACTCATATCCTACAATAAAATATTAATTTGCCTGTGTGAAAACTTTTAGACACCTCATAGGAGAAGTATCCCGAGATCCCAGAGTGCCATCCTTGAGACAACTTCCATTGCCAGCTTTAACAAGTTTAAAAGATCTATTAGACAGATGTCAGAAATCCCTGGACGAATTTTTGGAGGTGAAATTTAACACAAAAAAGATAGTTGCATTTTATAAAAAAAAAAATATTTTATATTCCTGTTAGCTAAAATAACGATAGAAATCTTGATTGCAGGAGAAACGAGCGGCTTACCCAAGATTATATTTTCTTAGCGATGAGGATCTTCTAGAACTGGTATCGGGTAGTGGAAGAGGCTTGGAAGCGCATTTGCCAAAGTTGTATCATGGCGTTGGTTCAGTAGTAAAGGAGAATAATTCATTAACGGCGATCGCGTCGCCCGAGGGAGAGATATTAAAGTTACCAGAAGCTATCGATCTCACGGAACCTTTACCGCGGTGGCTAGATAATCTCGAAAAGGGAATGAGAAACGCTCTCCGTCAGAATTTGGAAAAGTGTTTAAATGATTCAGCGCCCGATCCGTCCGTTTATCCCACGCAAATATTACTACTGTCGGAAAGAATAGGATTTACCGAGCGTTGCGAACGCGCTCTAAAGGAAGGCCGCACGTCTCTGCAGAAGCTTGTCGAATATTTGGAAACGCAGAGGGCAAGGTACAGAGGACTGGAGGATGCCGGTGACAAGCTGACCGCGCTGAAAGCGCGCGGGCTTCTTCTGGACACCGTTTATCATCTGCAAGTGGCCCGAACATTGTTGAGAACCGTGGTAACGGGCGAGAACGCTGACTGGGCGTGGTATAAACAACTGAGGAGCTACAAAACTGTGAGTTTTAGTCAAACAAAATACATTCTTCCTTTGATGATTAATCAAGTGATGTAATTTTTTTTTCAACACATTCCATCTTTGAGTAATAAATGTTCTACACAAGAAACATTTTGTATGGTACCTTGAAGAATACATATTGTATTACTACATTACATTATCATATTTTAAAGAATCAAGGAACGTATGTGGTACGATGCGCCGGTGCAGAGTTACCATATCGCTTCGAGTACCAAGGAGCATCCATCGGCCTGGTGAGAACTCCCCTGACGGAGAAGTGCTTTTTAGCTCTCACGCAAGCTATGAAGCTTGGATTGGGTGGAAGCCCGACCGGTCCCGCTGGAACCGGGAAGACTGAGAGTGTTAAAGCTCTAGCATCTGTTCTGGGTAGACTAGTTCTCGTTTTTAATTGCGACGAAGGTAAGAAGTCTATTTCTCAATTGTTGCAGCGAAAAATTGTCACATTAAAGTAGGTGAGAGGTGTAGGACGTGAAATAACATGTTTGTTGCGAATTACAGGAATGGACACCGGCAGTATGAAGCGTATCTTGGGTGGCTTGGCGCAAGCTGGCGCTTGGGGTTGCTTCGACGAATTCAATCGTCTCGAGGAGGACACTCTGAGCGCGGTATCGATGTTGGTCAGACCGCTTCAAGAGGCGCTACGAAACGGCTCATCCGAGATCCTGCTGGACGATCAAAAGATCAAGCTGGATCCTCACTGTTGCATCTTCATCACGATGAATCCAGCTGGGAGCGAGTACGGCGGCAGGCGAAAGCTACCGGATTCCTTGGCGCGTCTCTTCAGGCCTATCAGCATGGCGCATCCGGATAAAACAGACATTGTCAGGACTCTGCTGGAGTGCGCCGGTTTCCTAGAGGCGGCCACCCTCGGCAAACGGCTCGTGGAGGCTCTCGACATTGCCGGGACCATGCTTTCCGAGCAGCCGCATTATGATTGGGGACTGAGAGCGCTTAAATCTGTGCTCGATGATCTGCGTCCGATTGCCGGCGCCGATGAGACCACCAGGTATATTCGCATTAGACATAAGATTAAGACTAGTTTATCTCGTGCCGTAGTTGATGCGATATCTTAACAATTAAGGTCAAAATGTCTTATTCGATATCTTATTCGAAACGAGTACAAGTAATATTGCATTTAATTGTTAACATATGCGCATCAATTACAACGCTTAACTTTTATTTGCTTTCATATTAATTTATTGTTTTGAAAGAGTCCTTTAATTATTTATTTCAAAATATAATACAAGCTTGATCTAACATATTGTTACGCCCGGTATAGGCGTGTATTATGTTATAAACGTCTTTTGTCTATTAGTGGCGATGTTCGTGTTGTTGAAGTCTGAAGCCTTGTTTTGATGACAGACGTGTAGAATAAACGTTGGAGTTTTTCAAAGATTCTGCTTTATTATTTATCGCACGCGAGTGCCTTTTGTGTGAGAGCGCGCGAGAGTGTTTGTGTAACCGACGGACGTAACAATATCAATACTAAAGACTTTTTGATTACAATTTTGAAAGTCATGATCAAAAGATTAAGAGTCGGCAATACTGTCAGACATCTCAAGTTATGATTAATATGCAGAAGTGAGAGTCTTTGATAAGTTTTCTTAGTGATAAGAGACGCGTCCTTGAATTTGCCCTTATATAAAAAACTCCTTATATATTTTTTAATACATAAAAAACATCACAGAATGTAATCGGCTCATGTTTTTAGTTCATAAATATCAGAGTTCTTATCTGATACACTTGATAAATCATCGTCTTTTCTTGTGTTGTTTTTATTCTGTTAATACATATGAATCCATTGATAAAAAAAAAACAATTCATACTTAATGATAGATTTCTGTACAAATATCGCTTATCTGCGATAAGAGCTGCTTCTATTTCGATTACGTATAATTTAGATAAATATATGTGAGCAAGATTAAGAAAAATTTTGTTTTGTCGAATAATGAAACAATTTTATTATTTTTTGGTAGGCTTCTCGTTTCGATCAGAGCATCAACTCTTCCAAAACTGACGGAAGCAGATATGACGAAATTCCTGTCGTTGCTGGATGATCTCTTTCCGAAGGCTAACCTTCCCTTATCGGTTTCCACTGAAAGCGAAGATTTGGTCGTCGCGTTGTTAAAGATCTGTGAAACGCGAGGATTGACGAAAGAGATTGCCAACAGATGCGTTCAGTTGAACGACCTGTTGAAGAGTAGAACCGGTGTCGCCATAGTCGGTCCACCGGGTAGCGGAAAAACGTCGATCAGATCGTGTTTGGCTGACGCGATGGCGAAAATCGGCGAACCCGTTCAGCAGATTATCGTTTATCCTGGCGCAATACCAAAGAGCAGATTGTTAGGTCACGTGAATCCGCGAACGAGGTAGAGTACATAGAACATGATTCTTTTCACGCATTAGATGATAAAATTGTACAAATATCCACGCATGAATAGAGAATGGAAGGATGGTGTCCTGTCGAGTGTGGTAGCATCAGCTGGGAATTCTGCGATCTGGATCATCTTCAATGGGGATGTAGAACCGGAATGGGCAGAGGCGTTGAATTCAGCCCTAGATGATAATCGATTGCTAACGTTACCCAATGGAATAGGAATTAAGCTTGGTAACAATACAAGGTATAAATATAATTCATTATATATCTACATGTATAATGACATTTGTATTGCATAGTGACGAAATCTGCCAAGTCCTCTAATCATATATTCCAAATTAAATGAGTTTTTAAACTTCACACTTTGACGGCATTTAACTATTATACTTGCACGTTGCACAAGGTTCATCTTCGAGACCCACAAACTCGCCGGTGCCAGTCCAGCGACAGTATCCCGTTTGGGCGTTTTGCATCTTGGCTCAACAAAACCGACGTCCTTATTGGTACCGTGGCGCTTAGAACAACTTTCGTCAACCGCTGCAGAGATCGCAAATACTCATTTATGTTCATGCATTGACGAAACTCTGAAGATAAACGTTGACACTTCGTCCGCATCCGGTTTGATAACCGCCACGCTGTGTCATCTTCAAAAAGCGGAGACATTTGCTCAGGCTACTCAGGCTCTTCTGATCTCGTTATGTGGTCAAGTGAAAGATGCACGATCCAAAGATGATTTGGCGAAATTCATTTATGGATCAACCGAAAGTTGGTAAGTGCTCTAAGCGGAATTAATCTTCTCGAGTTCTTAAAACAATAGACTAGATCATTGTCGCGTCGAATTTTTTATTTATAAAATTATTTTTTAGGTGTCCCGATCCACAGAAGCCAAGCGCGGTTATCTACGATCCCGAAACGGATCGATTGGTGCCGTTCAGCGATACGTACGAATCTATTGATACCGATTACGGGCCCATCTCGATTTCTGGTACTGTTACAAATTCTTACGCATTCCATATGAAAGAAGCCCACCTAATTGTATTCATTTTTTAAAATCTGAAGAAATTAATTTTTTCAATACTATTAAATTTTCTCACTAAAATTAACGTTTTTATCTGAAAGTATGGAAAACATCCTAAAAAAATTGTTTTTAAAAATATTTTAATTTTACCTATACAGATGTTAAAAAAAATTTCTTTTTTTAATTTAAACGATAGTCTTCAATATCTTTGATGCAAGGCATATAACCCTTATTTTTTTTTATCCTTATACAATATGTCCACTAACATGTTTTCATTATTATTTAAAAAATTCCAAACAGTTTATATTTACGTGGGCCCCTTTCGCGTGGAATGCCCCATGTTCTAAATCATATTTTAGAAGAGATATCGAACCTACTTCTGTACTTTATTGCAGATCGCATCAAGAAAGCATTAGCGGCTATTTTACCCTGGATAGAGGAGGGCCATCCGATCATGATTCGTGGACTCGAAGCTTGCGGTAAAAACGCTTTAATCGACATTGCATTGGCGAGAATAAAAAATCAGGATACCACGACTGTGATACGAGGCTCCTCGCTTTACGGTCCTGACGATCTCGTGAATCGTTTGAAGAAAGCCTGCTTACGTTTGGACTCTTCTTCGCAGGGTAGAACGTACAAGCCGAGAAACGGATCTCGAGTGCTTCTTATCTTGGAAGATATGCATCTCGCAGCTAAAGACTTACAGGTATAATTCAAACGATATAATCTATTTTAATCTTTTGATCTAGTAATTTAGATAGCGTAATTGTCTATGATAATAACTTCAGCACGTAAAAGATAATGGCGTATTGACCCATATTCTCAACTTAATTTTATCAATAAAAGTGCTTTTAAGTAGACGGTTTACATTACATCTATTATAGAATCTCAGAAAGAAATGTACACATTTATCGATAAAAGAGAGTTAAGAATATGAGCCAATGTTTTTAAGACTTCTTTTTTAAACTGTTGTAATTGTAGGTTTAATAGGATTATTGAGTCTGAAAATAATATAAATTTCTTTATAAAATAATAGTAATTCAAAGAAAGTTTTCAATGAGAAAGGATTGTAATAAAAGATTAACGAGGTTTAAATTGTCTTTAGGAATTGGTGAGAGAATTGCTTCAAGAAGAAGGTTTTCTCGAGGAAGATCTCGAATTTTCTAAAATATCTTTGACGATCATATGCACTGCCGATGTAACTACTCGATTACACCCAAGACTCGAAGCTTTATTTGCAACTTATTATCTGGAGTAAGTAAATTCTTTAAAAAGAAAGATTAAAATAAAATTAAAAAATATCCATTATTTAAAATTAAATACCCAATAATACATAAATTTGATCTACTAAATTTTCAAAAATCTTTGAAAAATTAAAAATTAGAAATTCATAATTTACTAAAGTAAGTTTTAATTATATTAAAATTACATTTAATTCCTTTTAATTCGTGCGTTCTTAAAAAAACTAAAAATAAATTCGAACAAGAGGTTAAGATTTTAGATTAAATTTATCTGTGATAGATATCCAAGTCAAAAGGATGTCGCAGCCATTCTTGAACTTCATCTAAGGACTGCTTTAAAACAAGTTGACTTTGTTATGGCGGAGTCATGGATCGCTCGAATGAAGCCTAGTATTCTGGACGCTTTTCGATCTGTAAGTTCTGCCCAGGAATCATCTTTCAACTGGACTCTTAAGGATATTGTTACGTGGGCAAAGCTTTTAAAGTATTATCCTATTCCTGAAAATGAAACATACATCACTCGTTACTTGTTAAACATTGGACAACGTCTATTTCGTGCAAGGTATGTTAATTTAAAATTACAATATTTTACAAGCGAAATTATTCACTTAAAAATATATTACTATATGTATTTCTAAAGAAGCTAGATTTAACCCTTAAACAGATTTTTTAGTCTGGGAGACTTTTTCAACTTTGAGAAGCTATAACTTTGGTTTCAATCAATATTTTTCAACAACTTTTTTTGCAAAGTTCAGTATCTCATAAATGTGACTGTACAAACGGCATTGGCAAAAAATGTTTTATTGTGAAGTTATAAAAAAAAAACCATTAGACAAAAATAAAAAATTGATCAAAAATCTACTTTTTTTTTTAAAAAAGCACATTTTTGCAGTCAAAAACTTTTAAAGACTTAAAAATACGGCGTTTTAAAGCTAAAGAATCATACTTTCCAAAAAAAAGAAAGGAATTATGGCATTGTCATTCTTTTTAAAATATATAATTATGTAACAAGAAGAATATGAGATATTTTTGTGTGTCTAAAAATTCACTTCTTTTTAAAAATTATTAGACTTATTATTAGACTCCGCATTATGTGCACGCCGTTTCTGTTAAATGCCCCACTCAGGTTGTTGACCGTGGACGGTCCCGAAAGAGAGGCGGCACGCCGCACGTCGTCTGGGCCGACCTCCCCACTCTCCTCGGTCGGCTCGGTCATTCACCTACGCACGTGCACCTCGTCAGCTACATGTGCCTCGAGTAGGTGAATGACCGAGCGATCGAGGAGAGTGGGGAGGTCGGCCCAGACGGTGAGCGGCGTGCTGCCTATCTTACGGGAATAAAAACGCCTTTCCTGTTTTCGGTTCCAAAAAAACACCATTTCCTATTTTTGGCGAAAAAAACACCAGTTTCTGTTTCCGACGAAAAAAACGCCACTTTCTGTTTCTTGTTTCCGTGTTATGTAGTGTGCTACGTGTGCTACATGGAACCTCTCAGAATCACTTGTGCGTTTAAGGGTTAACTAAAAAAATTGTGCGTTTAAGGGTTAACTAAAAAAATTGAAATCTTATTTAAATATTTTTTTGCAAATAATTATATCACTTTATTTATCAATTTAGATTAACTCCCAAGGCATTAACGCGGTGGGAATCTTTGTTAATCTCGAAAGATTCCGAGGTAAAAGATTTCAACAATGATATATATGCGTGGAAGAGCGCGAACACTGGGCTGTATCCTTTGAGTGAAGAGCAGTGGCGAGAAGAGATAATCAACGCAGCGGCTAGATGCGACAGAGAAGGGCAACCAGTGCAGGCATCGATCTCATCTTATCTTTTGGAAATCGTAGCTGGTATGTGTAGTCTGATTAAATTAGTGGACGAGAAAAGAATTGACATTTATCGCAACAATGTTAAATATTTTCACTAGGATTGAGTTGGGCCATTGGGTGCGATTTCCGTGGTATAATTCTCGTTGGACGACCGGGAGCGAGCAGAAGATCAGCGGTTAAACTGGTTGCAACCTTTTCTTCCCTACAACTGATCGACTCAGGACCTGGTACCGTAAGATGAGCTATAAACTGTGAAAACACAATCTACTCATTATATCTTGTCTCTCGGAATCTCATCATATTCGTCAATTGGTTCTTAGAACGCGGTAAAGCGGCAATAAAGAGTGCCGTGCAATCAGCCGGCATCGAGAATCAACCGACCTTGCTCTTGTTGGAGGAACATCATGCCAGGGAGGAGAGCTTAGCCGTGATGGTGAGCGCCATAGTATCTAAAGGAGAAGTTCCAGGTCTTTACACGGCGGAGGAGCTTGACGCGCTCGTCGCACCGCTCGCCGATCTGGCCAGAAGGGAAGATTTTCAAGGAACGCTGGAACAATATTTGTATCATCGTATGTGTATAATACTCAAAATCTTGTTTGATGCTGGATAAGTAAATTCATAGCAGACTGTTGTTTTTTAATATTTATAAATCTTGCATTCAAGGGTCTCGATAATTCATGACTGATTAATTTCATAGGCTTACGCAAGTATCTCCGAATAGCGATGATCTTGGATTCAGAAGAGATCGAATCATCGTCGCTGCTGCGTCTCGGCATCCTTCGACATTGCGCGCTACTCGGATCTGGGCCTGGTGGTCCCGATGAATGGTGGTCCAGAGAAAGCTTACTAACCAAAATGGCAATTCAGGAGGGTACTTTGCAACTGGACGAACTGGAGGAGCTACCCCAAAGCGCAAAGGTCATAATCGGAGCACATCTTCAGGCACCACGTAATCAAAGGACACCGGCGCGGTTTCTCGCTCTGGTGCACATCTGGAGACATCTCCGTGACACGTGGAGCAAGGAGGTCGAAGGAAAGTTGGGATCTTTCGAAGCCGGTATTAGTAAGCTAAGAGAAGCCGGCGAGCAAATAGCTAAGTTGGAGGACGAGGTGTCCAGGCAACGCCAGGAACTTGAGGTCCGTGTAACGCAATAATTTTACTCTGAAATTGCAAATCTCTGTGTTTTACAACACGCTACAATTGTGTAAAATCCTGCTTAAAGGTGCAAAAGGGGAGAGCTAATGCAGCCCTTGAACAAATCACCGCCACAATGAGAGGCGCAACTAATCAAAGGGGAGAAATGACAACTTTAAAAGCCAGCACGGAGCGAGAGAGCATCGAACTCGCGCGGCGTAAGGTAATATCGTTTTTCTCTCTTGTTATCATTACATCGATACAAGGAGTTAAAGTGTGAAGATCACAGAGATCACTCAACGTGATGTGTTTGCATCGATTTGAGACACGTGCATAAATAACGATACATATATCAATCTTGCGTTTGCACAGGCGGACATAGAAAGTGAACTAGGGAAGGTCGAGCCTCTGGTGTCGCAAGCTGCTCAAGCGGTGGCGGGTATAAGTGCCGATGCATTGGCCGAAGTTCGATCCTTGAGAGCACCACCGGCGCCGGTGAGGGATGTGCTCGAGGGTGTTCTTCGGCTGATGGGTATAAAGGACACGTCTTGGAACAGCATGAAGACCTTCCTCGCTAAACGAGGTATCAAGGACGAAATTAGGTGAGCGACAGTTGATTCGTCTATCTACCTAATTCAAATTGTATTTTAGTAAATTAATTACTTGATTAATTTTAGGACAAACTAAAATTCTTTACTCCTCTTTACTTTTTTTCATAATTTAATGCAGAAATTGGGACGCGAGACGTAGTACGCCCGCGAGTTTAGAGGCAGTTGCCAAACTGGTGAAGGAACGTCCGGATAGCTTCGAAGAGAAAACCGCGAAGAGAGCCTCGGTAGCGGCCGCACCGCTAGCCGCTTGGGTACTCGCGAATCTTCAATACGGTCAAATATTGGAGCAAGTCGCCCCTCTCGAACGAGAACAACGTCAATTAGCAGAGTATGCTTTTTTTAATTTTTTGAATGCAAAAATTCTTCAATTTTTTTCATATTTATCTTTCTATTTTGCATTTTATTTTTGTCATCAATTTTCTTTCATTTTCTTGCAAAATTTCGAATGTTCACGAATCACTTGTTACATTTGGTTGTTTTGTTATTTGGTTCTTTAATTTTTTATAATCTAAGACGATTGGCGGCGGCTGAGGCACAGTTGGGCCAGTTAACAACGGGATTAAATACGGTGGAGAGCCGTGTGGCGCAGCTTCAGAAGGAACTTGCCGAGCACACGAGGAGTGCCGCTGAATTGCAACTGAAAACCGAATCTACCGAGGCCAGTCTTTCGACGGCGCGTGCCTTGTTGCAGAAGCTCGATACCGAACATCGCGACTGGCAAACACAATTCCAGGAGTTGACTGGTAGAAAAGAACGATTGGACGTTGAGGCAGCTAATGCGGCGGCTCTACTCGTATATCAGGTAATCGATCTTTCTATTTAGAGATGTTTAATGTAAAAAAAAGGAGACTTCATATTTCAGAATTTTGTCGGAATTAATTTGATTTTCCTATTACATATTCTATGTTTTTATTAATCTAAAAATATTTGAATAAACATAATTAATTGATAATAATGGTAAATAATCACAATTAATTTGATTCTTAAAGAATTAATGACTTTCGACGCTTGGATTGTGCACAGGATCCCGAGAGAGATGACAATTGGAAGAAATCAGCGATCAAGTTACTGGTAACTGAACGGGAGAGATTATTGTGGAGAGCACAGGGTTTGCCAGCAGACACGAGCAGCTTGGTCGCGGCCTCTCGTGTACTGAAAGGACCCCTGGTGCCTATTTTCCTTGATCCCTCGGGAGTAGCTGTCAGCTGGATCAAGCGTAATTTTGGCACCAAACTTGAGATAACCCAGCCTGAAAATTCTAAATTTTTGACGGCTCTGGAGCTTGCTGTGCGTTTCGGGAAACCTCTATTGATCGAAGAACTGGTCAAGTTTCCGTCGATATTATTACCCATGCTTCGTCGGAGACCACTCAGATTGGGCGATCGCATTCTGCCGGCACAGGAAGGCTTTCAACTCTTCCTGGCCACTAGGAAGGATCGGTTGGAAGATATTCCGAAAGAAGCTGACGCTGTGCTCTGCGAAATAACGCTCGGCGCCGGCATAAAAAGCTTGGCGGAGAGATTTGTGGAGAAGGTATGAAAAGATATAAATAAATATGACATTTCTGTCTGATTTTTCTTTGCGTTCAAACGACTAACGATACTGTCCCATCAGCTTCTATTAAACGAAACGCCGGAGCTCGAGGCGCAGAGAAGAGAAGCCTTAGAAAGGGAAGAAAGATTGTCCGGAGAACGGGACGCGGCTAGACTGGATATGTTGAGCCAATTAGCTACAGCCAGAGGCCAAGATCTCTTACAAGAATCCCAAGAACAAGGAGGCCTCTTGTCTTCGTTGGAAGCAACGCAGGCCAAGGCGAAGGAGATAGCGATCGCACTCGAAGAAAGCAGACAAAGTTTGAACGAAGTCTCAAGGTACTCTTTTGAAAATTTTAACACTATTTCTATACTAGAAACATAAATGTTGATAAAATCAACGATAATTTTGATCCTGAAGATAATACTGTTCTTGTCCCTTTTTCTTTAAGGCGTGCCGAAGATCACGAAAAGTACGCGCAGTTCGCCGCTAATGTTTACGAGACTATCAAAGGGTTGACACTTCTCAGTTCTTTGTACGTCGTCTCTACCGAAGCTTACACCGATATCTGCTTGAAAGCGGTGCAAAACGACGTTTCTTTCACGAATGAAGACAAAGAAAAGAGGGAACCGGGAGATCTAATCGAGAAACGGTATGCGCGTGCCTATTCCGATCGTAAAGTGATAAATACGAGATCAACATGCAGTTTGTTACGTCAGGTTGATCACGCTGACGTTCCATCATTGCGCGAAGGCAGTCTACAGGAAGCATAGACTTCCACTGGCGTTGCACATGGCGCTATCGTTAAATCCAGTGTCGGATATCGAGAGAAATCTCTTGTTCGACGGCGGCACGATTGGCAACGCCGATAATTCCGACTTCGAGTTACCCGAATGGATACCGGACGAACGACGCGAAGCCGTGCAAGCCTTAGGTTCTTCTCTACCCAATGTACGTACCCGAGATCGATATCTTCATTAAATATCTAAAATCTCTGTTAAATTGATTTCGATTGATTGATACTTTCCATGAATAGTTGAAATTCTCAACAGATTTTACATTTTGCTGATATCGATATTTTCTCTTTAAAGGTAGCGGCTAGGATGAAATCTTCGTGGCTGAACAATATTTCTGATATTTATGCGGACAACGGACTCAGCGCTTTTCAAAAAGTTTTGGTTGTGAAGGCTCTACGACCTGATTACTTGCACACCGCTCTTTCCAAATTAGCTGCAAAACAATTGGGCAAGTGTCAGATTGTATGACAGAATTATTTCGCGTATAATTTCAACGTTATTGTAATTTCAAAATATCGACACTTGAAAAATATCACAAACGATTTACATTTAAAAACAATTTGAATGTTGCGCACGAATAGAATCTGTCAATGTTTTTACTTCAGGCATGAATGCGAATATATTGTACTTTAAACAATTAACACTATGTTTATTTTGATATTCTATCTAAAATTTTCTATTTGCTGAATTTCGTTTTACACGATCGATTTTTCAAGCAAATTTAATCTTCAAATCTCTTTACGAAAGGTGTGAAAGATCTGGCACCGCCTCTATGGTCCTTGAGCACGATCGCCCAAGAAAAGGGGTCTTATCCCGTGCTGTTGTTCTTATCGCCGGGTACGGATCCCGGTCCCGAGCTCAGTGTACTAGCGGAGAAACATACTTCCGCTGGATTTACGGAAGTTTCTCTAGGCCAAGGACACGTCACTCAAGCCGAATGGGCATTGGAAGCCGCGTGCAGGTAGAGGATCTCTAACTTTCAAATATATCTTTGCGAATATATATAATGTTACGAATAAAAAAACTATAAAATACTTTATCTTGCCACTTTTAAGTAGAATTTTATAGAATTTTAGAATTAAAGTAGAATTTTAATTAAAAGTATACACTCTTGTCGTATACAAAGTTTATGTTTATTATAACTTTGCAGGAACGGTGGTTGGATATTGTTGAGCAACTTACAGCTTGCTTTAAATTGGCTGCCGCGATTGGAAAGTTTACTTCGCTCACCGATGTGTACCACAAACAAGAATTCCTCCACGAAGATTTGGCTGAGTACCGAGGAGTGTTCCGGATTCTATCCGGGATTAGCGGGGCTCTGTTTGAAATTGGCGTACGAGCCGCCCGAAGGCGTCAGGAGGAACGTGAGAAAATCGCTTCAGCAGCTGCGACAGTCGCAACGTAACGACGACAGTGTCGCGTCTACTACATTGGTACTCGCCTGGTTACACGCGACGCTTCAAGAACGGCGAAATTTCGTTCCTCAAGGCTGGATTAGACCGTACGAGTGGAACGAGTCGGATCTCGAGGCTGCCTACGAGCTGGTGGTAAAGGATGCGGCGAAAGACAAACGATCGCAGCAAGGTATACGAAACGTAAAATGTACGAGTAATTTTAACATTTTATATATATATATATATATTTTTTTTTTTTTTGTATGGAAAGGAGACTGGCAGATTGGCAGAGGTTTACTCGACGTTGCGGTTTACGGCGGCCGGCTTCAGGACGAGTATGACGCAAGGGCGTTGCGCTCGATGATACGCAACGCGTGGTCCAGAGACATTTTCGAGGGACGCCGCAAGCTGGGAGACGCGTTGAAAGTGACCGACATGACGATGGGCGATCCGATCAAGTTATTGGAGAATTTGAACGACGTCGATTCGCCGAAAGACTACTTCGGACTTCCTGCTAATGCTCATAGGGCGTGGGAAAGGGCTGCCGCGGAAAAAGCCCTGACGTATCTCAAAGGTATCTTCGAAGCTTAGATCAACCGAATAGTGAGATTTTATTATATCAAATCGTCGACGCTAACTAATACCTTTGGATTATTCTCAAGGTATCTTGATGAAGCCTTTCAGCAACGTCGAAGGAAACGCCAATCAATTAGACAAGTCGAAAGTTCAACAGGATTTAAAGGAAGTTATGGAACGACAGTGCTCCTTGACGTTCACAGGTGACGCAGGTACCATGAACGAGGGAAAGGGGAATCCTTTACAGGACTTTTTCATCGACGAGATCGATCTTACGAAAAAGTTATTGCACGTTATACGAGCGGACATGGACGCGTCGTCTTTCGAAAATAACGAGGTGAGGCAGATTTCAATTTTAAGAAACTGCGCTTCTATATGATTACTTTAGTACAACGTTGTATAATTGTAATTGTAATTATACATCAAGACCCCCAAGCATTGGCTCGCGGAATGGCGAACGGGCCCGAGGAATGCCATTCAATTCACAAAGGCGCTTTTGTCTAAATACGAGGCGCTAAAATCTTCAGCGGTAAACGTACCCCGTCGAGTCGATCTGTCCCAACTGTCTCGACCACAAGCTCTTCTAACCGCTTTGAAGCAACACACCGCGCGAGAACTCGGTCATGCGTTGGAAACACTTCATCTCCGTGCCAATTGGACCGAGAATCGTACGAACAAAGAGTGGAAGGTATCGCTCCAGCTCGAAGGTTTACTCGTATCAGGTAAGCAAGATTAATTATCAGACTCAACACGGTTTAATTAACAGTGTTGAGTTTTCACATTTATCAAGAGACGAGCTGAACTTTCCGCGACTCACGTCCACGTAATTAATTAACGAGAACCATATTTCAGAATTTTAAAAAATTTTTGAATATAAAAAAAAAGAATATCGTTGGATAAAAGAAAAGCGCAATTATACGCAATGTCTTGCTTACAGGAGCCTCGATCGAGGAAGGTGTCTTAAAAGATCTGGACGTAAATTCGGCAGCGGTCGCAGTCGCTCCGACGTGCCGAGTGGCGTTTATGCCGGAGGAATACACGGACGGTAAATCCAACGACGACAGTCTTTACGCTCTCGAAGATACGTATCGGCAAGATTATCTAAACATACCGGTTTATACAAGTGCTCAACGAGAATCGCTAATTTGTTCGTTACCAATCACGTGCCCGCGAGAAGAATGCGACGCGTGGTTACGCCGTGGCGTCATCCTGTATCTGAGATAAGTAGCTTTCGTAATTGTCCCCGATTAAAATGATGAAGATGAAGATGCACGATTTGCAAGTAGCACCAGACCAATTAAATCAGACCTTTAACAGGCATAAACAGTTCTTAATTACTGTTAAATGTAAATGTTAGCTAAATAAGAATATTTTATTCACATTTTGTATACTCACATTTAATCTTGATAAGAAACGTAGGTTCCTAAAAGGCGTTTTAAACTTTTCATTTATTTCTTCATAAAATATATTTGTTTGTCAATATAATTTAGATTAATAAACATAAATTTGCAAATAGCACTAAATCGAATATTTTGTATTGTCAAATGTATTGTCAAATACCAGCAACAAAAATTATTTATTTGATTAAAAGTTTTTATTTATATTTATTTAATCTAATAAATAAGAAACCAAAGTTCCTAACTTGTAGCTATAAAGCATTTTAAATTGTTAATTTAGTTCGTCTAATATTTATTTATAAATATAATTCAAATATAATTTAAATCAATAACGTTTGCGTGTATAATCTTGCTTGATGAAATAAAGAGGCGAGGAGGAAGGGGGAGGGAAAAGTACATACACCTTACGTCACACACATGTGAATTGAACAATACGCTTATTATTATTAAAAATACATAGAGATATGTTGGGAATTTGTTGGGAGGTAATGTTACGCGGGACGTTTCTCCCTACGGCAATTAAATTTCGTACGCGAAAATTCTTCTACCGGTTTTTGGAGTTGTTCCTTTCCCTACGTTCCGCTGTTCTCGGAGAGAACGTTTCAAGGAGTATAGTTTCATAGTCCGGTAGCGTGAGTTGTTTCGTTTCATAGATTTAAAATTACAGATAATACAGCAATATCGTTTACTTTAATAAAATAAAATGGTCATTGGTTGGTCCACCCAAGCCTATTCCACGAGAGACTTAGAAATTTATATACGAGCAAACGACATTCTTCACATCGCGTATTGGAAAATGGTATCGATGTTTACATAAAATTTCTGTAAAGCTCAGTTCCTACACTCTTGTAGAAAATAAATAGCTCCTCATATTGTATCATATGATTACGGGCTGGAAATATATCGGCGACCTCTTTTTCTCTCGAAAGTATCTGGAAACACATGTTCGATGGAAGAACTAACTAGACAGAATCCTTTTCGATGAGTAATCTCTAGAATAGTTAAGAAATTCCGTAGAGTAGCCGTACTTCGAATCTATATACTATTTAATATTTCGCAACATTTTTAATACGACTGGACGACATCAAACATTCTGTTCGTACTGAGAGTTTTTGTTTTTTCGAAGTACTGTGATTTTTGTGTGACAAAACTCGAGGCAGAAACAACCATCCGTCCATTGTTATTCTCACGCAAGAAACGATTGTTGGATCGAAAGAAATTTACCGAACGTAAATGGATTTGTGTGTCTTATTTTCTACGAGCGATAGAAAAGGGAAGTTTAATAGAAATAAGTCTCGTTCGAGACGCTCTGTCGTCCAGCATAATCAAGTACAATGAACTTTAAAATTACGAACACGGAATAACAAGATTCTATTACGATATTGATTATAAATTATCTATTCGATTCGTAAATTTTTATGGGAAGTAGAGAGAAGGAATGGAACGTTAAGGATCTGGACTCCGTGCGCACGAACGGTTTCCTTGCTGCGCTTGCCGCGGGTTATTTTGCCGCGGCTGAGAAGTCACGTTAACTTTGGATATGCTCACCAGCGGCGAAAGAATCGTACGTAAATAATTGGCTCAAAAATTATTAAAATTCATATATTATTCAAGAAGTTGATGGAAGCATTATTATCATGGAAAGACAAAGATACATACGAAGAAAAGGAGAGAGAAAGAAGATATTTATATATTATATTTTATATATCTAATGTAATATTTTAATTAACTTTAATCAATTTTTTTAATATATGATATAATATTTAGAGATTCTTTAATATTATGTATATTTGAAACATTTTAATTTTTTTTCTTTTTATATATTCTCATGCACGTTTAAATTCTTTACGCTCATTTAATAATCGAATAGTAGTGCTCGAATTAAGTAGTGCGAATCTTCTTAGATTGTGATCGAAGTTGCTGATGTGTGCATCAGTCATGTGTAAATGTACATCGCGCATCTATACAACAAAATGAAATGCTCGTGCACACGAAGTCTCGTTGTTCCCAAGACAACAAACGAGACAATTTCGAATTTCGGGGTAGAGGAGTAAAGGAGAAGGAACGGACGGGAGAGAAGTAACAGTTGCGGCGCGAGCGCTGGCTTATGCCGAAATATCGTGATTGTCGTCAATTTATTGCTCTAAAAACATAAATCGAAATTTGCGAGCCGAGCCAGCGCTCTCACCGCCGCTATATAAAGGCGTCGCTATATCCGGGAAATCCCCATTAATTTCCCTTTTCTTTTCTTTCTGTTTTGTTTTGTTTTTTTTTCTTTTTTTTTTATAATCTCGGGCCTAGTACTATCCGAGGATTGAAACCAGTACGATCCCGGGAACGAGTACGAAAATTTTGGAGTTTTTTCACGCGAACAATCTCCGTTTGCCTTACAAAAAAATACACCCAACTAAACGTTGGCGGTCCGAAATGACACTCAAATTGAGTAATAATAAACCTCCAACTTGAGGGTTAACACTCAATTTGAGTGTCGTTTCCCTGTAGGCACTAGAATATTCCTAGAATATTATACGAATATTATTGGAAATTAAAATAATATTGCTATCATTTTAATATTTCGAGAATAAAATATGTTTTAATATCATAGGAATATTGTATTAATAGTATATATGTTTATATAATATTCGTGGTATATTATTTTAATATCCGTGGAATATTATTTTTGTTCAAAAATTAATGTAAATTATTACGCATAAAACATTCATAAACGTGATAATTATTACATTTAAAAGCTATAATATTCCTGATATTCTAAAACGTTAAAGTAAATAATATTTACTTCTCATAAAATATTCATATATTATAATAGTTTAGGAACATTATTTAAAATGAAATAATATTATAACGCTTACAGGGTTTGTAACCGCCAATGCCTACCTGGCAACGTAATCGTCCGACAGAAAATGCGTTTCTTCCCCGCTGACCTTAAACATGAAAAATTGGACTGTGCGAGGTCGCACCGGTTCCAATGCCGTTGCGTTATCGGGCATTGAGCTAACGCTACTCTCATTCTGCATTCTCGATGTACGATACGCGCGTATATACCCGACAACGTGCGCGCTACATACTCTTACACGCCCTATAACGATCCTACAACGATCCTACAACGATTCTACAACGAACTTCCTTGCAATATGCTCTCGTTTTAAATTCTCTCTTTTTTATCGGTACAACAGGTACGGATCGCGAAAGGCATTTCTTCTTAAATACTCCAAAAGAGCGTAAAGATAAAGCGAGGACGTTCTAGACATCGCGCCCCTTCTCCCACCACGAGAGCGCACAGTCGATTTTTCTCAAGAGAAAATCGATGAAAGACCGACGTTTATAATTTACACCGTTACATATCGTGACCTAACGAAGCTTAAATTAAATAAACACCCCCCCCCTCCCTTGCAGTTACAATAATTCTTTGTCATTTTAAGTTGTGGTTCGAACACAAAGTTTCGTAAGTTAGTTCTACATTCTCACGTGAAAACTTAACAGTCATAAAACAGCGGCAACGCTTTTCTTTTCCTATTTGACTCGCCAAAAGTGTGGTGGTATTGGGACTTCACTTGAGTCAACATATGACGGTTCTCTCGTCGCGGCGAGATAAAGGCGATGAGAAAACCGCTCGTATCTACAAGATTTAAGCACGACCCTGCATTACTAACACTCAATAGTGTTACTAACACTCGATACACTTTTTTTTTATATGTACATTCTCTATTTTGAGACAAAGAGAAATTGAAAATTGAATCAAAATCAAGTCATCTTTAAAGATCACCTCTCGCGCGTATTGAAAGAAGGCTAAATGTTTTCACAGCAATCATCGTTTCTTTTCCTTCACATATTTTTCTTTCGCATATTATCGTTTAAGGTCAACAAACAATTATCTCGTTCAGGTCATATTTGACATATGTATCCCACTTTCTATTAATTTCTCTGTCATTTTGAGACGAGCGAAGCAATACAAACCATTGAGCATCAGTATACGAATATCCAATAACGAAGGAAAGAGATAAAGGCAGAGGATTATACTCGCCGCACTACGAAATCTTCACACACATGCACACGTTCAAAGTATAATAGAATACAAACTGGGTTTCTACAGAGGATCACAGAAGTATCGATAAGTAAACGGGCTCGATTAAGACGCGCAAAAGAAAGAAATCGTTGCGTGCACGATCGTATTGACTTGTGAGCGGCGTCCTTTCTTTAGAATACGCGCAAATCCAAGCGATCAGCGCCTCAAAAACTCTACACGTATAATATATATATATATATATATATATATATATATATATATATATATATATATATATATATATATACAGAGATCTTATATCAATCCGACAGAAAAATAATTATAGTAACAGTATAATAGTAATAGCAATAGTACAATTATACTGATAGATTGCGTCTAACTACTAATTGGTGTTCGTACGTTGATCCCTTTTTACATTTTGGTATTTATAGAATGTACCCTCGTTCTCACCGTTAACTCTACTGAATTATCCTCTATTTTCCTTGGATTAAAACTAACAGATTATCGATTCGCTTGTAGCACCCATTTCGAGTGGCCACTGTGAACGTTCGAAAAGTATACATGCACGCGTATACATGTGCATATATATATGTACATGTATACTTTCGCACGTGCTCCAACATGAGACAGTCAATCTTCGCGTTTGGCATTGTCGTTCACGTTCCTTCATTACTCAATCGGTTGGCACAGATTTAACGTTTCGTCATCGGATTAATCTCCGCAAGCAGTCTCATCCACCGTCTATTCGATCGCGCAAATGTGATGGCTGGCCCATTTTGTCTGTTTGTTTCACACAGAGATTAAAATATCGTAGAATCTTCCGTAAATACATGACGGGAGTGTTTATATATACGTACATGTTGTAATATAGATATACAAAACTGACTGTCTCATTTTTGAACCGGAGAGACGTTAAATGTCGTACGAAAAATAAATTTGCTTGTCTCGGGAGCAATTTTGGATGCTCCCCGACCGATTATGGTCCACTTGCCGAGTACATACATGAGTGTGTAAGTAGAGTTACAAACCTCGGACAAGTTTACGAGTGAGAAAAATGAGGAGTCATTATCGATCAGAAACAACTACGTAGTTACGTATAGTATATACGTATGCGCGTGTCGCGTGTGTGTCCGTGTCTCCGTGTCCGTGTACGTGTACGTGTAGGTGTATAATTATGTAATCATTGTGTGCTAGAGAGTAATTTCGAAGTATCGACAAGAGAAATACGTCAGCATTTGGCAAACACGTAATCGTCGACGTCGAACGGACGAGGAATATCAGATTATCACGTGGCGATTTACGGTTACGTCGCCGAAAAAAACGCCGCAAAAAAGGGCCGTCGGGACAATAGCGCCGACAATAACGGCTCTTGCGTCACAATCGTTCAGGGCGGTTCAGGCCGTGGCGATCAACGCTGGAGGTCAGAGATCGCTCTCCATCTCGTCCGTCGCCAATTGAAAGTGTTCTTGACCTGCTGACACATATCGTTACGATTCGTATATAGATAGATACACTCGTTATATCTTATATATTTAATGCTCGAAAGGGGCAAGATCTCATTAATCAGACTATCTTGAGACTATCGAACGTTTCTTTTACGAAAAGAAACGTTCTTCTCCTTGACGAATCGAAATAGTCGTTCTACTTCGGTCCTACGTCATACTATTACTACTACTACTACTACTACTGCTACTACTGATGAAGGGACGATTACTCACTTTGCAGATACGCAGCTAGATCGTGATCCTCCGCTATCAGCGCGAGATGATGCGGTGTGTTACCGTGTCGATCCTTCACCATCAAAGATGCGCCGCCAGCCACGAGCATACAGCAAATGGAACGACGTTTATTCTGGGCAGCTTTATGCAAAGCGGTTTGCCCTCTGGAATAGGAATAAATTACTTCTTACTCTCGGAATCGCAATGGAACAGCGGCGCGAATGAAAAAAGAAAAAAGGGAACGCGAGAGAATGAAGAAATTTCAAGGATTAACATATTCGTAGATTAAATTTTTAATTTAATCGTGAATTTCATTTGATTTAACGCGCTGGGCTCAACTTACTTATCATTATCGATCATGTTTAAAATGGTCGGTGGGGCGCAGCCAATGAGATATCTGACGATATCCTTGTAACCATGCCTCGACGCGAGATGCAGCGCCGTTTGACCAGTCTCATCGATGGACAGAAGCGAGTATCCCTTCTGATGAAGCTGCTTCAAGGTCGGCAGATCGCCGATCTTGGCCGCTCTCAGTATTTCATCGCAGTTCTTCTCGAGTAACTCGGCCGTGAATCCGTGAACTCCCGAATTCAGGCCGAAGAGTCTGTCGCGAGGGCTGCACAAATGGAAACGAGAGATCCAGATTAGGGCAGCCGCCCCCGTGACCCCCGTCTCTCTGCACGCAAGCTACTTCTGCCAACGTCGCGAATAATAAATGAATAAATTATCCGAGCAAAGATAATTGAAGCGCACGGTTCAATGATAGTTTACGTAATGTATCGGCTCGTGTTGAGTTTTCTTTAGAATAATCTATAATACATCGCGATACCTTTTATATCGCTTGAAAGGCACTCGTGTGGAATAAAGGTCTACGTTACCCACTTTGAAAGCCGCCAGTGATCTTCATTTGAAGTTCCCTGTCTCCTAACGTTGCACGGACACACTCTCACTCACTCTCACTCTCACTCTCACACACACTCTCTCTTTCTCTCTCTCTCTCTTCTCGGCTCTCGGTCATTCGGATAATTAGAGACACGAGGTACGAGAATACGCTCAAGATTCTGAGAACCTTACCTGATAAAAGCGAGAGATCGGTCAGCCTGCTGCGACTGTTCGGCACGAGCGATCGCGACGTGAGAGTTCTTGAGGGATTCGCGTCTTACGCGGGAATTCGACTCGCTGCTTTTGTTCTCGCTCGGTATGTTCAAGGAGCACCTCCGACTCGCCAGATCCTTCGGCCTGACGCCGTTCTGACCCTCGGATTCTTTGTCGAAGGAAACGCTTTCTCGCCGTCTGAAAAGTTTGATCTTCCCGACGACGGAGGTCTGTTCCTGTCCCCCCCTATCTTCGTTCGATCGATTCGCCTTCCCCGTCACGACTGGCATCTCCTTTAGACGTTCGTCGCTATATCATATATCATATCATGCGTTTCAAAGAAAAAATCTAAATGCTAATCTATAATCTAGATCTAGCTATGCGTACAAAATACTTAACAATGTACTTTGCCGCCTACCTCGGTAAACGAATGTGCGCCGTTTCGCTTTCCCTACTCGCAACGGTCTGGCTTGGTCCCGCTTGGCCGTCGGACTGCTGTTGCACCGAGTCTTCGTCGAGGACGTAGACGGCGTCCACGGCGACGTCCGTCACGTAATGCAACTGCTCCTGGCCCCGATCGATCCTGAAGAATCTTTCCGCGGTACACGCTACAAGATAGAAATCACAATTCGCGTATTTTTCGCACCGATAATTTGCAGATAATTCGCGCGTGAGAGAGACGACACTCACAGTCGAGAAAGCAGCACGAATCGATGTTATAATCTTTGCTCAAGAGCTTCCTCAGACTCTCCAGATCGGTCGTAGCGTCGAGATCGAGCGGTTCCGCGAGCCACGACTCTGCCATTTCCTGCAACTTCTCCTTGTTGTGATGGTACGCCTCGTAATCCGACATCTTTATCTTCATCACGGGCAGCCTCAGCCTATCCAATCTCGCTGGATGATGGGATGGCTTTCCCGCGTTCCTTCTTTTCGCTAACATCGTAGCTTTGTTCAACATACTTAGAGTTATGATGGATGGTAACAGACGACAAGCCTCGCCGTCGACCTGTAACATTATCAAAAAATTTCGTTAAATAGAGAACGATAATATTATCGGGTGCAATTTCAAGAAGAGATTTTATTTTAGCGAACTGAAACGTCTCCTATCCATATAAATGTATGATTGATATGCAACGATTAAAATCTATTTATATTTCATTAAAATGTACAAAGAGAAAGCTAAAAATTATTATTAAAAAAAAAAAAAAAGATTCGTGATCAAAGATAGAAAAAGAAATATTGAACAAGATATTCTGGACTATATCTTGGATATACAAATTGGATACACAAAATTGTATGCTTGCCTGCATCGGTATAGTCTTGGTCGTGACCAATTTGGCCGTGCTGCATTGCACTATGCAAGTACCGTGTCCACGTGCTTGCAAAAGAGGTAGCTGGTAGGTGGTCAGGCCGACTACTTCAATCAAGCCGTCATCCATGGCCGGTTCTCTAGTGCCACTTCCCGCGCTCCATGGATGCGTCCCGCCACCGTATGAAGCGATATTCAAGAATAGTATAGCGTGGACTCGATGCTCCCTCAATTTTGGCGTCATATCTTGACCGTCGCATTCTAGCGTCACGAAATCCGAGAGATCCTTCCACTTTGTGAGCAGCAAGTCCTTGCAGCCCATCTGCCCGTAGAACAATTTGTTCCTCATTCTGGAGTTAAACTTCTCCGGATGAGCCTCTAAAAACGAATAGCAGCGCTTTTATCAGCCTTTATCAGTATTCTTTTTCATACACCCTGAGAACAAAAATTGTCAACTTGACTAAATTTTTCAATTTGATTAAATTTCTTCAATTCAAGCATTTATAGATTTAAATATATAAATACTTGAACTAAAAACCTTTGCTCTCAACCACTCTGTTAGATACCTTTATGTTACATTAATAGTATTGCGTTGGTATTTCAATCTTTTACTGTTAATATCAACGACATCACCGTGAGTTGAATCAATGTAGTAAGCAGCTCAACGATGTATTATAGTCTACATAAAATAATTACACTCTCTCCAGAGAAAGAGGTTTATTTCATGATACGAGTGTAGAGAGATAACAAAGGATAGAGTATAGCAAAATACAAGTACTTAGCCGTTGTATTCTTTATTCAGTTTGTCTCACATGAGTACTCTCTTTTGATACATGGCAAAAATGCAAGGGATTTCAAAAGTTTCAAATGTAAAAAAAAAAAAATGTTTCATATTTTTAATCTTTTATATAACAGTAGACGATATAAAGTTTTTATTGGTTTATTGGTTTATTTATCTTTCAAACATAGTAAATAGTACTTGATAAATTGAGTTTTCGATAGGTGCGGCATATACGTATACCGGAGTTATCCTATCGATATAATGTAGCGCGAATAAAAAAAATTTCGAGTTAAATCTCACCTCGTGCTTCGTGAAACTCGAGAGCGATGTGAGCATCCACCCCGAGGGAGAAGTAATTGTTAACGACGTTTAGCGGTAGATTTTCCTTGCCCTTGCCACCGTCATCGTCGTTCTTGGCGTCGGGATTCCTCTCGACCTTCAGTTGCCACCTGTCCAACAAGGTGGTCTCGCTGTCACTGATGCTCGTCAAGATCTTGCCGATCGGCTCGTCCTTGTAACCGCCTCCCCATCCCAATGCTCTCGCCAGATCGTTTCCGGTACCCAAAGGAAGTACTCCGACCGCTGGCGCCGGATAAACGCCGATTTGATCCAGAATCGACAAGACCCAACCGACCGTACCGTCGCCGCCGCAGGCCAACACGCGCAAATTCGGGACCTTCTTGAAAAGCTCTAATCTGCAAGATCAACATTTTTACGATCGATCGAGTTTTTTTCTTCTTCTTCTCTATGTCGTATGTCGTCAGCCTTGTTAACGGTTCACATGTATTTTGATTTGGCAGGTTTACTCACCCCATTTTTGGACCACCTTGCGTCAGATCGAAAACCTGTCTCGGATTGAGCAGCCATTGGAACTTTTGCAACAATTTCGCTCCCTGATTACCACCGGATTTCGGATTTATGAAAACCAACACCGGCTTCACCGTGGCCGTGGGTATGGGCTTAACGACCCACAATTCTTCCTGACTCTTTTCTTTTTCCTTATCCTTCTCCTTTTCCTCTTTCTCTTTCTCCTTACTTTTCCGACGGTAAGACGAACCGTCGCTCTTCTTTCTTCTGGGTGATCTTCTCAAACTACTTCTGAAGCTACCCTTACGAGGCAGTTTCACGATCCACGACGGCGGCACTATGATGGACGCATGAGTGCCCAATTCACAGTTTTCGCCAATTTTTTCTACGTTGAAGCACGACTCCCGATTGTGATAAGCGGCTTTGCACCAGCTGCAGCTCACCGCCACGATCTCCCTGGAGCTGAAGCTGAGCTTCGATTGGAAGGACTTGCCGCAGTTGGCGCACTTGCCCTTCTGCGATCGTCGATGGACCCAGTGATGATGGATTGTCGTTTGTTCGCGATACTGACGCACTCCGACATCGCGAAAACTCGGCTTGCAGGCGAACTCTAAACTTCCGACGCAGAGCGCGTGAGCCACTACGCGACAAGCCGGACATTTCAACCGGGGTCCGTGTTTCTGAAAGGGAGAATAAAAAAAAAAGAAAAGAACATTGATCCGATTAATGAAAAGCTCTCATTTGTTCTTAAAAGCATCCCTTCATTCTCCTCCGCATTAGGACTTACGGAACAGTCATTGACGTAACAGAAATCACCGGATGTAGCGGTTGGTACCCAAAGATGTTCCCCATTGAACGCATTTGGACCCCAATCTGGAGTTGACCGAGGTTCACGATGACCACTCGAGCCACCTCCGTCCCTGCTATCTTCTCCACTATCCTCTCGCCCTCTAGAATCATCGCATCAAATGCTCAAAAAATCCCTTTCCACTTAACTTTCGCCTTAATTTTACACCTAAAAATAAAGGCAATATATTTCTGCCAAATATATCAAAAAGTATCGAATCTTTACTCTTAATAAAAAGAAATCTTTCTGAAAATTTGTATTAAGATTGTCCAAGAACAATCGTACAATTAGCTATTTGATTAGACACAAAATGCAAAAGTATATTACAAATGTGATATATAAAATTTTAAAGTGTACGCAATAAAAGTTTAACGCGCCTTCATTGTCTTTTCATGCAATTTTAAGTTTCATAAAATAGCTTCAATGTGATTACAATGACCAACGAGATTACAATGAAACAAAAATGTGTGCGCGGATCGTATTTAATCAAGTCCAAAGATTATTACACGCATCATTTACTATACATAGATAAGAGAGAAATTAATAATCTCTCTGTGTAGGCTGATAAAATCGTAATCAACGAATATTTTGGCGGATCCGCAAACATTCTTAGTTTTTGCTTCACTATGATCCCATTCCCGTCATTTTAAACCTATTTTGTGACACTTAAAATTGCACGAAAAGATAAATGCGTTAAACTTTTATTGTATACATGTTATATATCAAATTTGTGCATAAAATACTTTTACGTCTCATTAAATATTTGACTAATTACATAATTTTTAATATTTGTTTTTGAACAGTCTTACTATACATCACTTTTTAGAAAATGTTTTTTAGAGTACAGGGTCGATACATACTTTTTTACTTGGTGTACTACTTTTCTTGAAAAAATTTTATTTAATGAGTATACATATATGTGCTTTATTATATCAAATTGTGAAAAATAATCGCAACGAAATCTTTATTCTGCGCTTCACGATTTATCGCGTCCTAAATATTTTGGTACTTTCAAACTTAAAATATAAAATTCATGTGTACCGTATAAAGAAAATAATAAAGTATAAGAGGAGAGGAAGCGTGTATACTATTGTATACATAATTGAAATTACCTTTGCTCGTGCTTCTTTCATACGGAGTCGACAAGCGCGAGAACGAATCATGTCGTATCTTTGAAATGGTAAGGATGTCTTCAAAGATTTAAGCTATGCGAATAATTAAAATCTCTCTTCCTGTCGTGACAAAGTACGCTCCCAAAATTAGAATATAAAAATTTTACGAAAAAAATTGTCCATGGTAGCTTTTAAGACGAGAGCTTTTTTCCATGTAGAATACCTCGATATGCGTAATAATACATGAATGACGATAATAGTCGTACCGCACGAAAGGTGCGTGTGATACATTCCATTTATAGCTCTTTGATCGATATTCTCTAAATATTTCACTCTCGTGGTAATAGATTACTTTTTCTTAGCTTTCAGTACACCAACTTTTAGGAGATATTCAGTGTTATTTTTCCAATTTGAAAATGATATCTAATGAAAGTGATGCGATCTAATGCCTAAATAAATAATAATTTATGAGAGGCAGCGCTCCAGCGAGAGAGGTGTGCCCCCTTTCAGTAGAATCGTAAATATAGGAAAGAGAGACGGAAATAACAACGCGATAATAAAAGTCTTTTCCTGCTTATTTTTTTAAACCCACTTTAGACGATCTATAAGTCACGTCAGAATTCAGGATAGAATTCTATTCATAACGTTATACGCCATATAATTCAGTGTTATGAATGTGTGTCGCAATCGCGTAATACACGAAGGTGCTTAAGAAAAGCGAAGAAAATATTAGTCTTTCCGATTAAATTAAAGACACACTTTAACTAATCTCATATATATATATAGATATCAAATACAACAAATTTAAATAAAAATACAACATAGATAACAAATAAGAATCAATGGAGAGGAAAGACGATAGAAGTATAAAATATCTATAATAATATACTTTTAATCCATAAAATTACAAGTGTGATTTAATCACGAGTTATTTTCACTCTGTATGTTTTCGATACGCGTTCTAATAATTCAAATCAATGTTTAAAAAAGGAATTCAATACCGGAGTTTCGCATAATTTCTCTTTCAGAAAATTCTATGCTTCTATCGTGTTTCCTTAACAACAAGGTTAAATCTATACTATATTCAAGATGCATACAACTTAATCACAAAATCGATATAAAATTAAAATAATTTCAAACAGTTCAACTCATGCATCGCACGTAGGTAAATTTAATTAAGGTGAGCAAATAAAAAGAAAATAAATGTGATTTGCGACGGAGGACTTCTTAATGCGTACCAGGTTTGACGATAAAATAAAGTTCAAGTGTTAAAATTAGGATGCGTAATTTAGAAGCGTGTTGATTAAGGCGCGACGCTGGACATGGTCGCATCGTGCTTTGTGCTTAGAACGGAGAGACGCTCCGGGGGGGCTCCATCCAATCAGACGTACCCACCCTATCGAAGGTCGCGACTCCTTGCCAGGCAGCAGCGCCGTGTATCTCGTCCTCGCGTCCGTCGGCAGCACGATGTCGACGCTCTTCGACCTGATGCTCTGCTGTGGCACCGCCAACGAGTCAGCGTCGGTCGCGGAACCGTTTTTATTGTTATTGAAACACGAGTCGACGGAAGCGGCGCGGTCTCGCTTCAGCTCCGGCACGGTCAGGAAAATGTCACGCACGACGAACTTGGACGAGCCGCACGGCTCGACGTTCTCGTTCTCCTCGTCGTCGTCGTCGTCGTCCGCTTCCGAGGCGGTCGCGGCTGACGCGAGAGCGGGAAGGTGCTCCAGGGGGAAGGTGGTGAGGGCCTCCTGTCTGGACAATCTGCGCTGCCTCTCCGGGAATTCCGATCTGACCTCGGAATCTGGATCGGCGGACGCTTCCTCGGTTACCTCGGGCGGCACGTACGTAACCCGAATCTCCGGGCTACCCTCTCTCTTGCTCTCTTGCTCATCCTCGCGATCCGACTCGTTCTCGGAGAGATCCGTGCTATCGGCGGATGCCGGATCACCGACGTCGGCAGCCTCGTCTCTGGAGACGTCCTCGGTGAGCCAGAGGCTCCGATATTCCTCGACGCAAGCACAGTGGTAGCAGCCGGAGACTTGGATGATTGGCGTTTCCGGTCGCTCGATCCCGCCCGCTGGGAGCTGCGTGCTCGGAGACGAGGCTGAACTCGCCGAGTACGCGTCGAAGCTCTTGGAACGCTGGCCGGTGAGGTGCTGCGGCACCTTGAGGGTCGCGGAGCCTCTCCTGCCGCGCATCGAGTCCTGCGATCTCGCCGGGGAACACGTGGAGGACGACGAGGAGGTCGTACGGTCGTCCTGTCGCTTCGTCTGCAACTGAATCTCGTCGAAGGAGGCCGACCTGATCTGCTTGGGCACCTCGAGGCTAGACTGGGACTTCATTTCCGCTCCCGTGGGAGTGCGCGACCTTTTGAAGGTCGAGCGCAACTTCTGCATCGTCGCTTGATAGCTACCTAGCGACGCTGCTGTCGTCCGTTCGAACGACGGACGTTTCGCTGTTCTCTGAGGCACGACCGGCCGCGTTGTTGTTGTTGTTATTGTTGTTGTTGCTTTCCTCGCTCTCTTCGTCGTCTCCGAGACCGCAGGATTTGCCTCCCTGGTCCTGAATCGTTGGTCCTGAATTTCGCTCGATCGGCGACTGGATCGCCCGCTTACCCTCCGACGACGAGGCGACCGTCTCTTCTTCCAGCTTGGACTTTGCTGCCGATTTGCAGCCCATTCTAAGTACCTTCGCCGCCAGCGCCGGGTGTACTGAAATTTTCAACTCCTCTTCGACAAAATCTTTGGAAAAGCGTCTTCGAACGTGTTGGACGTGAATCGTCGGATCGGACAATATCGAAAAGGCAATATCGAGAAACCGCGAGAGACGTTGATACTGGCTAGAGTTTACAGCTGTTTCTCACGCTGATCCGGCACGATACGAAGCTCCGTACCAAGAGCCGCTTAAGTCGTATGAATAGAACGGTCTATGGTCATGGTCATGATTTTGATTTCGTTGCCAGTCGATGTTACTCCAAACGTTTGCACGCTGCTTTCGTATATTTCGACATCAGTTTGAAATGATGTGAAACAAATGAGTGAAATTCGAAGCTTCCGGCTTCCGGATAACGTTCGCCAGCGTTAAAGGAGTAGAGCCTTTTTTAAAGGCTAAAAATGTCAAATGCCGAAATATCAAGTGTGACGAGCGCAGCGGGGATGCGTGGACTAAAATGGGAACGTTATTTATTTCGTTATATTCGGCGAGAACGATCTCCGGTGATTAATAGGAGTGGGCGAACGTTTCATTCGTCATTTGTTCGTTTCCCGCGTTCGTCCACCCTCGCACTCTCTATCTCCCTTTTTCTTTCCTCCCTCTTCCGTCCCTCACGGCACGGCTCTCTCCTCGTGAGTGACTGGCATCATCGATCGAGTTTTCCAGCACCGGAATTTATTTTCACGGTGACGCGTGGTAATCGGGGTCGCCGATACGAGGAGGTCGCGAGCGTTACTCGTGTCGCGGCACGAGGCGAAATTAAGCCCCGATGATTCCGTAACTGGAAATCGATCGATCCTCATTGTCACCACCGTCACGGAGATGCGTCCGAGCTCCCCGAGCGTCTTTACGTGCGCTCGTTATCGACGAGCGTTCCTCGTCGATGATATATCGTCGTCGTCGTCGTCGTTGTCGTCGTCGTCGTCAACGTTAACGAAGACCACAGATTCTTCGGAAACGGACGCGATCGTTCGATGGCTAGAGCACGTCGACGAATATTCAGCCACGAGGGTGCTCGTTGTTCCATACGACCTTCGCCACGTCCTCGTCGGTCGATCCATACACTCGATCAATGATAGAGCACATTCCACGGAAGCTCGCGCACTGCTCCACTCTCGCCACCCTTCGTCTCTCTCTCTCTATCTCTTTCTTTTTATCTTCTCCTCTCTCTCTTTCTCGAGCGTAATATCTTTCGAATGAGAAGCACCTACGCACGCACCGTCCACCAGTTCCGAGGGACTAGAAGGACTAAAAGGAATTCAATGCGGTCCTCTCGCTTCCAAGTTTTTGTCCCTCGCTCGCGATCCTCCTTTTCGGAATTGGCGCATTCCGAACGGTCCTTCGGGAAATCCTCTCTATCTCTATCTCTCTCCGTGCAGGCCGCGTTCCTCGCGACCCACGAGGAAAACGTAAGGACAACGGGCAACGGAGGCGGCGGTGAGGGTGACGGCGACGCGACGCGACGCGACGCGGCGCGGCGAGATTGCCGGTCGGACTAACGCAAGCCAGGGCTCGTCGATGACCGATGTCGAAAGGGGTGAGAGAGAACGCGGGCGGTTGTGCACCCCCGTTCTCCTCCGTCCTCTTCCCCCTCGTCGTGATCCGCTCATGCGCCCTCCACGACGGATCACCTCTCGCGCGGAGGTGTCACGACCATGCGCGCAATAATATAAAGCGTATTGGCCAGGAAGCGAGGTTCACATGGTGAGAGAGAGAAAGAGAGAGAGAGAGAAGAGAGAGAGAGAGATGAAATAAGCGAATGAGGGAGAGAGAGAAAGAGAGAGAGAGAGAGTTTGCACGAGACCGGTAGTCACCGAGCCCTGTTAATGGCGTTTGTATTATTTGGATATTTGAGATATTCGAATATCCTGTTTCGTAATATTTTGTTTGTTCGTTCGAAAATACAGATTTAATGGGGTTTTAGTGGTATATGTAGTTTGAATTTCTCTCTCTCTCTCTCTCTCTCTCTTTCTCTCGCTCAAAGAAAGCCGAGTATCATTTTCGCTCGTACAGCTCTTTTCCATTTATAAAATAAACTACCATATGTAAACATCATAAAGCAAAATTTACATCCACTATCGAACGCTTCTCTTTCTCTCCGACGTCTCTTCAAATATCAGTCCGGAGAAGCACCGCTGCGTTAAATTCCCGCATTCACGACTGATTCGCGCTGAATTGCAACCATAACGCGCGCGTTCGGCATGTGACCTAGAAAAAAAAAAAAGAAAAAAAAATCTGCCGGAGAGACGCGGGTGCGATGTAGGTTGCAAATCACAAGTATCGCGCAACAGTCAAACTGGTATCATCGAGAAGTTCAAGTGACTTTACTCAAAATCGCACTGAAAATCTTTTTCTTTCTTAATTCGAATGATCGAGTAACCATTTTGTCTAATTGTCTAAAAAGAGAGAGATCGCTCTTCCGTAATTAGATAACTGCTGACCTTATCTCGGACGGTACAGTGTCTTCGCGGCATCTTAAGTTCGTGCCCTCCGCGAAATGCACCCGTTGTCCTAGCTTCGGGGCCAACTCGAGCAACCTACAATGCACACGAGAAACGCCCAGATCGTGGTATACAGTCAGTACACGAGGAGCGTAACGTCTATGAGATCATTTAGTCATCTCTTAGCCGTCTCACCTTCGACACGCTCCCGCGTTCTACGGAGCCGACCGGCACAGATCGACAGCTCAGTGTAAAGGAATTTGTAGCCGGATCGTCATCCGAGAGGTGTGCTTTATTAGTTCGAAGTGTGATTCTTCGGGCATTACTCTATTCGCTTATCTGTATGTGACTGTGTAAATGTACTCATTATATATATAATACATAGATTTCACGGTGTAAAGCTCGGATGAATTCTTTTATCGTTTCGCATGAATTCTACTTCGTCGAATTATTCATGCGTTTACAGATAGAAACGTTTGATTCAAATGAGATCTACGATTGAAAGCGTTCGTGAAAAGAATGTTTTGTTCAAGTATCCGTTATAAAAATTCAGCTACATGGAGGAGAATCGCGTACCGCTCGTCTAAATTCTATACATCGCCAATATTTTTTTATTTTTATTCGATATAAATAATGTTTAGTGACAAAAATACGCAATGAATGAGAAACGAGTGACATAGGCAAAAATTTAACAAATTACATCCTATTACTTCTTATACCTGGTAACCCAACAAACACGATCTGGTGGCATAACATTTATATAATAGAAATGTTTATATAACTTTGTTGAAAACTTTGTGACTTTTCCTAGAATCGTGTTACAACTTAAAAGTGTAGGAAGTAACATCGTTGAAACAGCCAACGTATAATGAGTCGTACATACAGCCGTTACAAAATCTTAAAATGAATATAATGACTAATTTTTACGTTGCCGTACGAACGTTGTAAAAATAGTTTGAACATTTTAGTCGTAAATTTCTCAATACGTAAAATGTACGAACGTTTCATGGAGTTGCAAAAACTTTTTCATAATCTTGTGCTCCTAGAAAACAGTATTTTATTAAAAATCGAGTAAACCTGCTGACGTTAATTTTTTATCAATTTGTACAACTGAAAATGATGTAGTCGTGCAATTTTATATAAAATTTTTTATAGTTTTACAAAAAAAAAGTTTATTGTAGAATATTTTACATTTATTGTACCATCCGTATTTGGAATTATTATAAAAATGAAATTGATATTTTTATAAAATTTATCAAGTTTTTTTCTCTAAACCGTATCACCACAAATTTGATATTAAACACAATAAATGATATTAAATGACATAAGATTCATAATAGTAAAATCAAATAATATGAAGAAAAAAATATATCAATTGCAAAAATTAATTCAAGCTAATTTTATTTTGTCGTTATTATCTTTTCGTTATTATTAAATATTTGACTGTTTTTTTTCACAAAAAATAAAATAAGTATTTGTAATTATTTTAATTGATAAATTATACTAAATGGGAAATATAATAAAAAATAACACAACTGACGCATTTGACAACTCTCCCTAATACAAAAATAATTCTGTTAAACCATCAAACAATTATATCTTAGTACACTCAAGTGTGATGAGCAATTTTGTAAAGTTTTGACATTCTAGAAACCAGAGCAATTGAGCGTCCTACGTAATTACCCCAATGGTCTAACAAAATTATTTTCAGATCTGTATTCCGCTAAATTTTTAGGCACTTTAGCAAACTCGTTCTCTCCTTCGCGTTACTTGAGTGTGGCGTGCGAAGAATCGCTTTATATAAAATGGCATAGCTTTATAAGTCGTCAGCCGTTTTTTTTTTCTGCCGAGCTAAAGGAGGCGAATCGTGTAACAAGCGAAATATAATATCCTCGAAGAGGCTCTCAACGGAGAACGTTTCAAGTTAAAGTTTCAGGTGTAGAGTTTAATGGGAGATTTTAGCGTCTTGCAACAAGCTATATTTATAATGAACCCAAAGTGGGTTAACGACTAAGTCCTGATCACGTAATGACCTCGAGTCTTACGAAACAAGGAGAGCGTAATTTCCGGAGCAGAATTCACGTGGAAAGAGCGCAACAGTCGCGCAGTGAGCGACGTTCCGTCACCCGCGTCGCGTCGCGACGGCGAGGTTTATTGTTACGTTAATCGTATTAGAATTAATGACGCGGATCCATTTGGATCGGAAACTCACGTGAATCTTATTGCAATCACCTCGTCAGTCGGTGGTTCCGATATCAAGCAACACGTTACGCATCTCAGCCAATCGACATTCATCCTCGTGGATACATCGGTTTCCCTGCGGTTGCCACTAATGCCTCCGGACTACGCGCGCGACTAATGCCGAGGAAAGGAAGGAAAAAGAATCGCAAGAAACAATGCAACACGACCGTCGCGCACTCTTGCTCCCGATAATCTTTTGCAACTGTGAATTATGTCATCTATGCGTAATAACACCTGGTGTACGCCACTTTTCCAGCACTAAGCAGCGACGTATCACCAACCGGTCACCCATGAGCTCCTGCTACCAGCCAACGTTCTTGTGTCACTCTCGTATCATTTTTGCGTTTCTGAGCGAAATGCAGGCCTCCTCGTAACGTAACCGGCAAATCAACTTGTAATTACGTCGCGCGTTATGACGCGATACCCGCCGTCGATTCCCCTCGTAGGCGAATGCAACGTAAGTTGCAGTACCGCGTCGGTTTCGCAAGAGACGCGATGTTTTTAATAGCGAGTTAAATAATCTTTCAAGAACACTGCTGCAATTAAACGCGCGTCACAAAGATCTAAACGACCGAAAGAATGAGAAAAAAAAAGAGCGGAATAAAAACACGCTTCCCACCATTCGCACTTATTATAGATCTGATTAAACTTTAATGAGCTTTAATGAATTCTCTGGGAATGTATTTGCTTCAAAGTTGAAACAGCTTTATATTTCTCCGTAGTCGGAAATTCTTAATTGTTTGACAAACGAAAAAGTAAAACTGTAAATTTACAAACCACAACTACAGAAATATTATTTAGCAGTCGCTTTTAACAGTAAGCGACGTTAAAAATTTATTTATGTAATTGGGTGCGATGCAAAAAAAAAAGTGTCGTTGATATACGGCCCAAATAAAATCCCAGGTAGAACGCAAAGTCATCACAACGACGTCATCATATTTATGACTTTATTCGTTTGTACTTATAACACACTTTATCCAAAAGACATCCCAAGGGCGCACGGACGTCCCTAGGAGGTCTATGTGGGTAGACAATAAATGTTATCTCTTATGATATCATTATGTCATTGACTAACAAAGTGACTCTTTATATCATTACGATTTCTGTGTGACCTGGAATTATATAAAAAATTTCTTTTTTCTCGATGCCTCTATCGTGCAGAATATTCAATGTGTACTTTCAATGTGACGCAGTGTAAGCAAATATTTTTCTCTTCCCTTGTGCACGAGCTAACTGTCCGTCCTTAGGCCGCATTGTCTTTTTACGTCTTAATCTTTAAGCTCAATCACTACTGTACCTTATTGTAATATTTTCGTTCACGAAAATACGCGTTCTCACCCGGACTCATTGCACTTAAAACTTAAGACTCGCGCACGTCCGGTCCGCGTCCGCAAACAATCGAAACCGGATTACGAAGGTGGTCTGGGTTCCCGGCTCCTTTGTGTCTTGTTTGCAACGTTTGTCCTTTCACGACAACGACGACAATGACGACGACGACGACGACGACATCGACAGTGAGAGAGAAAGAACTACAGTCCGGCTCATAAACTGCATCACGAGATCTGATCGAACGGCCGATCCTATCGCGAGTTTATCGACCACTGATCGAAATCGGTCGGGTAAATCGCGACTGTGAATAAGCTGCTGACATTCATCGTGGTTTTCCGGTTTCGCGAACGAATGTCGCTTGAGATCGGTATTAATGAACAACGCTGTATCAATCCTCCGAATGGCAACCGGTTTCTGGTTTGCGTAGTTTTGCTCTCCGTTTTTGCAATGACGAAAAAGTGAAGTAACCTTTCAATTTGCGAAAAAGGGTCGGCTCCTCGCCAAGTTACACGTGTGTGTTGCCTACATTCGTCTCCGTTACCTTCGCTTAAAGGGAACGTTTATTATACTGCGCGCATTGGAGGAAGAATCGCTCCGTTAGGAGTTTAAAGAAGAAGAAGAAGAAGAACGCGCGGGCCGCCCGTCTTTAAATCAATAAAAACGTATCCACAGAGAGTTATTTATAGGTACGGAAACTACTCGGAAACAGATATATCTTTGTCACGATATAAAGGATTAGACCAAGTAGCAAAATATCATCTCCTTGCCGTTCTTTTCATACACTTATGTTATAATTCAGGGTATAATAGAGGGTTTCTGCGCCGCGCCGAAACGAATGTGTCACTCCCATATGTCACTCTATCAGAAATAAATTACATCATGAAACATTCGCAGTCCTCACCCTTCTTCGATCCCGCCATCCTTCTCGCATTTCCCCGCCTTCTGTTTGCTCTCCTCCCCCTCTTCCGCCATATCTTCACGTACTGAATAAATCCAATTACGAAAGTCCGGAAATTAAACGAAAGAACGACGAGAGATCTTCTTCCTCGACGTACTATCTGTTGAGGAAAGCGACAGAGAAACGTCACTCGATCAAGTCCTGCGATTCCATCGTTCGATCTCTCATGACTGACTTACGCAAAATAACTCGGGGTGCCGCCGGAGCTTATTATGGCTTCCGAAGACTCGTAAAGTCGCAATTCTATTTTCCATAATGCCATAATAGCATTACCGCTCATCCATATGCCTAAGTCACACACGTGTGTTCGGCGAAAAAAATAGTTATGGCGACGAAAACAAGAAGAGCCCTCAATAATATACTTAACCAAAAAGTACAATTGGATTATTTTTAGCTCCCGACTACTCTCCGACGGGTTATAAGTGCATCTCACCCCACATAATTACGCAAATATACTTCTCTTGATTGAAATATGACTGAATTCTAGTCTAAGATTACTGTTATTTGACAAGACAAAATATCCCTCGACGTTGTCAAAAATTGGAAACATTTTTATTTTTGTTACACGGAGCCCTACGTATAAACTTTATTTTCTGTTACATTTGCAATAAATGATTCTCTTTCAGCTTCACAATGTTTAATTACTGCGCCAGATGAAAAATATCCATTTTTTTTTAATTTAATTTCAAATAAAATTTATGATACAAAACTACCTCTATAAATTTTATTAGGCTATATTTTTATCGTTTATCCGGAGCTCTTTTATTTCATTTTGATCACTGACATTCTAAATTTTAAAAAATTTCTGAAACGAAGGATAATTCACATTTTAATTACTGCATTTAAATCCGTCCAGTTAAAAATATATTGAAAAAAAATATGAAGATATCTAATATTTTTGGCCAAGGCCTGCAATTGTATAGATCGGATTTGGCCAATGTGTAGTTGAGAGTTAATATGCATTACTCTCTCGAGAATGCGATTACATTAGACTGTGTTTCAACACACTGTATCAATCCAGTTCAATCCAATCCTGCCACATTAGGTAAATCGGAAATTCAAGCAGTTCAATTCAAGCGACACCTTTTCATTTTTTGCAGATCTGTCATTACTGTCGTTAGGCGCGTATGGCGCAACGGTTTCGTTTTTCCTCCACCATTCGATTTAAAAATCACAGATTGCGCTAAAAAATGATTTGAACTAAAATCTTGTCTGCAAGAGCATTGAGCTGAAACGTTGAGTTTTTCTATTTTTATGTCCCTCGCGGGGAAAAAAATGAATATCTCGAAATCTCGACGATAGAGATTCGAGATATATGTACTTATACACTCGACGTATCTGTCATTTACAACGTCAATTTCGTCCCAGTTTCCCGTAGCTCATCCGGATTGACAACTCGATTGTAAACGGAGGGATATATCTCGCTGCAATCATACTTGTACTCCCGCGCATCTGGGAACTCAGCCGCGTTTTAGCTTCGGTGCCTCGATTAAAGGCGGATCGATCTCTTCCCTCCCCAGGAAACGAGGTCGATTGTCGCTTACCTCATTGAAAAAGCGGCTCTCTCGTAGCGGCGGGCCGTGGTCAGCACGCCAACGTTCCTCCGTTTCCCGTCTTCGCGACGACCGACATAGTCGTAGGTGAGGGTTCACGTATAATCGTCGCTCGCATCCACCGACCCGCGATCAACGTCACAACGAGCGGTACGTTCTCGCGAAGACGCGTCCGTCGGTTACGAACACTTGCATAGTCGCACGACGTCGCGACGTGACGGATGACCCGACCGGCAATTATCCGCGATCGTCAGGTGAACGCGCACGTGCGCCCCGATCGCTCTTGATCGCTCTCACTTCATTTCGAGCCGGCACTTGACTCGCAAGTCGCAACGCGACTCGAGTGTCGCACTCGGCGACGGCTCAGCTTCGTTGACGTAAAATGTCATTCGCGAGAGTAATCCGGAGTAATCGCGATACGATGACGAAACGCAGTCTGTACATTGGTAATCCGGAGCGAGCGCGATATCGAGTCCATCTAGATGTCCACTTGTCCACTGATACATGCATACATCCGCGACTGGTTCGACCGATCGGTTATCGCGGCTAATCGGGGATCTCTTTGAATGAACGTCGCAAGGCCACAGGTGCACTGCAAACGCGAACGAGAGTGTGTGTGTGGTGATAATACTTGACGATAATTCCTTACGACAGAGTCAACGTATCTCGGCGAGACGCGCGGGAAAACGCGAAGCACGTTCGAGCGGAACGAGACTGTCCCGTCCCGTCCCGTTCGCGATTGTCCACGTTATCGAGATCGGTTCGGACGACTTAACGGGTTCCCGACCGACCGTTCTTCGTCCGGAAAGAAAAACTTCCGACGGCACTTACTCATACTTAGCACCTACGCCGACGCCGACGCGCGATGACTCTCTCTCTCGTGTCAGTTAACACTACTTTGTCGAAACGCTGCGCAACGCGATGCAACGCCGCGCGGCGCGCAACGAAGGTGGATGGTCCCGTTATACCTCGTCGACCGGTGATCGGGTGACCGTGAAACTCGACGAGACCACGGCTAGACGAACGCTTCCGGCGATATTTGAGGGCCGTTCGATGTACTCGGAGAGGATCCGTTTTCTCCAGAGGAGACGTAGGACCGCGACGGTGGAGGATTCACTGCCATTATAAATAGTTGTGACCGAGACGACTAGAGGCTCGCGACCAAGTGTAACGGAAAGAGGGACCAGACGAAGGAAGAGGACGGAGGTCAGGCCAGAGAGAAATGACGATACGTCGGTTGCTAGCGATGGACTCGAGCGACCGTCGAGGCTGCTCGCTCGCTCGCTCGCTCGCTCGCCCGGTTGGCTGGCTGGTTGGCTGGCTTCAACCGCCGCACCGCGCGAACAAAGGGAATACTGAACGACGGATTCCAAACCAAGACCGAATTTTTAGGGATTAATTGGATTCGAAATCGAGCGTACACTTTGAGCATTTCTATCCCGTCGTTTTGAAATTTCGCGAGAAATCTCGTCTTCTTTTCAATTTGCTCTGCCTTTGATTTTGTTTCTCCCATAAATCGTCGCATTCTGTCATTCATACATTCTTTCCCGAATAAGCTCCCGCCGAGTAACGGATCGTTAATGTCGCATGACGACTGAATATCTCCCGACTCTAGTCCGCTTAGCTCCTCCGCTGTCGCTACTTGAGCGGACTTGGAAGCGCCGGACGAGCGAGCAATTAATCACCGGCTAGAACGGGCGGATCAGCTCTATCGCTAATCGCGTCACTCGCCTCATCCCGCCGTCGTCCTCGTCCTGCCAACGTGCCATTGTTTTCGAAGCCGCTTGTAATTCTAATCGCGACGGGCATCGACGCCGCGAGACATCCGCTGTTCCTCGTTGCGCTCTCGCGGCTCGTGCGCGCGGCAATCCCGAGCTATAATCCGCGTATAAGAATCTATTTTCGATATTAATTTTTTTCTGGCACCGCGCTCTGGCTCCTTCTCGCGTCGCCGCTATTTTCCGCACTTACGCGAACTCCTCGAATCGTCCCAAGATACGACGCAATGGGCCAGATCTCGACTTGGATCGACAACTTTAGGTTGCGAGTTTAAAATTAAGAATGTTAAGAATTTACAATGTATGTTCAAAATTGCTGCTGAATCAATTTAACGTTCGCACTCCTTACAAAGTAAAAAGAATACATCCAAGTAGGCGTTGACGGTTCGAAATGACACTCAAATTGAGTGTTAACCAAATTGGAGGTTCGTTCGAGATGAGTTAACACTCAATTTGAGGGACGCGAGCGGTTCGTCAAGATTTGTGAAAGGTAAGAATCATTAATCTTACCAATAGCGCAACATCAGCGGCAGCAAGCCGGAGCTTATCGAACCTTAAGGCGGCGGTCTTACGTAACCGCTATTATCAACATCAACCTGCTATTGCGAAATGACTAAGTAGGCCTGCAATGGGATACTTAACTCGCTCTCGCAATTTCCTTCTGTTGAAACCGCACGCGACGCGAGTGCATGCTTTGTATCGTAACGTGTGGTCGGCGAAATGTTCCTGTATCTTGTCTCGATAAGCAAAACCGCAGGCGAGGCAGCGCTTCCGCGTAGCCAAGGGCACGACACGTCAATTTTACGATAAGACTTATCGCGAGGCATGTATGGCGTGACGCGTATAGAACGTTTTCGCTTTAAAGCTTCGGGATCGAATATCCTTCTCGAAGATAGATTGATACAGGGAAAGGTAATTTGACTTTGAAAATATCGCATAATCAAATCACTGTTCCTTTTTCCAAATAAATTACCTTTACTTTCTCGTACTTAATGTATTTTTCTTCCTCCAATGACTAATCTAAGAATGAAGTCGCAGAACGATCGTTAAACACTTGACGCGCGTGGACCTTTAGAGAGAATAAGCTTTTCTGAAAACGACGAATTTTTATATGATAAATCATTTTATTTTAATAATCCGTGTGCCTGCGTTTTGTACAGTATAATAATAATAATAATAGTAATAATAGTAGAGAAGTAGTAGTAGCAGTAGTAACAATAGAGGAGTAGTAGTTTTATAATAGATAATAGTAGAGTAGCAGTAGCGGCCGTACAAGTGACGCAATGCGGTAGTATAATGATATTTACTACGGAAGCAACATTCGTCGTCCGTTCGAATCTCGGAGAGGAGCCCGACTGAGCCCCTGGCTTTCCCGGAAGTCGATGATGAAAGACGCTGTCGACGTTGTAGGCATATTTCTACCGACTCGGCCACTACGGACTACGCTCGATCCCTTTGTTCGAAAAGTGTTAACGAGAGACTGCTGTGCAACGATCATTTTTTTTTGAAATTTTCCTTAACATCCATTTACGCGCCGAAGCGAATCAGAAAGTTTATTCCTCCTCTTCCTCCTCCTCCTCCTCCTCCTCTTCCTCCTCCTCCTCCTCCTCCTCTTCCTCCTCCTCTTCCTCCTCCTCTTCCTCGCCTTCCTCCTTCACCTCCTCCTCCTCTTCCTCGTCGAATTGGGGCTCCTCGAGGTCGTCGTCGACGGCGGCCTTCACGTCTTCCTCGCCCTCCGGTGACTCGGGATCGCCAGGCTTCTTGCCCGGTCGCTCACCGAACCACTTAGGTAACTTCGCTGTTATCCACGGAAAGTGACGGATTAATTTTGCACAATTAGGAGAGGAACGTGGAATGCACTAATTGCTAAATGTACCAGATTAGAATTCTACGATGCTAAATGATAACAAAAACCAGTGCGGAGGAACTTTCAACGGATATTCGAGATATTAATTAAAGCGAGACTGGCTTATCGCTTAGGAATAAATTTCGTGCTGATTTTCAGATAAATGTAATAATGTCGAGTCGATCGTCATAATTATTAAAGGAAGATGGAATTTCCCCGGAAACTTTCAACTTTCCCATCGAAACGCTCCCTACTTGTATTTCGACGTCTCGAGCAGCACCGGAAGCCTCTTTTAAAGCTCTCGCGAGCTGCTCCGGCTTCGGGGTCGGCTCGAAGCCTCGAAAGCAAAGTTTAATACGTACTCTTCTGACGACCCATGAACTGTTGTTTTTGTTCGGCCCACTGCTTCTCCATGATCTCCTTCTGCTGTTCGTTCAGACCCTGAAACATCAACGGACAAAATGGCATGCTAGGGGTTACTCTCACACATCGGGACCTTTCGCCTGGGAACCCTCTCTATCCTTACTATTTTTTTCTCTGGGTCGTACAAATCTCCCCGTGGCGAAGTTAAGGCTGACAGTCACGATCGACAGAATTAAAGTCACAAAGGTCATCTATTTTCACGATCGTATCGTCTTCCAGTCTTGGTTACGATCTTCGAAGCTCGCTCTTCTGACATTCTGAAGAATGAATTCTCGGATTTCGCGCGGAAAATGAGGATAAATCAAACACCCACCCTCTTGACTGTGTCGTAGGGAAAAATACCGAGAAACTTGCGATACACTTTTAAAACGTTGAGTGACGTAAACAAATTTTTGCAGACGAAAATTTTGCAGAGTTATTAAGAGTGAAATTATTTTCGTGATTGCTGGACTGCTGTCGCATCTCTCTCCTGGGCAGTGCACGTAAAAAAGGAAAAAAAAAAGAGAAATCACTATCACGGTGTGTGGGCACAAATATCGTGCTTTCATGTACACCATCGAGACAACACGAACACAGGAATCAACGTGGCTGGTAGTACCATCTCGACCGTTTAGTCAACGAGAACAAGGAACAAGTACATAAATTAGAAACACGTTCGTCCGTAAGATTGTGGAGATACAATCGGCAAGGCAAGCAAGGGGAGGATGATAGATACAGTGACAGAGATCACGATTGAACTCACTTTTGGTGCGCTTCATAAATTGTTCAGTTTTCTGTTTCCACGTTTTCTCGCTGATCTCCGCTAAGAGCGTGTCATAGCCCTGCGATTCAATCGACAATATGCTCACTAATCGCCTTTATATGTGAGATGTCAAATTCATTCCTACCATGTCCGACGGTTCAATTGTATTATAACGAGAACGAATTTCTATTTTTACATACGTGTATATGTAATGTCTTGGTAATCTGGTGATGGTAGAGTGTTGTTTGAATGTGAAAAAAATTCACCCGCAATCGTGTCGCGAAGTGAGAGAATTCTCGATTTGACTTGGTATTCTGAGAGTGGCGAAGACTATCGTATAAAAATTTTTATGTATTGGAGAAGTTAGAAAGTATACTTACGCCTTCGAAAAGTTTCTTCTTGTCGTCGTAGGACCTGGTATCGACGCGACGTTCATACTTCGAGGCAACTTGGATTTTCGGCTGTGAAAAAAAAAAACGATTCGACATTAATGACAGTTCTTCCCGTCTCTTCCTCCTTCTAAACGGATACGACGTTACGTACGGGATATTTGCCAGTTAAAGCCTCGGGATCGAGACCCTTCTTCAAGGCTTTGTGCCTCAGTTGTTGTTTCTGACGTTCCTTCAGCTCTTTAAGCTACGATAAAAGGGCAATATCGATTTATCAATACGGCTACAAAACAATACACGGACTATAATTAAACTCGCGTCCGTACAACTTATTTCCCGAGAGGAAACGGTCAATATATATTTCCTGTTCTTTCTTTCCATTTTTCATGAGACCTGTATAAAATTATTATTCATACACCCGTATGAATAATTTATTCTTACGCAATTTTTATTCATTAAAACTTTTCACAATCATTTTTATATAATTAAATCTTGCGTAGCAAACAAGAAATATTTTAAATAGTGACAATTTAAATTTGATTAGAAATGCGATAAATTTTTTCTCACGTTGTTTAGATAAGGCGAAATAATTCTCGATATTCTCAGAATGGTACAAATCGTAAAAACTTACATCGTAATCTTGACGCTTTTGTCGCTCTTCCAAATCGTACTTTTCGGTTTCAAGTTTAACTATGGCCTCCCACAATTCGGTAGCCTTAGTACGGAGCTTGTCAATGGACAGACCTTCGATTTCCAAAGGCTTGATGCGAATGCTAAGGGAGATCTTCTTCTCCTCTTCGAGCTGCTCTTTCGTCTTATTACGCTCGAGTTGCGCCGATGTAAGATTACCCTAAATTCACATAAAAGCATTCCCAGTTAGAGAATACCTAATTGCTACTGACAAGAGAGAGAGAGAGAGAGAGAGAGAGAGAGAGAGAAAGTACTCACCGCAAGAGCATCTTTCTTGGTGATGGTAAAGTTTGGACCCTTCGCTTTGCTCTGGTCTTTCATCGCTTGCATCATAGCCTGTCGCTTCTTTTCCGATTCCTCCAAGCGCCTAAAATGTAGCGACTAAATATAGAACAATGTCCAAACATGTACATAAAAAATTTTCTAATAAGACATTTCCTCAATTTAAAAAAAAAAAAACACAATTTTTAAATAAAAAATATAAAAATATAGATCCTATTCTATTTCAAATAGCTAAATAACTGTCTGTGATCAATTTTATTTATCTACATGTGGCAACAGAAAAATCGGACTGCATCTACATTTCAGCAACAATACAACGTAGAGTCAAATGCCGCTGCCAGTTGCATTAGATCTTTGAGTGTCTGGCTACAAACGTGGTGTCGAGTTTTGTACACTGAAACACTTGCTACACCCGATCTCGTAATATTGTATTAGTGCCGCGTGACTATTCGGAAATGGAGCAAATGGCGAATGTAAAATAAATTCAGAGAAACTGCTACAGGGAGACCCTTGAAATGTTCCGAGAAGCTTACATAGTAAGAGAGCCACGAGAGGTCGCACTTAGTGTTTTGAGCGGCACTCACATTTTCAAAAGGCTAAATGTCGCTAAGACAACAAAGGCCTGGACGAAGAAATTCGACGATTAGCACGAACAGGTTGTTGAATTTTCTCAACATTTTCGGGGGTGCTGTTAATGCGCGACGTCCAGTTTTTTTCATCGTTCCTCAGACCTTTTTAAAAGCATAAATGCCACTTGAAACAGTTCTTCATTGCCATGAGCAGTTTAAGGGTGGCAGCATTTTAAAGGTGATAAGATTCCTCGAGTTTATGACACAAAGTTTCACCCTCGCTTTTTGCTCCATTTTCGTAAATCGCAGCGCGATATTAACTAACGTTACGAGATCACGTGTAGTAAATGTTCTAGTGTACAAAATTCGACACCACGTTGCAGTCCGACACTCAAAGGTCTAAAGCATTGACTTCCAGCGGCACTTGGCTGTAACGTGGCGCTGTCGCCGAAGGGCGAATATAGTTCGGCTTTCTCATAATTGTCTCATATTATTATAAATTTACAAGCTTAGTATCAATTAAACACCCGACAAAAGCATAGCAACGTAAACTGTATACAATTGACAATTCTTTCAATTTGAAATAATTTATCCTTTGATAAATAAAGAACGATCGATTACGCTCGCGGACACGGATTGGATCCGGATTACAAACTGCAAATTGTTAATCGTCAATTGTTAATCAGATGAAAGTAAAGTGAAAGATCTGAATTGTGTAAATCGCAAAATAGATGAGCTTTTATTTTTGAGATCCGTGATACTCGATTCATGCCAATGGATATCGAAATTCGTCGCTTATCGCGGCTGTTGTGAATTTATATTTTTCTTTTCGGTTCACGCATAATCATCATTAAAAGCAAAAGGCATATAACGAAATTTTTTTGTGAATTTTTATCGTGACGAGTCCACATTCAATAATTCACAATCCGGAACGCGTGTCTGCAATGCGTAGTACGTTACGAACTCTAGAGCCATCATATAATCTGTATAAAATATTTCCATCGCAAATAATGGTTCGCAAATAACAAGAATGTTAATTTACTCAAGTCAACAATTGCGTTAACGATTGCAAAAAATGCTGTGTAGTATCAATAAGTAAATTCATTAACGATCGCATTTTTGCGCGCGCGCGCGCGCGCTCGTAGTAGTGACATAAATAATGTGATACTCTTGCTGATAGTTATCTTATCATTCGCGACATAAATATTTCAAAATTGACAACTGGTCGTTCTTCATTTATCGACATTTCGGAGAATTTTCTTTATTTTGCCTACTTAAATTACTTTTGATAAAAGAACAGAACAAGATTCAACTATTTAGAAGAGAACAGGACCTTTTAGACAAAATAATATTCCCCTTTTTTAGAATCTCTCGAATTTATTACGAGACATTAAGACTGTGCAAACACCTACCTTCTCTTCTCTTCGATGTCACGTTGTTTCTTTTCCTCTGAAAAAATTTAAAGAACTTTATTGAAATTCCGTTTAGAGGAAGAAACGAGAGTGGGAGTGGAAAAGGGCGGAAAAGGGCACTAACGCATTTACCGATTTCACGTTGGCGACGTTCCTCCTCTTCCTTCTTCTTCTGAGCCAATCTCTTCTCCTCGTCCGCGCGGGTGACCTTGCGCTTGGCTTGCTTCTCCTAAAACGACATGAAGTATCAAGGAGAAACTAACGAGTATACAAACGAGAAACTAACGAGTATATAAATAAGGACAGATCGTACCTTTAATCTCTTCAACTCCTCTTCCTCCTTGGCTCTCTGCTTTCGCCATTCCGCTATGTATTCTTTGAGCTGTTCGTCAAGGTCGCTTCTTTTCTGTTCTTGCCTCTGAATTTTTAACGACGAGTTAGTCGTAACGCGTATTCGATCGCGGTTCCCTTAACGATCGTGCTAGAACCCAACGTATATCCCTTCCGCCCATGCGGCGGCGGCAGCAGCAGCAGCAGCAGCGGCATCAGCGCGATTGATAGACAGAAGAGCGCGTTGCCCACATACATTTCGCTTTTCCGTAAAAGTGCTCTTTTTATCACGAACCGTGTTGCGCGGGGGATTTTGGGTACTCGCACGACGTTATTTACGAGCAGCAGCACTCACCTTCATAAACTCGGGATTCTCGCCAGATTCCCTGAAGGAGGCCGGAGTGAAAAGAAAAGTAACTCTCTTTAAATCACGACGGTTGAGCTCGCTCTCTGGAAGATCTCGCGAGATCCCCCAGAACTCCATACGCGATTCTCACGTCCATATCTCCACTACTTAATTACAACTCCATCCATTCTCTCCCGTAGTGCATATTATTCAATGCCGCTCGTCGCACGTATACACACACAGACAACACATGGGCGGAACAGACAGACAGATAGATGCATGGTCGGATAAACAGAAATAGAGCGGGACGAGAGGGGAGGAGGGTGGCTGAGGTGCGAGAAGAGAGAAAGAAAAAGAAAAAAGAAAAAGAGAAGAGGCAAATAGTAAGGCGACAATAATGTGCAAGCGTATAGAAAGAAGACACCAAAGTGCGCACCGCATCAGCGAAGGCATTAATGAGAGTAGCGAGAGGAATCCCATGACTGTCTTAAATAATTCAGGTTGAATAATTCAGTCGTAAGGATCGTGAGTGATCGTGGATTTGTGAGTGATCAGAAGAGAGATATATATATATATCGGAGGCAGGGGAACGCTCTGGCTCTGGGGACAATGAAATTGTCCAATTTTCAAAAATGGATCTAACGTAACGTTCGAGCTGGAGGTCGAACACGCGACTCCGAGAGAACAAGGAAGAGAGTACCGTGATCGTTGTCGAATTTTGGCTTCCCCGGGCTTTCTCAAGGGTGCCATTTTACAATTTTTTTCATCTATCTTCTATAATTTACGTCGTGAAAAATGTCGGGGATGTACGTGTGAGAACCGCTTGCTCATGGGATCTGCGGGCTTGGGGTGTTGCAATTATTGCTTGCGAGTCGATCAATTATGGCGCAAAGTCAATATATATAAATTAATATTGGGGGGGGGGGGGAAATCGGACAAAATAACGAGCCTTGAGATACAAGGACGTGTGACACATTACGCTTTGACGTAAACTCGAACAAGACGTGATTATGTACAACTCGTTAATTCGTTATTAATCAGAGAGACAAAAACGTAAAACACGCGGGGGTGCGAAAGAGATTTTAAGTACGAGAGGAACATTGGGGAGAGGGGGCGGGGGGGGGGTGGCGGCCTCGAACACCGACAACGAGCGATTAGACGTCACCAATCGAGGACTGAGATCCAGAGCGCATCCAGGTTACTTGCGTAAACTACGATTTGATTTTTCTTTTTTTTTTTTTACGTAAAATATAAAAGGCGCGACGTGGAAACATTTTGTGTTGTACAATTTGATTTGGTAAGTATCGGCGAGTCGGCGCAGATCGAGCGTAAATATGCATCGGTGCAGCAGTGTGCTGCATTATGTATCGAACGGTTGGACCGTTAATAAGATCACGGCGCCGGGGCGTGGTACATTTTGAGCAGACGTCGGTCTTAGAATAAACTGTGTGTTACGTTATTGTGCATATATTTATGAGAGACGCCTGGCGGGCTCCCAAACGGCTCAAGTATCGTCGTCGCGCGTTAGCGTTATGCAACCGCGCGATGGAATATTCACGAACGCCCGCGATTTACGTTACCACCGCGCCGCGTCGATAAATATATCCTATTATTATTCACCGTCGCGCGCTACACACAGGCCAACGATCGCGTTATCCGTCCGGTATCTGTAAACAAGATCCTCCCCGACGATATAGATAGAAATTGGCAAATCTACAGCCCGCAACTCGACCGTAACGCGAAACGTCGAAGCCGGGCGACGGAATCCTCCTCCTCTGCGATCTCATTCCTGCCGCGTGACGAATAATCTGTGAGGCTCTCTGGCGGCCGGTTTCGCCGACGTCAACTTCGATCCGTTAATTTCGTCCACGCTCCCGGCGGTGGTGGTTCTGCGAAAACCACGAGCGCGAGGATTCGACCCCGTCGTTCGCTTAATCGCGTAATTTACGATAAATCAAGCGGAAGACCGGCAAGCCGCGTTTATAAGCTCACCGAGACACCCCAGGACACACACGCGTCGCACGTGCCTCCTCCTTGAGACGGAACCTATAAATATCCCAACCGGTCTTTCGCCCGATTTATCGCGAATCTCGCGTAAAAATATCATTTCTCCTTCTGCCTCTAGAAAATTAAAAAAAAAAAAAAAAATAATGAAAGATACTCCCGAGTTTAATTGACGTCGGAAAAACCGACTTTGGACGGGAAAGGGGGATGTGAGACAGCGGTCGAAGAGAACAGGGGGGGAAATATATTATTGACGTGTAAACACCTCGATTATTCAACTTACTTTTGGGACGCCCTACCCCTATAAAAAAAAGAAAGTACAGATTCATTAATAAGGTCGTGTGATTGGTCGCTTACGTAGGACTGCACAAAGCTGCACGAAAATTATAACAAAATCGGTATCGCTCGTCTCCAACTTGCGCTTTCCTTTCTTTTCTTTTCTTTTCTTTTTTTTTCCGTGCAAAATGAATCCGAACCGACCGCTCGATCGCGCGGACGATGATTGATTTGCACGTTTATTGCAAAGGCTTGGTCGTTCCCGACACTTATTTGCGAGCGAGTGATCGATATGCATCGCTTGCGCTTTCAACAATTAAGCGGCTCGTCGTTACTTTCTCTTCAACGGGGATCTCGTAGCGCTTTTGCAAAAAAAAAAAAAAAAAAAAAATCGTTTCGTTGCCCATTTGCCATAATGCGGGGGTATACAGAGGCTGATATTAGGCGACAGATATTGTTGACAGACATGACGAGGACAAAAAGATAAGGCGTGGAGAAATAAAGTGCGGGGTAAGGTGTATGTGTGCGCGTGTACTTTTGCAACTGCACCTCGAATACAACACCTGTACCGAAATGCTTCTGTGATAGATTTCGATGATGCGTGTTGTACGCCATGTGTGCGAGGGGAGGGGGGAGGGGGGTGGGTCTCTCATACACGTGTGCGTGTACGTCGTCTGTATACATAGAAAAGCGCGATAGCATTGCTGTTTGTTTTTCCTTATTTTTTAATATTCTGTTTTGTTTAATCCATCGACGCAGAACAGCGGCACAAGACAGACGTTGAGAAGAACAGCGAATACACCGGCGGCAAAATGTATTTTTACTAAAAGTTGAAATATAGAAAAACAGAAAGAGGCATGTGAGAGGGGTATGTGTGCGTGCGTGCGTGCGTGCGTGCGTGTGTGTGTGTGTGTGTGTGTGTGTGTGTGTGTGTGTGTGTCTGTCTGTCTGTGTGTGTGTGTGTGTGTGTGTGTGTGTGTGTGTGTGTGTGTGTGTGTGTGTGTGCGCGTGTGTGTGTATGTGTGGATACATCAGCATCAATTCTCTTTGAGACAATGTTATACGAAAAAGAAGAACGTCACTGAAAAAACGTCCCTTTTGTGTATTGGCACAAATAAAAATCGATAAATTCGGACAGAAGCGTTTTATAGCGATGTTCTTCCCTTTCGTGTGTTGCGATTCGACGAGAGAAGAAAAAAAATAAAGAAAGAAAAAGAAGAGGATGAAAAGAGAAAGGGAAGGAAAAGGAGAAACATAGATAGACATAGAAAGAGAGACAAAGAAAGAGAGAGAGAGAGAGCCAGCAAGTGTATCGCTATAAAAAAATTCTATGCAAAAATTATAAACGACTGCGGCGGCACAACGCGTGTGAGATGATGAAAACAAAATCAAGAGAGAGAGTATAAAACAGAGAACGGACGAACAATTAAAGACTACACCGAGACAAGACAAGACAGCGATTAGACAGCGGGGAAGAGAAAAAAAAAATGAAACGACACTGACGACAGCGCGTGAACGTACACCATTTATTGGCCGTGAACAAAAAAGAGAGATAGAGATAGAGAGAGACGTTCATATTTGTCGTGTGCAAAACTTACTCGGTCTTCTTCTCCGGCTGCCTTCGATTTTGACATTTTTTGTATCGTACCGCGCGGGTCGATTAGCCGATCGGTCGATCGATGACGAGTGACGGTTGGTTTGATTGATTGGTTGATTGGTTGGTTGGTTGGTTGATTGGTTGGTTGGTTTTGTGTGTTGTATGTGGAGATACACACAGACAGAGAGAGAGACAGGGAGTGAATAAACAAAAAAAAGAAAGAAGAAGACGGAGTTCATAAATCATAATCGGAAAGAGAAATCTGGCGTGTTGCGCGGCGCAAAAGAGACTTCAGAAAGCGATTATTCTTCATCTACGCCTCTATACGCTCTTCTCTTCTCGCTATCGATTCGTCCGTTCGTGCGTTCGTTGCGCGTTCGTTAGCTTTAATCCAACTTGACGTTTCAGTTTTACGAAAGAGGAGCAGCGACCGACGACGTTTCCAAGAAAGAGAGAAGAGGAGAGAACACAGCTCCGGATCTATATCAATTTTTCTCGACAAAGTGTCGAATGAAAAACTTTATACCTCACAAATACGCGTTCCTATCTTCGTTCGAAGAAAAAAAAAACAAAAAAAAAGAAAAGAAATATAAATCGAATCACTAATGTTAGCTAATTTGGACCTTTCAATGAGAGCGATCAATCTCTCCGCGAACTATCGAGAAACTTTCTTCGCGACTTTAATAATGAAAACCAATATTTCCGCCGCGACGCGTCTTCGCAGTAGCTACACAGGCGCTTCGTTACACAAGCCTCCGAAACTTACTTCCTGAAATGAGAAAACGAGACAATTCGTACGTTAGAGAGATACCGGGCACCGGTAATGGGAAAAACATTTAACGAAAGTGAACACTTACACTTCCTCGACTTCCTCCTCCTCGCTGTAAAAGAGAAAATGGAAAAAAGTCCAATTTAGTCAGGGTGGAAACAGTGTGGGCGATCGGGGCGTTTCAATGTGTAACAAACGGGAAAGACGGGGGGAGAGTATTGCTCTCGAAAGTTAGAGACTCAGGCTTAAAGCTCTCACTTTTTTCTTTCTCTCACGCAGATTGATTTTCGTCAATATACGCAAACTTAACTTTTTCGTAAAACTTTAAACAAAATGTAACAAAACAAAAAAAAAAATTTGCAATTCAATTGCAACGATGAATGTCGGGTGATTGAATTCAAGCTTTTATTCTCATTTGCTAAAGACTCTCGCGAGATTATCGAATTTCGATTCTCTTCTTTACTCCGATCTGAGAGCGAATTTTCTCACAATACGACAAATAGGTGACTAAACTAACTATACGAGAAAGAGGGCGGGGGGCGGGGCGTGTAACGTTGTACACTTTGGAAAATTACTCTAAATAGTTTAGAGCGGTAATGCAAGAGAGGAAAAGCGTGTAGAGTAAAAAGGGAATTATGCAAGCACGTGTAAAAATTTCATCGAGTAACAATTAGGAGTTGACTGAAGTATTCCGAGTTTCGCTCTGAGTGCTTATTAAGGGGCTCGTGCGTGGGTGCTATTGGGACGTGACGCACGCAGGGGCGGGCATCGAGATGGGCAAAGTTAGACAAATGTGAAACATCAGATAGACGGACGAGGCCACAGATCACGGGCGCTTGTTCAACCTTACGTGGGCGGTATTTAAGCTTCGCTCGGATTTTCGGTTCGTACGAAACGTGATCAACGAGCGTGCCACGGATCTTGCCTACCACCGTCGCCGCCGTTGCCCCGACTTCGGCAAGGGTGTATCCGGTTTCTCGAGTCTCTGGAAATCACTGGCGCATATCTCGGCACCTCTCTCTCGCACTTGGACTTACTACTCGTCTGGGGGAGCGGCGATATCGCGCGTTTTTTGCAGGTCGTTTATTTTAACAATTATTTGCGACTCTACTGTCTGAAGAATGGAAGAAAAAAAAGGGGGGAGGGGGGCAGTGGGTAGTCTTTCCGTCGTCGGCGGAATTGAATTTCTCGCGCGCCCGTCGGAATTCGTACCGTTCTAAAATTGGAATCGCGTCAGTTTCAAAATAAGGGATTGAGAACGTCTCGTTCGAATGCGCGAGCAATGGATGACAATTTATGTATCGGCTCGAGGGTAACGATCAGTGGGCTACTTACGAGTATTGTTCCTCGTCGTCAGACATGTTGGCGGCTGTTTAAAGCGCTGCAACACAAAAACGAGACGTTGGTTACCAGACGTTGATTTTGCCAAGTCAACGGCAAGAGATAGAAAAAAAGACTTAAATAGTAAAGCGAACTAAACAAACGATGCGCTTTCGCGTTAAACATCGCTAATTATAGATCACACTGTTCGATGAAAAACTGCGGCACACCGATTTTCTCGCGCGGAAGAGATTGCATAATTCGGACTAGGTACCAAGTGAAATCGTCAAGAGGCGAAATCTCCGTGACGTATTTGTAACTCAACTGTGCGTGTAACGCGGAACCGGTATCGGCTCTTCGACGACGCGCGGCGACGGACACGTCACGATCAATTCCGTGTAAACGATCTCAATCAGATCACTCGCCAGCGGCGCGATAAATTTGAAAGATAAACGAGCGAAGATCGAGAGAGGAGGGATGGAAAATTGGAAACCTCACCGGTTACAGATCGAAGACAGGTGGAAGAAGAAGAAGAAGTCGGAAGGATCGGACGAGGAAGCATCCCTCGAGAGGAGGGAGAGGGGAGGGGGGAGGAAGGAAGGGATGCGAGGGACGCGGATGTACAAAAATGCTCGCGCGCCTGGCCGAACCTTGCGTGGAAAAAGGGGTATCCGGAGGAAAGCCGAAGCTGAATGGGGGCCGGACAGCGCGCACCCGACGTTCCCGAAGTAATCCGATACTTGGAGGCGAGAAAGAGAAAATGCCAGTTTGCTAACCCTGGCCGCAAGCTCCGGCGCGTCGCGCACAAGCTCTATAAGGAGCCCGCGTCCCCTTCTCTGCCACGTCGCTCTAATTTTAGGCGGTACAACGCGCTCGTGCCCCTCGTTCCGCTCTCCTTTCCTTTTACCCGCGGACGGGCAACGTCGAAAGGCGACGGCGACGGCGACGGCGACGCGCTCCGTAACACTAGACGACGATCGCGATCGGGACGCGAAATCGTCGAAATACCTCGCACCTCGTCGCGAGATGTCCGAAAGGGAATATTACGCGATCTGCGATCGACCAATTTTAACATTTATTGCAATCACGATTCGTCACTGTTTTTAATTTACTATTATTTCAAGTCGCACTACAAAGGTGTTAATCCTCGACATCCGTCTTCTACTTCACGAGCCATCGAGATATCACAACTTATGCTATTTAATTTTATGAGATTCCAGCCACTCTATTTTTCACAGACTCTTCACTCACGGAAACTCCGAAAAAAAAGGGGAGAAAATACTGTAACACAAAGAGAATAAAAGGAAGAAAAGAACGCGCAAGGATACAAAGAAAAAGGAGGGAGACTGGAAGGTGGAAGGGGAGAGGATCGTTTTTTGGATCTCGCGCGAGAAGTTCGCGGATCAGAAAGTTTACGAGAGTCATTAATCTACGCCGAAAAGATACCGCGCGAAATAATAAGCGCACCACGCGATCTTACATCAATCAACTTTTCCACGTGATCGTTCACTTGCACGTCCGCCACACCGAAGGTCGGAAATTTTTTTCACTGACGGAAGGCGGAAGGCGAGCGACGAGCAGATAGAGTCGCGGTTCGCGCGGACGCGGCTACGCGTTCACGAGATTTTCACTGGCTGAGCTTTCGCGCGAGCCGCGGAACAAGCATCGCTCACACTTTTCGTTCTCCAAAAGCATTCTCTAGCATTAAGAAAGAAGATGTTTTCATTTCACGTGGTCTGTACCGATCCTCGTAACTCCGCTAACCGAGCACACTCGTTCGCTGGGCCGTTTCGCTGCGAGCAGTCGCGACCTCTCTGGCAGCGCGAACGCTGCTCCGGAGGAGGACATCCGCCGGAGATTTCTCTAGAGTTAATTACTTCGTATCGTATCCTATCACGTCGCTTTCACGTTCACAACAGTTACACGCGCGAGAAAGATACAGTCCATCGCGAACGTTCTGCGGAAGGCTAACGAGGACCAACGAGAGAAGGTGAGAAGGTGCACCGCAGAGAAGAAGAAGAAAAAAAAAAAAAAAATGCACCGCAGAGAAAAAAAAAGAGATAGAGAAAGAGAAAATGGAAATTATCGAGTACGTAATGAAAAATGTTCAACTTACACTCGGGGTGGTGTCAATGCGTGTGGACGAATGCGCGCGCGTGTGTGTGCGTGCGCGAGCGTGTGTACGTGGACGTATGTGCACGCGTGCAGATGGTTATCACGGGGGTGTCTCAGCCGGGGTGATATCGCGAGGGAAAGAGAGAAAGAGAGAGAGAGACGGGGTTCCGCACCCTCCGCAGGGGGACGAGAGAGAAAGAGAGAGACACGCACACGCACAGGAGGAGCTTATCCCGGTGGAATGTGGAGTCCGCGACAGCCTGAGCCGCTCTGAGGTCCGCCAAGTTGTCGCGGCTGGACATCAGCGGGGCTCCGGGCGTCGTGCCCGCTCCGCTTTAGAGCCTCTCCTTTCTTCTCTTGCACCCTTCTTACTCTCTCTCTTTCTCTCTCTCTGCCTCTCTTTCTCTGTTTTTCTAATAATAGAACGGTGATCCACGTATGCGGACCACTGGGAGTGATACGATCCTGGTTGATACTATTTTCGCCGGCGAGTTGCACGCCGCGCTTCCAACTCCTCCTGCGGCGGCGACTCCGCTCTTCCGCCGAACGATTGCACCAAAAGTAGGCCTGTTACGGTGTCACGCCCCCACCTCCGGATGGCCGTTGACAATGGTGAACCGGCTGGCCCGATACCCGGGGAGAAACCGCTCGACTACTGAAAATCTTTGTCTTTTATAATATGTTGCGATATGATGGCTATATAAAAAACTCAGCGTTTCATTAATGTTTCTTCTGAAAAAGCCATAACATAGATACTCGAGTATTTATCTTAATTTTATGTTGGTGCAATTTTGCCTTCCAAGCAAAACGAGTCATGAAAACATCAAAATTAGAGATTAAAATAAATAATAGATCGAAAAGTGACTTTTAAATAATCATTTTGGTGCTATGATGACTTTTGTTCTGCTTGTCTGTTCAATCAAGTTTCTTAAACTTATGAAGAAATGTACTCCGTTGCGATTGTCTTCCGATATTTTTAGCACATCCAAGAGTACGCAGAGCGGAATTTTCCTGAATTTCAACAAATTAACTCGATTTACATTATAACAATTGTATTTGCATAAAAAAAAGATCGAGGTAACGTTACAGACTGTAACTTCAGCCAATTTCTAAGAGTGTTAAAAAATATTGCACGCGCTTCGCGACTCGTATTCGTCGCGAAGGAAAAAATGCATCGCGGCAGCAATCGTAGGGAAATTGGGGCAGGGTCTGAGCGACAAAATAGAAGTTGCGATAAATGAACGGAAGCTATTTTCTGAGACCTTGATGAAAGGTGCGGTTGAAGGGGATGTTTAGTGTCACCTAAATCGCGGAAGGAAGGTCTCCTTATCAGTAACCGGCGTTATCGTCGCTATTGGAAGCTCAAACTCGGTGCTGTGTCGAATATCGCGAGGTGTCTCCTTATATGGAGAGAGGCAGCATGTGAGAGACGGCGATGATGCGGTATAAAGTTGCCGGCGAACGCGAATACAATCTTGCGGTGTGTCGCTCCGAGATCGTCTCTCGAAGATTAGACAAATCATTCGCACGATTTACGACGGGAGAGGGAGCACGACGCGCTTGTCCAATTCGACAATTGTCCGAATTATATCGAATATTCTGTAGAATTTTTTTTACAACAGCCTTTGCCTATAAAATGATAAAAATTACCTAGGTAAAATGCGCTATCAAGTTTTCGAATAATTTGTTCCGCATGTCGCTTTATTATTGGAATGATAAATAAAAAGATGGGAATAAAAAGATAGAAAGTACAAGAAGTCAGTCAAAGTAAAAGCTATTTATCTTTTCGGCTTCAAAATCTTAGGTACAATCGGTCGTTTAAATGGTCTATCCTTTCCTCCGAATCTCAATTGCCCGGATTCTTTTTTACCGCCAAAACCACCTCCTGAAAAAATTAGATATTTTTTTATGTTTATCCGTAAAAATTGGAATACACATCTAATTAGTGTATTATATACCTAGTCTCCTCGGCTTCCATCCCTTCAAAGTACGACCGCATTCATAATCGACAAATATTTTGTATCCCTTTAATGTGGCGTCGATAGTTCGTCTCAACGCTCTTCTAGCTTCATCTTCGCTTTTCATTTCCACAAAACCGTACCCTTGAGAAAGCCCGGTCACCACGTCCACTATTACCTTCGCCGAAATGACCTCTCCATATTTGCTAAAAAGCTAAACGACAATTTAAAAATTTAACAATTTTATTACATAAAGTATACAATAAAATTTCTAAACATATTGGTTTTTTTTTTTTAAGATGACGTTACCTCTTTCAGATCATACTTAGTGACTTTGGGACCAAGTCTAGCTACGAATAGAGTTCTTTCTGGTTTAGATTCTAGATTGTGCGGTGGCTCATAGTGCATCAGCAGTGCCCTGCTGATAGCCTTGTCGTGAGGTTGCGTATCTGTCCCATCGATACTACCCGCCTTTAGAGGATCGTATTCTTTGGCATAAGGGCTCCAATTTTGCAAATTATCATCCTAAGATTTTCACAAAAATTTAATCACACTACCGTTTTTATTCAGAACAAATTCCTAAATTACTATCACTTAATACTCTTAACATTAAATAATTATTAATATATATGTATAATATATATAATATTAATTGCTGTTAAATAATATTTAATTAGTAATATGCAATAAAGGCATATTGAGATACTACAATTTTATATAACATAACCTAAAAATGTCAACATAATCCTGTGCATGTATATGCAGTTTAATAATTTAGCTATTGTTTCAATATTGCATTAATAAAGAAAAACACTCACCATGTTATATATTTATAATACCAAAAGCGCATTCAAACATTTAATAAATGGATTACGTATTAAGACACAAAAAGTAAACAAAAACGAAATAGACTTGAAACGCCAACTATGCCTATAAATGCGAACCTGAAATTACATAGTTGTAAATTTTCCCACTCGGTAATGTAGTTTTGATTTCGATCTGTGCTGTTTCTGCAAAATGTGAAGACGTATTTTGATTTAATCATTTCAGTAATGTATAACTTCCGAATATCAGACAAACAAATTAATGGAAATACAAAGTCAGTGTTAAAAATACAAAAAACATTTATGGAATATCAAATAGTATCTATTACACATATTTAAAAAGTTAAAAGTTAAATATGAAGTTAAAAAGTTAATAACTTTTAATAACTTGACTTAGTTAATACTAAGTGATTTAATTTTTAACTTTATCTAGTTATTTTTGAAACGTATAAACTTTAATTTACTAACTACTTTTCCCTAAGTTAAAAATTTATTTATGCAAAAGAAAAAAATTATACAAGAAAAAATGATATGACACAGACGAGACGAATCTTGAATATACATATATCTAGAAAACGACGGATGGAGGTACAGCTAAATATGCAGAGTGACTCACGCAATTTAAAACGGATCGTATTCCTCTCCGTGGGAAGCTTAAATTGCTCGACTTTTTTCTCTAATATTTTCTTTATCTTCAATCAGAGATACGATCCGTTTACGTAACTTTTGCAAGCTCGTTCATCTCGTTACAACTCTCATTAAGGAATTTGTTTAAAAATAAAATACATATATGTATACGCGCGCATTTTGCATAATATAGTGTTTCTAAAATATATACAACACAGTACACATACATATATATATATATATATATATATATATATATATATATATATATATATATACATACATAATATATACGCAAATAATGTTTCGAACAAATTTAAATTACATCCACGTAGCAGCGTGCGGGCGGAGTTTAAGAGAAAAATTGTCAGTTTCATTGAATTTCAATCAATAGAGTACTCGCATGGATGCAATTTGCTTTGCTGGCAAATTATCCGCCTAACTACGCAAAACAGTCGGATGTTTTTCACACAAAAATCATCGTTTCGAATGACAATAGGGAATACGACCTCGTTTTCAACCACAATCGAGTGATTACGCCGGAATTGCGCGCCTGTTGTTTCATTTTGAATAAACGTTATCTCTCTTTTGTCCATTATTATATTTGTTACGGACTCTGCACCCAAAATCCGATGTGCGCATTAAACGAACCGTTATAGGGGAGATCGGGGTCGGTTGTCACACAATTTTTGATTAGCAATTTAAAAAAAAAATTGATAAAAATACATAGTTCACCTAATCCCTTAATATTAAAACAAATATTACGTTGAATATATAAAGTAATTATTTTATTTTAAATGAAGCTGTAAAAATATGACAATTAGCCTCACTCGGAGTTGATCGTTACACGTGGGATCTTCTTACAGTAACGATGATAAATGGTCATAGTTAAACGTACAAGAAACGTCCGACCCACATAAAGTCCGTTTCAAGAAAACTGTTAATAATATTTAATGTGATTTAAAAATGTATGTAAAAACTATTTTTTATTAATTTTAGGCACATATTAAGCTTAGGTCTTTTTTGTTTAAAAAAAAAAAAAATGTGCGGACTATTCACTGATTACAATAATTTCGTGGGTTGGACGTTTCTTGCATAACTATGACCAATTTATATCAAATTCTGAAGAGACTTGTTGGGTAGATAAATTATGTATTTTCTACTGATCTAACAGCTTTCAAAATGATATTGAGAATTTTGTTTGTCTTCCCTTTTTCTTTTCGTACCTCTGTTCATCTTTCTTTTTTGTTTTCGCATCATAGTTTCTATGAAAAATAAATATGAATTCTTTCCTATTACAAAAGTAATGCAGGGTATACGCAAAAAATATCGCACGGACGATGAATGTTTATTTCGCATAACATTATCAGATCTGGATGACGTTAGCGATCTACTAGATCAGATCTAAGTCTAGACGCGCGCCCATCCGTTTCAATGCCAAAATAGTGTTAACGGCCTTAACCCAGCGCTTCTTAATGACATAGCGTTTCAATCGGTGCTTCTGTATCGGGTTCTCCAGAGCGGCTTCCAGCCAACGGTGCTCTATAAGTTTTCCCGCAGATGGTCTTTGCCTACAGCAAGAAGACTAATCAGTTTCTTAATCTATTCGAGATCTCTGTGGAAGGTGTGCGCGTGAAACAAGCAAAAATCTTCTTCTCCTGTAGTGTACTGTGATTTATATTAGATATAAAATGTGAACAGTATCTATATTTAACAAGAAACATGTGCGTGAATGTATATATTATCTCAACCAGCTCTCCTGCAAATTTCGTGCAACGTATTCGGTAAAAAAAATTTAGACTTAATCTAATGCGTCTCTCATAATTAATATGGCTATAATACACACAAGAATATGTTCGAATAATGCCATTTTAATAGCAGTATACATATATTAAATATAAAAGTTTCTCCTGGAAAGCTTGAAAATTGTTTGTGTGGGGAAAGATTTCTCGAAATTGAAACGCGAATATTGCGCCGTTCTTGTTAAAAGCGTCACGATAAATTTATTAGTTTGCAAGGGATCAAATTGAATCAAAATGGTAGGCGTCTTGATAAAAATTAATGTTGTATATTATTAATACTTATAAAAATATTGATTTGAGGGTGTGCCGATGGTACACAGCTCTCGAGAATTTTGCTTAGAGAGTATGTAAGGTATGATCGTAGACTTTATTAGTAATTCATAAGTTTTTTGTCGCACGCACAATTTTCATTTACGTAAAGCCACCAACTCCATTATTCATATTTAACTCTCCGTATACGAATATCAGTTAGAATTGCATCTATTTCAAGTTTAATAACAGAGGATTCTATGATCTTACATTTTCGTGACGTTTTATGTATAGATTATTTTAGGAGACGTCACAGAATTACAATTCTGTCTTGTTTTCGATTGTAAAAAAAAATCTGCAGAAACAAATGCGAATCCGAAATTCAGACGATCGCCGATAAACTTAAACAGACTTCAAGACGTCTAAAAGTTATTAATTCTTTATTACTCATTCTTATAAACATATTTAAAAAATCTTTCTGCATTTTTTTTCTCTCGCATTTAAAAGTTTAAATTCCTCTATTTAAATTCAATTCCTTTAATAAGAAATAAGAACGCGCATGTTCATCGCGCTCTCAAGAAATGAATTAATTAAAATGGATGGTGAGAGAGATTGTACACCGAAAAAAAGTTTTTTTTTACGTTCAAGTAAATATATTCATTTTAAAATCGTTTCCTTCACTTAAATAAATATTAGCTAGTATAAAATAATTTATTTTTAAACTTGAGGAATATTTTTTAATCAAAGAAAATTGATGAAAAAATAAATATATTTACTTAAACATAAAAAAATATTGTTTTTAGCGTACGATTACAAAATCAATTGCTTCTCGACTGTAAAGATCAAGGTTTCACAGATTTCATATATTAATCTTTGCAACTTATCTGTCAAGTACATTATATTGCCCCACGTGTTTGACGTTTATCTCATTTTGGACGCCAAACCGTTCCGAAATAAAGTTTACGACTGGAAAGAAAAAAGAAAGATCGTTAACGTCGCGTATTTTTCCCGATCCGTTCGCGACGACTCATTCGCAAATGCGCATCCTGGAAACGCGGGACGAGCGTATCGTATTCAACGACATATCGACGGCGGCGTGGCGGCGGACGATGCGACTTTGGACGGCTTCGCTTCCTTTTGCTTCGACCGGAAGTACTCCGCCAACGAATTCATCGTCTTCCTGGCGATCGTGTCGGCCGCGCACCAGTCCAGGCTTACGGACTTCCTGCCGGCGCCGGCGCCGGCGCCGACTCCGCCGCTGCTTCCAGTGCCGCAGGACGTTACGGTGACCTCTTCCCATTCGCCCAACAGATGCAACAGCAGGTCCTTGGCGCTGCTCGGCTCGTCGAGATTGAGATTCTTGTGCAGGTCCCGCAAATTCGATATCCGTGGAACGTCCCTGCTGGTCTCGCCGAAGGACCGTTTCACCCGCGACCGCCGCCACGGGGGCGTCAAGTCCATCTCCTCCGCGCCGACGGAGGATCTCTTGACGATTTTCTCGCCGTTGAACTTCTCCTCGATTCCCTCGGTGATCGTTGTCCGTCCGAGGGAGTACTTTCGAGAATCCCTGCGACTCTCGGTCGTATCGCCGTCGCCGAAGCTCGTTCTCCTCAGGGCGACGAATACGTTACCGAAATTCGTGTCGAGATTGTATCTGTCGAAACTACGGCTACTGTGAAAGGTCGTCCCGTTGAGCTTTCGCTGCCGAGCGATATTGGAGAGTTTCTCCGTGATCTCGTTGGTCTCTTTATCGATGTGAGACGCGGTCACCTTAATATTGCTCTTCGAGAAGATCTCGCGATTATTTGGGATATCGCCGGGTCTCTTGGCGGAACGAAGCTGCGCTTCCGTCGCGCCTACGTTATTATCCTCGTTCAGCCCATTCGTGGAGCCCATCGCGGCGATCGAGCGCAAGTGCTCGGAGAGTTTGATAATCTCCTCGGCCAGAGCGATCTGGCTGGCAGGATCGCGACGGTTTCGCGCGGCGGCGTAGCCCTCGGACGCTCTCCTTTCCAAGGACAAACTGAGACTGGGCACGGACAGCAGGTGGCTGTTAGAGTGATCTCTCGCCGCGGACTCCATCGGAGTCACTCTCTCGGAGCACTGCGTGCTGCTGCTGCGAAGGCTGTCGCAGGGAGAGGGACTGTGAGCCCTCAGGGAGACGGATTCGTCGCGATCGCGAAGCGGATTTCTCGGCAAGGCGTGATACGTGTACGAGTCGATCGTGTACGGGCTGTCCGGATGTTCCCGCCAACGCTCGACGAACAGCCTGAGATTGTCCTTGGTCACGTCCAACTCCTCACCGACGACAGGACGATTCTCGATGAAGGCTGTCCGTTTGGCCGCCGCCAATCCCGCGATGTCCTTCTCGCTCTTGGGCTTGACTTTTCGGGCCAGCCACCGGTGCTCCCGGCACTGCGCCGCCGTCATTCGCTTTCTGAAAGATTCGAAAGGCTCGTCGTGAGGAGGGTCGTGCTAGCTAGTGTCCCAGGCTCGATAGTGCCTTTTGTTCTCCTTGTCGCGTGGAGACACGGGCGAACGGGCCCTTTATAGGACGAAAATGTATATAGACGAGGAGTACGATGACAGCATAGGCTCGAATGTGCGTATATGTATATGTAAAATTCTCCATGAGAGATTACTCCAAAACGTTATATACCAGTGCTGTTCGCTTGACATTTTGACAACAAAATCGTTTCTTGAACGCAATTTAAGAATAACGAAGAAGAATACGTACAACGCCAGAGCAACGTATATTTTGCTAGAGTTACCACGAGATGCGACAGATTCTTATATACGCTTCATTACAAGATGGAATCGCTTTTTTCTGATCGGCAGCCTGATAAGTTTATCAATATTAAAATACTGTACGTGTGTTTATCAAAGTAGAACATTTCGGAGAAAATAAGACGGCAAAACGACAACAACAGTAGTTAGATTAGCCGCGATAAGCGCGAGTTGCTTGTGAGCCATACACACACCCTCACAACGAGTGAAAGAGGATAATTTAAACAGCGTAACGGAAGGAGGAGCTACTTCTCTGAGAGTAGCAACAGATATATGGCAATATATAAAGATACAAAAAAAAAGAGTAAGGAGCAAGGTGGGAAAGAGAAAGTAAAAATACAAAAAAGTAATATGTATGTAGGCATTAGAAATATATATACTTACTCCTTGTCTTTCACCAGGAGGCATCTTATGAAATCTTTCGCGTCCTCCGAGATCTCGGCGAAGGCCTCGTGATCAAAGTCATACTTCGCGATAGTGACATTCGCCATTGTCTCTATGTCCGTATCGCCCATGAACGGTGACAAACCGGACAATCTACAATAATTGGGTTGCATGAGCAAACTCGATCGTTAGAAGGCGCAAAGGGGTGGTGCCCCTTTGTGAAGCTGCCCGACCGTGCGGAACCGCAACTTACAACACGTAACAGATAACGCCTATACTCCATATGTCGGTACCAAATCCAATTTGATCGAAGTTTACGACTTCCGGGGCAACAAACTCAGGCGTACCGAACAACACTTGTAGTTTCTTACTGGGATCGTATTCCCTCGCCAGGCCAAAATCAATGATTTTGATTCTGTTACCTTCTTTCGTCAGGCACAAGATATTCTCCGGCTACGCAACAAATATGGAAAATTAATTTTAAATAATTATACAAATTATACAATTATAAATTATACAATTATACAATTATACATTAATTAAATATAAAGAAAAAAAGATTAATAATAATCTTACTAGTTACAGAGCAGTTTTCAAAGATCCTTTGATAAATATAAAATGTAAAAATGTTGAAATAAACTTGTGATATACTTAATTATAAATAATCAAGATTTGGTAAAAGTTTTTTTTTACTAAATTAAGTTAGTGGCTCATAAAGTTAATTTAGCTACGTTAAAAATTACATGAACAAAACACTAACTAAAAATTAAATTTGAAAAGCCTTATTCACATTACATTAGAAATTCGTATGTTTTTAAAAATTATAATTAAATTACTTAAAACAATTATAATATGAGTCATCAAACAAATTCAATATTATATTCGTAAATTAAGTTTATGTATATGATATGAATAAAGAAATATTGTTTTTTTATGTGAAAACGCATTTCTTCTTTTATAATTTTTATATTTTACGTAGATAAATTTATTTAATTTGGGAAAAAGTTAATAAATTGAGGTTTGTGTTTCAAAAACAACTAGTTAAAATTAAAAATTAAATCATACAAAATTAACCAAGTCAAGTTAAAAGCTATAAACTTTTCAACTGCCCCAACCCTGTAAAGAGAGAATCATAAAAAATTAAAAGAGATTTATAATACAAAGAGCATGACTAACAAATACCCATCTTGTAAATACAATATTCAAAGTGCAACACGAGTTCTCCACGCAAACCAACGACTCACTTTTAGATCGAGATGCAGGATCTTCTGACCATGCATGAATTCTATTCCCTCGCAAATCTGCCGCATGAAAACGGCGCAGCTACGCTCTGTCAGTACGAAATCGTCGTCTATCACTCTTTCAAAAAGCTCGCCGCCGTCGATCCTTAAATGATAGAAATTTAAATGTAATTTTCTAATTTTATACGCTCCCTACTTCGCTGGCTCGCCCGCAAGAGAAAAAAAAAACGTACAATTCTAAAACGACATATATCTGTTTGCCCGCATCAATGGCGTCGTACAGCTGAATCAACCGTGGATGCTGTAAGCGTCGCATAATGTCGACCTCTCTCTGCACCGCGCGTCTGTCCTCTTTCTTCATGACGTTCACCACTTTCGCGGCGAGCATCAGGCCGCTCGTTTTCTCCTTGCATCGGTAGACAATTCCGAACTTTCCGCTGAAACGAATGAAAGAAAGCGAAGATCAATCGAAAGCGACCTGGACATTTTCCGTTCCGTTTGACAAATGCTACGTGCTCTGACTAGCTCTGACTCCGTACAACGATGTAAAGGTCGATTGACTTGTAAAAATTGAATCGGGTTACAGTTGACCGATGTAGCGAGTCTAGTGTACAAAATTGTGCTACGATCCTTGGAACGAAATTCTTGGGTAATAACAAATTACGCGTAAAAAAAGTGATAAACATTGGAAGAGCTGCCAAAGCTGTACATCCGCAGCATGTCCCTGGCAGAACACAACATACTTGTCGCGAAGCCAAGTCAGTGAATCATTGAGTCGGTGTATATAAGTCGACGGACGTCGGGCGCAATTATCGAACATATTAATTAAAATCTATTGTTACACGTTAATTATCGGCAAATACAAGTTATTAATTTATTAATTGCTATATGTATAAAGAAGCTTCAAGACTCGAAAAGGTGATGGCGATCGCCGAAGATTGCTCCCTTTTTAAAGGAGGGTAGCTGAATCTAAATGTCAGAATTTCCTACCAGAAGATTCACTACTATTACTATTATTAGTATTATTGTCGAGTGTCTTGCGTTTGGCATTTAATTTCTGAGTCTAACATAAGCAACGCCGACATCTCGATGGAAAGAAGCAATTCAGCGAGAATGTCCACACACGTGTCCAATTTTTTTTACGAGAAAAATCGCAATTTTTTTTTCCTCAATTTATCTCGACAGTTCGCTCTCGAGCATCCCATCCGCACGCTCTCTCCTGCAAATTTGCAGATTAACAATTTCGAAATGGTATCGCGGGACAAACGCTTTTATTGTCGAACCGCATTCCGGCACTGGCGAGAGCCGGCCGAGTTCATCAGCGGTGTCAAGAGCACCGGCATGCCCCGAGCTCCAACATCGGAACGCCGCCGTTTGACGTGCGTACCGTTTCACTCACGGGTCGAGAGAAACGGATATTTATTTATAGATGAATCGCGGGTCCTTGATTGCCGGCGCGAACAAGACCGCGCGCGTGTTCAAGCCTTATCAGCTCCGCGCGCTGCATTCCGCAGACGAGTGCACCTGAGAGCAATAGCACATTCTCGTAATTCTGTCACCATCGTCGTGTGATTTCGTGGAAGCGGGCCAACGGCTCTAATATCGTTGTCGTTGGAGAATATTAAACACTCGATGGCCGAATATCGAACGAAGGCCACGCGATGAAGACGTCAAACATTTGTATTTAGACTACCGGTTTAATCGATGGATATTACGGGTTGCCGAAATCGCACCATCTCACACCTAAAAATTCAGCCGCTGTACTTGTACAATTCATCATTTTTTGCATCGTTACAATTTTTTAAAAATTTTAATTTTAATTAAAAATTTTCGTGAGCCTGCGAGTGGTGCAATTTTAGGAAACGGATCTTTTAAATCTCACACCGCAGGGGATCTATGGGATTATTTGAGAATGATTCTGCTTCATTGCACTCGAGACGTTAGGCACAGAAGAAATAAAAAAATTGTAACATTTTTCGACACATTTTGTAGATGAATTGCAGAACGGGTGAGATCTTGAAATGGTTTAGATCTTGATAATTTGTAATAATATTACAAATTATCAAGATCTTAGAATTAGATTAATAGAGTTAGTTTTCTTTTCGCTCTTGTTTATAGATAAATAAGCAAAAGTTTTACGAAATGACGTCATATAGATCGCGATTTGGCTACCGTAATATGATAAATGATTGGCTTTTCACACAGAAAGGGAAATAGTCAAAAGAAAATACAGAAAGTATCCGTAATCTATGAATCATGCTCAAAGAGTATAAAAAAAAAAAAATGTGAAATAAAATATTGAATAAAGTAGAAAGGAAATACGGCGTTTCTGTGGAAAAAAAAATCTTTCTTTTTTTGAACATTTTTAGAACGTAAATGGAACGAATTGGTAAATTCCGCGAACGGTAGAATACTCACTGCAATTTTGGCAACCTGCGGTGCGCGATTTAGGAGACCTGTTTCCTAAATCGCATCACTTGCGGGCTTATCAAAATTTCTTATTTAAAAAAAAATTATAATAAGAATGCAAAAAATTAAGGAAGGGAAAATTTTGTATTTCACTATGATGTAAAGGACTGAAAAATATTCTTCATAATTTGTAAATCGTTATGTGAAAAGTGGTACGATTTTGGCAATCTTCCCCTACTTCACCCAGAGCAGAAGTAATAAAGAGAAAGCGCAAGACAGCGCAATCGTTTCAAATGCTCTGTACCATTTTTTTTTCTCCTCCAGTTCGGAAAGAAATGTTACGATCGCATGGAAGAAAGATACGCTAAAGTTAATAAATTAACATTGACATGATTCTCGCTTCCGGAAATTTCGATTTCTCGGAAATTCTCCCTGCAAGCCAAGAACGTTAGATTCCTGGTTGTATCGAGATTAATACGCGTCGATCGCGCGTGATCGACACGCCGTTGGCACGACACGCAGGCGCCTATATGCATCCACTGATCGACGAATTTAATCACTCACCGTCCGAGCTCCGACTGGATGTCATAATCGTCCTTGAACTCGACACCTCGGCGGACCGTCACGTCTCTATAGGGGAAGCTGGGCTCGATCTCTGAAAAAAGGCGTGTAATAGTGAGGAGGCCGGAATGAGGGTGAGTAGGTGTTTGGCATTCAATAGCCGAGCGACGCTGGTATCTCGAGAAGTTGGAGAGAGGCAGAAGGCAACTTTGCCTTTAAATCGCGTGTCGCACTCGTTTCCCTCGCGAGTTTTGGCGCCAATTTTTCGCCGAGACTTCGCGAGACACCGACGATTCTGCATTCTTATCTTTTTCTTCCTACCAAGCTTCAGTTGTACAATATATTTTAATTCGTGTACTTTTAGTTTCTCAAACAGAAAAAAAAACAGTTCAAACATTAGTATTGAATTGAATCTAATATATTCCATTTAACAATCATTGTTGTGTTTGAAGCATATTGTTATCTTCTATATATATTTTTCTCTCCCAATTTATGAAAATTATTATTGAATAATGAAAATATGTTTTCCTCAATATAATTATATAAGATTCCTTCGTTATAATCTGTTTAACGCTATATAATCTCAGTTCAATATTCAACATTTCGAAAATCAAGATATTCTCGAAACAGGAATGTTCCTTTTTTTCTGTGTAAAATGTCTTGCCATTTTTTTTCCTTTTCAAAAAAATGCCCTTAAGCCCTTAACACTCATCTTCAAAGATATGCAACAGTGAAAAAAAGAATTTGGTAACTAGTTACTAATTTTTTTTCAATATATCAAAAATTTATTAATTACGCAAAAAAATTAATGTCAAATCAAAAATTCATTATTTCATATATAAGCAAGAATATAAAATGTTCTTGAAAGAATTTAAAAGGAAAACAAAATTTCCTCATGTTAGCAAAATTTTTTCAAGAAGATTTTATATTTTAACTTATATATGAAACAATGAATTGTTGATTTGATATGATACTAATTTTTTTCTGTGTATTACCAAATTTAATAATAGTTAGCAAATCCTTTTTTTTCAGTGTAGAAATCTAATCTTTAATTCCCTCTTATTATTATTGTTACTTCTTTATTTATTGATTTGTTTATATCGATTTATTTAAACGTCTCGAAGTCTTTCCGTTTGCAAAAGAATCCTCTGCCTGCCGCTTTTAATTCCACGTGGGACGCAATTGATATCAAATCGACATCACAATGATTTCGACGTCGAATCGATGTCGAAATCATCATTTTGATGTCGATTCGATGTCGATTCCATTATCATTTCTCGCTGGGAAGTAAAAATTAAAGCTGTAATTTCGGGCCGGAATTCCGACGCTCCAAACACGCGAAAATAGCTTCCATGTTTATTCAAGGCGCGGAGATACATCTTCCCCGTATCACTGAAACCGAATGCATCGGTTTTAACCCGGTGGCAGACACTTTTGAACATCGGCAACGCTACGGTCAAAATCACATCGATGCTGCTCGAGAAAGAACGATCGTCTTTCGAGGATTGTTTTTCCCGAAAATCCCAAAGTTTTCCACCCGGACCGCGCGCTCTGACAGACGCGCACATCTCGCGCGTTTCCCGCGTTTCTCCACCGAGACGTGTCCTCTTTCTCCCTTCCCCATTTTCCTGGTATTCCTGTTCAGGAAAAACGGTTATATATCTTGTTTCTTTGCCCTCCTTCTCTCTTACCTCCCACTGGATCCGACTCGTCCACGCGGATCATGTTCCTCGTGCGATTTTACGACGAATCGGCCACCCCGTCGCGTCGTCGCGCCGTTCTCTCTCCCTTTCTCTCTCTCTCTCTTTCTTTCTTTCTCTTTCTCTCTGGTCTTCCCGGGCAGCAAAAGGAAAGAGAGCGGAAACAACGGAGTGAGCGCTTTTTATCTTTTTCCGCGTTTCTTTCTCTAGCCCTCGCGTCGCTCGAGCGAAAATGACGAGAATCGCGCGCAGGCGAGAGAGGGTTTCGCGCGGAATTTCGCACTCGCGCGCGATCCCTCGATCGATCCGCCGCGAACCACGGACGATTATGAACTATCTCGCAGCGGCTGTTTCGTGTCGCGCAGGCCGAGAGACGGTGGTCTCTTCTTCTTCCCCGGCTCGGACGGATTTAGATTTTCGGCGGACGCCGCGAATTCTGCTGCTCGATCACGTGGCCCTCGTGTAGCCTGCTGTATAACCCTCGATGATCTCGAGGTGGGGATAAAATAGCTAGCATCGCTCTCTTCCTCTCTCCCTCTCTCTCTCTTGTGACCGTTTCTTCTATCCATCCTCTCTCTCTCTCTCTCTCTCTCTCTCTCTCTCTTCGTAGATTCACAATGCTCTCTCTCTCTCTCTCTCTCTCTCTCTCTTCGTAGATTCACAATGATTTTTAATCCCAGCTGTTGAGAAGCCCAGGGATATACAATTGTTATTCGTACATTGACATGAAAATTATCCTACGTTGAAGAAGAGGAAGAAGATAAGAAAACGCTGCTCATAGCGTAAAGATCGATCTCGAAATGGCACGATTCTGTCTGACCTGTTTAAAGCGTGCCTGAAATAAGTTGCCAAACGTCGATCTCCGCGACAATATCACACATTTGCTCTTCTCACATACTTTTCTACGAGTATGTGTCTGGAGGTAATCTTCTTGGTGTCAACGACGAATGTTTCGATCAATATAAGTGATCAATATTTTTTCTGGTTGGTTGACCACCGACTTCTTTGTCGACCTGATGACGAAATCTATGTTCTAAGTTTCGTTCATTCGTTACGTGCCGCGTCATTCTGCAAATTCGCCAGGTATATAGGATGCGTTATCTTTTAATAGTCTGACATTTCGGAGAAATGTTCTATGGGATGAAACAAGAGGAATAAATCTCTCTCTCTCTCATTCTAAACAATTGCGAAAGTGTTTGTTGCAAAACGTTGAAAACTTGGGGAGAAACAAAGACTCGCGAACTTTACTTTAGGTAGGTGGGTAACTGTCCCATTTACAGCCGCTTTGAGCACACAGTGACAGTTGATATTCTTATTTTGCAGTTAAACATATAATAAACAATCTTTTTCATCGTTATTCAAATAAAAACTTTAATACACACAAAATAAAAGCAACAAACTGAAAACTGATTGATTAGTTAAATATAATGAAAGAAATAAAAGTATAAGGAATGAACCTGTTACTTGCCATCAGTCAACGTCCTGAATCTGCCCCTCCCTCTATTACTATTGCACGTATCTAAGACTCTGCGCGCAATAGAGAAATATTAGAGATCAGGAATAGGAATTAAAATTGTAGAATCAATTTTCTTAATGAATATTGAATGTAACGCGCAATGGGTAAGACTTATCCTTTATTTGTAACGTTCATTGAGGAAACTGATTAAAAAATTAAAAAAAAAAAAAGAAATTCCAATATCTCTCTAATATTCCTCCATTGTGCGCAGGTCCTAATATTGCCTCCATACTTACTGTCATTCATTTAATTACATTTATTATCTTATTTTAACATTAAAATATTTTTAATACATAACGCTCTCATTTTTTTAATGAAAGAAATAAAAATATTGTATAAAATATCGAACCTATTATCAGTCAATATTACCTCCCCGATTACCATTGCATATTCCTAATACTGTCTCCCTATTTATCGCTCGCGCATTCAACATTCTGCTACGCATTTACTTATTTTTGTGCGATACTCTTAGTTTAATATTAAAACATTTTTTAATTCGTAACACTCTCGTACTTTTTATTTTATAACAATATTACAATTGAAATAAAACAAATAATTGGGACGCTGGCAGTAATTGAAACAGTTACCCTGGTGCATCGTTAAAAGATACACGTACGTATAAAAAGGACTCCGCTGTACCGCCATCCGGTCGTGTCATAACTGTGTAAACCTCAGGAAAAAAGTGCTTTTACAAAACATCGGTGGGGCATAGGGCACGTGCTTGGCCCAATTACAGTCGTGGTCTTCGACGACCTGAATTCCAGCAGGCGCACGTAGCATTCCGATTAGTTTAAACGCGAATGCACATGCATCGTGCCGATTTATCGCGTCATGTGTCTGAGAAAAGCGGACGTGACGTTTCCCGTTATCAATCTCGGGGAAAAATCGAACTCGATCATCTCGCTTGAATAACAGCGAAATGGAACTCGGCACACTTAGAACGACTGCAACCACTCCGATTAACTTAATCGACGATTAATTCGCATTTGTTCACAGCAAAATTTTCAACTACAGTTTGACACATGTAAGCTCTACGAATAAAATTAATAAATTACATTCATCGACAAGATTATATTTTGTAAGAAATATTGTATTTTTAACTGCCGATTAAACTAATCAGTATTTGTCAAAGTCCATAGGAATTTGTGCTGTAATCCTGTAATCTCTCGTCAATATTATTATTAGCGTAATAGTTGCGCTATATCATAGCCAGTAAGCATAACATCATTATTATATCATGTTACTACAACTATATTTAATATTATTATTATTAGCGTCAAAGCTGCACTGAAATCATTATCGTATTATGTTACTACAATGATATTTAATAACGTTATTTTGAAACATTATTACGTAACGCTTTCAAATATGTCGTATTTAACGTTGTATAAAATATAAATATAAACAAATTTTGATCATGACTTGGAGATAATGTTTTTAAAACTTTTCATTATTTTAATATTTGTTTACTAAGTACTTTCTATAATTAAAGTAAAATTAATCTTGTTTAGTAAGTACATACCTTCTATAATTAAGAGAGTAGTGTTGTTTCTACTTACCTTATTTTATATGCTTGTTCCATTTAATACTTTTATTTTATGTCCCACGTTAAACAAGTTTCACTCAAATTAATGTAAAAACATTAATTATCAGTGTTGAATAACATCGAAAGTTATCCAATGTAAATCAGTTAAAAAAAAATAATAAATGTAAGATAAATTGACATTGAAAAACAACAGAAAATACATATAAATAAATCCAAAAAGTTTTGCTCTAAATAAGAACAAATTAATTGTTATTTATATCTGGTAATCTCGCGCCAATTCGGTATGAAGCCAAGAAACACACAACGGCAATTTTGATTATCAATAATTTCTTTTAATAAAAACTAGCGAATCGCCAGAGAATGCATGCAAATGTACATTATTGCTAATTAATTTTGTATTATAAAAAAATGATCAAAAGAATAATCTTATCAGAAAAAGGAGATAGAATTTAAATTAAAAAGTAAAATTCCAAAAATTTTCTTCGAATGCCAATAAAATCCCAATCAATAAAAATCCGTGATTTTGAATATGATGTTGAAGCTAGCAGCGGATTCGCAGCAGCAGATTCGTCAAAGCAGGGATTCTCATTCAAAATAAAATACATAAGAAACTTTGACATATAAAGGCAAACTAGCAAGTAACTGCACAACATACACTTATACGCTTCTAAATAGATCAGACTATCGAGAACAATTAACAAAAATGCGCAGGTCTACTAAATTGTTTAAATTATATAACGAGTTATTGCAGAAACAAGGGAAGGAAGCCTCGGTCGGGGCTGCAAATTTTTTTAGAACATCATTGTAGGCTTCTAAAGAAATCCTGACTAGCAAGAAAAATTAAAAAAAATGCGCACGCCTACGAAAAATTATTTAAACAATATAAAGTTTATTGCAAAAACAGGAAAACGAAGTCGCGGTCGGGGCTGCAAATTTTTTTAGAACATCATTGTAGGCTTCTAAATAAATCCCGACTAGCAAGAAAAATTAAAAAAAATGCGCACGCCTACGAAAAATTATTTAAACAATATAAAGTTTATTGCAAAAACAGGAAAACGAAGTCGCGGTCGGGGCTGCAAATTTTTTTAGAACATCATTATAACCTTCTAAATCAATCCCGACTAGCAAGAAAAATTAAAAAAAATGCGCACGCCTACGAAAAATTATTTAAACAATATAAAGTTTATTGCAAAAACAGGAAAACGAAGTCGCGGTCGGGGCTGCAAATTTTTTTAGAACATTATTGTAGGCTTCTAAATCAATCCCGACTAGGAAGAAAAATTAAAAAAAATGCGCACGCCTACAAAAAATTATTTAAACAATATAAAGTTTATTGCAGAAACAAGGGAAGGAAGCCTCGGTCGGGGCTGCAAATTTTTTTAGAACATTATTGTAGGCTTCTAAATCAATCCCGACTAGCAAGAAAAATTAAAAAAAATGCGCACGCCTACAAAAAATTATTTAAACAATATAAAGTTTATTGCAAAAACAGGAAAACGAAGTCGCGGTCGGGGCTGCAAATTTTTTTAGAACATCATTGTAGGCTTCTAAATAAATCCCGACTAGCAAGAAAAATTAAAAAAAATGCGCACGGCTACTAAATTGTTTTAATTATATAACGAGTTATTGCAGAAACAAGGGCTTGGTCGGCGCTGGAAATTTATTAGCAATCATATTAAGGTTGGCTGCTTGCGCCGTATAGGAATAATATTGTCATTATAGAAAAGAAATAGTATGATTTCCCAATTTTCTACTTTGATGTAAATTATAGATCAGAAATATAATTTGACTGCTAAACATACATATTGTTCTCTCTCTTTGCGCTACCCAAGACCAACCAACGAGGAGGTGGCGAGAATATGGTCTCTTTTTTTGTTATGTTCTTACTGTTTGTGAATGTTAAAATTTTTTTGACTTTTTTATATTAAAATTTATTTGCGTTTTTGGTATTAGAATTTTTTTATTTTTTAGTTTTTGCAATAAATTTTATATTGTTTAAATAATTTTTCATTGCCGTGCGCATTTTTTTAAATTTTTCTTACTAGTCGGGATTGATTTAGAAGCCTACAATAATGTTCTAAAAAAATTTGCAGCCCCGACCGCGACTTCGTTTTCCTGTTTTTGCAATAAACTTTATATTGTTTAAATAATTTTTCGTAGGCGTGCGCATTTTTTTTAATTTTTCTTGCTAGTCGGGATTTATTTAGAAGCCTACAATGATGTTCTAAAAAAATTTGCAGCCCCGACCGCGACTTCGTTTTCCTGTTTTTGCAATAAACTTTACATTGTTTAAATAATTTTTTGTAGGCGTGCGCATTTTTTTTAATTTTTCTTGCTAGTCGGGATTGATTTAGAAGCCTACAATGATGTTCTAAAAAAATTTGCAGCCCCGACCGAGGCTTCCTTCCCTTGTTTCTGCAATAAACTTTATATTGTTTAAATAATTTTTCGTAGGCGTGCGCATTTTTTTTAATTTTTCTTCCTAGTCGGGATTGATTTAGAAGCCTACAATAATGTTCTAAAAAAATTTGCAGCCCCGACCGCGACTTCGTTTTCCTGTTTTTGCAATAAACTTTATATTGTTTAAATAATTTTTCGTAGGCGTGCGCATTTTTTTTAATTTTTCTTGCTAGTCGGGATTGATTTAGAAGGTTATAATGATGTTCTAAAAAAATTTGCAGCCCCGACCGCGACTTCGTTTTCCTGTTTTTGCAATAAACTTTATATTGTTTAAATAATTTTTCGTAGGCGTGCGCATTTTTTTTAATTTTTCTTGCTAGTCGGGATTTATTTAGAAGCCTACAATGATGTTCTAAAAAAATTTGCAGCCCCGACCGCGACTTCGTTTTCCTGTTTTTGCAATAAACTTTATATTGTTTAAATAATTTTTCGTAGGCGTGCGCATTTTTTTTAATTTTTCTTGCTAGTCAGGATTTCTTTAGAAGCCTACAATGATGTTCTAAAAAAATTTGCAGCCCCGACCGAGGCTTCCTTCCCTTGTTTCTGCAATAACTCGTTATATAATTTAAACAATTTAGTAGACCTGCGCATTTTTGTTAATTGTTCTGGATAGTCTGATCTATTTAGAAGCGTATAAGTGTATTTTGTGCAGTTACTTGCTAGTTTGCCTTTATATGTCAAAGTTTCTTATGTATTTTATTTTGAATGAGAATCCCTGCTTTGACGAATCTGCTGCTGCGAATCCGCTGCTAGCTTCAACATCATATTTTGAATGATAAAAAATAAATTTCCCAAAAATTTCAGATTTCCAGTTTTACCTGATAGATAAACCCCAAGGAAATGCCAATATTTCGATGCAATAACTCGAGGGGCATTGCAATAATTCAATCGCTCCAAATTTTTTAAGTACAAAAACTTGGCGTTAATAGACGTTTAAGTACAACAAGATAAATGCAAATTTCTTTATAAAACTCAAGAGACACTATATTTGTATTCTCATTGAAAAATCGGAGCAAGGAAGGAGGAAGAATTGAAAGAGTGTAAAATAGGAAAGAAGTAGAAAGGAGAAAGGAGGCGAAGAAAGTAAGAAATTTAAAATAAAGGATGAAAGAAATTAAGAGTGCAAATAAACATAGGTTTGAAGGTTTTTTTAATAATGGGTGAATTATGCGTGATATTTAATTAAAATTTGATAAATCAAATTATTTAATTAAATTTATTCTTTCTAAAATTAAAATTTTTATAAAATATACTAAAGAGATAGTAAAAACTTCTGGAAATATAGAGGATTGTAATTTTTTGAATATAATTAATTTAAACATTATTTTTGAAGTATTTTATAACCAAAATATATTTTTGTTATTAAATTATTGCAATGCCCCAATAATGCAGTTATTTCTAAGAGCAACGTATTCCCTTTATAATTGGAGCAATTTTAAGGTTTCATACGTTTTTTTTTTTTCTTTGGAAAAATACACTATTTAGGTTGAATTTGATTACACAATTTTTAAGTATAATTTCTAAGTAAATACCACTTGTGTTGAATTAAAGATTTTCAATGAGAATACTAATATAGCCACTTTTATCAAGAAATTTACATTTATCTTGTTGTACTAATACATTTTTTTAATTAAAGTGCGCCACGCTCGTCGGGCGCATCGAGTGCACATGCGCAGACTACTGCCATGCGGTATTCAGTGGGTTCTCTAACCTAACCTCATCGTAGTGTCGATTTTATGATAACGTGAAGTAGTTACGGTAAAATTTATATCAGTATTCTTTTTAATATTTTTTTTTTTTTTGTATGCTGCGTAGAGATCAAGTTATACTAAGATCACGCATATTATCGGTACTAGCCAACAGCGCTAGTTATTCGATGTATAAAATCTGTACACGTGATATGATTTTAAGTTATTATGTCGTTTTTCCCAGACAAAGCGTAATAAAAACCGGCAAATTAATTACTGAGTAGTTTTTTCTAATTTGAAAGTCTAAATTTCGAGGATTTTATTAGTCAACTTGTGTATAAATGTATATACAATATGTTATTAAATTTGAACTTCAATGCAAAGGGCATCAATTAAACGAAACACTCGAGCGTCATCAAGATGGGTCAAATAGGAGATCAGGATAGCGATAGAGTCGCATCCGATCTTCAGAACGAACATAAGACTGACACTCAAGTCGAGAAAGAGAGCAAGAAAACGCACAAATGTAATTATCCCGATTGTCAAGCTGTGTTTCCACGATCTTCCAAATTGGAGAGGCATATGAGATTACATACAGGAGAGGTAACAATCGTGAGCATAAAAGTATTTTATTATGTCGTATTTCAATATGTAACTACTAATGATTCTGTATAACAGAGGCCGTACCAATGCAGCCATCTAGGATGTACAAAGTCATACACAAATTCATCTCATTTAAAAAGGCACTTAGAAACTCATAATCTTGTGAAAAAAGCATACGAGTGTGTATACATGAGCATATATTTCAATCGGACTTATTGACGACACATTAATATGTTACTGTATCAATTTTAGATGTACAAAATGTTCAATGACAGTCAGCTCTCTTCACAATTTGAGACGTCATTACAAGAGGACACACTGCGAGTTATTCTGTAAGGAATGTGACCTGACTTTCAGCAAGAAGTATCAGCTTAATAAACATTTAGCTCAACATTTGGGACTCAGGGGACCCTACAAGTGTGATAAATGCAACATAAGTTATATGAGTGGCTATAGATTTCGTTTGCACAAAATGATGCACGAGAAGCGTTATCCTTGTCCAGTGTCTGGATGCTCAGAAGTGTTTGATCAATGTGTGCTTATGCGTAAGCATAAAGCAAAACACTGTATGTATTACGAAAAAATATCGTGAGAATGTAACCTTTTATTTCAGATTATAAAAATGCAAACTTTTTTATTCCAGACTATACATGTGATGTTTGCAGCAAGGTTTTTCTCGGTCTAGGTAGATTTAAAACACATTGTAAAATACATTCTGAGAACAAAGTGTCCATACCATGTCCATATGACAATTGCCACAAAGTTTACACTTCTAACTCTAATTTGAACACTCATGTGAGGGCTAAACATCTTGGAGTAAAATTTTACTGTGACTTATGCTCTGTGGGACTTGTGTCGAAAAAACGATTGGAAATACATATTCAGAGTCATTATGCTAAATCCAAACCGAAGAAGGAAAAGAAAAAGCCAAGTAAGCGAAAAGATGCTGGTATACCAAAGAAAAGCAACCTGAGTGCCTTAATTGGAGTCAACTTCTCACATCATTTAGAACAAATGATAATGAAACGAGAAACAAAGATAAACGATACACCGACAACAGTGGAAGTGTCTTCATAAATAGTCTAACAATGTAAAAAAATTAAATCTGTAGATTAGCCTTATGTGCAATTGATTGTATGACATTTTTTTTCATCTTTAAATATGAGTACAAAGTGAAATCTGACACTTCTTAAAATTGAATAATAAATAAGGTTATTTATTAAAAAAACAAATTCATTAAGAAATGTGTTAATAAAATTAATGTCTGGTATAATCAATTGATATTAAACTCGATATTAAATATATGCTTCATAAGTTTTGTTGTCCATGCACAAAAATTTTGCAATAATGTCAAAATTCTTATTATTATTTTAGAACAATCTCATACGGCCGATTTCGCTAATTCCGATTAATTAACGAAAAAATCAGCCAATTAAATTTATGAATTGCCAATTGTAAAACAAAACTGATTATTCCTAATGTAATGTTTTAATTTTATAATAATTAAAAAATTAATTATTAATTTTTAAATTATTGTATTTTACATTAATAAATTATAATTTATAAAAAATGGAAAATGAAAACAAAATAAACGATCAGTTCTAAGTTTTATAGTTGGCTTGAAGTCAGGTTAGTTTGAAGTTAGATTTGAAATGTGTTCTAACGAGGAAAACGGTCCCCAGAAAACAAGCTCTCGTATTGGATAGTGAATATAAAGACGAACATTTAATCTGTCTATCTAAGCCATCTTATTTCTTGACCTATCTATGGGCAGTATTGGATGAGTTAATCTTTTTTTTAACTAAATTAGGTTTAAATTAATGGCTTATAAAATGGCTTTAATTTACGTTAAAAATTATGTTACAGATTGCATAAAAAAACCAATTCAGTTAAAAGTTGCATTAATATTAAATCAAGATAAATGAAAAATTAATTTTGAAAAGCATTTATTTATATTAAAGTTGAATGTTGTATTTTAAAAATAGATTACTATAAATAATAAAACAATATGAATTAATTTAATTTTATTTATAAATTAAAATTACAAAATAACAAATATTTTTTTTATATGGGTAAATTTTTAATTTTAAGAAAGTTAATGTGTGCTTTAAAAATAACTAGTTAAAATAAAAAATTAAAATTAATTAAATTATATTAAAATCTATTAACTTTTTAACTACTTACTATCCAACTCTGCCTATGGAAATTATCTATAAAATTTATAGACATTGGCTATGTTTATATTTTATGAACGTAGAGGCACTTCAAAATAATCATTGCTATAGCCTTTTCTTGGATATGTGTGGTATAATTTTCACCACAAGTTGTATTATCTTAATTTAACATAAAAAATAATTTCTTTGACTCACCAACACTGATGCGCAACAGCGGAGTTGAAACAGCATTAATCTGTAACATGTAAATATGTACGTTAAATGTAAGTTAAAACAATATTCAAAGCAATCGACATTGCAAAAAATAATTATTGTATTATTATTTAAATTTTTATTTGTTCATTGAACAGATATTTAATTATAAAATTAAATTACATTTACAGAAATCTTTTAAATATGAATACTTTCACAAAATTAACTGCTAAACTGAATACATGAAAGCCTAATTTTCTAAATCAATAATTACTTACCCATGGTTGTTCCGCCGACGCCTGATGCCCCCAGGCCTCCTCCTCCTCCTCTCAAATTCCGTCGTTGTTGCTCCTTTCGCCACACACTATTTGCACACTGATAACTGAAATACACAAGATCGCGCGATGATTCGTACGACACTTCCGAGGACAATCACGCCCGATTTTATCATATTGAGCCGATAAAACAACATTAAAAATATGCGATTTCGCGAAACTACGATTCGTCTGACACTCGCACAAAATTTGTTCGCAAGGACACGTCGATGACGATCACTCCCGCGCGCGTATAATACATTACACGCAAATAAAACGCGAAACGACGCGCGAGAGTTGAACTTGCCACGATACATACAACGGATGCAGGTTGCGGCAGATCAAAAGACGAACGTAGCGCGGCAATGGATGACAGAATGGTATGTGACCAGCTGTGCGTTTGAATAAATGCACACGTAAACACAACCGATAGAGTCAAGCCAACTCTCTCCCATTCGAGAATTTCGTACCTAATTTTTCTATGTAGCATTAGTTAACTAATGTCGCACGACAACTCATATATTTCGTTCGGCGCTCGCGATATTCTACTGCGCTGGATGATGTATATTCTATTCGGCATCGAGTAAATACGCGCGCGTGAGAACTTGTTGAATGCGACGAGCTAAGCAGCCGATGTCGCACTTCGCGAATAGGAAGACATTACTACAGTACTGTCACTCTGCACGTATTACAACGTATTTTTTGCTGTCGCATTCAACATTCGCGCACAATTTGAACTCGAAAGACGCGAGAAGCACGCACCGTTCAACGAAGCAACGGCGGAGCAGAATCAAATATGACAGTGGCACGGTAACTAATAATGGCGGCGGCGACGGCGCGGTAGAGCGCTCAACTACCGTTGCCAAACGATAGAAATCGATTCGAGATCTCGAACAGAGAGAGAATTGACCAATCGCATTAATCAGTTGTCCGAATTGTTCAAATACGATTGGGTAATTTTTTCTCTGTCCGAGATCTCGGATCGATTGTGGTACTTGCCTAGTACTTTTTTGCCTCTTTGTTGGTATGCACCAGATGTTTTTCGCACTGACGGCGTGACGATGACCAACGCTGACCTAGCTTTTATTTACGCGTGCTTGGCGTGCTTTTGTGCGAGACGATGTTATGAGACTCTTGCTTTCAATAACTTAAGTGTTTCGTGTAATTTTTCTTCTGAAATAATAAATACAGAATATAAGAATTAGAAATATCAAGGATACAAACAGTTATTTGTATTTTTATAAATATATATTTTCTATCAAAATGAGGTACGCTCAGTTAGTAATGGGTCCAGCCGGCAGCGGCAAGGTAATAAATTTGAACTATCTGTCAAACATATCTTAATTGAATATTTAATAGTTGCTTGAGTGAGACGACTCTATTAATAATCGCGTTCATCATTTCAAACAGTCCACTTATTGTACAACCATGCAACGACATGGTGTTGATTCAAAACAAACGATAGACGTTGTGAATTTAGATCCTGCAGCAGAATATTTTGATTATGAGCCTTTAGCGGATATAAGAGACTTGATTCAATTAGATGATGCCATGGAAGACGATGAATTCAACTTTGGACCCAATGGTGGACTTATATTCTGCATGGAGTAAGTTATTCTCTATTAAATACATAATTTTTATATATCTTTAAGTTTGTTTGTATCATATATTCCAATATACTCCTGCTCACTTCAATGTACTCCAATATATTTGCTGCAAATGTATCCAAGCATTCTACAGCGAGTAGAAATTTATGTTGGAACATGGGATACAAATCCTTTATATTTTATTGAAATCTTCTCGAAACAAGTTACCATCACTTTGTACTGCCTCATTCACAGCCTTAATTTTTTTAATCAACTTAAGAAACACATACATAAAATGAAAAAAAATTAAATCTAGGATTTATCAATTATGATCCATGCTCTCACATGGAGCAATGCATTATTCTATCATTATTTTTATAATTCTTGCTTTATGTGAATCATACTTTTTTTACAGGTACTTGATGGAAAATGCAAAATGGCTGGAAGAGAAATTAGGTGACGTAGACGATGATTATGTAATATTTGATTGTCCAGGACAAATCGAATTGTATACTCATATGACTGTGATACGACAACTGATAACCACCCTGCAGAATTTGAATTTCCGTGTATGTGGAGTATTTCTGATAGATGTTCAATTCATGATAGATGCGTCAAAGTTTCTGTCAGGCACTTTGGCAGCCCTTAGCGTAATGATAAACTTAGAAATTCCACATATTAGTATTCTCAACAAAATGGACTTGCTTTCAAAAAGCGTGCGAAAAAAACTAGACAAATATATCGATCCTGATCCAGATAGTTTATTAGCAGATACAGACGATCCATGGAACGAGAAGTATCGCAGTCTTACAGAAAGTCTTGGTAAAATTATAGCAGATTATAGCTTAGTGCATTTTTTGCCGTTAAACATCAAGGATGAGGAAAGTATCGCAGATATAAAGTTAACGATTGATAATACCATACAATATGGCGAAGATGCAGATGTAAAAATGAGAGACTTTGATGAACCATGCGAAGATAACGAAACTGAATGAATCTTAATCATTACATATAAAAACGAAAGTTATTTTACACATTGTATGTATATATGTACAGTTTATTTTTTGAAATCAATTATTAAAAAAGAAAATTAAAAAAATGTTGCAAGCATAAAAATGCTCCGCTAATTTATATTGTTAATTTTTATAAAATTTCCTTTATACAATATTTCATATTATACTGAGTCTACGTATTATACTTTCATCTATCAACATACATATCTAATGTGTTAAATACAAACATGAGACATCCAAAGCTAATGGTCGAGCCGTGCGAAATAATCGCGCTTCCTTCCCATCCTTCCTCCGGATGCTTATTAATTCTCGTATCGCGTTTTATATTGCATTTGCATAAGACTTTATCATCCGTGTGCGCATATTCTTCCAAGCAAGCCGTTTCTTCCTTATGTAGAATTGCTTTTATTATATCGGAAGTCTCTTCCTCCTTAGTGATGTATATTGTTTTATCAGTCTTTTCCTCTTTTATTTGTTCATTTAAAACACGCGTGCAATCGCAAGAATACAGCACATGATCGACAACCGTTCCGTATTCGCTGTAATTAAGTAATTCGTAATGCCTGGTCACCTGTAACAAAAACAGATACTGTAATGAGAAAAGAAAAAAAAACGCTATTTATTACGCTAATTCAAATTCCTTAATTTTTATTTCTTATAAATTATCTAATGAAGGAAACATGTAGGATAATAACTTACCTCGTCAAAAAATATAACAGCGTGTTTGGAAGATGTGAATCCACAGCTACCATAATTGGATAAAACTAAGTCGCAATTCGGGCCATTACCGATAACGAAAGTTCTACGAGTCATGAACGCTGGTGGATTAGGCTTGGGGCTTAAAGAAAATAATGCTGCTCTTGCTCTTCTATGACAATTTATTGCTTTATAATCTTCCTCGTCTGGATTTAATATTTGCTCTAGTCTCTGTTGCGCTAATGCCTCCAATACTGGTCTTTCTAACAACTGGATGCCTTCCTTAATTTTATTACCATAGTTGCTCGTATGAAATTCGAAATTATTACATTCATTAGAATTAGTCTCTGTTGCAGTTTCACTTTCTATTTTTTTATTCATATGTTCACTCACATCTAACACTTTCTGTTGATCATTTCCCTCATCTGTAGTAGTGTCGGATTTCTCTCTTTTCGTTCTTATTTTATCATTTTCTTCAATTTTTTTATTTTCTACACAATTATCTTTGTTATCTGATTTTTCGATTGTTTTTTCATTTGTGTGATGCTCTTCTTCGTCTGTAGTATTTCTTACAGGCCATATCAAACTATCTTGATAAGAATGTACTGGATCTAAGTGCAGCGGATTCTCATAATGGAATTTCACGCTGCAAGGAACTTTTACTCTCGGACGACCTTCCAATCTCACCTTCGTGCGAAATAGGGGATTGGCAGCACGTGCTTTACGCAAGAAATCTAGTTTTACCGCATGCTGATCTATTTGTTGATTGGCATACTTGTCCCACAGTTTTATGCGTTCCGTCACTCTACAAGAAGTCAACAGATTTTGATCTATGAAATGATTTGGATGATTAGGGCACATCCATCTACCAATAGGAAAGGCAGTCAGCGGTGGATCCAAGCAGTCTTGATGAAAATATAACGGGCAATAGTCACACGCGATTAATGGCGCCTTTCTGCAACTACGTCCACATTCAAAGCATAAACGAGCTGGCAATGGAACCATTAAGTTGCTATCTAAGCAATGACTTTTTCCAACTGAAAGAAAAAAATATATTTAATACAAAAAATATATTGTGTTAATGTTGTGTTAAAAATCTTAATTGATTTGTTATGTTATAGTTACTACAAAATCCAATTTATTCTTGTTAGAAAAGGGACAAAAAAAGAAGAGTATATACTCTTGCTTACCATTATTGTACGACGAGCTCAACAGTTTACCTCTTCTACCAGATACATAATCTGCTTTATTGCTTCCAGGGAACATTATAGGCAATTGTAACTCCTTGGGCAATTCAAACTCTCTGGGATTTACCAGAGCAGCCGCCAATGTTAATACCTCCAGAGCAGATCTTTTTTTCTTCTCATTTCCCTTCTCATCCAAGAGTTCTTCTCTTTTAGAGGCACAGCGACAGGCATAGCACAACCATTCTCCATTAGGAATATCTGTTGGATCCACTGCAGGATAGCTATAAAGAAAAAGCTACAGAACTATGCTTCTTTTATAAACAAGGATTCGGCATCATATAATAAGAATTTCCAAAGCAAATAGCGATTGTTCCAATCACACTTACTGGCACTGCAAGTGATAGGAAGCCGGACATTTGTCGCAGCATATGAGTTCTCCACCATCTTTACAGGCATCGCAAAAATCACGATTATGACCACGACCTCGTCTCTTGAAGTATGGATGCTTCTTTTCCTCCTTCTCCTTCCTCGCCTTTGCCGTCTTCGAGTCGTCAGATATCGGTGGTGCTATGAGAGCTTGTATTTGCTAACAAAAGTAATAATTCAAATAAGAAGAAACATTCTTTCGCGAAGGGATGAATTAACGAGGTCGTAGAATTGAACCGTCTCCTATTCATATAAGAACTCCGGTATCAGTGATAAATTCTCTTGTTCCGCTTACCGGCATCAATCCGCCTATCATCGGAAAGCCATACTCGACGGTACTCATTTGGGAAACGCCGCAACAAACGTTAAAAATAGAATCAAAGTTATCTCTTCGTGTTCCTTCTCCCTCGATCAGTGTCCACCATCCCTACCAATCTCTCGCACTCGCGTAACTCGCGTTTTGTCGCGTAGGGTCACCAAACTCGCGTATATCGGGTGAATCGAGTCTATCGCGACAATCTCTCGAACTTAAAAGTTGAAAGTTGCGTTCAGAAGACAACGATTGAGTGAGCGTTCAATAAATGTTGCTTGTGATTGGAGTAGACCTTTAGAACCACTGAAATTTAGAAGAAAATATCAATGGCAGCGAGCGCTCATTCAACCCGTCTTCCTGTCTGCTGAACGCAACCAATAGGTAGTTGAGGTAGAACCTAACCTAGATTTCCTTTCTAAATTCCGAAAGGAATTTGCTACATAATCTTAAGAATGAGGTTAAAAATTAAAGCAGAAGACAAGCCAAGAGTAGATGCTCCCACGATTTTTCGAGACCCCGTCTCTATAACGTGGACATACATTCTGATATCAATGTACAGGTTAGAGGTTAGACCTCGGAAAGCACCCGCGACTGTTGGCATACCTGGCGAAGGGAAGGCCGAGCGCGCATACACGAATATGTCAACTTCAATATCGTTCCTAACCGTTTTCGCGCGACCGATTCATTCGTCTCCTCACACTGTACCGACGATAATTTACGCGAACGCAATGAGGACGAGGCGTAAATACCGAATTATAAGAGCGAATACAAGTACAAATTGATTCACCGTTCGCCGCCAGTCGCTCCGTCTATCATCCAGCTCCGTTCAGCTTCGTTGCAGTCGTCGAACATTCGAGATCCAAAATCCTCCTCACGACGATCCTCCTCTTCTTCATTCACACTTGGCACGAACGCCCGACACTTCCCTTCATTTTCAATACTCCACGGCACTCTCGAAACATTCACTCGTGTCATAAACTCTCGTACGGGACGACGAGGATGCGAATTGAAATGCGTGCGCCGCGAGACGGGCCACGACCTTCTGCCGTGCTCCCTAACCGATCGACTGCTGGCAGTGCTGGCACCGGGCACGAGGCACGGCGTATTGCGTAGTTGCGTGACTCACGTGACCTGCGCGCCGCTGCGCTGCTCTACCGCCGCTACGCAGTGGCAGCACTGGCAGCAGTCGGTTGGTTAGGGAGGACGGTCGAAGATCGTGGTGCGTCGCGGCGCATTTCAACTCGTATCTGCTCGTATCCTCGTTGTCCCTGGTCGTCCCATACCATCCCATTTGACGCGAGCGAATGTTTCGAGAGTGCCGCGGAGTGTCGAAAGTGAAATGGTGTCGGGCCGTCGGGCGTTCGTGCCAATATCCGTCGCGTGGACTTGTGTCGGATACGATGCACGGAGCGAAGTCGTCTCGCGTTCGCATCGTCTCCGTTGCCTCGTATCTCGAGTTTCCGTCGTTTTTGATCCGCGCGTGAGTATCAGGAGTGTTTCCAGAGTGCCGAAAACGAAGGGTCGCGCGTTCGTGCCAAGTACGAATCAAAAGGAGGAGGATCGTCGCGACTGTCGCGAGGAGAATTTTGGATCTCGAATGTTCGACAGCTGCGGCCGAGACAGAGCTGGACGAAGGGATTAGCGGCGAACGGTGAGTCAATTTGTATCTGCTGTTTAATCGCCTCCACATTTCAGTACTCGCATTTCGTCCCCATTGCGTTTGTGTAAATTGTCGGTACAATGCGACGAGATGAATCAGTCGCGTGAAAGCCGTTAGGACGGGATGGGACAGGAACGATTTGAAATTCATGTATATACGCGTGCTTGGCGCTCTTTTCGCCAGGTGTGCCAACAGTCGAGCGGCGTGCTTTCCGATTTCATATTCATAGTTTGCAATTTTCTGTTTGAGAAAGTCACATCGAAGTTCAGCAGAATTTTCTCCATCCTTCATTTCTCTTCCATAGCAGTAAGAACAGATCAAAACTCTAAACGAGATTCTCAATGAAACAAAAGAGGAATGTGTTATAATTACGTCTGATTTAAAAAAAGAAGGAACTTGACATTGACGACCAGGCAAATGTTATAATAGAAACTGATGAAAGAATAGAAAATTTAGAATTGCAGCTTGAGAAGGCTAATATTACTAGACTTCTCAAGCCGCAATTCTAAATTTTCAATTTTTTCTTCAATTTTTGCTATAACTTCCATTAAATCACATTAGTAAGAGTTTTGCCAATGCGTAATTTATGAAAGATTATAGTTTAAAGGTCCCAATGTTCATTTTATATCACGTTTGTAAACTTACAATGCAATTAGTCGATACATTTATCGACACGTACTACATCCATTTAGAGCCTATGATTTTATCGGCAGTGCTGCAAAATGGATGTGCTACGTAGTTACAATTTCTAAAATGGAGGTGCTGGCGGTAGTGTACGGGGGATTTCTTCCGTCTCACCCTTCAGACTTCTCATTGAAGGCACCACGTACTACATAGTTCCTTCATCCGGAGGGCGATTTGTAAAAAGATTTAAAAGGAAATTAAAAGCATTGTTCAACAGCAACAATTGCGGAAACTCGAGTGATAAGATAACGTTAGTACGACAAGTTATTTAAAGTGACCATGTACTCGGCGAATGGACGCGCTGGTGTTACTCGCGCGTTTCACGTGTACCGGAGGCTGCACAGCAACGCAGAGTTGATCGAGACATGCACGGAGATCGTGAATCGAAATCCGCGAAACTTAGAGCGGCTCAGGATAGCGAGAAAACCCAGCGGTTACCATCTCGACAAGCCCGGGCGTTCGTACTGGCACAAGTAAGACTATCTTTGTTTCTAGACAGCATAGACCTAAAGACGGTCACACGAGATGTTCTAAAACTATGCGAATGTCTCAAGAACGTCCCGTAGATGTTCTTTGGACATCGCGTACTGAATTAGACATTCTAATCGCTGCGAATATGGATATTCTCTTTTTTTCTCCTAATGAAGTTGCAATGTCATGATTATGTCAATTTACAGATTATTCCTTGTTAAGAAAACGCGCTACATTGCCGCGGAAGTCCATCACTTTGAAAATGGACCAGTTGTTACAGCTTCCAGTGCAGAATGGGCGTTGAAGAAGCAGTTATATCGGTACAGACATTTAATTTTGATTACCTTTTACTGACCTTGTCTAATTTTTATTTTATTTTATTGACATAATATATAATATTTCAGGCCCACTGATAGTTCAGCGTATATTAATATAGGGCGAGTGTTGGCACAGCGTTGCCTAGAGGCTGGAATCTGTGAGATGGAAGTTGATACCGCGTTAACTGGAAACAAATGTGAATTGTTGATTAAAGAATTGGAGAAGAGTAATATTAGTCTGACTGAACTATCAGTATACAAGTATCCAAATTCTTGGGACAGGTATCGGCCGGAAAAGCCATGGGAGATCCACGAATAGTCTGCTTTGTCTCTATAGTAATGAGTGAATAGATTCTAAAGTGCAAAGTGAAGAACAAAGTATATGTGGTGCAGACAATGAGTGCGATATAGCTCTAACGTGTGTATCTCGGTCGAGACCAAATAAGGTAAAAGATTGATTGATATAAGATATTTTATTATCTTAGCATCTATCCACTGTGAAATGCCGAGTTTTGTACATTACAGTATCTAGGAGTAAAAATAAATAATTATACAGTTGTTAAATAAACGTCTAGTCTATTAGAGATGTAACGCTGTGACTTAAAAGCTATGTCGTTACCTAAGGCAAGTACATTTTATCAGACATGATCTTCAATGCAAATGGAATGTTATAAGTCTTATCGTAATGACTGTAATAGAAAATTTAAGTTAAGTTAGGTATATATGCATATACAGACTGATACAAAAATAATTCTGAGAATTGATAGATTTGTTCAGTAATTAGACATAAATATTAGTACATATACCAGTTTATGATGTATAAACTCCAGTTTATAAACCTGTACAATTATCAAAAATATTCCTGTATCATTCTGTATATGTAAATTAAAAAAATAATTTTGGACTTTTTTCAGCTTCTTAGAATCACTTTTTCCCCTCTTTCACTACGTTTGCATAATAACGATATATTCTATACTTGGATATATATATATAATACTTTTACAGATAATCTCTTTGAGAGAGCATCCCTCTTAAAATTCTTACGTATTTTTAAGTAATCCGCCAATGTTGCTCGCTTGTGCGCGCTATCTTACGGATTGCTAGATTAAATCGCTTGTTCTGAGCAAATAAATAGAAATGCAACGAACACTTTAAATAATTTACGTTACAGCTATTTTTTTCATATATTAAGTAATTATTACAGCTATATACACGGTGATTATTAATGAATGTCTCCACTTTTTACCATAGAAGCATGATTTACCAAAGGATACGTATTTCTAACATATTATTATATTAGAAATTACAATTGCGTACTTCTATGATAAAAAGTGGGGAGACTTATTAATAATCATCTTGTATAAAGAGTGATGCTATTACGGTATCAAAATAATTTATCGGTGCGTATGCGTGTCATGCGGAATAATTACCGATATATAAAGATAGATGTTTAAAAGATTTGCCACGTCTTGAGATGATTGCATTTTTTCGAAAAGGTTCAGAAAGATATAGCGATCTAAAAGATATCTTTGATACGATATCTTTTTAATATCTACAAGATCTCGTTTTCTGAATAAATAATTAATTTTTTTTTAATGTAGCGTTAAACAATACAAGAGACATATTGAGACATTAAATTATGTTTACAAAAAAATGGTTTAATTAGCATGTATATATGCAGACATTTATTTAACACGACTTAACGTGAACTTGGCATGAAAGACTGAATGCAATTTAAGTTCCGCTCGTCTCTGTTGAAAAAAATTGCGTCAATTTAGTGATCGTAAATCGTTTGCGAAGCACTTAATCCCTACGAACACACAATCGAACGTTTCTTGATTCGCTTAAGTTTTTTTTATAGGCCCCAAATAGTTTACGATAAGATAATTAATTTCTCTGATTAAATTTACCTCCACCTACGCTGAAAACCTATCGCAACAATATTGCATAAGAACATCCATACACACGTACCACACATACACGCACATTTGTGGAAGAGACAGACTTTAATAGAACTTATTTGATGAAATTTTAAATTAGAGAAAAGTATCGATTCAAAAATTCATTGACTGTAAAATATTAATGCCGCCGTTACCAGAATACAACATACTGTCAATTGTACGTATATATCTTCGACATTGCGAGTACAAGCCCGTAAAGAAATTGTGATAAAGAAAGACATAAATAGTAGCGCGCTATTTGCAAGTGTGTATATCGATACTCTTCACGCAGGTCTTACACTCGACGAAGCAACACCAGTGAAACTTGCATTCGCATTTCTGCTTGATGGTCGACTTCTGCGTGTTGTAGCCCCTACCGCAGCAAAGAAGATTACAGCCGTCCATGCCGGACGAGGTCCTATTGCATAATCTGCCCTGTGTGCCTGTTACAAAACCAATTTTTTATAGGGACGTCTTATAGGACTTTTTGGGAAATAAATCTTAAAAGTATCACTTTTCGCGACTTTTTCTAAATAAAAGTAATTGATAAAAGCATGTAATATGCTCGAGAGATGTGGAGCTACCTAATGACCCCAGGGTGTCATTCGGGAGACAGTAGTTTGGCGAGTCGTCTAAGTAGACCAGGTCGTTCGCAGTGGGCACGGAGAACCTAGGATCGCGCATCGACAAGCGACCGCGCCTATTAACCTTGACTTCGGTCGCACCGTCGTATTTGTCTAGTAGAAAATCTCCTGTAAATACAAAACGTTGCACTACTTTGTCTATATGGATTTCCCCCAAACGACACAAACATCTAGATGAACCGCATCTAAAAGACATCTTAAATTACCTTAATTAAGAATTAATAAATAACGTTGTTAATAAACCACTTTTTTGTGTTCTAGACTTCTTAGTCTAAAACACGAAATGGTGGCTTATTTTTGAAAATTTTGAACAAATTAGCTACACATTCTTTTTTTACACATTTACTTGTGGTACATTTTTTCAAATATTTACAACTTTTCGTATGGCTAAATTTATTAGTTTCTGTGTTATGTAAATTTAAAAACAAACACATTTTTTAAATTGGCTGATTTAACTTCTCAGAAACTACTGAAGCAATCGATTTTAACTTGCGCATAAAATACATACAACTGTTTATTACATGAATTATTAGGATAAATGAAAAATGTACAAGTAACAAGATTTTTACAAAATTGTTTGAATTTAAATGTATGAAAAAATAGTTAATTTATAGATGTCGCAATAATTCTAGGTCATGCGATAACACACGTATTTTACATACATATGCAATTTGAAGTCAAAGCTTCAATAATTTATGAAACTTATACCAGCCAACTTAGAAAATATATTTTTAAAGGTATGTAACATAAAAACTAATAAACATTTAGCCATACCAAAATTGGTAGATGTTTACTAAATATGTAGAAGTAGATGTGTGAAAACGTGGAAAAGTATATGGAGCAATTTTTAAAAAAAGTTCACAAATCTCATTTTAATGATATTTAGGATGGCATTAAATTTTTTTTAGATACTTTTGATGATAGCAGAAGCATCTAAAAAAATCCTAATAGATTAAAATGGTTTTAAAATTATCCTTTACAGCTTGCGTCGTTTGGGGTTGAGAAACATTAATTGTCTATCACATCAGACCTACCGATCTCGCGAAACGATGCGAGCTGTTGCCAGCAGGTGATCAAGCTGCAGCTTCCGGAAACGCCGTGACATTTGCACATTACCTTGGACCTTTTGATGACGGCCTGCGGGGGACGTATGGTCGGCGCGCATTAGTTTTGTTATCGCGCTTTTTGGTTCATCGAATTCGCGTTAAGTCGCGAGAAATCGATATTGCGCGTACATTTAACGCAACGCGACATTTAAAGAGACATTTCTCGCGCGTGAGCTAAGAAAAGAACGAACTTTACCCTGCGACCGGCCTCGTTATTGTGCAGGTTCATCAGGCTCCTGCCCTGCTCCCGGCTGCCTCGCTTGAAGCTGCGCTCCCGTTCCCGCACATCAACGAACGCCTGCGTGAACCTGAATGGATGATCGTTCGCATTAACTTCGATAATTAAGTACACTGAAAAAAAAAGTTTAGTAATAGCCATCAAATGTTAAGTGAAATAATGCCAATTAATGTAAGCAAAAATAATTTTACTTTTCTGAATATTCAGCAAATATAGTAATATTTATAAAACATTAGTAGCAAATACAGTAATGCTTGTAAAATATTCAATTTAGTAATTAGTAATGTTCATAAAATATTTAGAAAAATAAATTATTTTTGGTTATATTAACTCGGCATTATTTCACTCAACATTTGGTACCCATTATCAAACTTTTTCTTCAGTTCATCTTATCGTGATCTCCGATGATTAAGTGTCTCGTAAAAAAAATGAGGATAAATTATGTTTTAATGGTATAAATTACATTATGTAATACTATATAATAAAATATTACGTCAAACGTAATTATAAGCGGTGGCTGAAAGAGGCAGAATTTGTTTTTAGAAAAATGCCGCGATAATATATCCTCGACGTGACTGTTATTATTATCAAAATATATGACGACGGTAGTCGTTATCTAGGTACGCGCGACTCTTGCGGGCTTTTACGATCCCCCGATGGACCATCATTAATCAAATACCGAAGACCGGTTACACTGTGTTAATCAGATGTAGAGAGCTAGGAAAAATTATGGCGCGCAGAACACCGTCGCGCGTATCTTTTTCGCGCTGGCACAACATCTTATTACCGACGAAAACACGCCCCAAACCAGTTTCCCCGGCTTCGCCGTGACGTTCGTAAAAAAAAGGGGGGGAAGAGAGAAAGGAAAGAAAGGTAAGAGAAAAAGGCGAGTTCGCATCTATACTCGATCGAATCTGTAACTGTTATAGGACCGGAGCTTGCGCGATCCGCATGACGCGCTCGCACTTACTTGTAGCCGTATTCGAGATTATCCCCGCATCCGCCCCAGATCCAATCGCGCTTCAGGTCCTTGGGCCTGCTACTCATGGAACAGCCGCACGACGACAGCTGGCCGTCCCGGCAGGAACGGCTGATGGAGTAGACCACTCCGGCGGCGGTGATCGCGTGAACGAACGCGGTTTCCCTGCTCGCTGCGAAGCGGACAGCGTTTCGTTTCGATCAAAGGGATGAAAAAAATTATGTTTGTACCGTTTGGACGGTACGTCCGAGCATTAGCGTTACCTATTCTGAGTATCGGACCGAACACGGTCTCGTCGGGAACGGTGGAGCAGTTCCACCTTCTGTCCTTGAACTGATGCTGGCACTCCATGACGCTGTACTTGGCGTGGCGCCCTTGGCCACGCTGAACATGTGGTCCACGGATAGCTGGCAGAGCTTCCCCTGACCCTGGGACAGTCCCTTCAGGCCGACGCAGATCGTGGAGGCACTCGCGTCAAACGGCTCCATCGACTGCGCCGATTCCAGTTGCGGCAAGTGTCGCAGACCCAGGTTTCTATTAGGTACAGAGTAGCATAGTTAAAGACTCCTGCACTCTCAAACCTTACCGATTTACTGTGCTGTGCTTGTAATTGTGATCATCGGTGATTATTCACTGTCCTTCAGTGATTCCGTTTAAGAAGAGGGTTCTTTCATTTTGATCGGAATCAGTGTATTATTACTAAAAGCAATGCACGTATCATTGATTGATATAGTTATATAAGTACACCACTGAAATTAGACTGTTCAGTGTCTTTTGGCGAATAATGCACTGATTCCGATACAGAGTGTAAGTTGACTCCTGGAACCTTCATTTAGGAAGAACCTCTCACCGAGGTTTCGAGGGTTGTTTCGAGAACGCCGCGGCGGCCCCCCTTATAATAACTCGTGGAGATTTGTTACGCCGATTATATATAAATTCGGTGCGGGGCGGGGCGGGGCGAGTCCGTCCGCGTCCGTGGGCGCGGAGCGGCCCTCGGATTTCCTCCTTAATGGCGCATTTGTGAGTCAACCGAGCGAGATGATGGAACGGCACCGTCAGAGACAGAAGCCGGGGGCCGGCCGACGAGAGCCCCGACAATCTGAAATTCGAAACGGTGCGTCCGTCGTCCATCGCGAGCGAAGGTTCCGACAGCCGAGCTACGACGAGCCGCGTCTCCCTCCCGTTTACTCTTCGTGAGATCGTGAAAAATCCCCGGGAAATGGTCGGCGAAATTGCCGGCCGCGGTCGATTCGCCGACCATTATGAGTTTCGACCGCACGACGGGGAGATTTGAACGCTCGCAATTTCTACGCCAGTGACTCCGACAAACTACCTGTTAGCCGAACGCCCGATCTATTGATGGATGATGCAAGGGGAATTTCTGGATTTTATTGCAATAAGACTTTAATGTATCCTACAGTTTCATATATCATAAACAAAATGCAAATAATTAGAATGGTTACGACTCTACAGGTCGTGGATAACATGTTTAAATTTATAAAAAGTGGCACTCTATGTAACGTATATTGGACATGTTGGTATTTGCACGCAAAAGTTTTTTTTTTTTTTTTTAAGGAGCAAGTTTTCATGCTGTGCGATTTAAAAGAGTAAACTTTTGTAACTTTAATTATATCTCATAGTTTCAGGTCTCCGGACTTCTGTCTCCCGATCGCCTCCGTCCGGCCGCGACGTACGCAGAAAGTCGCGACAACCTGCACGGCGACTCGGTACAACCTGGACGACCTGCCTGAGCGTGACTCAGGTGAATACTCGTCGGGATTGTTGGCGACGTGATGCGACCGTTTGAGATGTATCAACGTGCGGAAAATTTCTACGGAGCAATGATCAGAAGGCTGTCGTGATTTCATCAGGTTATTAATACATTAATTCCACTCTTTTAAAAAAGTGAATAACTCTATAAGATCGGAGAGCGCTCTGATGAAAATAAAAATCGGAGCGTATGTTCAATGTAAAGGGAAAGTGATAGAAGCGTAAACGAAATTTTGAGAAAGCACTTCCTAGAAGTTTCGTTTACGCTTCTGTTGCTCTCCCCTTGCATTCAACTTACGCTCCGATTTTTATTTTTACCAAAACGGTCGGTATAACGAGAAAGTTAATAGTTGAAAAAAGAAAGTTTGCATTTTTTACATAAACAAAAAATATTTTTTAGTTTTCTAAAAAGTATCTTGAGATGTCTTGCATTTTTTTAAAAACTTCGAAAAGACAGCTTTTAACAATCTGAAAGGTACCTTACGCAACAATTTGAGATATTTGGAGATATCTTGAAGATATCTTTTAGAAATGTAAAAGACAACTTACGTGACGAATCTTAAAAATATTTTTTGAGATGTTTTTCAGATGTTTATAGATATCTTTTAGAAATGTAAGTTCTGCAAAGTTATCTTTAGCAAAATTTTTTCAGACGTTCTTCTAGAAGCGTATTGAAAATATATCTTTAATGAGATACCTTTGAAATGTCCACAAGACATTTTCTGGATAAATACAAGCTTTCTTTTTTTCGACTGTTAACTTGCTCGTCATTCACTGTTAAATAGTAAAGAATCAAATTTAAACCAATTAAAAATAAACGTTCGAAATGCCTAACAATCGATCATAGCTAGATCTTATTGTAAATCTTTATTTTGTATAATTTTATATATCTTTTCACGAAACTGCTCGATTGTTTACATTATGTTTTTCACACATTGGTTGAAGCTCTCTATTTAATGTGATTTAAACCAATTCCTTGAGTTAAATAACATTTTGTTATTTTAACTTCTTGTGTATCGAAATTATTATTTTAACACGAGATATGTAATTAAAAGATCAATCTTAATTAATTAACCCATTTCTGTGGTTAAATTGCTTAGTTTCATTGTTGTAGTTTAAATTGACGATATTAAATAGGGACAATGATGACCTATAAGAATGATTGCTCTTCCACTTTATCGTTTACATATATCGAGCTTGTCAATCATTTATTCAATAACTCGCTTGAAACATTGTACGATTGTAAGGATGGGAATTCACTAGCGAAAACAAATAACCACTTTTGCGGTGGAAAAAGGAATGTTGTTCTCGGGATGTTTCCTTGTCCGCCGCGGTATTGGAAAACAGAATTCCGATACTTCCTTCTCCATCAAGATCTATTCGAAGTATCACCGCGATCAAGAGAGAGAGAGAGAGAGAGAGAGAGTGAAAGAGAGAAAGAGGAGTCATAAAAGCCCGCGCGAGTGTCTAGGGAGTGTAATAGACGACATTAATATTCTGGAACACGTTCCGACGACGATATATCATCGGCTTTACACTCCCCTAAAACAATGGCGCGGACAAACCTCGCAAAGCGGTGAAGGGGGTACGCGGCAGAAAGAGCGATAATATTTCGACGGGGTACGGCCCACGCGTGAGCGTGCGGGCGCGGGGTATCGTCGCGTCACGTCGCGTCGTGGGCCGCGGACCCCGCAAAATAATGCCCCGTGTCTCTTAAGAGATTGCGGCTACATCCGCAGCGACGCGCGTTCGCGTATATACGGGGTGTCCCGAGACGATGGCGAGCCGCCGGAACGGAATGAGATTCTGTCGCCTGCGTATAAAACATCGCAGCCGAGTAATTAAGCAACGGGACGATTAATTAACGAGCGGCCAGGTAGAAATTACACGATAAGGGGAGCTGAATTAATGCGCACACGTCGGAAACGCGATGATGATTACTGGCTTACTGACTTTTGCTCCGTCGTGCACAGATCAGCCGTATACGCCCGGAGAGCGTGCGGTCGGAAAGTCAGGGGAGCAGCGGTCCAAGGGAGACTCACGAGCGTACATTCCGACGAAAAAAAACCGGGGCGGTTGGACGAGAGGATTTCCTTGCGAGAGATAGGGTACGAGAGGTAAATTCGGCGCGAAGGAGGTTTGGGGCGATCCGGACGGCGCACAAAGGAGCGCGGGCGTCCGGGACCATTCGGTGATTGGTCATGCTCACGCGGGGTAGAACACAGGGGCCGGAATGGCAATTCAGAGATTAGACACACTCCCGGCGAACGGGGCGAGGTATACGAGCGACGACGCGACGACGACGTGGGGAACGAGCTTTCGTTCGCGGTGAAAGAGAGAAAGAGAGAGAAAGAGCGAGAGGTTTTCGGGGGCACGAAAAGATACCTCGCTCGGATTCCCACGATGCCCGTAGGCACAAAGGCCCATAAATCTGGAATCGCGTGAAGAATCGTGTCGATTCGTTTCTTCGCGACGACTTGTCGGCTTAATCGCGCGCTGAACGATCGTCACCTCGCAATCAATCGTTTGCCTAACAGCGCAAGATATCATATGAATATTCTAGAATATTTATAGTATCGTACGATACATATTCGTGCGATATCATATGATATTCGTATGATATCGTGTACTGTTGTGGTTTCGACCGAGGAAATCGCGGATATGGAAATCGCGGATATGGATTAGTGTTTTCGCATAATGGAAGTATAATTCATCGATTCGAGGCGATAACGCAATTGCCTGTGAATAAGGGAGAGCTTTTCGATTCATTTACAAGTCCCGGTGGGAACGAGTTCGGTGGGAACGAGTTCGCTCGACACACCGAGCCTCGCAATCTCCTCTTTAACGAGGAATGTAAAGTAGCAGAAATTACTTTCGAGATAAACTGCTCGCTCGGCTGTTCGGTGAATTAATTTGCCTGTAAATTTATTTATTCGCTCGCTTCTCGATATTTCGCGTCCGTGTACAATAGAATTCCAATTATCCGAGTTGATATCGGGGAGACTACGGCGGCCGGATCATCGAAAATTCAATGAAACGACGTTCGAATAATGGAGCTACCACCGTAGAAGAACGGCACCCCACCGGCGGCGGGGCATCGCGTCGCGTCGGTTCATCCTTCGATCGGCGATATGTAGGGCACCCCTGTCCTTCGACGTCGGCTTATTTTAAGAGTCGCGCGAGCCTAATGAAAAAAAAAAATAATCGCGTCCCGTCTATAGTTATTTATAAATACGCGCGTGAGATGAGAAACCGGTTGACACCTCTTCGATCTCTCGATCGAAAGGAAAAGAAAAAGAAAGGAAAAATCATCGGCATCGCGCCGAAAATATAGCAAGAGATACTCACATCCAGGTCCCCGGTACCGTCGTGGTGGCGGCTGCGGCTGCGGCGACGGCGGCGGCGGCGACGGCAACCATCAGCGATCGCAGGATCACGAGTGCACCATTGCCACGCATCGTCATCCTTCTCCTTTACCCCTGCAAGCATCGGGAGGAAATCAGCAATTTCGTATTACAAGTATTCGCGCGATGAGCGACCGGAGGCACCGCGCGCATTAATCGCTTCATTGGGGAGACCGCCGGCGTCGTAAATCGTACCTACAGCCGAACGAAAAAGGAGCGGTAACCGGCGGCACGGTGAAATCAAGGTTAGATCGATGCATCACACGGTCGCCCGCGGAAAAATCGAGTCTCAATTAAGTGCCGCAGCAGCGGGCTTTCAACGCTCGCGAAACCTGGAAATCGGGGAAACCAGGGTACGGCGATTCGTGCCGCACGTTTCAAAGCTAGCGAAATAAAAAAAGTTGACCCGAGAATAGTTCTACCTAGATTTTTGGTGTAAAATGTTCTATAATTTATTTGAGATTATTACGTACATAGATTTACACTCAATGTTTTTTTTTTAAGTATAAGAGGAACAATCACAAGATAGATAAATATAAATTCTCGATCAGCAACGACAATTATTGTACTGGAGTTTATTTTTTCGCCGCTGGGACGTAAGAAACAAATAATCACTTCCGTTAAGATTATTAATAATTCATATGATAATAACTTGACACTCTTTACACACGATGTCTTCAGGAACCTTCTTTGCACACGACTGGGTCATTCGCGTCTGAGCTAATTTTCATTGCTTTCACAAGCATAAAAGAACAGCATTTAACCTCTTTAGCATTTTAACCTCTCTAGAAAGTATTGTATGGTTATTAATTTTTAAAGTTGTATTAAAATGTAACTAATAATAGCTAGCCAACAGAATCAGAGAACTGCACATTTTAATGTCTCGAGGAAAAATATTTTCTTTCATATCTTAAAGTTGACATTCCAAAGTACAAAAAAAAAAAAAATAGTACAAGTGTTGACTGTTCAAGAAGCTGAATTATTTGTTAGTAAAATATATTTTAATATATGCACGCGTATATAAATTGTAGATATATTACATTTATACTTTAAACAATGCAGTTTTTTATTAATGTAGGGTTACGAAAACATAAAACTATTACAAGTATTACATTTTTAAATATTATTTGTAATGGCAATTCTTCTTGATTTTAGTTTAAAATTATTGCTTAAATTTTAATTTCTTTCCAATTTCCAATTTCGTGAAATCCATTCAATATAAACGTGATACAGTTGAAAATAAAACAAAAATTATAAGTATAAAATAATTATTCTATACACGATAAGGTTATTTGTGACCCAAGGCAGTTTTTCAAAACATGGAGAAAGGATCATGTTCTGGATAAAGAACATGCACGAACGAGACCAGCAACGCACCAGACCTGTTCTCTGGATGCCAAACTTTTTTTTAGTGAAAGGATAGATATTCGGCCATGTGTTAGTAGTAAGTATTTCAAAGAACAGAAATACGCTGGCTCATTCGTGTGTACAGAGTGTTAATTAAGAATTTGATAATTTGATAAAATACAATAAAACATGATCACAATTCTTTCTTTTCTCCAAACCGGAAGAGTATTATTCACTGAAAGAGAGTTTAATGCTAAACTTATAACTATATGTCAATCAGTGATAAATTTACTGACTCCGATTAGTGAGAGCACCATCCTTCTCCCTCCTCTTAATTGGAATATTTAAATGACAGTGAATAGTCACAGTTATAAGTATTGCAAATCAGTGAGATTTCATTAATTCAGAGATCGTTTGAGAATATTATAAACTATATGGAGAGACTGCAGGTATCTACCGCGTACTATAGCTTTTGAGACTCGAAGCGTAGCAAGGCAATCATAAATAATCTTTATCTGCAGCCAGATTAATTACTATTTATTCATTAAAGATACATTTCATTATTTAGATAAGGAATAAGAATAATTCGCGGACGCGTTTGATCCTACCCAGACTTAAAATGTATACGAAGATATCGCGACGAGAACAAAGCTTCTCTCTCACTTTCACACGACGATCGTGCGGTTCTTCTGAGCCCTCCTCGAGATAAAGCGCGTGTTCAGCCGAAGACGCGACAACGTGACGCGGGACCAGCCGATAGACTGTGCGAATCGTAACTTAATATCCGCCCGCTGATATCAACAGTTTGCGAAACGTGAGAGCGACGTACGTACGAGTACGAGCGAGTACATCGCGAGCGTACGATGAGGGTCGCGCGAAGCGCGCAAGGTGTAACGTCGAGGCGACGCGCGGCGCGGCGCGACGATGTGTTACCATATAACCGTCCCGGGAACTTGTCCCTTCGTCCCGAGGTCAGCCTGTCGCGTCGCGCGGCGACGAAGCTGGTTCCGCGCGCTACCCACGGGGTGTACGTACCACACAGTGACGTAGCCGAAACGCGCGCGAGCCCGCGTAGCCGCCGAGCTGCTGAGCCCGTCCGCTCTTTCGTCAACGTCGAGTACCATCTTACGACGGCATTATGTAAATAAACGCCGAGTGAGCCCTTTAAGGTAACGGCTAACGACGTGGCGAGGTAGCAAAACGGCGAGCGGCTGAGGTTTCGTCACTCCGATCTAATCATTAGTTCAACAAGTGTCCCCAAACGTTTTGAGATCTCCAATTCGAAGATTCCTCTCCGCGGCACGTGTTTGTTTCTGCGCGGAATTCCGTACGCGGCGGGAAGAGAGGAGAGGAGAGGAGAGGAGAGGAGAAGAGAGAGACGGTAGCTCCTTTACCGCTTAGCTTTCGCGAACCGCTAGCTCTCACCATAAGCGCGGTGGCTGTAATACATCCCTGCCGCGGAAACTGGTATATACACACTTATGTACGCAGGTGTACACACGCTCTCGTGCATCGCTTATATACAGGCACATCGCGCCGTGTCTATCTAGCCCACGCGATCGGCCCGGCGATATTAGCCGGCGCATAAAACGCATTTGCGATCACGGCGGGAATGTAAACGGCACGACCACTTCGGCGTTCCCCCCGCCGTGGACCAGCCGCGGATTATCATCGGTAAAGTATCTCGCACCGCTGCCGCTGCCGCCGCTGCCTCCGATTGGCTCGCGGCTGAACAAGACATGACCGGGCGATATGGGATGCAATAAGCGCCGCTGCGTCTGCTACGGAATGAGCCAATTGCCAATTCCGTATGGGCATAGTTGTAATGAGTAGCGAAGGAAGGAGAGAAAAGGAGGAGAGAGCGAGAGAATCTCAAATCTAATATTAGGTGCACGTGCATAACGACGCACTTTACCCAGCTACGCGGGTAGTTGCGCGCTGCTTGCATAATCTCCATGACAGAGACCGGTAATGCTCTAGCTGCCGAATCGTAAAACGTGATCGTAACGCGAGGCCGATTAAAATGTTCGGATTCGTAGCGCGCCAAGTGATTTATTTTCGAATCGTTGTTAACGCGACCGATCGATCCTTCGCGAGAAATTGACAAAAAAAAGTCATAAAAATACTTCAAAATCCTTAGAACGATATATAAGTATACATTTTGACTTAAATTAGTCATCTTCAGCCTAATAGATCAAATTATCCTTAGCAGCTCAAAATATAGTATGGATATTCTAAATATTAAGCGAATATTCGTACAATATATCATGATATCATACGTATATCTGTGTGATATCGCGATATTCGTTCAATATCATATGCCGTTAGGGATAGTTAATGTGAATACAATGATAGAAATATAATAATATTCGAAAATTGCAAGTGTTAAACACGTGTCACAACAGTATAAACGGTACGTTGATTTTTAGAATATTGTTCGTCGTTGCTCCATAAATCCGTCCCATATTGATCAATTCCGAATTTAAAATCAAAGACTGTCCATTTTTCGTTTAAAAGCGAGAACATTATAAGAGATGTCAAAAGATTTTCCATATATTTTATGACTATATATACGTCTACTGTCATAATATAAAACAACGGAAGGTTACAAAATTCGGACTAGAAAATTCCGTTTTTTTTTCCCCACTTCTCTTGTCTATCTCGAATTTCCGGATTATAAATAACATGATATCGCTTTAATCACGTTTAAGGTGAGTTTAATGAATTGCTTATGCTCACTTTATTGCGCGCTCTTGGCCTGTCGTATAATTAACTTTATCTTAACGTTTTCCCAATAGCGAATTAATTTATCCGTGATGATGATGGAGCGGATAAAATGTCGATTCCCGCGTTGCGGATCGCGCGGCCTCGCGAGCGCAGTCGCTGGGAAATCGCAGGAGGAAAAAGGAGAGAACAAAATTCGCTTCGTGTCGCGTTGAAGGATCTCGGGGACATGGAGGTGAATTAGAGTCGTCGATACAGGTAGGCCGTTAATTGTATATTCAGCAGATAAGGTAACGCGCGCAAAAGACAGAGAGAGAGAACGTTCGAGGGCCCGAGACGCGTCAAACTGTTCTTTTCCCTTCCCCCGCCTCCTTGTCTTCCCACGAAGGGGGGCAATAGGCTCTAGATTTTCACGGAGCGCGCCAAGACGACGACTCGAGTCCTCTTAACGAAGCTGGAAGCTAAGGACGCAAAGTGTACACACACTCGAGGTGCACATACGCGGAGGAAAACGAGAGCCTACCGGGACTGAGAGCCTACCGGCCGAGAGGGAGGGTGAAGAGGAGGATGCAGAAGAGGCCCCGCGAACGGCAGGAACGAGAGAAAGAAGCGAGAGACGAAGGATGGTGGAAGGCCGGAGGAGAGACTGGGAGATCGGGGACCTAGACGAGGAGGAGCACGGGGTGCACGCGAGTACAGTGAGACCGGTCGACGATTGTCAATACAGCCTGCACAAGGATACGACTCGCTAGAACAATTCAATAGAAGGAAAAACCAGTCGACTGCGGAAACACGCGCGAGCTCCGTTCGATGGAAAAGATCGTTTTTGCCTTTTAGGAGTGTACGATGTATGGAAGACTTTGCATAATCCGAGGACCTATATAACACAGCCTCTACGCGAGCGCGTGTTGTTTCGCAGAAATCGTGGAAATACAGAATGTTTTAAAATAGATAAATAATTAAAGTAGATTTAAAAAAATAAACCTTGTCAATCGGTTCGTTATCAAGCTGATCAATGGACGTTATCAACCTGATGATACACATCGATAATTTCTTTTGAAGGAAGAAATGGCACTATGTCAAGCGCTCGATGAAAAGGGGGAGGAAAAAAAAGCATTCGAGAACACAGACACACTATTTGGTAAAACCGATCGAACGGGCGAAAGCGACCGAGGCGAGTGGAGAGTGGTACTCGGAAAGATTGCAACGACGCTGAAGAGTAATTACGTACATCAAGAGGGAGAGAGCCCCTTTTTACAGACACGTGAAAGGAACACAAAAGGCCCTCGTCGGACATTGTAATCGTTGATTACGCTCACTGTACATGCGTAGGTATCCGGCACTCCATCCAATCGTAACTCATAACTTTTACGACGCTTTCGTGAAGGTACCTTATTAACATTCAGCCGCACTAATTTATCCTCGGGAGAACTGACTTTTAATTGGGAGGTATCGGCGTAACGACGTCGTACCTTCTCGTTTTGAATCGTAACGCACGTGACTATAAACAATACGGGAACTCATGGATTTTCTGACGAATCGGGTTTATGCGTGTGCGACACTCTGGCACGTTAACCCTTTCAACTCCGAATTAGTTTTATTTGAAAAAAAAAATTAATTTTTTCTCTATTTATTATTGTTCCTAATAATATAGAGATGCTATCTGATATTTTCGTAATTTTCCTATTAACGATTTTGGAGAAATTAAAATGTTGTTTAAGTATTAATTAGTTTGACACCTGGATAGATCTGAAGATTAATTGTTGTCTCAGAGCAACCGCGGGTGCGAAAGGGTTAATATTAGTGTTCGATAATAATAAACCGAAATATGATCGTGGAAGATCAGCTGGGAGGATTTACTTTGATCAATAATTTTTCCGGACATTTTCTTATTTTTTTTATTTCAAGATTTTTTGGGGAACGTTGTCTCATTTCTACTGTTTCGGGATTAGGACGTTGTCACGTTTCTTAAATTTCTGGATATTTTTTTCATTGCTGACCATCTCGGAAAATGTTTCGGAAGCGGCGCAGTGAAAAGTCGGAAATGGCCTTCGCGAGAGATTGTCGACGGCGAGTCCTTCCTTTTCCCTCGTCGCACGATCGAGGGTCGGTCCAGGGACAATCGCGATCCGATCCGATCTAAGGTAATGGAGTACACGGCCTCGTTGTCGATCATCGTCGTATTACGAAGTCCGGATCGCGAGCCGGATCGTTATACTCGCGTCGCGCCGCGCCGCGCCGCGTCTCTAAACGTTCTTCGAAATGATTCTCCGGTGATTACCCCTCCGGGGCCAGTTCAATGTCAGTTCATCGTACGGCTCCGTCGGGCTCTCCCACACGCGAGACAGCGCATAATAGTCGATGATGCGTCGTCGCGCGAAATATCTTACGCTGCGAATATTTCCGCGGCGCGGCGCGGCTAATGGCGGCGCGATCGTAAAACGCGACAGTTTTAAAACGCGCTTTTCACCTCGTTTAAAAGGCATCGTCGCGAACGCGGAACGGCGGCGAGCGACATTGCGACGTGATATTATTCACCCGATAACGACCGCCGTCATTAAACACAACAGTCTTCAAACTCCTGGCGAGAAATTCCTCCTCTTCTCGCGTCGCGCGATCGTACTAGTTTCCCGATTGTCCGGGCTATCTTTACGGCAGTTTTACGGCGAAAAAGATCGGGTGCGAGAAGAAGAATTCAATATGAAAATATTTTTCTAAGAATCATCTGACAATGAGACAAAATCCGATCGTGTCGGTTTTCGTCCGTAATGCTCGTCAGTGCCACAAAATTCGAAATATATTAGGGATAACTGTTTTAATGTCATTGGATTGGATTTCTTGGACACTCAGAAAAATGGCTTTGCGAGTACAGCCACAATTTTTTGACTGCCAAAAATTAACTAAAATACTTGGATAAATGATAAGCAAATATTGTGATATCGCATATGTTTGATACCAATCCAAATAACAGACAGAATTTATATCTAAATTGTTAATAAAATTTAGAAAGAAAATTCTTCTATGGCGCCTATTCATGTTAAAGCAAATCATATTTGTTAAAATTTGATTGTATAATTGGCAGCGAGGCTTAATTTTCTGGAAGAATTGCTAAAATGTTGCTGCTTTAAATCCTATCAAACAACATTTTAACAGGTACAAAAAAGAACAATAAATTTTTGTGACACCTAGTGAATAAAACATTTTTTTGAATGTTACATTATTTGAAAATTGGGTAGATTATTCACTCACGAAATCAGCCAAGCACCCATCATTGAAATCAGTGTGAAATCAAGTTGTAAACAGAAATCCAGTTGAAATCGCTTCAACATCAAATCTTTAAGAAATCAAATTCAAGTCCCGTAATCGAACGCGAAATCACTTGAAATCACACGAAAACGTTCGAGATTGTTTCAACTTAATAAAAAATCGAAATCACTTTGAAATCACATGAAATTGCAAGAAATCGTAAATCGATCAAGCACCCTGTGAATGAGTAACCCCTTGATTCTACCAATCTGTTCAAAAACGGATGAATCTTGTGGGAAATACCGAATGATAGTAAAGTTAGTTTATTCAAACTAGTTATAAAATCTCGAGTTCTATTATAATAACTAGGAATTCTGCTTGATTTCACCACAACGCAAACAATCATATATATATCTTGTTGATATAATGAAATCATTTTTCTCGGTATATCGAACATATCCATCGTGGAAAATTGTTCTCCGTGAGAAACGATTTCCACAGTCTACGGGAGTGAGATCAATGACGCTTCCCGGAGCGTGCCTATTGTTCGTGACGGTCGCAAAGTGGAGCAAAGTCGAGGCATAACGGAATGGTCATTTGCGAGATGAACTTTAAGCGAATTGCGGCTAGCCGTTAAAAGAGGGGGCGGGGGGAGGGGGAGGAGGGGACAGACTCGCCTATTAATTCGCCGAGACATCGGTAAATCATTGCCGGTCCAGCGGCTATCAGGCGGAAATTCTCGACTCGGTTCGGTTCGTATCTCGAGTCGATTCCACGCGTCGTTTACGATATCTCTTTCCGCGGCCGATCTTTCCGCGGCCGATATCTCCTCGAGAATCTAGCAATCTTTGTCTGCCAGAGGCACGACTTTTTTTCTACGTCAATTGCGTTCCAGATGAAATCAAACGAAGGAGCTTTGCATTGGGAGCGGACAGGAGATTCGGTTTTGAGCGAGAAAGTTCCGGCAAACGCGCGTTCGGAAAATGTTTCCTAGAAAGTTACGATTTATATTCATTGCGCCGGCACGAACGTTACGAGAATACACGCTGGAATGTTGAAGAGTCAATCTTTTTTTTTTTCCTTTCCACCGCATACGCGCCGCGTTGTTCGTCCTTTTGGAGCACGCGGGCTCGAATCGGCACGGGCCGCGATTTCAAAGCACCCGAAACAGACAGACGCCGCGAACGCCGATCCGAATGCAGATGCGTCCGCGCGGATTGCATTATTTAAAATTTAGAATCACGCTCGCGAACAATGACTGGAAAGTGAAAGGATTGGGCGTTCTTAAAGTCCCGACCATCTCCACGACGCGAGCGAGCGATCGCGCCGATGAAAGCTTATCTCGCCGGCCCTCTTTGTTGAGTATCAGACCGCCACCGTACACCGTCATCGCGTATACTATATCGACCGCCCGCTAACGAGATCCTGTTACGACGGTTGACAGTTGTCTGAACGCGTGTTTCGATCCGCGAGGCTGCGATTCGTTCGCGCATTCGTACACGCATTTTTGTTTTTTTGTTTTTTTCGACGGGAGATTTTATGTTAATTTTATTAGGGAGAATCATTACAATCTTTATTACGAAGGGACCAAGTCGTTAACGACAATGACGAACGATAAAAAGATAAGATAAGAATGGCTCGCAAACGCGTTTTCCGAATCGCTTAAGGATGTATAGAACATTTCTCGAAACATTAAGAAAATTATGAAAAGATTATAATTGTATTGCATTTGAAAGCAGCAAAAAAATTTTGCGTCGATTTTCCATCTAGATAAAAAGTTATTTCAATAAGAAGTAGACATATGCTCTGATGAAAATATAATTAATAATGAAATTTTTGTTTAGGTAGTTAAAATATTCAAGATGATTTATATTTTATTGTGATGTAAAGATCAGTTCTGTAAAATAAAATTTCTTTATTTACAAAGTAATTAAACAGACAATCGCAATAAAACTTTGTACGAGTCATCTTGAATATTTAAGGTACTTGCACAAAAACATTGAGACATTTTTCTTAATATTGCTTAAAAAATAATTTAATTTTTCATAGCAATTAAAGTAATTGTATAAACTATAAAAATATAATTTTATTCACATAACTTCTTTCGTATAGTTTTTACAGTTTATTTGAAAAATGTTAATACCAAACACATTTCCGAATTTTATTTACTTTGCAGGGACATACGTCCGATACATCCTTAATTGTATTCTAATTATGTCTATTAGCGACTGACATTTAGATGCTTAAAAGTCTTGCGTCTATTCTAACGCAGATTAACTTTGATCTCGGTTTAACTTGCTCCTTTATCTTTTTTCTAATTCTTAGAACTGAAAAACGACAAAGAGTGACTTAAATTGAGATCAAAGTTAATCTGCATCGATGAACATGGACGTTATTCTTTTATCGCGTGAGGAATTTGCACGATGCTTTCTGAACATAAAAATTTTGAAGTTTGTTACAATCTGGGTAGTCGGTTGTTCGTGTAATGTCTGAGCGTACAAAAAAAAAGAATGACACGTACAATACGAAAAGTTATTAGAAATCTGTGTATTTTATAATTAGATTTCGTAATTAGACGCTTTTATGTTCCGTCACTGAAAGATTTATTATGTTGAGAATGATAATCGTGCGCTGTTTATCACGACGAGCTGTCCATAATACTAAAAGCTCGCCGGGGTGACCCACGGCGAGTTGCCGTTTAATTGAATAATTACTCACCGGGACGGAGCAAGCCGCAGTCGTTAAGTACGAGAGATAATTGCGCCCCGGCTCGACTCGTCGGAATAATCCCGTATCGCTCGCTCGTCCTTCCGCGATAACACCGATCGCCGGAGTGCGAATCGATCTTGCCTTCTTCTCCTTATCGGGTATCCCCGCGACGGGCCCTTGTCCTTTGAATCGCGAACGGTCCTCCGGATGGAAAGGTTCCTCTCCTTCTACGCGCGACTACACGACTCCACACCGTTTCACGTCTCATTTTGCGGTCCGTAACATCCACCGGCTCGCATAATTAGTTCAGTACCCGGTCTCTCGGCTTGCACGGAGAAGATCGGGCAGCCTGTTGCGATCGCGAGGGCTTATACTGCGCTTGGCGATTTTTCTCCGGCGCGGTACGGCACAGTGTAGCGTCGTAGCGCGGCACGGCGCGTGACGCGGCGCGGTGCGGAGAAGGCGCTGGAAGAGCGAGATTTCTTCTCGGAGCGAAACCTGATCGCCTGTGCGAGCTGCTGCTGCTGCTGCTGCTGCTGCTGCTGCGCTGGCGCGCGAGCGCGCGATTGCGATCTTGACGGAATAATTTCCGCCGAACTCTTTCGCCGCGCGCGCGCGCGCGCGAGCCCGGTAAACGAGTCGCGGTCGGACCGTTCGGCGCGACTGGTCACGAGATCCCGGCTCTTGATCCTCGCTCTCCGCGAGGATAGCGAGCCCGAGACGCGTCGATCGCGCCCCCGATCTTTAACGCGTCGCGTTAATTGCCGCTTCGACGATCCCGACGTCGTACGCCTATATCTCGACTATGTTCCGCCCGGATGCGCCCGCGGACGCACGCTGTTTCTGTTCCACTGGAGAACCTGTCGTCCGATCGAACGTCCGAGATAAAAGCGAGCTACCGAGCTGCATCATTCGACGATCCGTCGAGCCTTCGTTCTTTTATGTCGCGTAAAGATCCTTGTAGCCTTCTTCAGGAGCGTTGAAAAACGATCGCGTCACCACATCATCATCTTCTTCTTCAACGAGATTCTCCGCTCCAACTTAAAGTCCGTTAGATCTCTACCCTGGACTCCCAAGATTGGCGCATCATCATCTCTTCTCTCTTCGGGGAACCAACCCGATTAAGTGCGATCCGTCCGGATGAACGAGTCTGGTCCCCGGTGGAATGGAACTCCCGGAAGATGAAAGAAAAAAAGAAATGAAACAGAGTCCAGGCGGCACCTTTCACCGAAGGGGGCACACTTCCCCGAGTCTCGTCCTGCGCGGCTGAAGAAGAAGAAGAACGACGTTCCTCTCGGAGGAGAACGGGGCGACTCGGTGACTCTCCCTCGACGGGGGACGCGGAAGTGACCTCGTTGGAGAACGGTTGCTCCTCCTCGTGGTATTGTCGAAGGGCACTGGGAACGCTGCGAAACCGACCGGCGCGGCGTGTTGGTACAGAATGATCGCGGTAGGGTCCACGGGAGCCTACGGTCCCTCTCTTTTCGCTCTCCCTCCCGATCCATCCCTCTCTCTCTCTCTCTCTCTCTTTCTCTCCCTCCGATCGTCGCGTACCCCCCTTCTCTGTCTCTTCGACCAGCGCTTTTCTCTCTCTCTCTCTCTCTTTCTCCCTTACCCTCGATCTCGTTCTCATTCTCCTCTCTCTCTCTTTCTCTTTCTCTCCCTTTCCATCTTACCATAGGCCCGCGGCTCTTTCTGCCGGAGAGGGAACCCCTCGATGGTCGCACGAAACCCGCCGGCTGCTTCTCTCCCCTGCTGCTTTTCTGCCTTTCCGTTCGTCTCTCTTTCGCCACTTCGCTCGCGCATTTTCTCACTCCGTCTTTCTCTCTTTGCCTTTCTCGTTTCTTCTCTCCTCCCTTTGCCGCGCGCGCGGTGGCTGGTTCATTGGTTTCATCGGTGCACCGGCCCGGGCTCTCCGTATTCTTTTCTCTAATTATACCGTTACGTGCAATCGCCCGTGTCAATTAGCAGCTCCTTTCTTTCGTTTCTCCTCTCTGCGCGCTTCTTTTTTTTTCTTCTCTCTCGCCACTCTAGCTGCGGAGACCCGACCGACGTGGCGTGCAACCCCTTCGAAGGGATCGCTGCGAGAGGGCGGGCGAGGAAGCAGGGCGAGGGGTAGCGGCGCGCGGCGCGCGCGATCGGACCCGCCAATTAATCCTCCGTATTCTTCGAGAGCCGCTTGTGTAACGAGACCGCCACTCGGGCAGCGATCCCCGAAAATCCTCGACGTTTCTTTCGAGGCGTGATCGAGATTAATGTGTCAAGCAAATGTATAATCGAATCTTTAACGTAGCTTACATAAATTCGAAACACAAGATTCAACAAAGATATTTAACATGTTTAATCTATATTTAATATCAATTATGCAAACATAAGTTTAGAAAAACAAATTTTCTTAAACAAAGCTTTGAAAATAATATTAATGTATAGTGAAAAATTTTCTTCTTTTTTCTGAATCAAAACCCGAGAATCGGTGAAATCCAGAAATATCATATAAGATTTTTCTCTCAAAATTTTTCGGAAACGTAGGATACAATCGGAATTTTATCCTTCATCTGAGAATCTTGTTTCTTTACTTGTAAAAAAGAGCTTAGAATCTTCGAAGACTTAGCCTCATTCATCTTTTTTCATTCACCTTTTCTTTTTCTTTGACGGATGTTCGACGATCCGACCTGCTTAGAATAAAAATATCACTTACCAATATTATAATCATAATGTAGAAAGTACAACATTATGATAAAAATTAGCAAATTCACCAATAGAATAACTGAAAATTTGCCCCAGTAAATCTAGTCTGCGCTTCAGCGCGAATAATGTACGATTAAAAAATTTTAATTAGTGTTAGTAACTATAGTCTATATTTTATTATTTGTAAATTACACAACATATAAAATTGATAATAAATCGAAATTAAAATTCTTCAATTTTTATATTTGGAACAAATCTTCAGTTGGTTCATAAACAAAGGTGCATCCACAGAAATACGATGCGCCGCGTCTCCGGACAACTTGGATAATCTAATTAATTCAGAAATTGCTCACGTCCATTTCCATCAATTTACTCTTTATCTTTTTGTAAATTTTGGAATTGGGAAAAGATGAAGAAAAATGATTGTAAATCGAGATTGGACTTAGTTTGCATTAATGCGAATTAATTTAAATACTATTGCTATGTACGTTTCGTTTATTACTTATTTTTACTCACAAGTATCTTTTAAAAATTCTAGAATGAGAACATTCGGAATATCTCAAAATTCACATGAGATGTTTTAAGAGATGTAGATTTTCTGAGTATTTCTGAAAAATGTCCCAATTTCGTATAAAAACGATGAGAAAAATGTTCACCAGGGATCGCTCAATAAGAATTAATCACAGAGATTAAGTTAATTGATAAATAAGAATCGAACAAGTCACCCTCCGTCCATCTTCCTTCCTCTGGAGGACCCGGTCGGTGCCAGAGCGCAGCTGCGGCCGTTTCGTCGCGCGATGATCGCGTTCGAACGGAGATCGACGGGCACGAGGGCGTTTAACGCTAAACGCGCGGCATGATTGCGGGGCCATCGTCCGTAATCGGCGTTTTACCGCGCGCGCGACGATAAACAGCCTCATTTACGAAAGGGGGAGAAAAAAAAGTGGAAAAATCCGCCGCTCGTTAGAGCCTCGGCCGCATCGGCCGTTTCGATGAGGAGATACGGTTTATTCATCGGCGCGCTTTCTTTCTCGATTGCCTCTCTTCCCTTTAATTATACCGTTACGCGAGATCGTCTCTCTCCTCCCCTCATCCTCCCTCCTTAATTGGCTTTTACCATTCCGGAAAGTAACGCCGCGCAGATCGTTCCCGCGCGCGGGTCCCCGCTATCCGCCGACAAATCTCGGCGAAACTTGCCCGGATCGGCGTCACGTTCCCGATCAACGTGCTCTCACACGTGTGTCGCGAGAACGTAATCGATAATCCGTTACGTCATCGCGTACGCGTCGCTTTGACGATGTCGTCGACGCGTACGCGGCCTCTGGCTCCCACGTCCCGCCGTACTCAATCTCCTGTACAGCGGAAAAAAAAAAACGTATCGCCGTCGCGACGTAAACCCGTTAAGTATATCCTCGCGGACGCACGCCAATACGATAATCGCCATCGATTAATCTATACCCTCTTGCCTACCTTTCCCTCCTCCCTCCTTCCTCCTCGTCACCCATCCTCCCAATCGAAGCGACACGCGCGATCGATCACCTTAATTGCGGCAGATTCTGTTCCCTTTTCTCGACCACCGCTCAACGGGGTAACATTAATTGAAGGCCTTTACGCCACGAGTCGGTGCCGGTGAGAAAAAAATGTTAGACCTCGGTGTGCGATCGTTATCGCGTCCCTCGCGCGTTTTTCTTCCCGCGAGAAATTGTCCCTCCCAATAGTCTCACTATTATCGTACCAGGCACTTTCTTTATCGACCAAATATTAATTAAACACGTGAGACAGTAAAGACAGTAAAGACTGACAATAAACTCGTTCTTGGGTGTAGATTAACTAATTGCAGCTGCTTCGTTAATTAAAAGCATGTTTTACCAAATAAGTAAGTACAAAATGGAATACTACCGGATATACAATACATACCGCCAGCCGAAGATAACGACTGGCAATTACAGAAAGTATAGAACACGTATATTTCTTTTCTGTTACAATCATATCATATTTTTTTTGACGTTCTCACCGTCGTGAAAACGCTCGCGATTGCACGAAGCCTTGAGCCATTACAAATTCTTTGTTTATTAGAAACCTTACAGACGTAGGAGATACCTTAATGCTAGGCGATGTACAGTTCGGGTTTGCCCTCGATAAAGTGGAGAATGCACATTTACGGTAGCGATGACTTATCGTGAATGATATAATTTAATTACATAGAAAAATGTACAGTTGATTCACGTAGTGTATCATTAGTTTACCCTAAGTTACACGATTCTCCGTACCTCGAAGAATCGCTTCAAGTAAAAGACTTGACCTATCGTCACGCAGACCAATACCACGGCTTCGAAGAACGCCCACATCACGACGCGGAAGTTTGTACTCTCGTTGATCGCCCTGTGATTGCGATCCCGCACCTGAAAAATTTGCAGAAAATTCCCGTGAACGTTTAAAATAGAATGACAAACGCATTGAAAAAGGGAAAACGTGAATCTTGCTTCTTCATAAGTACCTGCATGTATTCCTGCTCGTTTTTCACACCCCACAAGCTGGTACTCAAGTCTTTGATCATGTCGTCCAACTTTCCATGATTGCCATCTCCATCCTGACCCTCTACACCAGCGGCGTCCTCCGACTGTTTCCGATTTTCGTCAATGTCCATATTGAACATCACTACTTTTGGCGTCATCGTGCTCTTCTGATTGCTGAAGCAATAGGTGTAAATTCCCGAAGTATGCGCAGCGAACGTGTACTTTCCACTGCTCTCCTGCTCACCTTGATAGATCATTCTACCATCTGGACCGACTATCTTAACATCTATGTCTAAGAATCCACCCTCTGCTATTTCAAATGTGAGACCTGCAAATTATTTCTTAATAGAGAAACGTGTATTAAAAAAATTTGATTAATTTATTAAAAATGAGTTTCTTTAATAATAGCAATTTTTCTCGATAATAATAAAGTCAAATGATACTTTTAAGCAAACATGTTTATAAAAAAAATTAAACACTGTCCTTAAACTTTGATATTAGTATAGTACCAATTAGTAGAGTAAAACAAAGTAAAATAAACTCAAAAATATGATGAACAGAATTTATATAAATACAAATCTAGAAATTTCTAAATTTTGAAACAAAAATTAGTGTTTATACAAAAATTTGTTTATAAGTTAAAAAAAACAATGAAACATGGTACAGCAGCAATGATTAAAAATAAAAAAAATTGATACAGTACAGACAATTATCGTGCAATAATCGATAAAACAAATGACAGGATTAAATCAAATCAGACTCGCTGACGCGTCGTCGTCGAAAAATGCTCAAATCACGGATTGAAGCAACGAAACGCAGTAGAAAGCTAACCCATCTTGGTGCCGAATTCGACTTTATCGAAGAAACATTCCTCGGCGTGGGCGTCCACAGTGATGAAGTAACAACGCACGCTGGCGACGGATATGACGAGGAATACGCACGAGCTGAGCCACCTCATTTTCTTCGATCGAATTTTACTGTACAATCATAAAAATGACATATGCTTTTCCGCGCCCGTATCACCGATCGTTCGCCACTTCACAGCGGCATGTTGCTACCACAGCGCCACGTATGCAGCGTATGCACGTCGCCACACTCGCCACGTATCGTGCGGCAAAATAGAGACGTCAAACGGAATTGTGCGAAAATGAGTTCGCTGCTCTCCAGTGCTCCGGTTCGTGACCGTGTGCCATTTAAAGTCTGTTCTTTTCATCTACACATCTTGCCGGACAGCAATTTTCATAAAAGATTTACAAAACATTTATAATAATTATTTGAATATTTCATAAATTTACGAAAAAATTTCATGTTTTTGTGATCTTATATTGACAATGAGTAGATCATGAAGATTTAGTCCCGAACGAAAGTTTTGAACAAAATCGCGCGCATTTATTTTGAGCTTGATTCTTAATTCTCTCATGTCTCATTTTTTTTTATAATACTGAAAAACACATCCACTTCTTTAGGGGTAGAGAGAGGTAAGGTCGCTGCAATTTATACGCGCGCGAAGATAATGCCAAAACAAAAGCAAATAATATGCTGACAATTTAAAAATGACGGACCTCCAATATGGTGAACACAGGAAATAAGAAATTTAAAAATTAAATGAAAGATTGTCTGGAATCTCCGATTTGTCGAGTCTCCATTTGTGAATCGCAAATTAAAAATGCATGAGTTAACGCGGCAGTGACGTTTAATGTATATCCGCCTTGACTCGTTCTGATGAAATTCCCCGATAAGGAGAGGACGAATCGGAGATCCAGGATTAACCTGTATGTGCTGTGGATCGACGAAGGATGAAGAAATGTTGTAAACATCAGGACGTGCGCGCGCGCGCGCGCTCAGAGTTTCGGCCAACAAGGATTTATAAATAACCATCATGCGCGCTATCAGAGGCCTCTGTGACTGTTAGGCATTGTTAGATAAAGAACAGAAGATAAGTGCGAGTATATTGGTATCCGATTTATAATGATGGGCCGAAATTTATCCATGTTTCTTCCATGGAGGAAACTCACCGGCTTACCTGGCTCGGCTAAGAGCCTACACTCCTCCTGCCGTCAATGTTTACGTAGCAATCTGCTGCTGTAAGTATTCATCTTTGCGGAATGCATTATCAGATTAAATCGTGCTGCCGTTCCTAACCTGTCTTCTTCTCCTTCAAGGACTGTACCAGTGAAACTTGCCTACACGTCGTACGAATCGGTAAAGGAACATGAGCAAGATGCGAAGGAACCTATTATAATAATGCATGGTCTCTTTGGCTCGAAAAACAATTGGAACTCGCTGTCAAAGACGATCCATCAAAAGACCAAGCGCAAGGTAGTTCTCTCTCCTAATCTATGAAAGAGACGAAACTTGGACTAAACTTGGATTGGGTCTATGCATTTTGTTTCTTAGATCGTTATTAGTATCTAGAGGAGGTAACTTTGCATTGAGCTTAAGAAAGTAAATGCATAGGTCATAGCAGTGGACGCCAGAAATCATGGTGATTCTCCACATTCATCGAACATGTCGTACAAGGACATGGCAGGGGATGTGATTCAGCTTTTGAACGACCTAGGCTTTGAGAGATCCATCTTAGTTGGCCACAGCATGGGTGGCTCCGCAGTCATGTATACCGCTTTGAATTTTCCACAATACGTCGAGAAGTTGGCGGTCGTCGATATGTCTCCCGTGAGAGCTAGCCCGAATCTCATGCAGATGGAGAGGATCTTTGAAGCCATGCGTTTGGTGATGGTGGATGGAAGTCTTACTCTGTCAAAGGCACGCAAAATAGTAGATCAACAATTATCCAAATCCATTAAATCTAACTCAATGCGTCAGGTAATATTCTCTCACTATTAAACAACTCGAGTTAATATTCTTTTAAAAGTAAAATTAATCTAAAATTAATTTAATTATGTTAAAAGTAGCACGAATGACAAACTCTGGTAAGAGTGTTTTGCGTTAAAATTAAAAATTAATTTTGAAAAGTATTATATCGCATTCTCTTCTTCATTTTGTTTGCGCTCAATATGAGAGTTATATTTGTATTGTTTTTGTGTAGTTCATACTGACAAACTTGGTGGAAGCAGACTCGGGAAAGTACAAATGGCGAGTTAATTTACCAGTGCTGGAACAGGCGTTCTCCACTCAAATAGCTGTATTCCCTAAAGTAGGCTCAAAGATCTATGATGGCCCTACGTTGTTCATAGGCGGTGGTAATAGCGATTACATTCAAGTGAAAGATCACAACGCGATCAAGAAGCTATTTACTACGGCAGAATTTCGATACATCGATGGGGCGAGCCATTGGGTCCACGCGGACAAGCCCAGTGAATTCGTCGATCTTCTAACAACTTTTATAAATTATCCGGCCTTGTGATACTCGTAAATATGTAAAGAAAAAGTCAAATATCCTTTGTAAATATATATGTGTATTTTTGGATGAACTCCACAATATTACAGAACAATTGTGAAAAGTATTCAAACAATAATAGTCGTGTAAGAGTGAAAAGAAACTGCAAGTTACGTTATTGCAGCTGAAAAGCGCCGTTAAGCGTCAAAAAACGCAATTCCTAATTCAGTTCGCTCTCCGTCGCACATGTTGTCGTGGGAACTGTGTAGGCTGTACTTTAAACATTAGAAAGCTCGTGGAACTAGATGTAATTCCACTTACAATTAGAGGCCACGTGTGTCAATGTGCTACGTTTGCTCAAATAACCATACTCGCCATTAGCGAACGCATCACGTAAGAACAGACGTCAGTAAAATACTTTATAAAACTAAATATCACTTTGATTTAATAATTTATAAATAATAGTTTTTTTTCCTTAAAGAAAAAATAGGAACTATTCGTCAACAAATTAAGTATAACTTTAAAGCGTTTCCATTGCAACAATATTCGCGTGTTCAGGGATCGGTGGTGATCCGCACATTTTTAAGCTCGTTTTTGTGCCAAAAGACAAAAAGTCAAACTCTAACTGAATGTGCAAACTGATTATCATCATCATCATCGCTGTAACATGTATAACTGTGATATACTTTTATAATTCTATATATCACTTGCAATAATACTAATCAACAAACCGTATTACAATACGTCGTGTGTTGTATGCCCACCGTTGTAGGCGTAATCGGCCTTATTGTGCATCACAAGCTGATTGTCGACGAAATAAAATGAATCGGATCGCGTCTCAAATGGATTCGCGATCATTTCGGAAACTGAAAAGATGCATACGTTATTTAAATTTATGATTCTTCGCTGTATAATTCCGGATATTACTGACGACTTTGTTGAGAAATTTCTTTTGGTCACTCACCTAGATCCGCAGGCAATGTTGGAAACTCATAGATGTGTTCGCATGTATTTTTGCTGTTAGGTATGCAAAATCCAAATTGAAAATCAAAGGTTTTCAGCAGCCTATCTCGAAAAAAGTGCCGTTCGATCATCCGGAAGTTACTGATCGGCTTAGGCCCTACTAGAAACTCGATTGTTGCCCCAACTGTTTTTAACTTCAGAAATTGTGGAGTGAATTGGTATCGTACAAAGCGTCCCGTGTTTGCATCCTCAGATCCGAGTTCTTCGCAATCTGGCTCTGGTTCTTGATGAACATCACATTCTGGCAAATAAGAAAAAATTAGCTATTTTAGACATGCAACCAATGTTTAAAGCTCAAATCTACAATTGATATCTTTCATATTATAATTTTACATTGAGAACAATATTTAAATATAATCGTGATTGTTTATTCAAGAACAAATACACTCAACAGCAAAATTAAAGAATTATCTATTCTGACTTTGAAAAATAAGCATAATTTAAGAGATTGTAACTTTGTCAAAAATGATTGTAAAAAAAAGCATTTATGACTTATCCATCCCAAAACTTGAGATTTCAAGCTTTAAAATGCTTTTTTAAACATTTTGTATGATCATTTTTGACAAAGTTACACTCTCTTGAATTACACCTATTTTTTGGAGTCAGAATAGATGATCCTTTAATTTTGCTGTCGGGTGTATATTAAATAATAGCATTACTTTAAATTTATTTAGAGTTTTAGACCCTTTATTATTGGAGTCTTTCAAACTATCCAAGATGTGATACGTACCACTAGCAGGAGGCTTTGTTATCTCGAACAGTACAGCACCAGTTTCTAGATCTCTAATTTGGAATCTCGTAAAGTCTATGTCATAGATGTTCGCCTCGGGAGAGCAGAGATACTCTGAAAGTGTATTATATTATCAGTGCATGAAAGAGATACGACAGGTAGTAGGCATTGAAAGGGAAAACACTGATGTTGCTAGACAGCGGTATTTCAAAGCCAAAGTGGAGACGTACTGTCTGTGATGGTTGGTAATCGAAGCACCATTTCCGGAGTCACCGGTCCACCCTCGACACCACTGTCAGTGCCGTTCTCCGCGCTGTACGGCGCGATCGTTCGCGACTCGCTCGACTTGTTCTCGCTGTCCACGCTCATAATTTATTCACGGGACCGAATGTATTTATACGCGAGGAAGGCAGCGTTCGGCATTCGTTTAAACAGGAGGGATTGGCCGGAGTAAAGCTCACGATGTCGGCGTCGATGTCGCAGACCCGCAGACTCTGTTACACGTTCACCGCCTCGCCGTCGGCTCGTTGGTCGCGTTGCCACGGCCACTCGTCATTCTACAGCCCTCGCTAGTCATTACGGCCTTCGCGTTTCCCTGATTCCCAGGTGTAAACATCCTATGGTGAGAAAATTCATAGAAGCACCTGTCGCCGAGAAACTGCGCTTCGCGCTTGACGCGTTGTGGATAGAAAAAAACGGCGACAAGTCAATCGACCAATGACAATCGAGAATTTCGACGTGGCACTCTAGCATTCGCGAATGCTTCGATTATCATTAAAAATAAGTTTAAACGAGTTTTTTTAATTCATCGATTGATCGAGCGCTTGTTCTGCGCAAATGCAATGTAAAAACTGTATTTGTGAATAATGCAAATGATAATGAATCAGAAAATTCGCCTTAATTATAATAGGTAATTTATTAAATTTTAGGCCGCTCTCATAGTAATCTCTGATTAGGCTTGACCGTTCGATTAAATTGCCAAGTACAAAATTTAAAACTGATCGTATTTTTTTTTTTTTTTTTTTGATTGGTCAGTCGAATGCTTAGAAGAAGTAGCGTCCAGTGTCTTGCATGCCCGATGCCCACCTTCAATCCTTATCTAACCTCATCTCGTGACAGTCATAACAGTGGCGTGGCTGCAATTGCTGCACCCAGATACACTTTCGTGCACTTTCGTTTCTACGATTAGAGTTTACGCGTATTTCGCACGGAAGGAATATTTGTTTTCTTAATATAATTATCAGGGGAAATAACAAGCGTGACATCCGCGTTACGCAACGAAGCTACGCAACGTCTCGTCTGTGTTCATTGACGAATAACGCGAGAGATACGATGTGGACGATAGGACACCGGCGATCAGAAATGTGACCGCATATATTGGTTCCACATCTGTGGATGAGGATACGCCGAAGTTTTTTCTCGCAGCGAGAATGAAGGCATTTTTATTGCTGGCGACAATGCTGTGTCGCAAAAAGAAATCCTCGTAGTGCCAAGTAAGTAAACATGATGTTTAACGTACGAATGTCATCGTTGTTCAGTATCCATCGTATAGCATCTAATCTATACGAGACGCCAGGCAATCCAGCGTGGTAGGAAAAATGATATAAAAGAATGGTCTTTTTCAGAGCGTCAGATGAGAGAAATTTGATGGATTCCAGACTGCTATGTTTTACATTCTGATTTATACGTCTACATAATACTAAAACAATGTCGAACACCCTGATGCAACAGTTTGTCCAGCGACTCAAGTCGAGGAATGAAGAGGCGCGTAACAAGGCGGCACGCGATCTGTGCCTCTACGTCAAGAGGGAACTGCGGGAGGCGTCGCAGGAGGAGATCACGGCTTTCATGGATGAGTTCAATCATCACATATTCGAAATGGTTTCCGCCTCCGACATTAACGAGAAGAAAGGCGGTATTTTAGCCATAGTTTGCCTTATAGGAGCGGACGTAGGTAATTTTAATACGCGGACGGTACGATTTGCTAACTATCTTAGAAACTTGATACCTTCCAACGACGTGGGCGTTATGCAATTAGCCGCGAAAACTGTCGGGAAGCTGGCGCTAGTCTCTGGTACTTATACAGCTGAATACGTCGAGTTCGAGGTGAAACGTGCCTTCGAGTGGCTTGGCGCAGACAGACACGAGGGTAGGAAACACGCCGCCGTGCTCGTCCTGAGAGAACTCGCTGTCTCTGTGCCAACGTACTTTTTTCAACAAGTTACGCCGTTTTTCGAATTGATATTCAACGCTATACACGATCCCAAGCCCGCTGTACGGGAGGGCGCGGTAGAAGCTTTGAGAGCGGCTCTAGTAGTCACCGCTCAAAGAGAAACTGTGAAACAGATGCACAAGTCACAATGGTACAAACAGTGCTACGACGAGGTAATAGACGGATTCGAGGAGGTTCACACGAAGGAGAAGGGCATTAACAGAGACGACAGAATACACGGCTCGCTATTAGTGCTGAACGAACTTTTAAGATGCAGTAACGTCCAATGGGAGAGAAATTACGAGGCTCTAATGGAAAGATTGAACGGTTCCACGCAAAATGAAAACGATATCATTTCTTTGATGCCACGCTTGAAGACGACGATAGGATCGAAATGGGCGGGGGCCACGCAGAATGCCACCTCGTCCCAGCACACGTTGTATCCGGCGCACGAGTCGACCGTTTGCAGATGCTTGATGCAGGAAAGACTGGATGATATTTATAATGACGTGATGAATCAGAAAATGTCTAGGAACCCGCATATTCAGCACGCCCTTATGATGTTGTTGCCGAGGCTCGCTGCATTTAACAAGGAAAAGTTTATAAGGGATCATCTGAAAGAATCCTTGGCGTACCTTTTGCTGATTCTACGCAGTCGCGAGAAGGATCGCTACGCCGCTTTCACGTCGATCGGTTTCATAGCCGTGGCGGTGGAAGACGCGATAAATCCATACCTGCCAAAAATCATGGAGGTAATCAAAAGCTTGCTACCGTCTAAGGAAACCCCCAGCAAGAAGCGTACCCCCCTGGAACCCGCGGTGTTCGTTTGCATCACCCTGCTCAGCCACGCGGTCAAACAGGTCATAGCTTCCGACGTCAGGGACTTGTTGGAACCCATGTTTCAAACCGGATTAAGCCCGATCTTAACCACGGCGCTCAGAGAACTGGCACACAGCATTCCATCTTTGCAGGTGGATATATCTCAAGGTCTGTTGCGAATGCTGTCGCAAGTTCTAATGCAAAAGCCACTGAGACATCCCGGTGCACCGTGGGCAGCGACTAGCCCTAACTCCGCGGCGGATGACGTTTCGTCGACGGTACTCGCGTTAAAAACGCTAGGCACCTTTAACTTTGACAATAATCCGTTGTTGCAGTTCGTCAAGAGATGCGCGGACCACTTTTTAACGTTGGAACAGGCGGAGGTTCGATTGGAAGCTGTAAAGACGTGCTCTAGATTATTGAGATTAACGTTAAATCAGTCAGGACCCACGGTAACCACTACCGTTTCAACTGTTCTGGGTAAGCTGCTGGTAGTGGGAATAACCGATACAGATCCGGACGTTCGTCTGTGGGTGTTGGCGTCATTGGATGATTCCTTCGACGTTCAGTTAGCGCAAGCGGAAAATTTATCTGCGCTGTTTATCGCCATGAACGACGAGATGTTCGAAATAAGGGAACTAGCGGTTCGTACCGTTGGACGACTCAGCACACTGAATCCCGCTTACGTTATGCCGTCGTTAAGGAAGACTCTGGTGCAATTTCTGACGGAATTAGAGCACTCAGGAATGGGCCGTAACAAGGAGCAAGCCGCTCGAATGTTGGATCACCTGGTGGTGACCGCGCCAAGGCTCGTTCGACCGTATATGGAGCCCATTCTGAAGGTTCTCGTTCCAAAGTTGAAAGAATCCGATCCAAATCCTGGCGTAGTGCTAGCCGTTCTGCGCGCAATCGGTGATTTGGCGGAGGTCAATGGCGCCGAGATGCAACAGTGGATGTCCGAGCTCTCGTCGATATTGCTGGAGATGTTGGTGGACGCTAGTTCGCCCGAGAAAAGAGGAGTAGCGCTATGGGTATTCGGTCAGTTAGTCGGTAGCACGGGCCACGTGGTAAAACCATACATACAATATCCGTCCCTACTGGACGTTCTTATCAATTTTCTCAAGACTGAACAGCAACCAATTATCAGGAGAGAAGCCATTAGAGTGCTCGGACAGTTGGGTGCGTTGGACCCCTATAAACACAAGATGAATCTCGGACAAATCGACAGTCAGTTGGACACGCTTACCTCGATGGCGGATACCAAGAGTGATGTGGAGAACACTCAGGACTTGACGACTAGTGAGATGCTGGTGAACATGTCGCCGTCGACGTTGGAAGAATTTTATCCAGCGATCGCCATTACGACGCTCATGCGAATTATTCGCGAGCCGACATTGTCCCAGCATCACACTATGGTCGTACAAGCGGTGACCTTCATATTTAAAAGCCTCGGGATTAAGTGTGTACCATACATTTCTCAGGTTATGCCGAGCTTTCTGAACGTCGTGCACATGGCGGATATGAATTTCCGAGAGTTCCTTTTCCAACAGCTGGCCGTTCTCATCGCCATCGTGAAGCAGCACATACGCAATTATCTGGACGACATATTCGCCTTGATTAAAGAATTCTGGTCTGTGAATAGTCCGTTGCAGAGCACGTTGATTCTTTTGGTCGAGCAGATTGCCATGGCCCTGGGCGCGGAGTTCAAGATCTATTTGCCGCAGCTGATGCCGCCGATACTCAGAGTATTGACGCACGACAGCAGCAAGGATCGTGCGGTAACGGTAAAGTTGCTTCTGGCTCTACAAACTTTCGGGAACAACCTGGACAATTATCTACACCTCGTGCTTCCGCCGATCGTGAAACTGTTCTACGCGAATGACTGTCCGTTAGCCGTGAATAAAGTCGCTCTCGAAACGGTCGATCTTCTCGCGGACACGTTGGATTTTACGGATTTCGCATCGCGAATCGTTCACACTTTGGTACGTACGTTGGACCAATGTCCGGAACTAAGGAGCACGGCCATGGATACTCTTTGCGCTGTCGTGATACAGCTGGGCAAGAAGTATCAGATTTTCATTGTGTTAGTCCAGAAAGTTATGACGAAGCACAAGATAGTCAATTCGCGGTACGACGTTTTAGTTGACAAGATACTTACGGATTCGACCGCGGCGGACGGCGAAGATTTCTTGTTGATAAGAATGCGACATTCACGCAACAAGAATCGCGAGCTCTCCTTAACACCTTCGGAAACGACCACGATCAAGAAGTTGAATGTGTCGGCCTCGAATTTGCAAAAAGCGTGGACTGCGACGCGACGAGTGTCCAAGGACGATTGGCTCGAGTGGCTGCGGTGCTTCTCCATCGGTTTACTCAAAGAATCTCCGTCTCCGGCTCTGCGATCCTGTTGGGCGCTGGCGCAAACTTACGCTGTGTTACCGCGTGATTTATTCAATGCGGCTTTCGTCTCGTGTTGGACCGAACTCCACGATACCTACCGAAAGGAACTGATACAGACTCTGCATCAAGCGTTGATGGTCCCTGATCTGCCTACCGAAGTGACGCAAACCATTTTGAATTTAGCCGAGTTCATGGAGCACTGTGACAAGGGTCCCTTGCCATTAGACAATCAGACTCTTGGCGATACGGCGATGCGCTGTCGTGCGTACGCCAAGGCATTGCACTATAAGGAAGACGAGTTCCACAAGAGCAGAAACAGCAGCGTATTTGAATCTCTCATTTCTATCAATAACAAACTTCAACAGAAGGAGGCGGCTGAGGGTTTGCTGGAGTATGTAATGAATCACAATCAGCAAGATCTCAAGGTCCAGATACGTTGGTACGAGAAGCTTCACAACTGGGACAAGGCGTTGCAGCTATACCAGGAACGTCTGGAGGGCGATTGCTCCGACGTGGAATCCATTTTGGGTGAGATGCGTTGTTTGGAAGCTCTTGGAGAGTGGGGTCAATTGCACGAAGTCGCGACGAAACAATGGTCGAATCAAACTGACGATACAAAACAAAGAATGTCGAGAATGGCGGCGGCTGCGGCATGGGGTTTGAGTCAATGGGAAAGTATGCAAAAGTACGTTTCACTGATTCCGAAGGACACTCAAGACGGAGCGTTTTACAGAGCGGTACTGGCAATTCACGACGAACAGTACAATGTCGCGCATCAGTTCATCGACAGCGCCAGAGATCTTTTGGACACCGAGCTGACTGCCATGGCTGGCGAGAGCTACCAGCGGGCATACAACGCCATGGTGGAGGTGCAGAAGTTGGCGGAATTGGAGGAAGTGATCCAGTTTAAGCTGGTGCCTGAACGTAGAGCGGCCATCAAGGCTATGTGGTGGGAGAGGCTTCAGGGTGGACAGAAGATCGTAGAGGATTGGCAGAAGATCATACAAGTACACACGCTGGTGGTCTCGCCACAGGATGACATGTATACGTGGCTTAAATATGCTAGTCTCTGTCGGAAGAGCGGTAGTTTGATGCTGTGTCACAAGACGCTGGTGATGTTGATGGGTACAGATCCATCCTTAACTCCGGACCAACCGCTACCGACTACTCATCCCCAAGTGACCTTCGCTTATTGCAAGCACTTGTGGGTCGCGAACAAGCGCGAGGAGGCTTACAATCAGCTGCAGCGATTCGTGCAGACTTACTTGCAACCGGTGACCGCGGTAATAATAAATCAAGAAGACGAGAAGCAGCACGAAAGCAAAAAGAGATTGCTCGCCAGATGTTACCTTAAGCTCGGCGAGTGGCTCGAGTCCTTGCAGGGTATAAATGAGCATTCTATTCCCGCAGTATTGTCTTATTATGCCGCAGCGACGGAGCACGATCCCACGTGGTATAAAGCTTGGCACGCCTTTGCCTACACCAATTACGAGACAGTTTTGTTTTACAAGCATCAGCAAGGTAGTGATTCTACGCTCGCAGAAGCTCCATCGGGCAACGGAACGCGCAATAATATCTCCAGCTCGCAATATATATCTCAATTTACTGTCCCGGCTGTAGAAGGATTTTTCAGATCTATCAACTTGTCGGATGGCAATTCCCTGCAAGACACTCTCCGGCTTCTCACACTCTGGTTTGATTACGGCCAGTGGCCAGAGGTGTATGATGCTGTCGTCGAAGGTATAAGATTAATAGAAATAAATACTTGGCTGCAAGTAATTCCGCAACTCATAGCCAGAATCGACACTCCTAGGGCGCTGGTCGGCCGGTGCATACATCATCTTCTCATAGATATAGGAAAGACGCATCCTCAGGCTTTGGTATATCCGTTAACGGTAGCCTCAAAGAGCGCTAGTCACGCAAGAAAGACCGCGGCTAACAAAATCCTGAAGAGCATGTGTGAGCACAGTCCGACATTGGTCCAACAGGCTGTGATGGCAAGCGATGAGCTTATTAGGGTCGCGATCTTGTGGCACGAATTATGGCACGAGGGTTTGGAAGAAGCCAGTAGATTGTACTTTGGGGAAAGGAATGTTAGAGGCATGTTTGACACGCTGGAGCCTTTACATGCCATGCTCGAAAGAGGACCACAAACTCTAAAAGAAACCTCGTTCAATCAAGCTTATGGAAGAGATTTAATGGAAGCGCAGGAATGGTGTCACAGGTATAAAACATCTCGGAACGTGAGAGATTTGAATCAAGCTTGGGATTTGTATTATCACGTGTTTCGGAGAATATCTCGACAACTGCCGCAACTGACCAGTTTGGAACTGCAGTACGTTAGCCCGAAATTGCTCATCTGTAGAGATTTGGAGTTGGCTGTGCCGGGAAGCTATAGCCCTGGTCATCCTATCGTGAGAATAGCAAGTATTCATAGCTCTATGCAGGTGATAACCAGTAAACAGAGACCAAGAAAGTTATGCATTAAAGGTCAGTTATTATTTGAAAGTAAATTACACTCAACATCAAAATTAAAGGATCACCTATTCTGACTTTGAAAAATAGGCGTAATTCAAGAGAGTGTAACTTTGTTAAAAATAATCGAAAAAAATGTTAAAAAAAGCATTTTAACATTTTTTTACGATCATTTTTGACAAAATCACACTCTCTTGAATTACGCCTATTTTTAGAAGCCAAAATAGGTGATTCTTTAATTTTGCTGTCGAATGTAGATTAAAATATTTCAATTAGGCAAAAGACACGAATAACATTAATTTACTTTAATGTATATATTGTAGGTAGCAACGGTAAAGATTACATGTTCCTATTGAAAGGTCACGAAGATCTAAGACAAGATGAAAGGGTAATGCAGTTATTCGGTTTAGTGAACACTCTCTTATTGCACGACCCAGATACCTTCCGAAGAAATCTTACTATCCAAGTAAGAGTTTTGTTTATAATGTTATGTAATTATAATTATTTGATAAATTTGTGAATCATGTTGTGATTTTGCATTTAGAGATACGCTGTGATTCCATTGTCTACAAACAGTGGTCTCATCGGTTGGGTGCCGCATTGTGATACGCTTCATACGCTTATTAGAGACTACAGAGAAAAGAAGAAGATATTATTGAATATCGAACACAGGATAATGTTACGAGTGAGTAGGCTTTATAAATAAATCTTTACATCAACTTGAATTTTTCTAGTATATATTATAAAGTGTATGAGGATATATTTTCTGTTTTCATATGTTTACTTTTTATTTTATATTTATATTAAGATACAGATTTTCAAAGTGAGATGTTTATTTTGTATATTCCTTCACGCACAGTCTTTAAACTTTCTAATTAACCTCTTATGAGATTAAAGTCTATGAGAATGTCAAAATCCAAGACTTGTCGAGTATTCGCGTATACAGCCATGCGTTATCCTTTTATATTAATTTATTCTTATTTGATATTTTTTCTAGATGGCACCTGACTACGATCATCTTATGCTTATGCAAAAAGTTGAAGTGTTTGAGCACGCGCTCGAACATACCCACGGCGATGACCTGGCGCGACTTCTGTGGCTAAAGTCACCGTCGAGTGAAGTATGGTTCGATCGTAGAACGAATTATACGCGCTCCTTGGCTGTGATGTCTATGGTGGGATACATACTCGGTCTCGGCGATCGTCATCCATCTAACTTGATGTTGGATCGTCTCAGCGGTAAGATATTGCACATCGACTTCGGTGATTGCTTCGAGGTGGCAATGACGCGCGAAAAATTCCCGGAGAAAATACCGTTCCGTCTCACGCGGATGTTGATCAATGCAATGGAGGTAACCGGAATCGAGGGAACGTACAGAAGAACTTGCGAGTCTGTAATGTCGGTATTGCACCGGAATAAAGACAGTTTAATGGCGGTTCTGGAGGCATTCGTTTACGACCCTCTTCTTAATTGGAGATTGATGGACAATGCGGTGCCCAAGAGCAAACGATCGGACGCTCAAGGCATGAGCGCTAGCAGCAGCCAGGAACACGGCGATATGCTTGATTCTCTTACCGCCACGTTACCGAAGAAGGGTGTGCCGTGTAGCATCGAAAATGGAGGTAAAGGTAATTGCATTTTTCAAATCACCTTATCTCTACATCACGTTGTTTGCACATAAATTAATTACTTTTAAATCTATCTACTTAGTGTTAATTGTATGGCTTCATCTATCATATTTTATATATATATATATATATATATATATATATATATATATATATATATTAATTAAATTGATTAAACTCAATAACAATGTTTACAGCTGATAATAATCAACCAGAAGCACTGAACAAAAAAGCCTTAGCGATCATAACGAGAGTTAGAGATAAATTAACAGGACGCGATTTTTCACACGAAGAAACTCTCAGCGTCCGACAACAAGTTGATCTATTGATCCAGCAAGCTACGAATAACGAAAACCTTTGCCAATGTTATATTGGATGGTATGTAATGATTTATAACTAGAAAAGTTCAAGAACATTAGTTATTTATTTTTTCATTTACATCATATTTTATCATATTATATATAGATATATAGATATATAAACAACTTACTTAGAGTTTAGTTTGATTTGACAAGAAACGATTGTATATAAATTATATATAAAAAACATCGATTTCATTATTGCATATGATTACAGGTGTCCGTTTTGGTAAACGAGAGACAAAATTTCTCGTCAAAGGTGAAGTTGCGTAAGTGTGCTATTGCCTGCTTTTGCATTTATAACTTTACAAAGTTATTGTGTTTACGAATTTACGACAATCTCGTATGATGTAAATATATACATATAATCTGTTATTGTATTATTTAATCTGTTATTAACAAGTGCCGTAGCAAACAAAATACATGCTCGCGTACATTTAGTAGTCAACGCGTACATTTAGTAGTCATTGATGTCTCATACTTAAACATTTTCTTTTTTTTAGAAAAACAAAATTACAGTGAAAAATTTCACTTGTTGCTGTATTATCGTGGTCTCTTTAAAGTTAATCTATATCCATATGTATCACATCATATCATTATAAATAATACTTGCGCATTGTCGATCTTAATTTCATTGAAATCAAGTCTCATGCTGATATGCCGAATCATATAACAAGTTTTACAATGTTCAGTTCTGGATAAATACTTTAATTAAGTACATATATAGAAAAGTTTACTGCCTTTCGTTGTGGCCATATGCAAGCGGTAACAATTCGTTCACCTCGGTCCGTAGGACTTTTGTCATATCGGTTCTCGACAGATAAATGGGTATATTACCGAACTCTGAGAGGAACTGCCTGCATACTCCGCACGGAGTGGTAAATGTAGTGGTCTCCTGGTCACCCGCCACGGCCAACACCGTAAACTTTTGCTTCCCGTCCGACACGGCTCGTACAACCGCCGCGACCTCGGCGCAGACTCCCGCCGGGAAGGACACGTTCTCCACGTTACAGCCCCGCGAGATGCTTCCGTCGGCACATCGCACCGCGGCACCGACCTTGAAATTGCTGTACGGCGAGTACGAGTTCTCGCGCGCCGCCACGCTCTCCCTTATCAGTTCCTGAATGTCCGCGTCTGCAAAATAGCACAACCATAAGTTGAATATGTATTCTGTACGCGCTTTTTGTTCTTAACGATAGTTATCGGTTTCGTGGCAAAAAAGCTGGGCAACGAGATATCGTTCATAACGACAACTATCGTTAAGAACAAGAAGCGCGTACAGAATATATATGCTAGTACTGATTTATTGGCGCATAAAAAATTCGCGGACTCTTAGCACGTGCGACTCATATAAAATAGAGAAATGTATATATCGTATAATTAAAAGTAATAGAAGTGCAAAATGTAACTTTGTGATGTATATGCAATTTTATCTAGATACGCGTTGGATAGCAATGTGATAAGAAATGAAAAACATTTGTTAATTTGCCGTACATGTATATATATCCTCATATATGTATATATCATATATCATTCACACGTATATTTCATATTCACATATATATCCCATAAAATAAAATGAAATAATATCCAATCATAAATTTAATTTTTTACATTAATTTTATTACTGTTGAAAGAATTTTTTAATTTTACTCCATACAATTTCAATCATTAAATTTCAATCATAATTAATTATCGCGCGCGCTACGCGCCTCGTTCGATTCGATTGGTCGCCATCGTTGCGCGGGAAATTTCATAGAATTCGATACGACCAATGATGAAACTTTATTGTTTCGCGCGCATTCTAAAAACAATCGATTCAAATGTAGGAAAAATAATCGACCTATTTCATCGCGTCATTAATTTAATTTGTTAAAATACATTGCGAATATTTATAACTTTGTAGCTCGAATTCGACCGTGATAAATTTGATTGTAAAAATAACTTGCTGAGATGTATCTTTATGCAATGATATTCTCGATAATATTTGCACGTAACACATTCACGTTTACACGAATATTCGAATGTAATTAAAAATACCGCCTCGAACAATGCGATAAATATGACGTGCAATAAGATAATATTATCGCGCTATATTTAGGCTATAAATCGCATTTAATTGACACAGCTTGCGAAGATAAGGTACCAAATCTTATTATCAAGGACTTGCCATCAACTCATCAGACTTATCATCAGGGACTTTCCAGAATGATTTCTCGACGATTTATGGTCAATGATTTTTAAATTTTTTACGAAAATACATATACTCTGAGATAATAAGATAACAATAGAGATAATAAGATGACATACAAATATTTTTAAGCTACTTTATTTTGCGATATCCTTTAAAACTTTGATACTTGTAAAGTCTCAATAATTTCTTTACAGCTTCGCGTTTGACTATCGCGGTATAATTTTTAATAATGTGTCGGTTGCGTCCTTGTTTCCTTCGTTGATTTACATGTAATTTACATGTACGATGCAAACAAGTTACAATCGAGGACATTACTGATATCCGATTCTAAACTGAGAAAAAAAAGTCGAAATATTACCAAGAAAAAGCGCGCGCGTTCACGATTAAAATCCAATTTATTATAGGCCGCAATCGTTAATTTTTACCGGAACTCATAAAGTTCAATGATAAGATTTCAACGCTTTTGTTCGTAGATAACTTGTTGAACAAAAAGCATTGGGATCTCAGCGTGGGACTTTATTGCTTCCGGCATAAATTAAGTTAACGCAATTACGGCCCGCTGTAAATCAAGCTTGAAACATATGGAAGGAGAGCGAGAATCGATATCGCGCGGCGAACAATTGGGAACCAACGTATAATAATCGTGCGACGACCCGTCGAGGCGAGGCGGGCACTTTGCTGCGAGTATTTACCGAGCGATGTGAAATCGATTATTTCCCCGATATTCATTTTGCGGGGGTGCCACTCGGATAACCTTCGGATCGCTGCGAGTCGACGTGACGAGTTCAGGGCTGTTGCGGCGGTTGACAGTCGAGGCGGCAATAATCGCAACGTCCTCGCTCCGGCGTCTTTGGCACCTGTCCGACGACTGTGCTGTCGCGACGATGAAGCTGAAATGTCATGCGAGCGAAGAAAAACTAGCGTTTACCCCTACTCCATCGCCCTGCTGCAAAGCAGCGGTTGAAAAGCTAAAGCTATATCGGCCTCCTTCCTTTTCATGGAGCCGCGTTTTCGCTGGCTTTAGTTCGCTCACGGCGATATCGGAGTTTACGAGCTTTTCCTCGCCGGGCTAACCAATCAGAAAATTTCGATTTAAATTGACCAATTGGCAACGTGGGCACTCCGTCTTCGTTGTAAAGGTGCGATTACATGACAAGCGGCAAGCGTCAGGCTGATGCGCACAAAATTATTGCGCAGGAATCTAAACTCGCGAATTCCCGCCTCTTGACGCTAAAAAGTAAGAGGGAAGTCACGCTCTTCCGATGTAATACTGAAAATTTATAAGAAAAATGTGTTTCCTGGACATGTGAAAAGTTTTCTCAGAACATTTCATATAATTTTTCATATTTCTGTATCTTTTATAGCTCTCATTTTTTATACGAATTGATATAATATAATAATTAGAGATAACATTTTATCCTTGTTTAACATGGATAAAATGATATTTCAATGACATCTGTTTCTGAAAATTTTAAATCAGGAAAATTCTAAAATTAAATCTAAAATTAAAATAAAAAGTATATAATTTTGCAACAACATACTATGTATTTTTTTGAATTAGACCAATTTATTTAAAATTTATTTTTGGGTTAGCCATATTACCACCACTCTTCCTCTTCTACCGATCACGCAGTCACATTTTTATAAATTACGTTCCAAGTAATAAATATTTCATTACTTACAGTCTAGAATCTGTTAGACAACACTTTGACGATACTAATCGTTTCGATATAAAATATTATTAACAAAATTATTCAATAAAATGGTAATGGGTGCCATATTACTCCTCCCTTCTTCTCTACTGCGCATGCTTTGACGCTCAACCGACTCGACGCTTGACGTTTCCATGTAAATGTTTCGAACATTAGTGTTTCACGTTATCTCGATGTAACTCGGCAATATCAATAAACGTGACACTCGTTCCGATCAGCCCCTTCGTCTCCCTTTACTTGTTAATACTGTCGCTGGCGCGTTTAAAAAACTATCGCACGTATCGATAATCGAAGAATTATCGATACGTGCGATGTATCGATCTGTAGGCGCGGGAAAATTCGATTCGTCGTCGAGAGGAAGCGATAACGAGCGCCAAGGCTTCGACGAATATTCACGTATTCGTTCACATAAAATTACGCATAGAACACTGGACCGACTGGACTACGAAGCTTCTCACGAATCAGCGATCGCGCAAAACGAATTTGTCGCACGCGGTTGACCTATTTGAAACAAATAGGTTTGTAGAATCGAATCGCGGATTCCGCGATGATATGTAGGTCGCCCGAAGCGGATTTATACGCTCCCGCACATAACGTGGGCTCGTTACACGTCAAATTATTCGACCCTTGTCCTGAATTATAGATCGTCTAAAATGGGCTTAGGTTACTCCCACCGTTACGACGCGCGACGCGGCGCACGAGGGAGAGCGAGGGAGAGAGAGAGAGAGAGAGAAAGAGTGAGAAGGACAGTGAAAGGGAAGGGGGAGCGAGCGAGAAGGAGCGGAGGACGGAGAGGGAAGCAGAGAGCGCGTGTCGACGCGTTGGTTGCTCAGCTGTTTTGAAGAGTCGACGACGCAGCGAGCGACTGGCCGTGACTCGGCGCGAGACCACTGCATCCACGTCCAAACGCAAACAGATGTGGAGTGACTGTCCAGATCTCTGACATTGACGTATCTCGGCCACGAGTGTCGTCGCGCGAGCACGGTAGCCCCTTTGCGTGTACGCGGAGGCGCGACGGCGACGGCGAGGAAGGCGAGCGCGCAGTCGAGCGGTCCGAGGCCGCCGCGTAGCAGCACCGAGCCGAGTCTTCGCGGACGGAAACGTCGTCGGTCGTCGAGCGGGCGGGCGGAATAAAGAGCCCCACACATACGTACACGCGCGAGCACACGATCGCCATGAGCGAGCTGAGCCAGGAAGAAGTGAGTGAGAAGCGCGCGCTCTTTTCCCCGCGTCTCTTCTTCCTCTTCCCACGTCGCCGTACCCTCTTCGACGGCGGTCCCTCCGCTGTTCCAGGCCGTTCCAGGCTGTTCCAGGCTGTTCCAGGCTGTCCCGCGTATCCTCCACCTTCGTCTCCGCTGCCTCGCTTGGCCTCGCTGCCTGCCCTCCGCCTGCTGTATTTACCTGCGTCCTACGTTGCTCCGATGGGTGCAGACGGTGTAGACCGTGGTGCAGACCAGCGATTTGTTGTCAAACGCTGTCGTTTCCGCGGCACCTCTCTGCGTGCTATCGCCCTCGGAGAGCCCTTCGATTCCCATTCACCATTTCTCTCTTTCCCCGAAAGATCCTCAATTTACGCGTATCTTGTCGTTTTAGCTTTGAGACACGCGAGTCGCGAAGGACAGGTCCATTGTTCGCGCCTCGCGATCTCGAAATTTTTTTCCCCGACTCTTTTCTAGTTCGAGTTACACGACGTTTCCTTTGTCAAACAGAGCGACCCGCACGCTTACAGGGAAACTACTTATATAATGGATGCAATGCGAATCAATCTCGTACCTTAATTTAAAAAAAAAAAAAAAAAAAAACCTGCATGGTCTTTGCCAATACGTTTGATCGCTTCCGAGCGCTTTGTGAGAGCAAAGCTGCTTAATAATTAATTCCTCTACTTTCCGTAATTGCGAGAATAGATTTCTGTTTGCTTCCTCTGTTCCTATGCTTTCGTTTGCTTTGCTTTTAACAAGATTACAGCAAGCATTTATGCGAGCAGTGAAATTGTCCTTTCTCGACAAGTGCGTGACTTTCCATTTCATTCTCTGAGATTCGTATCTCTGTCTGAGTAATAACGTAGTGTCGAAAAACAAGACTTCCGTATTATTATCATTGTTTAAAATGTAATGCAAACTATAGCTATTACCTTCTTTGTTGTCCACAAACTCATGGATAAAAATAGCTTATGAGTAACAAAGACATTTCATTCTGTTTTAACCATCCTTGACAGAGTCCTAAAAAAAGAGTTTGCAGTTTCATGGCTCCTTTGTTTCATTTTGGTTCCAGATGAGGAGAAGGCGGTTAGCCCGCTTAGAGGGCTTGAACAATAGTAATGCAGCTGCCAGTTCGTCGAGTGCTATTGCTCCAACTTCCCCGAATACTCCGGAGTCATCAAAAGCATTTACGGAATCGATATCTCCATCTATTCAACAATTACAGCGCGTCGAGGTGCCAATGGAGATAGAAGAGAGCAACGATAAACAGTGTAATATTACTGAGATGGATAATTCAGGGATTGAAAGCATGGAGGTTGACGAATCAGATAGGAAAGATTCAATATCAAGATCACGCGTAAGTATAAAAAAAAAAAAATAAACATGCATATATTAACAAAAAGTACAAAAAAATCTATCTTCTTTATCTATGATAACAATGACTCATTATCATAATTTATCCATTTGTTTTTATTTTTCTGCATTTTAGACGACGAGTTCTAGCATAGAAGTTACAACAGATCATATACATGCTGTCATATCACGTGTCCTACGCATATCGTGGAAAACCCCCGTCGAAGGAAGTGTATTCTTACCGCAAACAGCAGCGTACACGCTGACGCAAAGACAACTGGATTTTAGTGAAATTATCAACCAGGCCTTGATGGAGGTTTTATGTATGTTCTCGAAAGGGGAGGATCCCTTTAAGGATATCGCGGTAGACATGTCGTCCGATCGACAGGACAGTCCGAATAACCAAACGAGTCCTCTGCTAAGTCCTGTCGTGGCTCTTCCATCTTACCAATTACCGACTATGCCATTGCCTATAGGTAGCAAATCGTCGCAACCGAAAAGTTTAACTTACTTGTTAGACTGCTATTCAAAAGTTGCAGTAGAAGAGAGAAATCACCCAAAGGTATGTATAATGTGTATATATTAAAAAGTAGATAAGAGATTTTACTGGATCAATTTGTTTTCTTTGACTGACCTGTACATACGTTTTGTAGCGATCCAGCGTACCTCCTTTCTCTGACGTACTGACGGTTTTAAAAATACAATGTGTTCAGTACTCCAGCCTCGTCCTACAAGGATTGGTTGGCATTTGCCAAGCTTCAGTCATCCCCATGTGCACCACGTATCTCCTCTATCCGATATTGTCGCAAAGCTTGCCTCGAAGTTATCTTCACGAGCTCGTGGCTAGGACACACACTAATCCAAATACTTTCAATAAGATATTCACCCCGGTCTTGCAAGGCCTGTATCTTTCGATGCAACAGGCGAGTTTGGTCGGCAACACGCACAGAAGACCGATCGAAGCGCTAGAGGAACTGATAGAAATTCGCTGCGGCCCAAGCGGCAACATACGTCCGATATGCCGTCTAATTACGAATCAAGTGCAATTCTTGCCCGATATTATGACGTCAGCCGCGGGTAGAGAACTTACGAGGACCTCGTTTTTGGGGCCGTTTCTCTCTGTGTCGGTATTTGCTGAGGAACAACCAAAGGTGGCGGAGAAATTCTTCAGCGGAAATCCCGTTACGGATAAATCGGTGAATCTGTCCCTGCAACAAGAGTTGGAAAGTACCAGAACTTCATTACACAAGATGTTTCACGCGATACTTGCGAACAGCAACTGCCGTGATGCTACTTTAACGTATCTAGCTACATTATTGCGTCACAATGAGAAACGCGCGCAAATACAGACCGAGGAGTTCTCTCTGGCCGGGGATGGATTTATGTTGAATTTACTATCGGTCTTGCAAATGCTCTCTGTGAAAATCAAACTGGACACCATAGACCCTTTATATCCGTTTCATCCCTCCAGCTTCGTCGAGGTAAAGAACGACACAAGACTGAAACTTTCCTCGCAAGAAGTCGCGGAATGGCAGAAGCATCTGGAGAAGACGCATAAGTGGACGGAATCGAAATTTCCGACTCAGTGTTGGTTCTTGACGTTGCATTGCCATCACATCGCGCTGTTACCGGCGTTACAAAAGTATCAGAGAAAATTGCGGGCGTTACGTGATTTACAGAAGATGCTCGACGAACTGCAAGCCACGGAACCTCAATGGAAGGATAGCCCCTTCGCGGAACATAACAAAGACTTGATTAAACAATGGAAACAGCAGTTGAAGCGATTAGTTAAATCTAAATCGTGCGCGGACGCGGGTTTGATAGACCCTGTCTTTTTAAGGAGGTGCTTACATTTTTATATATCTGTGGCCGAGGTTTTGTTGAGTCTTCTGACACAGACTGCACCAGGTAACCCTCTTCCTAAACTTCCACTTCCTCAGGAAGTTACGTGCAAGTTTACCGCGTTACCGGAATGGTATGTGGAAGATATAGCGGAATTCTTATTGTTCACACTCCAGTAAGTCTTCGCTATATTATTAAGTCTTATAATTGATGTATTTACATTTAATAATTAATTAAGGCGCTTATTGATATAATTATAATTCTGCATTTATCTGTAGGTTCTGTCCTGGAGTAGTGGCAAGTAATATGGACAACTCACTTATCACATGGTTACTGGTCGTCGTGTGTACGCCACATTGTATACGAAATCCGTATCTAATCGCAAAAATCATCGAGGTTCTTTTTGTAATAAATCCTAGTGTTCAGGTAAATTTGTGAGAAAAATGTAAATTATAGATTATAATACTTTTTATTATATACTGTTTTTATATTAACAACTATATCTCCATTCAGGGAAGAACGGAGACTCTCCATGATAAAGTCATGGCGCATCCTATATCCAAAACACTTCTAGCATCGTATCTCATGAAGTTTTACACCGACGTTGAAACCACTGGCTCTAGTTCCGAATTTTATGACAAGTTTTCAATACGTTATCACATAAGTCTAATTTTGAAATCGATGTGGGATAGTCCAGTACATCGAGCATCTATCGTCAATGAGAGCAATAATGGCAAGCAATTCGTTAAATTTGTCAACATGTTGATGAACGACACCACTTTCCTACTCGATGAAAGCTTGGAATCTCTGAAGCGCATACACGAGGTGCAGGAACTCATGTCGGATACTAGCGCGTGGGGCGCACTCTCTCAGGAACAGCAGCAATCGAGGACTAGACAGCTGGCAGCGGACGAGAGACAAGCCAGATCTTATCTTACACTAGCCAAGGAAACAGTTGCCATGTTTCATTATCTAACGGTCGACATTAAGGAGCCATTCCTACGACCAGAATTAGTCGGGCGATTGTGTGCCATGCTGAATTTCAATTTGCAACAGTTGTGTGGACCTAAGTGCAAAAATTTAAGAGTGAGAAAACCACAGAAGTACGGGTGGCAACCAAGGATGTTACTCAGCCAATTGGTTGATATATATTTGCATCTTGACTGTGATAATTTCGCGGCTGCTTTAGCCAGTGATGAAGTTAGTGTCCTTCCATTTGTCATTTATATACATCATTTTACGTATACATATATTAATAAATTATTAATAAAAAAATTATGTATTTTCTTTTTCAGCGTTCGTTCTGTAAGGAGCTATTTGCGGACGCTGCGAGCAGATTACAAAGATCTGCGATCAAAACTCCTACAGAAATAGAGAGATTCATAGCGCTTGCGGAGCGCGCGGCGATAATCGCGAGAGATAATCGTGCGCGCGACGCAGACTACGGTGACGCTCCTGAGGAGTTCCGAGATCCGTTGATGGACACTCTTATGGAAGATCCTGTTAAACTACCATCCGGTATTGTTATGGACAAGGCAGTTATCATTAGACACTTACTCAATAGTGCCACAGATCCTTTCAGTCGGCAGCCACTTAGCGAAGACATGCTTACACCAAGTAAGTGCTTCGTTCACACATTTTTTCTTTTGTTTGGTAAAATTTTTTTCCTTAAATTCAGCTAATAAGTAATAGCAACATTTTGTAGCATTTTTATATGAAATTTGATTTTTATACATTTTGATACACTTAAAAAATATTTAATACTTGTGTCGTGACTAATAATCGTAAGTTTTTTTATTAAAATCACGTTGAAACACAATATTTGTTTATATTCATATTATTTTAAAAACGAAGAAAATGTTGATAATTTTGTTTTTATGGTCACCACATAATTTTATAAAATACAAAGTTTACAGAAATGCATTAAATTAATGATTATTATTGATATTGCAGTGCTTGACTTGAAAGAAAGGATATCTGTGTGGAAGCAACAAAAGAAAAAATCAACAAATATATAAACGGTGCTAATGTGACAAGAATTCTGACAAGAAGTAAAAATAAAAATAAAAAGAAAGAGTTCAGCATCCAACATAGAGAGAGACAGAGAAAGAGAAAGAAAGATAGCATACAATCCAACATAATTGTCAATATTGCACGATATATTCTGCCAGAAAAATGCATCGATCCACAGTGCAGTTGATGAATATAGTGCAATGATCTCGCTATTGTGCAACAATTGCGCTCAATAAATTTACAGTTTTTATACAATAAAACATTAACACAGACTGCAGCTAGCGAACTGCCAATATATTGCTCCAAACATACTTTAGAAAGTTGTAAATAATTACTGGCTATATGTCAGTATCCAAAATTACACCATTCATAAATAAGCTACATTACTTTTTACGTCTTTCGATGTATGTGGCAGCGGGTAAGTTTCACATCCCGCGAAAATAGAATGTTACATAGTATAAACTAGTAATATGAATGACTACTATATACTTCTACGAACTCGACATTTAAAAATAAAATGACATTGACATGAAATTTATGCATAAGATTTATAATTTAATGATTTCAATAATGTTCTGCTATTTAAAATGTCATATGTGAAATTATGATATATTATTTGGTAATCCTCACGCACAGAATGAGTTAAAAATAGGCAATCAATTACAAGTTATAGTTAAAATCATGAATTTATTTTGCATTTTTTTTGCTAAAAATACAAGAACATGTTTTGATTTGTATTGTATATATACATATATGATAATTCAGATATTACTTCTTGGCTTTATTTTGTAAAGAAGATACAATGTATATGTTTTTTTACAGATAAATCTTATATCAAGTCTATTAGTTTCAAACATATTTTAAATTACACATGCTTTGTTTTTAATATGAATATTATTTTACTTTGAATATAAGTTTCTCTGATGTAACTATTTTATCATAACTTTATTATGTACATATATGCACAAAGATATCTTTGTTTGCTGATTTTTATTAACAAAATAATGCATATATGTATATGTGTGTGGTTATGTAAGTATATACATACATTTATCTTTTCTTTCTCAAATTTCTTCTTTACATCATCATTCATTAATCGTTATTTTATATTTGCATATTCTATGCAATAGATAAATATATATATATATTTATAAAACATTCCAAAGAAATTACAACATTTAAAATACATAAGGTTTTGCATTAATTCTAAATTATTGATTGAAGATTTAACATGCCATGTCAATTTATAATTAATTCATATTATTTTTTTTTTAAGTAATAGCTGCATTTATAGTGTCACATTTATTTTGATAATTATCATATTTGATAATTCACATATTTTTCCTTTAATAATGCCACACACTAATAATATTAGAACATGTTCTATCATCAAATGCAAATATCATTTTATATATTTCATATTTAACATATACATCATGGTATTAAATAACAGATCTTGATTAAAATAATCGAGAATAGTTACTGACATCATGTTCGTCATTAAATATCGACAAAGGTTTCATATTGTATATGATTCGAGTATCAAAATTAATCCTAACATTTACATTTCTAAACAAATTATGTCTAAAAAACAGTAACTATTGTTCAAAGATACAAGCTATATATCATTTGTCATACTTTTGTGCAATGTATCCTTCTACCTAGGAAGACGAAAAGACTTGACACAAAATTCAGGAATTTTGAGACAGTGTATTCAGAACTACATTAGATAGCAATCTTTTTGGTATATTTTGTGAAATAATTAAAACTGGGGAAGAGGGGCGCGCACATACATTCATACATACACACAAATACACACACATGCACACACTCGTACGCGCGCGTATACGTGTACACACACAGTTGAAGTATTTAATAATATATTAATAAAATGCGATATACGCTATTTGTACATATAGATTAAAAAATAAATTGTCCAATACTATTGACATTTGATATTGTTTTTTATGTGTATATATTTGAGTGTGTATGTATATGTGCGCGTGTATATATGCATGTATATATATGCGTATCCATACATATGCACTAATGTAATGTTCTCATTCATGAAAAATTCACTTAAAAAAATACTTGTAAATACTAGGATCGATGTAAAGTATAAAAATAAACAAAATTTATGTGAAATAAAGGCATTTGAGCGGAACGCAAGAAAAACCTTATTATTTATTAATACAAAAATCATTGTTTTTTCATCTTTTTAGAAATAAAAGAGTTTATTAGATTTTGATTTTTTAAATTGATTTTTCCTTTGCGATCTCACTCCATTATATAATAATATTCTACAGATTCTGTATTATATGATAAATTACTGAGAGTTTCTATGTAGCTAGATATTGGTATTTTGCAGTCCAGTGTGCTGACAACATTCATATTCATAACTTATAATTACAGTTAACATCATCATGGTTCCATATTTCCTCCAACTGATTCCATTATTGATTTATTAATATGATATTCAATAGAATTTTTGCATTTCTCAACTTCCCCAATAGCTGTTGTAGTCGTCATTTCTGAAAGCATTTCGTTCAGGTTTTACCATGTCTTGAATTCTTGAAGCTATACAAAATTAAATTATATCACAGTGGCCAACATCTTATTTATATTGAAAAGTTTATCACATAAATTAACATGTATTCAACCTTATGTTCATGATGCTAGAAATCACTCTAATCTCAGGGTAGTAAAAGAATTGATCAATTTCAATAATTCAATTGACTAAAGCAATCGATTAATTTTCTTTCTTAATGCCACAGGTTCCAATATAGCAATCATAATGCAAAGAGTTGTACATTAGCAGTTATAGTTTGCTCTCTGTGTCCAAAACTCAGGTTCAAATCTGATCATAAATAATGAATTTTGTTCAATCGTTATCTTACAGAAAACAATAACAAATTACTGAGAGTACCTTGCCATAGAGAACCCATCTAAATAGGTTGTTCAAAATTGGCATTTAAACTGTGAGATCAATATATTTGACTGCAATCTTAAATTTACTACTAGTACTAAAAATTTGTAATACATGTAATATAAACTACTGATTTTCAGTAATGGTATACCAGGGCTATATTCAAAAATATCATTTTGTTGTTAAACAAGGATAAAATGATATCTGGATGTATCCAGGCAATGTTTCTGAACATCAAAATGCAATAGCTCTATGCAAATTGTAAAAAAAGCATGTACAATAGAGATACAATAAGTTACCAATGAGTTCTTTAATAAGAAACTATAGGGACGAAGGCAGATTCTGTCATAGTTCTCAAAAAAAATAAAATAAAAATAAAATAATGTGCATACTTACACAAAATGTAACTCCCTTCGACAGTCCACCTCATGGGACACGTATCGATATGTTCTTTAATTTCGCTCTTGCTAAAGCGATGAGTCGCGTTGTATGGGCAGATAACCTTGTAATCAGGTGGAAAATTCTGTAAGAAAATTTCGCGTTTACTTATGCACTTCTCAATACGTGATTACGGTCTATGAAATCGTCACCTTTTCGCATTTTACGAGGTGCCGCTGAAATTTTGAACTAGGTATACGATGACTCTTATTGTAAGGGCAAGAAACAATCTCTTCGTGGATGTTATTCATCTTTCGACGTTATACAGTCGGCCAGGTATAATAAATGAGATTATGATAAATTCTAACTTCTTTCGTCCTCTATTGTTATAAAAGTCAATGAGTCGATATTCCGACTTGGTCTTTGTTCTTTATCAGCGATATGAGAAAGAAAATCAACGCCCCGGTGTCGGTATTCCTTCTCGCCTGCTCTTGCCTGCTCTTGCCGGCAGAAAATAGAAATCTTTTTAAATAAACCAAAGAAAGTGAACCAATCAAAATCCTTTATTTTCCTGTCCAAGATAGAAATGAAGGATCCCGATTGGTTCATTTTTTTATGCGTCACGCAGGAGTGTGTTCTCGGCTTTAGGGGTCCGAAACTTTACAAATCCATAGTTATAAATAATAAAAATAAGGGTTAATTGTAATTTAATATTTTTCAACTTTTCAAGCAACGCGAACAAGCTTAAGATTCCCACAGAGCAACACTTTTCTCTTTAGAAAACGTATTCTTCCATTGAATAATCGGACGTCACATTGAACGTCGAACTCATAATGCACGGTATGAACCCTGCATTATGGGCGACAATTCCAACGAGTAGAGGTTAGAAACCGTTCGGCTACCTCCGTGAATATGTCCACGGATGCGTCGGATATGGATATTGATAATCAAAGCGAGGACGGAGAAATTAAGAAGAGTCCATCGAAGGATATGGATTTCAGGTATGGTAATAGCAGTAATAATGAAAAGGAGTGGGACTATCGGTTCCTACTCGTCTAAAGCATTTTTCTATGGGACGCTTGATAAAGATTACAAACTTTAAAAGTGTACATACGAGATACGTGAGTTCGAATTCGCGACCTGTTATTTACGAATTCGTCGTTCTCACACAGAGCCACACGACATCTCGATTACAAGTATTGTTTACGCTATACTTCATGGCGTTGTCATAATTCGATTTATTCGATTAAGATTAGACTGAAAAGACGAATCGGCCGCACGAGTGAGTGTGAGAGTGATCGTGCATGCTGCGCAGCTTTGATCTCCGCGTTCACTACGTTCGTCGTCCTCATCGTTCGAACTACTTTTTTTTTTGGAGTTATCAAATGGAAGGACTCGCAAGTGTCTTTAAGTTCGCCTTAGGGTTATGTAGAGATCGAACCACGTGAAAGTCGCCTAGGTTAGCGTAAAGTAACATTTTAAGGCGCATGTGCGCGCTTGCGCGACGAATTTTTGTTTTATTAAGCGATTTTTGGCGTAAATCAGGTAATACAGCGACCAAAGTGTGTGTATCGGGATCAACAACACTCCACTGCACCACTTCTATCGATAACTCGGTACGTGGAGCGATCGCCAAAAGTCGCGTTTGTTGTCATTTGGAGTTCGTTGGTAACGCGGTGTGTGGCGTTCGCTACCCTCGCGAAAGTGGTGGACTCTTCGTGCCGAGAGAAAGAGAGTTTTTCATCGATCTCATTCGGCAGGCCAATACGTCTTTTCTTTTTATGATAAGTGAAAACATGTCGCGTCGACGCACGAAGCAGAATGACGAGTGATGCTGCCCAGACTTTTTAGGTATATTCGAAACTCGGTGCGAGACGACGCACGTTTACTATCCGGAGTGACTGAATTGTTTTCGTTTTTATTTTTTTTCCCCCCCGCGATTCCTCTATAAGCACACAATTATTGAAATATACAAATATTATTAAAAAATAAAATAACATTACTATCAATATTCTAAGAATATTCTTTAATATCATGGGAATATTTTGTTAATGTTACACGTCCGCTTTATATAATATTCTTGGTTAATAATATTCACGAATATTAATTTAATATTCGTGAATAATATTATGAAGATATTTATATAGTTTTGAAAATTGGAGGAACAAACATTTTTTGAAATATATTACAAAGTTATTAATAACAAATAGCAGGTTTAAACTCTATTTTTTGCATAAACTTTATTTCAGTTTAATAAAAAAACATTTACATTAATATTACAGGAATATTATTTAATATTATTTGATATTATATTAATTAGAATATTACTTAATATTAAATAATTAAATATTACGTATTTATAAGGATCGTTCTTGCTTAGGAGAGACAATAATGTATTGTTCATTTGCTGTGACGATATAATTAAAAAAAAGGAAGAGTATTTTGATGAAGAATTCAATATACTGAGTAAAAAGCTAATGATACTTTAATAATAAATGTCATCCATATTTATAAAATAAACAAAATGAATTGGTCCAAATAAAAATTAACAAAGCTCAAGTGCAAGGTGTAGATTTAATAATTTATTTCACTTGAGAAAAATCGTTTTTGTTCTATTTGTCCTCATCCTGAATAACTTTTATTCTTCTATATTCAATAGATCAAATTATTATGAAAGCGTAATAATTCAAAATAACATTGTACAATTTTTATGATTTAAACTGAAGAACTCAATTTTTTTACTCATGTTATTATTGCAAATAAGCGATATATTTGTTTTATTTATCTTTAAGATATTTATAAAGGACATTAACTTGATTAATTGTTCCATTTGATGTCTGTGCAGTTTTTCAGAGGAAGAGGGTGGCGACACGGCCGACTCTTTGGATATCAAACCACCGCAGGCAATCGTTCGTCATCATAAATCCAGTTCGTCCCATCGAAGTGAGAAACACAGCGACAGAAGAAATCGTAGGGATGAGAAAGAACGCAAGTCGCGCCAGCACGAAGACAGACGCGAAGACAGACACAGGAATAAACATAGGCATCGTAGGCATGTGGGGGAGCCTTTGGAAAGACCCGAACGTTTGGAGAGCTCTAAAAGGAACCGCGAGAGAATGGAGCGTTTAGACAGGATGGAAAGTCATCCCAGAGACAGAGAATCCTCCAGACACGATCGCAAAGAAAGGAATACAGGAGATCGTGTTCTAGAAGACTTAAGGGAAAGGTACTTGTATGTCATATCTCAGACTTTTTGTCTATTTTACAAAACGTAATAATAAATAATCAGATAAATCAAAAAGTGATTATTTATATAAATCGTTTTTTTTTTAATTTAGTTAAATCAAAATGTGTTTATGTTCCAGACTATTGGACAAAAGAAGAGAAAGACGGGAAGATCCACGTGATTCTCGTTATAAAATCGAGTCGTCTCGACATGAAGTGCGATTAGACGATCTACGAGAAATACGCGAATCACGCGATCGGCGAGAAATACGAATGGAAGACCTTCGGGATCGGCGAGAAATGCGTATCGCGGATGACAATAGAGAACGTCGCGAGATTCGTATAGAAACGCACGAACAGAGGCACATACGATTGATCATGGACGAGCAGTTCTCGGAGAGCGAACTGATGGAACGATCTGAAAAACGTCGCAAGAGATCTCACAAGCACGACAGAGTTCGTGAGAGAGACCAAGAAAAGATGGAACGCGAAAAGGAGCACAGGGAGAAACAGCTGCGAAACGCGATGGAGATCGTAGCCGACGAAATTAATGAGATGGATGTGCAAAATGAGATTTCGATACAAATTAAAGATCCGAAAGAGATGACGGAACAGGAGCTCAGAAAAGAAAGACTGTTGGAAGCCGATAGAGAAATGGCCAGGCGAAAGGAGGTGTCTAGAATGGAATTGGAAGCGAGAAGAATGAAAAGAGGTGAGAAACGGCCTATGAGTCCAAACAACAATCCAGATCCTTCGATTGTGGAGCTGTCGGATGAAAGCATCAGTCCTCATTCCGAAGGCGCACGATCGAAATCAGCCGAATCTAGACACTCATCCGAAGTAGAGAGAAGTCCACATGAGAGGTCTTCTGAGCGACATTCATCTGATTCTTCGGAATCTAGCAGTGCCGACGATGACGAATCTAACGAATCGAATAAAGGTTCCGCTGGTGATTCCAATGACGGTTCAGAATACAACAATCCAAGTCCATTGTCCGTCGATCGATTAGCCAAATCCGATCATTCGGATGGTGACTCTCCTGGACATGTTGATTCCAACAATGCTTCGAAAAACATAGAAGAGGAAAAGAAAGCAGAGGAACCGGAGTTACCGCCATATCTGCCGGCTATTCAAGGTATTCAAGCAAAAAAATGCTATATAAATAAACATAAAAAGAATTAATATAAAATTGTAGGAATAAAAACATCTTGACTATAAATCAATAACGATATTTTAATAATATAAAATAAAAACAAAATTATTTTAATGTAGTTTCATTAACAATTTTTACAACAGAATATTTTAATCATAAATAATCTTTAATTTGATTAATTCAAGTTTGCCTTATTCCTACAAACTGATTTTTTATTTTTGCTTTATTTTATTTTAAATTTTATTTTTAGGGGTTTTTTTATTTTTTGTTTATATGCTTACATATTATAAATTTTTTGTAGGTTGTAGAAGTGTCGAAGAGTTTCAGTGTTTAAATCGAATTGAAGAAGGTACTTATGGAGTCGTATACAGAGCACGAGACAAACGCACGGATGAGATAGTTGCATTGAAACGATTGAAAATGGAAAAGGAGAAAGAAGGCTTTCCAATTACAAGTCTAAGGGAGATCAATACTTTATTGAAAGCGCAGCATCCAAATATTGTTACCGTACGAGAGATAGTCGTCGGTAGTAACATGGATAAGATATTTATTGTCATGGATTATGTGGAGCACGATTTGAAATCTCTAATAGAAACTATGAAGCAGAAGAAACAAGTTTTTATACCTGGTGAGTATATTCTATTACACATAACGGGGAAACTAATTTTTAGGAGAGTAACATATGTAACAGCAAAAATAAACATGAGAATGAAAAACATTTTAACAGAATTTTGAGAAAATCCTAACAAAAATATAAACTATAAACAAGTAATGTATAACACTAAATATTTATGAATATAACGAATAACTATATTTCGTTATAAATGCTGTTAATGCATTCAATTCTTTAATTTATATTTTGTAATAATATGTGAATTTAAAGGAAAATCGTTATTTTCTTCCATTGTAGGAGAAGTTAAATGTCTTATGCAACAATTGTTGCGCGCAGTCGCGCATCTACATGACAATTGGATATTACATCGCGACTTAAAGACATCCAATTTGCTATTAAGTCATAGAGGCATTTTGAAAGTCGGTGACTTTGGCTTAGCTCGAGAATATGGCTCTCCCTTAAGGCAATACACGCCGATCGTCGTAACGCTTTGGTATAGAGCCCCTGAATTATTGCTGTGCGACAAGGAATATGCTGGACTATATAGTACACCCATAGATATGTGGTCCGTAGGGTAAGTGTAATTTAATATGTTTAATATGATCTTCTAAAATTAGCAATATTAATTAATTACATTAGATTAAATTATTTTAATATATATATAAATGTAGATTACGATGTTTATAATAGTACTTTTTTAGGTGTATTTTTGCTGAGCTTCTAAGAATGGAACCACTATTTCCGGGAAAATCGGATATAGATCAGCTAAATAAGATATTTAAGGAGCTGGGTACACCGAGCGATAGGATTTGGCCGGGATACTCTAAGTTACCCATAGTACAAAAGATTCCGTTCGCGCATTATCCTGTAAATAATCTCAGGCAAAGATTTAGTTTATCTTTGTCTGATTTAGGTATCGAATTGCTAAACAAGTAAGTTAATCCATATAGAGGACAATATACGCGTGCGTCTAATATTTAAATGAGTTTTATCATAAACGTAATTGTGTTGTTTTCAGATTTTTAACGTACGATCCTCGTCAACGTGTGACTGCCGAAAAGGCCTTAGATCACGACTACTTCATTGAAGCGCCGAAGCCAATCGATCCGCAAATGTTTCCTACGTGGCCTGCCAAGTCGGAGCAAGGAAGTAGAACCACGAACGCGTCACCGAAGCCACCGAGCGGTGGCAGAGAGTATAAACAATTGGGTGACGGTGACGACGCCGATTTCAGCAACTCCGGCTTTCACATGGGCTTGACGGAGGGTGGAAGAGCGCCGCCGGTTGGCGGTGGCTTTCACTTGAAATTTTAGTTGCAAAAGACAATTATATATTACAAATTATAACAATAAATTTTTTCTAAATAGAATTGTATAATACATATATACATACTATACATGTTATTTATCTTTGTGTAAAAAAATATATAATCCGTATAATGTATATATTTTACTTCTATATTGTAGAAGAAAAGAAAACTTGACGAGAGTATTCATATACATACTTAAGATACTTATAGCGTTTCATTTTTATAAAATAAAGATGCTTATGATTGTTGTGTGCATCTTATCGCGTATGACTTTATACGAAATATATACCTATATATTTACGTATTAGTTTACTGTTCCTGGAATGGGTTATAATTCACCTTCCTCAAACTCTTATAAGGCCAATCGGTCTTGTAAAACTAGGGTTGGGATCTCACGCTTGTCAACTATGAATAGCTTTCGTACTGAATTAAGTGATTTTTCAGTATTGAATATTTGTTATAAAAATCGGAAAGACAACATTTGTGAGATTAATGTGACTTAATCGTAATTTATTCCACACTTTGCGATTATAAGTTATAGAGAAAGTGAAAAAAGTACAAGGAATTATGTAACAGCTAGAAAGAGGTATTAAAATAAAAAGAATGCATATGAGAATTTCTAGATTTATTAGTATCAATTCATTTTGGATACGATCCGTGTTTCTGGAACATCGCTGACAAATCTTGACTTTCTAAATTCTCCGTTCTAATATATGTTCATTGACGGATAAACTACGAGTATATTTTTATAACATTTTATATATGATATATCTTTGAATATCTTGTACAACCAGAGACTACTTTCATTTTCCAACATTGTGCATATTTTTCGGTAAACCCAGTAATGAATTTATAAGCTCGGAATTGCGTTTGGGATGACACAATCGCGGAGCCAACATCATCAATTTGACCAGCTGCAATTCACTATCCTGAAAGAAATAAACACATTTCTTATGCACATAAATTCGCTTAATGACTCGATAAGCTAATGGTATGATATCACACTAATGTTTGATTTCCAAATTGTGTCAATCACTTAAGTAGCATTTCGAGTCCAAATTGATTAATTAATCCTCGTATCACTTTGTCACTTTGTCGAAGTGGTCAATACAAATTTCGAAATCTGATAAACGCGACGCGTCACATATTAGTCAAGATTTAAGCGCCTCTTAATATATCACCATTTAGATCGATTCAAATTAATGGACACTTACCAATCCTCTGCCGTAAGGAAGATTCAAGAAAATATTCTTGTCGACATCTTCGATCTCGCTGGATTCCTCTCCGCAAACCATACCAATGATAATAGCGAAAACGACAACGAATCTCACGTAATTAGCCATTGATGGATGCTGTCACCCCAGGACAAGATAGCATTCAACAAAAGATTTTACAATTATTAAATTTAACGTAATGTGTTACATGAAAATTTAATCTGATAAAAGTTCAAGTAACTTAATATTAATTTCAGAAATATGTATATAATTTATATTTTATATAATGTTAATTAAATTTCAGTTATTTAATTTTAAAAAATCAATATTCATATCTATCAATTATAGAAAAAATTTAATAAAAAATTGTATTATAGAAAAATTTTATTTCAATTAATTTATTAAATTATTTAAATTAAATAATTTAAATGAACACATAATAAATACTCGGAGCAGTTGCAAGTGCCGATGTGCAGTAAACGTCGAAGCAACGGATGCCGTCTAATGTACCGCGCGAATACTACGTAAATCCGAACATTTCGAAGGCGCTATTTCTTTTATACCATGCATCCATCATCAAAATCTGTTCCTGACAGACAGATCGTAGGCTGCGAACGGCTCTGCGAACGACAGATATCTTCCTTCGATGAGGAAATTGTATTTCGCCTCCTTTATTAAGTTATGTAAAAGAAATTCTAGCGAAGCGTGTAAAGATTGAATGTTTAAATTGATGAAATTGTTTCTCTAACTTGGTTTATTTAAATTAAAGTACCTTTGAAAAAAAAATTATTTGATTTCTAGAAGTAATAACGTTATTTTTGTTAAGTGAATAAATTATTCAAATTATTTGTTTAATGTAAATAAATAATTTTTTAATTCAAAGAAAGTGCTGACAGAAATATAGGAAACAATTTAGTTATTCTGAATTTAAAAACACATTTTTTTAACTTGAAAAAGATTTGCATTACACAAATAAAATATTTCTTTAATTCTATTATATTAAAAGGGACAAGCAACGAATTTCTTCAAATTAAAGAATTTTTTTCAACCGTATAGCAATGCACAAATTTCTTTGATATAAACGATTTTTTTTTTTTTTACTTGAAGAAACTTTTCTCTGGGTGTGACGAAGTTCATAAATCAGTTGATACACTTGAAAAAATTAAGATTGAAGTTGGAAATACGCGATCTCGCGAAGAAAGAAACCAAAATCAGAATCGTAAATATTATATGTATATAAATGGAAACTTGACGGCGGCGCCGAGACCGCTGATACGCGTGATTAAGAAAATCGAGACGCGCGATTATTCTGTCGAATTCCTGTCGTATCTCCTCTCACTCCTGAAAAAAAATTTATTGGCCTTTTTAGTGTCGCGAAATCTACATGGATCCTTTTAAAGAATGTTCATTAACGATGTGTCGCTCGCGAATTACGCGTTTCTCATCGTTTTAATATTAATTTCAGAGAGAGAGAGTGACATTTTAGTCTTGATGGTCAAAAGACTCCCCGTCGTACTCGCCGACGACGGTCGATTCTTTTTTACGCTTATCGAGGTCCGTGATCGTGGCGCGTGTGCCCGACTCACAATCAAGAAGAAATGATAAGTCGGATTGACATCACATCGATATCATTTTGACGGCTGAAATGAGATAAAATTTGACATCTACATCGATGGTGAAATGTTCGAATTTCGATGTTATGTGGATGTTATTTGGATTAATATCGACATCGAATTGATATCGACATCAATCTCATTATTCCTCGGAAGTCTGAAAGAACGAAAAAATTATACCAGAAGTGAAAACATTTTATTAAAAATATAATATATCTTCTTTTAAAAACATAATATACATCCTATAATACTTAAACCCGTCTATAATACTTTAACATATTTCTGGAATCAAATGCAGTAGTATAATACTTCGCAAATTGCATATAATTTATAAATTACTTAACTGTATTATTAAAAATTATACAGTTTTTGAATATGCGTGTGAATTTATTAATAACAATATCGTTTATAATTTTACAAAATACATATAATGAATATTTTATAAAAACAATGAGTGAGTGCCGTGTTAGCGATATCACACGTCTCAATAGCATACATCACGTATGTCCACAATAATAGACGCATCTTTAGCGTCTTTTTATGTAAAAAAAGTATATTGTATATAAAATGTGTTCACATATGTTTTCTTATTGTGTTGGTATTTAAAATAATTTTAAAGATCTAATTAAAAAAAAATTACATTCTAATTTAAAACAATTAATACAAATAACACTTTTAAAAATAAACTGTTAATTTAACTTAATTTAATCTCTTAATGCAACTTTTAATTAATTTAGCTCTTTGTGCAACTTTTACATTTTTTTATCGGGGTTTATTAATTACAATTATATCAAAGATTGTAAATACTGTCGACGTCTAAATCGGCGTCGATCTGATTGATATTTTTCGACTTGGAAAAGTTTTCGACGTCGAATCGATGTCGATCCAACTTATCACTTCTCCCTCGGAAAGCGTTGCGGCGACGAAGGCTATCATTAAGGAAGAGCGACGAACATTACGAGCACTCGTCTCTCGTTACGGTCGTCGCGAATGCGGGTCTCGTCAGGGTCAGTATCGTATTTAATCTCCGGGGGACGCGCTTTCCGCGCGAGAGAAAAGATCCGCGACCTCGCGAAGGCTGTGGCGACAAGAGCTCTCCCGCTCTCGTCCTTTCGATACTCGAGAAGAAATAAATCATCCGGCCGTCCGCATTACTCATTCGCCGAATGATACACCGAGTCGTGGACGAGGGATGGTGAAACGCGCGCGACATTGTCATCATTCGGGGAAGATGGAGGGACAAAAGGAGAGATATATCGCACATAATTATCTCGGGACAAACGCCCGTCGGAATATATAATGGTACACAATAGGAATAGACGACGCGATATTGAGTTTCTCGGAGCAACGCGTAGATAAAATGCCTGAGCATCATATAGTAAATTTTCTAGTATTCAGACTACTTTTTCAATCTATCATGTAGAAAATGAATATTATAGTAACTATGAATGACTGACGAATACTTTTATAGATGATGCTTTTGCTAACAATACTTTACAGATCTTACTATTCTATATAAAGATAAAAAGAGAGAGAGAGAGAGAGAGAGAGAGAGAGAAAATAAAAAGTAAAGATTAATTAAAATATATTAAGCGCTGCTTCGTCATTCGATCTATTTCTTCACTGCGCTAAAAATAAATTTACGTTACCATTACAGTTACAATTTAGCAGGGTAATTAAAAACTAGTTATAAAGTTAAAAGTTATAAATAATACAGTTAAAAGTTAATATCTTTTAGCATAATTTAATTAATTTCAAATGATTTAATTTTTAACTTCAACTATAGTTTTTTTGTGAAACACATAATCTTTAATTTATTACCTAATTTTTGTCCCCAAGTTAAAAATTTATCTACGTAAAAGAAGAAAAATTATAAAAGGAAAAATACATGAATTCTCACATAAAACCAATATTTCTTTGTTATTTTATGTAAATTTACTTTACAAATAAAATATTAAATTTGTTTGATAATTTATATCATAATATAGTGCAAAATGGATCAATATACCCAGATATATATTCTGTTATCCATTTTTCTGTTCGTTTTATAAGAAACTAAGGGGAGGGAGACGAAATAGAAAAGAGAGCAAAGTGAGAAGAAGCGAGGAAGAAGAAGGACGGACCAAGCATCGAAATCTCCGACTGTTCCCTCTGGGATGGGAGCAGAGGTCACTAACCAGCGACCGTAGAAGCAGCCTGGGACCGGTGGCGTGGCCTTGATTCTACGTTAAGACCCTTTGAAGATTCACGCCGAAGGCGTGTCGATCAACGGCGAACGGATTAGCCATTTTCGATGCCTTCGTGACATTTTCTCTATGATGGAGAGCCTGAATATTTCAGCGACACGAAGGGGATTATTGTGGAAATTGACTCTTTTGCGTTTCGCGCCAAGCCGAACGATAAACATCGCGAGACGATTTAACAGGAATTCGAAGATAGCGGAGTAACGAGAGTGAGAGGCGCCTGAAATGAAAAAGAAAAGGAACTCCTTTTTAATCGCTTCTCCGATTTTGGAATCACCTTATCTCGCCGATCAAAGCCTTTCACGATTTTGTGTAGCAAACGTTTATATTTTTGTTCTTTCAATTAAGAGAGTTGTGTTAAATGTAGCTAATTTCTACACTGAGAGAAAATTTTGTTGGAATAAAAAAATACACTTTCTTAAAACCATATATTTTGATGCAAGCTAGCATTCTGTCTGTTCTATTTAAGTAAAAATATTTACGTTTAAATAAATAAACATATTACCTTAAGTAGATGATTTTGTATTTTTATATTTTACATTTAAATAATAATTTTTCAAATAAGCTAATAATATTATTAAACTTAATTAAATTGTTTTCTCAAGTTAAAAGATCTGATTATCTTCAACATACAAATATTCTAATAGTAAATATTTTCTAGAACTGAAAGAAAAAATTATTCCTTTATTTTATTTACATAAATATTTCAATTAAGAACTTTTTAACTTGATTACAAGTAAATAAACTATTATATGATTGACCAATTGAGTAAATAATTTTTTCGTGTTGAAATTTTCTTGTTTAAAATATTTTTTCTCCAAGTGTGTATTCCATTTATTTGTCACAAAATAAATTTGCGACGAAATTATTATTATTACTTGTAAAGTATTTGTGAAGATTTGAAAACTAAAAACTAACTGTATAATTTTGTAATACTCGCCAGAAGCAACACGCTGCTAATTGGATTTATTTGTAATTTTAGTATCACAAATTGACTAATTATTGCCAAATCTATTTCGTAACATCTGTCTCGACGTGTCTGCTCGGTCTTTCACGATGATTTACACGACGTTTCGCACCCGCCACGGTCACTCTCCTCATCTTCGTCTCTGCAAACCCGTTTGACTCACATTCGCCTCCAGAAGCCGTTTCGTGATTTTAATGCGTGTCGCGCGGAGAGGCGTCTCACAGATATATGTGTGCGGAATAAAACGTACGAATTCTATCGCGCTGTTCTCAAATGGCGAAGAAGAGAAAGAGAGAGAAAGAAAGATAATCTCGTATCTATCATCACCAGGGTCAAACTGTCCAGAGCGTGTTAATAGCGTTCCTGTGTAACAATCTATCGCGAAATAACTCATCACGCGTACGGCCTCTGCTGCGGGATGCACTAATGGCAGATGAATCGATTATTACGAATATAACGCGACAACCTCTCGAATGATAAACAACACTTTCAGCACCTCGTAACTCTCGCTTTCGTCCTATTGTTTTTCCTGGGGAGATAGGGAACATCCGTGTGATTACGAGCCTCCCTATTTGCCCTAACAGCACAAGATTATCGTACATTATGATATTCGTACGAGATCATGTGCTGTCGGGGTTTAAACGTGTGTGGGACACTTATATGTGTATGTGCGAAAGAAGCTGTTTCGCCTTGACGCTAATCGATATATGTAATTATGCGAGCGTCCACTTTGAAGGAATAAACAGCTACGAATTTATAAAATGCTTTTCATCTTTCTTTTCTTTTTTTTTTGTTATTAGAGGAAGGGATCCAATCCTGTGGAGAGACCGCGAGCGATCGCTTAGACCGCCAATCGACGAGTAATCCGCCGTTGATTTATCGGCGCAGCCCTTTGAATCGCGTGGTACATTACTCGTATGATGATACAGCGATTACTGCATAATTATGGACATTTAAATTAAGAAGAGAGAGAGAGAGAGAGAGGAGAATTTATTTGAATCCCGACTAAATCGGCTCTGCATCGATGATACTTTATCTCGCTCGTCAAAATTAACTGCCAGCGATTACAGATTCCAATTCATATATCTCATTTTTTTCTTCTTTTCTCGCGTGGGTCTGTGTCACATAAAATTTGTATTTCTATGGTACTAACTCTACTCGCTCACTCCTTCTCTCTCTCTCCCTCCCGCTTATTCTCCAGTTCTTCTCTGTTTCGCCGGAGGTGGCATTGAACTCGACGCAACGTTTTCGAGCAGTGCGTCTTACCTTCATAATCCGAGCCTGCTATAATCGCGCTCCAGGCGGCACTCGTCATACCGAGACGAGAGAGAATCGAATGTCGTGCGTATACCTTATACAGAGGGCCGCGCGCGCGGTAATGCAATTAGCCGGCCGGCGACCGCTAAGCTCGAATTTGAATACCCGTCTGTCTCCCCGGGCCACCGGGCCTTTGTTCTCCCGATGGCGAACGTTTCTCATCATCGTCGGTCATCGGGCGTTCGCCTCCGCGCCCGCATTCAGAGCTCTCTAATGCCTAAAAAACCACGAAGAAAAAAAGAGAGTTAGAACTCGCACCGGTTCCATTGAACGCAGGCATCTAACGAATTTCTGTTCTCTAAATCGGAATCAGGGTTTATTCGAGGACAGTGTATTATTGAAGGACAGTGAATAGTCTGATTTTAGTAATATATTTATAACTATAGGCTTGTTTTCTATTCCTGCACTAGACTGCACTGGACTGCGTTCCTTCTTGCTTTCACTAACTTTCAAATATATATCTATTTCTTCATTTTAAGTGCACACTAATTCAGGGAGTTCAGGAACAGGAAACAAACGGTATGTCAATCAACGATACATGTACTGTCTTTCAGTGATAATACACTGATTCCGATCTCTTCTTAATAGGAATCACTGAAAAACAATGAATAGTTACTGATGATCACACTTATAAGTACAGCATATTGCATTTTACTGATCCAGATTTAGAGAGAGTGGTTCATCATCATTATATCTTCTCGTACTCTCTCAATCGTCTAGCTTCAACGGTTGGACGTTCAAAGCGCAATAATAATTAAATCCACTTAATTAGGGAAATTACTGCTTCATGTATCTCGTGAATTGCGAAGGCGTTACAGTCCGAGATATCCGAATCGTACTCTTTAAATCCGTATCAGTGAAAACTTCCTAATTTGGACTTCTGAACTTATAACTGTAATCATCAGTGATTATTCATTGTCGCTCATTCATCGAATTCAGTGTATCATCATTGAAAGGCGGTGCATGTATCACCGATTAACGTAGTTACCACTGAAATCAGACTGTCTTTCAGTGAATTATACGCTGATTCCGATTTAGAGAGTATCCAAAGGCGCGATATAACGAGAAGGCAGGAAGAAAACGCGTCACGCGGCTGTCCTAAAACAAGTTTTATCCCTTTCACTCGCGGCGCACTTTTAAACTTTCCAGACAGGGGGACAAAACAAGCCGATAAATTAACCAAACCCGCAAGTTCAAGGCGAATCGTTGCCGCTCCCTCAGGTAGGGTGCCTTATTTTTGGAAGAAGTTCGCCGAAGACCCGTGCCATTATCGCAAACGTCGGACATACGACCGCGTCCTACTAGCTAGAAGGTATCAAGGTAAATAGCGCGACGTCTTCCCCGATGCTAATTCGTACAGCTCAACCTGAATCCCTTGAACCCCTGAACCACCACGTTGGCAGAAGTAAATTGCTACTTACGGAAGATATCGTCGATTAATGAATTGGTTGGTAAATCGCTTCGAGCAAACGACATTCGTTTTAACTACGCGATCGCGGGACCATAACATATTTCTCGTGATACGAGATTGCTGATAATCAGTTTCGGCGGGTGGTCGGTACAAACGTCGATCATCAAGGACAATGATTCTCCGCCTTTCTTCTCTTAGTCAGCTTCCGTTATTCAATGTCAAATTTTGAATCATCCAACAATCGTAACATGAATCTTCAATGAATGTGGTTTTATTTTTTTTATTTATAGTTTTTATTGTAGTAGTAATAAAGCTAGACGCAACGTGTCCGTATTGTTGGAACGTGTTGCTCGCAATCATAACAAATGTTGCTGTCGGAATTGTAACAACCGAGTCCGTGTTGCCGACAAATTAATATCTTCATGGTATGACAATTTTAACAAATTCCTAATAACTTATCGGCAATTTATGTTGACTTGTACAATTATCTCATTTAAAATTTGTGTTTGAACATTGTTTCAATGTTGATATACTCGTTAAAGACACGCGTATATACGGCAAGTTGACGACATCGTAAGCAGTCACAGGTTTGCGCGATTTTGCTTAGACTTGCTTGATTATCTGGGAAGGTGTAATTGCGCAATCAATCACTCTATTCTGACAATATTATTTTCAAAAAAATCATTTGTTACGACATCGTGAGACATCACGTAATAACATCTCATCTGGTATGTAAATTCGATAGAGCTTCAGAGCTCGTTAAAAATTCGCGACACCGTTATCTAATGGCGAGAATTCTCTCTAATGTATATATGACATGTGTTTGTATTTCAATATAACAACCAAATGATCCGTTAACGTCCTAGAGCGAAATTTGAAGATCTCGTTGTGAAGTTAAAGAATCGATATATATAGGATAATAAAAAGAACCGGTTGTTTTTCTAAACAAATTCCTTCACCGGTCTCGAATGGATTTCCTTGGCAGGAATGTCTGTAATTTTCAAGTTATAAGCGAATAACGATAGAAGGACTTCTCTCTGAAAGAAAAGGAAACAATGTCTAAACTATCTTCCTATATATAAATAGTATCAACTATTGGAACAAACGCGTGAAGATGTGTGCGCTCATCTGAAGTATAATATACATCGCAGTTTAATCAGGTGTAATTCAGCAGCGCCAAACGAAAGGACATTTTCTTCGTTCTCGCCGTTAGAGTTACACTAATAGAATTGAAACAATCTCTAATAACATAACTGATTTTATAAAAATCTAATTGCTAAATAATTATAAAACATTAGATATGTTTAGGAAACATATAAATCATATTTGAATAAATATGTGTTAGGTGAGGTGGAAGTTTAACCGGGACCTTTAGATTAAACATTAAAAGCGTTGTTGTCAGTGCTCTTTAACACTCACAACAAGTAATCAATCACTGCGCAATTTAATACTGCCAGTATTAAATATCCGTGAGAGAGACGGGAGTTCCTCGAGGAGCCGTACGGCGATTCATCGCTCGCCGACGTCGGCGAATCATCCGAGGGGAAGAAGCGATCCAAATCGACGGCTGAGATTTCGAGTTGGGCATCTGGACCCGGGGCGTGTGGACGCGCGAACGAGAAGTCATGCTCCACTCGTGGTCAAGGTCGTCGCAGAGCGGGGGCTCAGCGGGCAGGATGGCGGGGCCATCCTCCTTGGATGGAGTAGGTATATATGGACGTCCTCGCGCGTCCGGAATACCAGATTGTTGGCCCTCCCCGCCGCTCTCGGTGGTGTCTTTTAAAATTCATCGCGCGCACCTCTTCGAGGAGACCCCGACGTGCCCCGCTTCCGTGCGGTCAGATCGCGCTCCGACTCAGACAAGTGTTTCATCGAGCCCCGTCAGTGATAGTTTATACGCATCGGTGCCGCGGAAGAGGAATCAGGAAGGTCCGTTTTAACACACGTCGATTTGCGATCGCGCGCAAAAAGTTTCCCGAATTTTAGACCGGAACTTGCGAGATCGGATGGTGTAAGAAGTCATTATTTATTGTGAAATATTATTACGTTTATCAATATCAGGGCAGCAATCATGTCATTTTTTTTTTAGGACGAAAACGCAAAAAGTGAAAAAAATGAAACATACTTATACTTTAATGATGCAAGTTTGCATTTTTCACATTTCCAAGAAAAAAAATCACATGATTGCTGTCTTGATATTGTTAAACGCAAAAAAAATTACACGATCGCTGCGCAGAGTCTGATAATATCTTCGATGATTGTTAATTATATTGACACCTTTAATGATTATGCGATTAGATCAGATGACTCGGATGGCTTGTCAGCTGCAGCAAGATCTAAGTTGCAAAAATCGAATTTTATTTTTATTTTAAATCGATATTTTCTTTACGTTACATTAAAATTACACGAGATAAGTTGTTTTGAGAGAGAATCGGAGATGTTTGTGAGGAATGCGTTTGATAAAAATAACACGGCGTAACCGCTAATCATTGGACAAGACATTATGTATTCGTTTGCTTCAACGATACAATCTTAAATGATCGCACATAAGGAAAACGGCTTGGTTGCAGCTTAGTAAATTAAACAACGTGTTGTATCATTTCTATTGATAATTGATGATGACTTATTTGGACGCCAGAACTTGTAAGCTATCGTTAATAGCGACTCTGCAACCGCAATATCATTTTTTTTTAATTTATAATAGATTTATATTAACAATTTGCCACATTTTTAGCGAGAACTAATATGTTAAAAAAAAATTTATTGATATTTCAATCACTTCTATAATCGCTCCTTAATGGTGTTGAAAACGATGCATATAGTGTAATGGAATTTCGCGCGATATCATCGTTCACATCGCATGTCTCATCTCCTTTTGACGAGGTCTGCATTTTTAACGGACGACACGAGTGCTATCGAGTGCCATCGTTTTTATTCTCGGACATAATTCAAACAGTGTAAATTCTCCAATATCGTTTCTCAGAGAGACTTTGACAATAACGTACCTGCTACACAGGCGCACGCTGTAAGCGCCAAAAGACAAACATTTTCGAAAAAGCCGTCTCTCTCCAGACAAATAAATCGATGAAAAAATCATCTTGTTTTATGTAAACATAGGCAAAAACATTTTTATAATGTTCCGAAGAAAGTATTGGTAGAAATTTACATTCGTTCAGTGGCTCATAAATATTCTAAATAGGATCGGTAGTCTCGTTATTGAATTGGTTGCGTGCCGCATAAGTAATTAGCGGCTATTGATGGGGCTAACTGGAAATCGCAATAAATAAAAACACGCGCGTGGGCAAGGAAAAGCAATAAGGCGATACTCGTCGAGAGCAGACAAGAGTCTCCGCATCTCTCCAAGGCCGTCTCTTTTTCGTGTGCGAGACGATCGGGGTAGCTCGCAGGCGCGAGCAAACACAAATCGACGCGCGTACTTCAGCGTTGCATTGAAATGCATTCCGACGCATCCTACGTCCTAGCCAAGTACATCCTAGCCAAGTACTGAAACCGGCTGCGTTCCTTAAGAGTCATGTAAAAATAGCGCATTTCTAGCATTGCAGAAAGGCTCTCTCTCTCTCTCTCTCTCTCTCTCTCTCTCTCTATCTATCTATCTATCTCTGCAGGCAAGCAGGTTCTCGAAGGGACGCGTGTAAAAACTGTCATTGCGATTTGTCATTTCAGCGAGCCATGGCGACTTGGATTATCTTGGCTTGGCTGGTGAGTTTATCGTCGGCCGTTCCCTCTAATCGAGTACCGGTCCGTGAGATCCTGCCTCCCCCGCCGCCGTGGGACCATCAGCAGCAACGCGGCGGATCCCATCTTCCCTCTTTCCGGAGAGACGCCGTCGAAAGCTCGCCAATCCTGCTGACCCCCGGCCGCCTGTCGAATGATTTAGATTACGATGAGTTCGGCTCGCACAGGTATCCCCTGCGGGACGCGGTCGAATCGTTGCCGGCCAACGTGCTGGACGTTAAGTCCAATCCGACATTCCGAAACGACTACGAGAGGTGACTATCCGAAGAATATTTAATCAGTTAAAGCTCTCGGAGCTCTCGGAGCTCTCGCACCAACGTTCACGCTCGTAAAAATTGCAACTCGTGAATTTACATATTAATCTTAACCCTTGCATAAGGAAATCTGAAAGATCCTCCGCAGCGTTCCTTTTTTCTTCATATTTCTTTCGGTATCTTCGACAATAAGATATTATTTATTTTTTCTAAATAATTTTTTACAAATGCTAAACATTTTTTTCCACAATATCTAATTCCATTTAAAACTTAAATCTTGTTTTTCGGTTTCAAAAACCGTTTGAGTTCTTACAGACTTTTATTAAAAGACTTAAAATTAATGATCAAAACTCCATAAAACACAATTTAATAATTTTGTTTTATTTTTGTTTAATGCGAATCCATATTTGTTTACCCGCTCGTGTTCGTAGCGACAGCAAAAGGTGGCCCTTGAGAGACGCGGTGGAGCATCGCGAAGCACCCTTTCTCGGTGTCGACCCAGATCACGAGTCGATCTGGATCGAGCCCGTGGCGCCGCCGACCTTGCGCAGGGCGCAACAGATTCTCGAACCCAAAATTGTCTGCCGCTTCAACTCCGAAGCCGTTCACAGAGCGGAACCGTTCTCCCTGTACCCGCAAAATGTGCCAGATTACAAGTGCACTCATCTAATATACTCCGCAGCTACCATCGGTAAACGATTTGTAGTTATTGTACAAGTGTACTTTATTTTTGAGTATTTTCATCATCTAAAATATTAATCTTGTTTTTTTTTTTGTTATTTATCAGACAGAAAAGATTCCATTGTTCCCAACGATCCAGAGTACGACCGAGTTAAAGGTACCGCATAGTTGTCGTCAAAGTTTTGTATAAAAATATTAACAAATATTCGATAGAGAATATTTTTTGGAAAGGTACTGAGTTATTTAACAATCAGTATTATTAACTTCGATTATTTTATTAGGCGGATACAACGCTGCCACGGGACTGCGCTTGAAAGATCCAGCGCTACGCGTGCTGATATCCATCCAACCGAATCCACATCGCAGCCTGATTATTCAACGGAACGCCAATCTCTCGAACGACTTCCCATTGCCAGAATCTATTCTCAAATTTCTCGAGGAATACCGCTTCGACGGTATCGAGCTCGATTGGCCGACCGCCGCCTTGGACTGGCCGCAATTTAAGATTCTGCTGAAGCTGATCGGTGCTCCGTTAGCCAAAAAGGGATACACCCTCGCGGTAGCGCTGAAACCGGAGGATCCCGTGGATCCGGAGCTCGTATCGATCGTCGATCTGATAATTCTAAAAAGCTGGCGAGACGTTCAGCTGGCTTGTTCCTCTTGCGAGAAAACGGAGCGCCACGTTCTTCATCCAGGCCCCTTGAGCTTCATCGTGCGAAACGCGAGCAAGTGGATCGAGCAAGTCAGCGCCGAGCAACGATCGAAGATCGTCCTCGCTATCCCGGTTTTTGGTCAGGGGTACACTCTCAAGTTCGGTAATCTCACCAACGTCGGCGCGCCCGCTCGGAGACCCGGCAAAGAGGGCGCTTACACTAAATGGCGAGACGGAAAGTTAGCTTATTACGAGGTGAAGTATCGTATCGATAGAACCTAGAATGCTCGTGTGAACCGATTAACGGACAATTCGTTTTCCATAGGTGTGCGAAAAATTGGAAAGAGGTTTGTGGGTTTCTGGCAGAGACGAGGAAGGACCGTACGTGAAGCGCGGTGATCAGTGGATTGGTTACGATGATCCTATATCGGTTAAGATCAAAACGGCGTTTGTCCGGGCGATGGGACTCGGCGGGGTTTCGTTATGGTCACTGGATCTAGATGATTTTCAGGTAATCAACATTATTAATTTATTTGTTATTCTCAATAAAATTTTCATAAATTTTAGAATTAAATACACAATAAAAAAAATATCAAAAAGAAAAATTCATGAAGGAATTTAACCTTGTCTTCTTTCTATCTTAAATTTAATTTATCATTTATAAACAGCAATCTGACGTTCATCCACGTTTAATTATTACATAAATATGATTAAAATTTTATAGGGTATTTGCGGAAATCCTTGGCCAATGCTGAACGCAGCAGTGCGATCCTTGGGATATTATGAGAACGCTCCGACAAAGAAGTGTCCGAAGGACGGTCTCTTCAGGGATCCAAAAAGTTGTTACGCATTTTATTCTTGCGTCAAAGGTAATGCTTCCTACCTAATTAAACAGAAATCGCACAAATCGAATTTATTCGTCATTCAGTGGTTATAAAGTTGCGTTTTTCTTTTGTCTTCCTCAGGAATGCTACATCATCGTCAGTGCGGGCACAACCGATTCTTCGATCTGATGGAGGGACGCTGCGTGACGGCCACCCCGAATGAGGCAATAAAGATCTGCAAGGACAATGTTTTTGATAAAATCGTTAGTCAAGATACATCGACGACATCGCAGAAAAAGAAATTGCAGCAGACCGGCCCGCGAGTAGCGTGTTACATGACGTCCTGGGCGCTGTATCGCAAAGGAGACGGCAAATTCGCGCCGGAACACCTGGACTCGAGTCTCTGCACCGATATTGTCTACGCATTTGCCGGATTGAATCCCGAGACCTTGCTGACTCAACCGTTCGATCCTTGGGCCGACATCGACAACAGTGAGCATAGCAATTTTATCTCAATTTAACAAATTTAGAGCAAGACTAGTTGACAGTTTGCAAAGATCCATTTTTGCTTGCAATATCGCATTTAAAAGAAATTTTGCAAGCTATGAGATCACTATTCACTTCTGCTTCGAGTCTTTCATTAAAAAAATACGACCGAGCAATTCATTCCAGATTTGTACCAGCGAGTAACTTCGATCAAAGGGTCAAGAGTATTACTAGCATTGGGCGGATGGACCGATAGTTCCGGTGATAAGTATTCTCGATTGATCAGTAGCGGCGTCACTCGTCGTAAATTCGTCATCGCCACGGTAAATTTCCTGAAGAAGTACAATTTCGACGGTCTATCGTTCGAATGGAGCTATCCCAAATGCTGGCAAAGCGACTGTAAGAAAGGTCCGGATTCCGACAAGCCAAACTTTACCAAGCTGATACAAGAGCTGCGAGAGGAATTCAACAAGCAGGACCCGCCCCTTCTATTGGCCGTTGCCCTGTCGGGATACAAAGAGGTCATCGACAAGGCGTACGAGGTGCGCGAAATCTCGCAGGCCGTCGACTTCATGTCGGTCATGACGTACGATTATCACGGAGCGTGGGAATCCAAGTTGGCACACATAGCGCCCTTGTTCGGCTCACCAACCGACAGCAAACCCTATTATAACGTCGTAAGTTCAAATCGAGCAAAAGTTCTCAAAGCAAATCGCACGAAATGTAATACGTTCAAAAATATTACAGAATTTCACCTTGAACTACCTCGTCGGTCTCGGCGCTGAAAAATCCAAGCTTCTGATCGGCATCCCGCTATACGGGCAGTCTTACCGACTTTCGACGGCGAGCCAAGCCGAACTGGGTGATCCCTCGACTGGTCCCGGCAAGCCGGGAGAATTCACAAAGCAACCTGGAATGTTGGCGTATTACGAGATTTGCGATAGGATCAAGCGGCACAAGTGGAAAGCGGGAGTCGGTAAGTAACTATGAATGATGTATCTCAAATATGATATTCTCACAAAAGTATTCATACTTGTATATTCCGTATTAAATCAATAAAACTTTAGGACCAAGTGCTCACTTCGAGGATCAGTGGGTAGGTTACGAAGATCGAGAAAGCGTCTACGCTAAGGGCAAATACATTATAGCAAATGGTTATGGCGGGGCTACAATGTGGACTGTCGACCTAGATGATTTTCAAAATCTCTGCTGTTTGGAGTCGTATCCTCTACTGAAAACTATAAATCGCGCGCTAGGTGCGTATTATATTTTTATTAGCATTAACGCTTTTACTAAATTTTATAAAAGCTAACGTTATATATTTATTATTACATATGCTATCATTTTTTAAATATATATTACATTTAACGTTTTCTCGAATAGTTTTGACATAATTATTTTGATCGACAGGTCGTTTGTTGACTCCCATTTCGGAGGGCTGCGAGCGTCCACCGCAGCCCGTGACACCCCAAGCACCGATCCTAACTACTCACAGTGACGCTGCGGACGGTAATCCGCAATCCACCACGCCAATGACAACGTCTAGCACCAAAGCGACCACGTGGCCCACGTGGACGGAGAGACCGATCACCACGACGACTCAACAGACGACCAGAACCACATGGCCATCGTGGATCTGGACCAGCCAGAAGCCCACCAATATTCCGGAAAGTGTGACAAAGCCTAGCGAAATTACAAAACCAAGCACAACGCCTAGCAGCACCACGAGGTAAGCGAATATTTTAGAAAAAAGTTACGATGACCCATCTCTCTATATTTCTCTTTTCATTTTTAAGCCAGGAGAATCCAAAATGATTTACAAAATTTAGCATTTACTTATTACCATGTAAAATACTTTTATATTAATTATAATTCAGCTGCAGCTCGTTGAAAGAGCTCTTCTCTATCGAAAAAATTATTCATAACAGAGCACCGACTACGCGGCCGACTACGACGCAGGAACCGATTGCTACCAGTCCGGAAACAAACTGTATCAATGGCGAGTATTACCGCGATCCCACAAACTGCGGAAATTATTACAGATGTGACCGCGGCGAATTGAAACGCGAACAATGTGCACCAGGATTGCACTGGGACGCGAATCGACAACTGTGCGATTGGCCATCGGCGGCTAAATGTCAAACTGGTAAGACTACTCATTCTTATTAATCGGATTCGCTAATTCTTGATCGGCCTTTCCGTCTCTCCCTCCTTTTATTTGCCAGAAAAATGGTCCATGATTACACAGCTTGAATCAGACGAGGTAATAATTGGCGCGCAAATTGGACGTTTGATACGAGATCTCACGCAATGAAATATGAATCACATCTCTGTGAGGTTCATGACACTAAGTCATTAAGCTTAACGAGAAAATTATCGTAGCGACATTGACTTTAACAATCCATAAAAATTATTGCGATAAGCGAGCACGTGGATAAACACGGGGGCAAACCTGTTTGCGTGTCGCGCGTATGCAAATACCGTCGCGTATCCACATATCTTCTCCTTAACTGTCGCCTCCGGACAAGGAGCCTTCTTGCATCCTCTCCCTTGTAACTGTACGCCACAAAGCGAAGAAGATCGCTGGCATTGGTAAGGATACAAGCAACTCCGACTCGTTCGCTCACGTTACGTCTGCGAAAGCCATGGCCTTCCTATTTCAGCATTTCTGCGCGATATTGATTTTTCTTTTTCTAAACTGCATCACGCAACAGGGAGCATACAACGTTTCTTCCCGAGGTGCCAATTTAATCTATCTTAATGTTTAATTTTTATTATATAGAATATGACGTGCGTTTCATACATTCTCATTTTTTTTTCAGATTCGAGTTCGACGACAAGCAGTCCTTCATGGAGTTCAACGAAAAGGCCATCCACTACAACCACCAGAGTTACCAGACCGACGTCGACGACAACTACGATAACGACGACGACGACGACGACGACGATGGCAACCACGAAGCTCACTACGTCGAAACCTGCTGTTGTTATGGGACCGACGCAAAAACCGCAAAAGCCATGTCAACATGGGCAATATTATCCCTATCCGAATTCATGCACGAGTTTCCTGGTTTGCGTGAATGGTGATCTCGTTTCGCAACAGTGCGGTCCAGGCTTAAACTGGAATACCGAGAAAAACATGTGCGATTGGGCTTTCAAGAGCCCATGTGCCGAGAAACCTCACAAGAATGCCCTGCTCGTGGATAAGGATACTGCTCCGGCCGTAAGTAATATAAATAGATAAATAAATAGTGCTAAACGCCACACACACACACACACACACACACACACACACACACACATACATTCGAATGTTAATATATACGGCTATTAACATAAACGTTCTTTGTGCATCCGGCTCATCCATCATTTTAATTCATTCGTCGCATGATGATAGTTTGATAATTGATACTGATATCAAGTATTATTATCACAATTACTTTAGGCTTGCATCTCCGGCAGCTACAGCGCCGTACCGGGTGACTGCACAAGCTATCAGGCGTGTCTTTGGGGTCGTCAAGAGGTGTTTAGTTGCGCGCCGGGTTTGCACTTTAACCAGGAGACTCGTATCTGCGATTGGCCGTCTCGAGCAAAATGTACAGATGACGATGGCGACAAAGAAATCACCACGCAACCGGCAACGACAATCACGTCCTCTCGGCCATCAATTCCGCAGAAACCGACCACCCAACCAGCATTTACTACGGAAACGGTATCGACTACGTCGACCATGAGTCAACCTACGTCAACTTTGCCTCCAGCGATTATAGACCCCGACAAGGTGTCCCCGCTGTCCGGCTATTACAAAGTTGTGTGCTATTTCACCAACTGGGCTTGGTACCGTCGTGGAATAGGCCGTTACCTGCCGGAACATATCGATCACACTCTGTGCACGCATATCGTGTACGGTTTTGCGGTGCTCGACTATTCTGAACTGGTGATCAAGGCGCACGATTCTTGGGCAGACTACGACAATCGTTTTTACGAGCGAGTGGTGGCATATAAAAAGCGAGGTCTCAAAGTGCTTCTCGCGCTAGGCGGATGGAACGATTCGGCCGGCGACAAATACAGCCGATTGGTGAATAGTCCATCATCTAGGAAGAAATTCATCAATCATGTTATTCAGTTTATTGAAAAGTATGGTTTTGATGGATTAGATTTGGATTGGGAGTATCCTGTTTGCTGGCAGGTGAACTTATTTTTTTATTTCTTTTACGTTTAATAATATTGAGTAAAAGCATTCGAATTTTTGTTTATCATTTTCGTATACGTACGCGTTATCTTTTTTTTTATTGTATCTCTATAAAAGTATTTTAAATAATGTTTCAAGACTTAAATATAAAATCTATTATTACGTAACATTATTTCAAGTTTTATTTCTTGCATATAAATTTATAATAATTTTTATTTCTCATCAACTTTCCAAAATTTGGCAATAGGTGAATTGCAACAAGGGCCCAGATTCGGATAAAGAGAGCTTTGCAGCTCTATTGCGGGAATTAAGCGCTGAATTCAAGCCAAAGGGATTGCTCCTCTCGGCAGCGGTCTCACCGAGTAAGAAAGTGATCGACAAAGGTTACGATGTGCCGGCATTGGCCAAGTATCTGGACTGGATCGCCGTCATGGCATACGACTATCACGGCCAATGGGATAAACGAACTGGCCATGTCGCGCCCTTGTATTATCACCCGGATGATGAGTTCTACTATTTCAACGGTAACTATTCGATCAATTATTGGATCTCGAAGGGCGCGCCACCCAGAAGCATCGTAATGGGTATGCCGTTGTACGGACAATCTTTCACAATCAACGATCCAAGAGCTGGAACTGGTCTGAATTCTCCGGCAAGTGCCGGAAACGCTGGGGAGTTCACCAGAGCTGCTGGTTTTCTGTCTTACTACGAGATCTGCGATCGAGTGCGTAATCGCGGTTGGACGGTGGTACAGGATGCCGAGGGTAGAATGGGCCCATACGCCTACAAGGGCAGTCAATGGGTCAGTTTTGATGACAAGGAGATGATCAGGCGGAAAGCGCAGTTCGTGCGCGACATGGGTCTGGGTGGTGGTATGGTATGGGCTCTGGATTTGGACGATTTCCGTGGACGGTGTAACGATGGGCCCCATCCATTAATGCGCACAATCCAACAAGTGTTAGCGGAACCATCGAAGAAGCACGACAAGCCTTTGAAGCCAGCATCGAGTCCACCACCGATAACACCAATAACTGTCAGGCCTACGCAAGCGATACGACCAACTACTACAGTGGATCGCGGTACACAGGACAGTTCCAAGAACGAAGATGAATTTAAAGTTATCTGCTATTTTACTAATTGGGCCTGGTATCGACAGGAGGGTGGCAAATTCGTGCCGGAAGATATAGATCCCGATCTCTGTACTCACGTGCTTTACGGATTCTCCGTGCTCGACGGTAGCAGTTTAACGATAAAGTCCCACGATCCCTGGGCTGACATAGATAACAAATTTTACGAGAGGGTGGTAGAGTTTAAGAAAAAAGGTCTGAAGGTGCTAATGGCGCTGGGTGGTTGGAACGATTCGGCTGGTGATAAGTACAGCAAACTGGTGAATTCGCCGTCAGCCAGGCGAAGATTCATTACGCAAGCTCTTGACTTTATCGAAAAATATGGTTTCGAGGGTCTCGATCTCGATTGGGAATATCCGGTATGCTGGCAAGTGGACTGCAACAAGGGCCCGGAATCTGACAAGCAAAGCTTCGCTGAATTCGTGAAGGAACTGAGCGACGAATTTAAGCCGCGAGGATTGCTTCTCTCTGCAGCCGTCTCGCCGAGTAAAAGGGTAATCGACGCGGGATACGACGTTCCCGTCTTGTCTAAATACCTGGACTGGATATCCGTGATGACGTACGACTTCCATGGTCAATGGGACAAGAAGACAGGCCACGTAGCACCATTGTACGGTCTTCCGAACGACTGGGAACCGACATTTAATGCGGTAAGCTTTATTTCGAGGATTATTTTTCAGGAAAGTTATTAACAATTTCGGGAATTGTAAAAACAATTAATTCTTTGTCATTAGAACTTTTCGATTCACTATTGGATAGAAAAAGGTGCAAATCCGAAAAAAATAGTTATGGGCGCTCCATTGTATGGACAATCATTTTCACTTGCGGAGAGAAAAGTACATGGATTAAATGCACCAACTTATGGCGGCGGCGAAGCTGGAGAGGCGACCAGAGCAAGAGGTTTCTTGTCATATTACGAGGTCAGTATTAAAAAGAAAATTAAAAATAGTGTAAATAAATAACAGCAAATAAGTTTCTAATAAAAAAATATAATTTTAACATCCTAATAAATATCTGCCATTTTGTTTTATGACAGATATGTGAAAGAACGTTGAAGAAGGGATGGACAATTGTTCAAGATAGAGAGAGAAGAATTGGTCCCTATGCCTACAAAGGTGACCAATGGGTGAGTTTTGATGACGCTCAACAAATCAAACTGAAGGCAGAACTGATAAAAAAACTTGGCCTCGCCGGTGGTATGGTTTGGGCCTTGGATCTGGACGACTTTAAGAACAGATGCGGCTGCGAGCCTAGTCCGCTATTGAGGACGATGAATCGAGTTTTGAGGAACTATCCAAAGGGTCCGCTGTGTCCTATTACGGAAGGTAAATCTATTAATATAATTTTCAAACAAAACAAAAAAGTTATTTCAAACTGATATAATGTGCAATACATGGAAAAATATATAACTTGAATCTGTTAAAAAATTTAACTATTGATTATAACCTTCTGTACGTGTTTGTGACTCTTTTACAAAATTTTGGTATCATTTCTTATGATTGATAGGTACAGAAGTGATTGTAATCGATGTCAGCCAAACCGACATCGAATCTACAACGACCACCAAACGTCCAATATATGAGCCCACTACGTCAGAAAAACCAATATATCTTCCACCATCAACAGTTCCAACAACAACGACTGAAGATCCAAATATCGACGATACCATCGAGATCGAAGCCAGCCCGCCACCTCCGGCGGATTGCGGAGGACAGTTATTCATACCGCACAAAGACGACTGCACCAAGTATTATCTGTGCAACTTCGGCAAGATCTCGGAACAGTCCTGTCCACCTGGACTTTACTGGAACGAAGACCGATGCGACTGGCCGGAGAACACTAAGTGCAAAACTGCTGAACGTCAAGTACGTATCGCAATGAATAAATCTTTGATCAGTTTAATACAAATATAAAGCAACGTGAAAAAAAAAACGCCAAATTTGTTCTGTCGATTTCGTAGAGCAGCCTATCGCCGAGATTTAAACGCTCCGAGAATGTAAAGAATGAGAAAAAGGTGGTTTGTTACTATACGAATTGGGCTTGGAGGCGGGCAAGCTTCGGCAGCTTCAAACCCGAGGACATTGACGGCCAGCTCTGCACACACATCGTGTACGCCTTCGCTACGCTGGACGCGCAAACATTTCTCCTGAACATCGACGATTCTACCGAGTTTTACAGGAGCTTTCTCAACAAAACGGCGGAAATTAAAAGAAGTAACGACGTTAAGGTGCTGCTCGGTCTAGGTGGATGGAACGACTCAAAGGACGACAAGTACAGCAGATTGGCGGGCGATCCGCAATCTAGAAAAAATTTCGCCGGATATGTCGAAGGAGTCATCGAGCAGTATGGATTCGATGGTCTGGATCTTGATTGGGAGTTTCCCGTATGCTGGCAGGTAAACGTTCTTACGAAACAATACGCCCAAGACGACGATCCGAAATGAAACTCAACTTGAGTGTTAACCCTCAACCTAAGTTGCTTTATTTAGGAGTTAACATTCAATTTCAAACTTGATTTTAACTTCTCTCAAATTTGCTGTTTATCAATAGAAATTGGAATATTATACAATTGAATTAAAAAAAGCAAATGTCTCGGACAGGGTGACTGTAGCCGCGGTCCTCGTCAGGACAGGGAGAACTTCCTCGGATTACTACGAGATCTCAGCGAGGCGTTAACACCTAAAGGACTCCTATTGTCCATCGCGGTCTCGGCGAACAAGATCGCCGTCGACCGAGGCTACGTCAACATTTCGCAGATAGCACAGTACGTAGACTGGGTCGGCGTGGTGGCGTACGACTATCATTCTGGCTGGGGAAGCGAAACCGGTCACGTCGCGTCGCTCTATCATCACCCCGATGAAATCAGTCCGTTCCTGAACGCGAACTTCTCCGTGAGGTATTGGATCAAAAAGGGTATGCCAGCTGAGAAGATCGTCATGGGCATACCCACCTACGGATCGAGCTTCACCTTAGCCGAAGAATCGCAGAATCAGGTCCGCGCGAACGCGTCCGGACCCGGAGAACCTGGCAAATTCACGAGATCGGCCGGTTTCCTGGCTTACCACGAGGTAAGAGCCAACAACGCTGTATAAATCGAATCGCGACAATACTGTTAGACGTTTTTCACTCTTTAACGTTGTGCAGATATGCGATAACGTGAAGAACGACGGTTGGGTCGTGACGAAGGATCCGGAGGGCCGCGTAGGACCGTACGCGTCGAAACACGATCAATGGGTTAGCTACGACGACGTATCCAATGTAGTGAAAAAGGTATGTATGCGACGTACGAGAATCACGTTATACGCGTTCAGACATATACACGATGCATTTCTGTTTGACAAACGTGTCGTGATTCATTAAGCAAACGCGATTGCGAACTCACGATGGTCATCCAGCTTGATGTCTCGCAAGCTGGAAACTCTCGATTCGTTTGCTTAAACGCGCTCACTTGTTTGTTCCTGTCGAGTTACTTTATTAAATCATCATTTCACGCTTATCAGGCTGAGTTGATAAAGGAGCTGAATCTCGGCGGCGGAATGATCTGGTCCATGGACCTGGACGACTTCAAAGGCCTGTGCGGCTGCGGAAGGTTTCCGCTCCTGACGGCCCTGAATCGCGGACTCGGCAAAGGGGACGGCAACACGACGGACTGCACTTGAATTGCGGAGAAATCGCGAAAGGGTGATAATACGTGCCTCGAGAAACCTCTTATCGCTCGCGTACTCGATCCTTCACTCGAAATACCGGTTCGTTTCTTATCTTCACACATTTGCTGGCGTATCGAATTCTCTTATCGACGCTCGCTCTCGTGAAATATACAAACATTGCGATTTGATGATTCAGTTCGAAAAACGGCGTGCGAGGATCAACTGTTCTTCTTTCGTTGCCTTACAATCACAAGAGTTAGATTCTTCCTGATAATCACAAGTCTCAGATTTTTCTCAGCAAACAGGCTGAGTCAAACGACGTCTTAGTAACATCCTCGTCATGTCTCCATCGTCAATAAGATATCACTGAAACGTCATCTTGTTAGCTGGATTCTAAAGTGTTTAATGTTAAATATATCGTTAAGTCACGCAAGTTGCTCAAAGAAATCGCATTTATAACAAATAATGTCTTTTATAAAAGCAGCGTACGAATGCTGCGAATGGGATTGTCTCGTCTCGAGTGTCATCTCATTGATGATCGAGTGCTATTCCACGCAGAGACTGTTAGCGTAACGCAGATGATACGTCGATGACTCCCATTGTACGTCGTTCGATTTTCTATCGCAATATAGATAAAGCAAATAAAACGGCTCAGCGATTCGCTCGAACGTGGAAATTTTCGATCGATTACGTAAGATTCTCGCGCGATATTTGAGTCGCGTAAAAATTTCTCGCGACAGATAAGATATTACGTTTACGTTTTAATGCGTTGTGTGGCGTGCATCACGAGTGCATCGGTAACGAGACAATGTATTGCGACACTTTTCCGGATGACGTGAATGGGAGCTTTGCGGAGGTGGAGAGAAGGGAAAGGCGACGGAGAAAGATCGCGAGGAATGCTCGTACGCATCACGAGCGAAGTCTCCTACCGGCGTGTGTGCGTTTACGTCACCTGCGAAGATTAGAATTCTAGCGTAAGTGTTTTATAATTAATCGCACCCTGCCATGTGCCTTTATCAAGAATACGACTGACGAAGTGATTACCCGTGGAATCGACGAGGGTCAACAAAGCGACTATGGAGATAAATTATGTATGACTGCTGTTTATATAAACACATTACTGAATCAATAAATCATCATACCGATATATGAGTACGATTGCATACCGGTCGAACTGGTGCTCGCAAATGTCCGTAATATTCGTACGTAATAGAATAACCGAAGTAAATGATGAGAAAATAAAAACAAAATGCAGTGGAACAGCTGTAAAAACCGGTTGTAATTCGACATCGTAAAGTAGAACGTGTTTGAATAGAGAGAGCTCACTGGATTAATCGATTAAAGTTTGATACGAGTTTCGAGTTTAGCACTTAACGAGTTAATTGTCTAATAATTGTTCAGTAGAGTTATAATTGAATTATAAGACGCGGTTACGGACACATACAGGATGATTATTAAAGAATGTCCCTACTTTTTACCAAAGGAGCATGATTTACCGACGGATACGTATTTCTAACATATTATTATATCAGAAATTACAAATGCGTGCTCCTATGGTAAAAAGAGGGGAAATTCATTAATAATTACTCTGTATATGCCGAAAGAATACAGTTATAGCGCGGAGCGATTGGTTCGGCGCTTTTATATAATCAAAGGAAGATCAATATTACGTCTCATGTTTAGAAATTAGAGACCAGATTCTTATGCAAATTTTGTTCGAGAAAAAATGTTCGCGCGAGCGCGATAAAAACAAGAATAATATTTCGAGTTTAAACTTTAACGGTCATTTAGAATTTGAGAATAAATTTATTTAATTAAAGAAAATCAAATTTTAATACTTGTATAATTTAAGTGCGTCAACAGATAATTGTGACGTATAATTAACATATTTCAAGATTAATATTACAAGTATCGAGCAACGAATCAAACGACAAAAAAATTAAGCAGTTTCGTATTTCAAGTTTGCGGAGAACAGCGTGAGAAATCGAATTATCGATTATCGTGAAAGAATTTTAATATGCCCCACCGCGTAACATATCAATATGCCGATATCAGGCGGTCGGGTCAAAGGAAATTGCAAATGTCACTAGCAATTATAATAACACATTTTCGCACAACCGATTCTTTCTTTGTACGAAAAACGGCAAACGTTTTTCACATAAAGACTCGATAGACCTATGATATATCGATCGTCGCGTATATCATCTTAATGCGTTCCCGATGAAAAGCGTTTTTCATATCCTAATTCCAAGATCGCCTTCTAATGCACGGAGTATGTAAATAAAGATAAAGAGAGGAAAGGCTAAATGATTTTCTGTGGACACATCGTTATCTCGAGTTCCGTCGCATCGATGTCAATTAAAAATCCGTCGCTTTTCGTGTCCTCAAGCAAGAAGGCTAAATTTTCTGTTGGCACGTGCGGACAATTACGGTTAATAAACTATGAAAACAGAGCTCGACAGAGCAATTAATTACGAGGTCAAAGGCGAGAAGGCATTTGAAACGTGCAGTCTCACATCGTAACACGTGAGCGTTGCATCGAATATAGGGTGTATCCAATCACTCGGGTCACACTATCAGATTAAGCGTTTTATCCCGAATCTATCGATCCTGGTAATGCACCCATTCCCGCCGAGGGATTTTGTAACTCTTAACGACAATATCGATATCTATTACATTATGTTGCCGTTGCGAAGATTTTGTAGAATCCCGCTACTGCCAGACCGAAATTCGCACAGAGTATCAAACTGTCATCACACTACTTGCACTAAAATTTATTAATTAAAAACAAATGATTTATTAATTGACCACGCCGCGGATCAACAAATCATTAGGATCGATAGATCCTAAAACATTTAATCTGCTACTGCAATTATGGATGATCGGATACACTCTGTATAGCAGATAGGTTATTTTTAATAACTGCACAAGTCAACGAGAAATGATCATTTTGATGATTCAATGTCGAAATCATCAAACTGATATCATTTCGATGTCAATTCGATAGGTCATTTCTCGTTGGGAAGTTGACTAAAGGAATTGTATTTTATTCTTGCCATTCGCTATTGTGACACTTCGAATTCTTCTACGCGATTTAACATTCTCGTATTCAGTTTTGCATAACATTTACTTAATTACTTAGCGATAATTTGTTATCAGGTACAAAGAACTTTTCATCTCTCTCCCGTTTCAGACTCGAACTAGGAGAACATTATAATTTATAAATTCATCCAACAATTGGTTTTTAAAAAAATTTGCAATAGTTTTGCGTTAAAAAGGTTATGAACAAAACTAAAATATTTAGTCAGATTTGAACTAAATATTGAATTAGTTTAGTCTTAAAAAATTAAAAAATTTTAATGGTTGACGTAAATGTGAATTATATCATTTTTGTGCAACTAAATAGTTGTTGAATCGACCGAAGTGTTCAGTTGAACATATCAAACTAAATATTTTAGTATTTCAATAAATTTTTTCTGAGTGCTGACTCAACAGCATTAATCTAATTGGAAATTTTGTTAATTCAATAATAATATTAATAAAACAAAAATAAGATTAAAAGTAAAGACAATAAGAAGTATAATTGACTGGATAAAATTTAGTTGAATCAACTACACGTATTAGTGATTACAGTAATTAGGTGATTAGGCTTAATTGAAAGAAACTACGTTTTAATTCGTATTACAGTATTTTTTTCAGTGTCACGGATCTTAAATTAAAGCTCCATTAAGATTCGAGCTCTGACTGTGCATTCTGACTTGAGTCAGTTCCTGTAAGGTGATTCCTCTATTTCTATACACGCGCCTATTTCTATGCTAGATTTATGCGTGGACGTTGACTTCACATTGCCTAAATCAAACGGGAGAGCGGTATTGGCTGTCCGATCGCTATCGTCAGCCAGTATATACGCGGCCGTGACAACGTTGGCATTCGAAAGGCGCAGAAAGAACTGCAGCGGTGGTCTGGTTAGTCGGAAGTCGGACCGCAGTCCACGTTGACGTCGCGTCGGTTGATACTGCGTACTCTTGCGAATCTCTCTTCGAGCGTCGTCGCGACTGCGGAGAACTTTGTGCGCCGGACAATGAAAAACACAACGGAGGATCAAGGTACGACTCGAGGTGTAAAATTCGCAATAAGAATGTTGCAAGAGATTGAACGGAATCGCGAAGAGAACCGGAATCCTTTGACAAATTCTCTTGGGACGTTCTGAGTCTTACAAGTCGCACCAAGCATACGCCGTGTGTTTTCAATTCTTAAGCTCGACTTAAGATTAACTGATGGTTAAATTTTATTTGATGTTTTACTCAATGGGCTTCATCTATGATGATGCCATAGGTGAAGCTTATTGACTAAAACTTCAAAGTTTAACCATAAGTTATCTAGATAATGAAAAACCGAGCTATAGATTTTTATCAAAATTGAGTAGATTAATATTTTTTAACTAAAAATTAATTTAGTTACGTTAAAAGTTGCACGAATAAAAAACTAACTAATTAAAAGTTATGTTACGTTAAATTAACTTAAGTTAAATTAAAAGTTAATTTGAAAAGCATTATTCGTATTAAATTAAAAATTAAGTAAATTTTTAAAGTTAAATTGCTGAAAGCAATTATAATATAGATGATTAAATAAACTTAATATTTTATTTGTAAATTGAATTTATATGAAATAATAAAAAAATATTGTTTTTTGGAAATGTATTTCTTTCTTTCACATAGATGAATTTTTAACTTAGGAAAAAAATTAATAAATTGAAATTTGTATTTCACTAAAAACTAGTTAAAAGTAAAAATTAAATTATTTAAAATTAATAAATAAGTTAAGTTGAAAGTTACTAACTTTTTAACTTTAGTACTTTTGATTTTTTTCTAGTTACCAACCTACTCCTAACTTTTATATTATTTTCATATCGTTAATCATTTTCATATTTTACATTAAAATTATTACAAGATTCTCTCTCACTGAACCCAAGACCAAATTCTGTTTAGTTTCTATTTAGAACGACTTAGCTGTCATGCTCGCGACGATGCAGCGTCAACAATATAAGTGCAGCGATCGGAATTTGAGTAATCTGTTACGTTGTGAGAATCAACTTTGACAAGTGGCTTTATTAAAAAATAAAAAAAAAAGAAGAAGAAAGACCATTGAAGCGGATATAGTGCCATTGACTGCGGGCGATAAACACAAGGCGCATCACGCCTGTCACGCTCGAATCGGTATCAATACGATACGCAGCACAATTGGCGAAGTCGTGGCCGAGAGCGTGTGTCACAATTGCGTGTCTTGTGCGCCAAGTGCACGTGCGAGGTCGTTCTATATTTGCTCCGCAAATTTTCGATACAAAGACCGAGCGCCAACGTGGCAGAGAACCGGATATGGACAGTATCTGGCTCCCATCTTTACGTGACAACGCCCTGGTGAACTTAGAAAGCTTCCCAAACAGAACAAGGAGTCAGCGCGGCATCAAAATGATGTCAAGAAAACGGTAAAATTGATTGATTATTAAAAGTCATTTTTCGATCAATTACGATTCACTTTGATATCATTTTAACGTTATTGTAACTCGTTGTTCTACTTGGGTTCTTTCTTGAGTCATACAAGCGTCTTATGCCATAATTTATTCTTGCTTCATGCTTTGTTTTCACCAGGGCGATCTATGATCCAGGGGCAAACTTCACTAAGTTAGTCATTAAACATTAATTTCAACCTCTCTCTTCTTCGGAACAAAATTGCTACATTTCTTCTTCTTGGGAGTCTCTCCTTAAAGAAAGTTTCCACGTTTCGTAAACTGGAGATTTGTTTGTCAAGCAAAAGGAGACGAAAGAAAAATTATCATAAAAAAGAATGAGACAAGAGACAAAGTTAAATTATAATAAAGAAAAGAAATGAGAGATGAACTGATGTATAGACATCTAGAGACCATAGTCAAAATGTAGTATGTATTTAAATAACGCGGAGCTACAATCTTAATAATTGGAAAATTTACTTAAAGAGAAAAAAAAATGTAAGCATTCATATAAAAAAGAAGAAAGTATAAATTTTGAACATAAGTTCTCTTCAAAGTCGGAAGTTTCGCAAATTGTAGGTGGATCAGTTTGGTTTTGCTCGTATAGAAAAAAAATACGCTAACCATTTATTACAAGATATATTATTAAGATGTAAATACTGGACATTTGTAAACTTCGACATGTGTGTTTCGGATTTGGTCCTTTTGAACGTTAATTATAAATCAATAGGAGTTCCACAAACTTGCAAGTCACGGCTTGTCGGAACACGCAAATGATATGTGTCGCGTCGCAGAAGAAAAATAAAACAGTGTGACGCACAAGGTGTCCAAGAAAAAATGATCTTAGATAAGCTAAATGTGTCTTTTCAGCTTCACTCTTCACGTTTATAAACAAATACGTCGTTCAAATTGAAAAAAGAGTAAAGAAAGTGAAATATAGAAAATATTAAAAAAAAGCAAAATGTAACTGTTAAAAAAAAAAGCAAAATGTAACTGGTTAAAAAGCTACACATTAAAAGTTAAGAACTTTTAAATTTTAAATGATTTTATTTTTAACTCTAATCAGTTATTTTTGAAACATAAACTTTAATTTATTACATAAAAAATTTTTTTCCTCAGTTGAAAATGTATCTATGTGAAAAAGAAAAAATTATAAAAGAAGAAATATATTCCTACATGAAAAAACAATATTACTTTGTTATTTCATGTAAATTTAAATAACATATTATTTATTTGATGATCTATATATTATAATTGTTTTAAGTAGTCTAACTTTAAAAAATTATGCATTGCTAACTTAATATGAATAATGCTTTACAAAATTAACTTTTAATTTAAATTAAGTAAATTTAATCTTAACGTAACTTTTAATTAGATTAGTTTTTGTTCACGTAACATTAACGTACTAAATTAATTTTATAATTACTAATTTTAATTGATTCACTTAAAAAAATAGACAAGGGGAATAACAACTTAGGGAAAAAAAAAAAAATTCAAGCTTTCGATGTTAGACACTCTTTATATCGCTCAACCTTGAGCGACTTGCCTCGTTTCTCACTTGACGACTCCGTGAGAGAAGCAGAGAAAAAACGACAAGGAAAATACGTGTTCACATCCGAGGATGTATTCTAGCAAATGTAATCTAACCTAAGTACTCGTAGCTAAACTTGTATTTTTCTTTAATTTCTTTTTTCTCCCAAACACAATTAAACCTAACTTATTTTAATTATAGAAAGTATAGCATAATATTTTCCCGAGACATGTTATTATTTATAATTCTACATAAAATCATTGGAATGATTATAAGACTTTTGATGAACTCTGCTTACCTCTATTTGCAATAATAGCCGGTTGCTCTATTTATAATAAGATAAAATTAAGATCCACACCCAAAAGGGTTCAAGATGGTTCAAAAGAGTTTAAGATCAATGGAACAATCTTGATTATACAAGAGCGAACTGTGTTACTATTCCTGACCAAATGGAATTAAATTGAATGACGCGGCAGCGTTACGGCGCGCGCTACCAATTCTAACCTGACCTGACGACCTGACCTGACCTAACGCTTGACGTACGCTGCGACGGCGAACGTCTCCGTCCGCTGAGATCGTCGGGTCATCGCCGGTGGTGTTGAATGGTGTCCAGGACACGTGCCGCGTGGCATGACGATAGGTAAGCTCGGTAAGCTCACTTCACTCACCCCGGTCGCAGTTTGCGATCGAAAACGCCAGTTTCCACGTTCGGGCGGACGTATATCCTTGGTAAAAACGGAGGAGAGAGGAAACTTCAGTGAACGGACCCCGGGGATTACGAGCAGCACTGTCCACCCTCCCGCGTGTATCGTTTCCTATTCATCGGTCCTCGCAGAAGTGGCAACCGCATCGTCGTCTCGCTCCCGACGGGAACGCCTCGGCGTCCGTTGCACATCCGATGCATTTAACCGCGTGACGCTTGGACGCTTTGCGTCCTCCGAATAACGCACAGTACTTGAAGGGGTACTTACCGCAGTTTTTCCCTTATGCTTGCAGAAACCGACGTGTCCGCGCTGTGCATCGATGTGTCGAGGGTGAAATCGTTGGCCGGAGAACCGCGGAAATCCGTAAGTCTCGCTGTTCTTACTTCTCTTATTGCTGCAGTTGTGCAATTTTGTTTGAATTTTGTGTGCAATGGCACAGCCGGCAGATGGCATCTCGGTTCTTACTCCAAAACAAAAAAAAAATTTTTTTTAAATTATTGTTAGTACAATTATATCTCTTTGCGTTTCAAAATTATTTCTAAAAATATAAAACTAAAGAATGTTAATTCAATGGCCATATTCTTTTACTTACTTTTACTGATAACAGACCATTATTTTAAATTCAATTAATAATTAAGTGAACAAGGATCAAGTATCTCATTTAAATGACGGATCTAATGGGACTTAAGAATTTGTATTTAGAAAAGTTTATGGAGATTTCAAAAGTTGTTCATTATAATCTTGCAGGGATTTGAATACTCGGAGATACCCATTATCTACTATACAATAAATTATCACAAAATTAAATTCAACACACTGTAAATAATTAATATTATTTCATGTATTTTTGTCAAACTGGTGAAAATTTTTCTCAGAATTTTTCTCAAGTATAAGCTTGGTTTTCGCAGGAGAACTGTTATGTTCTGAGAAGTGCAATAATTATTGCATATGCAATTTGTCTTGCTTTTTACATCACGCATAAAGCAAACAATAAAGATGAATTATTACAGACAGTTAATGTCAACGCAGCAGTATTATCAGGAAAAAAGGATACTACGTACAGACGTGCTTGATCGATGCAATTACATTGGCAATTATTCCATTTTTCTTTAAATTTTATTGACTTAGTCAAATCAATGAACGCATATTCTCAATTATCACGCTATTTTCATTTTTCCCGAAGTAGAGCTTATTTATCTCTCTTTTTCCAAATCACCCACAATTCAATCAACATTTACTATCATTAAAGATGATATAACTCTCTGGTTTTTCTAGATATTTTTCACTAATTTTTTTATTTAATATTATAATCTTGGTGATTTAACATTTGCTAATATGTAACACAATTATTTATATTAATGCATGTTTCTTTTTGATATCCAAAACTGAGAAAATATCTGTCTGCATTTATAGACTATTTATAGAATTATCATTATCATTAGAGTCGGAATACATATTTTGATATGTACACCGCAGATATGGATATTGTAGTTCATAGTTTGATTTTCAGTTGACAGAAGGATATGCTAGAGCGTGTGTGTGCGAATGAGTAAGAGTATGCCCTTAAGACAAGCGGTCGAAGGGTATATTCGCGTTCTATGATAAATTCATAATAATGCATGGTTGGCTATCTGAACAGTTTACAGGTATGCCCATGGTGTGTGGTTTTGTTGAGTTTTGTTCCATCATTTCGTCCTGGCTTTTCCATGTTATCACTGATTGGTCTACGAGGGTGCAGAACACTTCATATTGCTTACGGTGCTTAGTTATGTGAGCGGTATGGTCTTCTGATTTTACATATCGTAAATTTTGTTTTATTTTTAAGAGATTGGTGAAGCCCGTTACTTAAAAATATCAACATGTTCTGTGCTTACAAAAATTAGAATTTATATATTCTCTTTTTTGTGTAAGATCAGATGAAAAGAAAATAATGATTGAATACTTATATTCAGTAAAGAAACTAGAATTATCTATTAGAATTATCTTCTAGAATTGTTGTAATCTGGCCATAACTACAGTTGCGATATTACACAGTGTATTAAAACAATTTTTGTTATTTATTATTAAAAGCGGATGAGGATTCTATTGTATAATTGGATCATGATATGAAATTATCAGAATTCATCTTCATACATCGCCACAATAAATCAACAGATGCAAGTAACGTTTATAGATTACGTTACAATTTGTATTTGCATTAATCGCATTACTTGAGTTTGTTACGTGACTACACTGCTGAATAGAGAATAACTGGTAGAGACTAATGGTAGAACTAGAGACTAATGGTAACTCGTAAATAATTAATCTGCAAGTTGTTACTATCCGTAAGAATTAAGAAAGAAATTTTCTGAGTTGTATCGCTCCTGTTACGCATAATAAATGTTTATTGTGCGTAACGAACCATTCACCTTTCACTTAAAAGGAGAGGCTAAGAGAAACTTATTATATGACGTCATTTAATCCATCTAATTTCTTTTATAGGATTGTAACAATGCACACACCGACCCCGGTGGATGGACCCCGTTACTGGTACTGGGCGGTGCTACTTGCTGCCTGGGATCGGCGTTACCAGCAGGATATAACATAGGTGTCATGAACAATCCTGCTCATGTTCGTAATAGATCAATATGCAATTCCATCAAGCACAGTGTTACCTGAAACTATACTGTCGTATGTTCGGTTTACAGCTTATGCAAACGTTTTGCAATGATAGTGTCAGGGAAAGATATAACGTACAATTGTCCAGCCATGAGCTTCAGATACTCTGGTCCACCATAGTATCGATCTTTCTTATCGGAGGTGTATCTGGATCTTTAATCGCTAGCTGGCTCAGCGACAGATTCGGACGGAAAGGCGCGTTGAGCGTTGGAAATCTTTGCGGGATTGCAGGAGCCGTTCTGTTCATGCTCGTACGAACTATGAACTCGATTGAGCTTTTTCTGATCGGCCGAGTGCTCGTCGGTGAGTCAAGGAGTCGTTTAATCCGATCCTACACGAGCATTTAATTAATGTGAGAACACATAATTATAAACATAGTTATATAACTGAATACAAGTTCAAGCCTTCATTTCTTTAATTTGATTTTTAAATCTTAATGTTTCTAAATACATGTGTATATATAGGACTTTCCGGCGGCCTAGCCACTGCTTTGCTTCCGATGTACATGACAGAGATAGCGCCTTTAAAATTGAGAGGCGCCGTTGGAGTCTTGTGTCAACTGGGCATCACCTGCGGCGTGATGATGGGCCAGATCGCCGGGCTTAAAACCGTCCTCGGCACTCCCGAATCCTGGCACATAATGTTAGCGTCCTTCTCACCACTATGCCTTGTTGCATTATTATTAATTATCACTTTACCAGAAAGTCCGAAGTATTTGTACATAACTAGAGGAGAACAGGGAAAGGCTCTTAAAGGTGCGTAACTGTTTTACAAATGATCATTCAAGGGTATAAATGTGTAGTCGCTTTACAATTTACATTTTGGCTCATATTTCTTCATTATCTTTTTACTTTATATCTTGAATTCTGATTCCTTTTTTAGAGCTCAGTCGTTTACGCAACATGGACATAATGCTTCTGCAAAACGAGATTACTATCTTGCAACAAGAACTGACAATGAGATCGGCAAGTGAGACGTGGAACATAAAGCGCGTGTTGAGAGACCCGACCGTGAGATTGCCTCTCTTCTTAGTATGTCTCATGCAATTTGGTCAGCAACTCAGTGGCATTAACGCGGTTTTCTACTACTCGAACACCATATTTCTCGGGGCTGGCCTGGGAATTGCCGGTGCTCAATATGCGACCTTAGGCACAGGAGTCGCAAACATTGGAATGGCAATTATCTCCGTACCGATAATGTCGTTATTCAGCAGAAGGAAAGTACTGTTCCTGAGTTGTTACTTATGCGTGGGATGTCTCATTGTTCTATGCATCTCTATCGCACTAATCGTAAGTAAACAATTTTAATAGCATTGTATATTAAATTTTGACAATTTTGTCATATAAATTTCAAAAATATATGATAACGGATTTTTTTCTAAATAATAATAAATTTTAATAAAATGGTACAAGTCTTTGTAACCGAGGGATACATCCCTTTACAGCACACAGCCTCGTTCATGCCATGGCTTTGCATCGTCGCGGTGCTGGCGTACGTTATATTTTACGGTATCGGTCTTGGTCCTATACCATTTTTCATCGGCTCCGAGTTATTTGACGTCGGTCCTAGGCCAGCCGCCATGTCATTAGGTAGCGTGTTCAATTGGGGAGGGAACTTTCTCGTCGGGATGATGTTTCCCTCGTTACAAGCTGCGATCGGTCCTTACGTCTTTCTGATCTTCGCTGGGAGCACGCTGATCTTAGTGCAGATCAATCGGTACGTAGTACAGTTTCATTGTTGTTATTCCATGTCAACGCACACGCATATTCTATTCGCAGCATAATATAAAACTGTTGTTATTTATTACAGAATCTACTTGCCCGAAACGCGAGGTCGAAGTACGACGGATATAGCAGCAGCCATGACTGAAGGTTTCAAATCAAGACCGAATGCAATACTCTGCGTAAAAACTTGATATTCGATTAAGTACTTTTTATACGGCTTTTTAACGTAAATCCTCAAATCATTGCCATACTCGTACGTGAATAATGATTGCTTATATCAGATCTATGCGATCGCGCATCGAGCAATTTGTAAGAAAGAACTTTTTCTGTTGCGAGTTTAATTTATTCGAGAGCGAGATTCAGATGCACGAATCGATTTTATACTGACTATTTGTACATATTCTATCCCGTAAGTACCGAATAATGGTGTAGAATGTTATCTCTTCCATAGGCGCGGCTAAAATTTTTTACATTTATACATCTCAATGTCCGTAATTCTAAAATTTCTATCCATAATCGAGCATCACTGCCAATACGTAATATCAATTTATTCCGAATAGATTTGCAATATTTAATGTTCAACGTTCTTGAAAAATCTTACAAAATTTTCGCTGTGCATATACCTAGGGTATAAGGGTATAAATACATATAATTTATACAAATTTAGAACTAGCATCAATTGGTTCGTCTTCTAAAATTGCTATACATTTGATCTAGCTGCTCGTAAAACACTAGACACAAAACCGTATGCGGCGCTATCCTCATCCACGTTGGGAACGTTCCTTTGTACAGGCCGGTCAGACCCTCAGTGCGGAATATCTTGATGAGCGCGTCCCCGAGTCCTTTGTACAGGGTACCTTTTCCAGCCGCGTCCGTCTCTGCATTTGCATACGTTTTAAGACGCGTTTAGTGCAAGCCAACGATTTTCAAAGATAGCAATAAACGCATAAAAATTTGCTTACTTTATGAATATCTGCGACGCTATTATAAAAAGACTAGCCTTAAAAAACGATACCGAATCTTCGATTTTCGAATGTTTTCTCCAATCGAACGTATCACGTTACACTCGAGAAATATTGACGAGTCCTTTACGCGTATTTATAGTTATGCGTATTAGAATTGTATTTATAGATCGCATATAGACCGCATTGTATTTATAGTCGCGCCAAGTCAATGTATTATCGCGAGATGCGAGTCGAGCGAGCGTGCGACAGGAAGTGATATTTTATCGGATAACGAGATAGATTTTACATTTCTCCGAATTCTACAAATTCGCTATTTGATGCTTATACAAAATTCAATTTTATGCAAACTCGTTCATTGTAAATTAAAGCGACACAATTGTGGCCTTCAATAAATCGCGTGTAAGACTTTGCCACGCAGTATACTTACGTTGATTATACAACCGCGTCGCTAGGACGTCGAACGGCTGCATGGTAACGGCTACGCAGCTACCTCCGATCACGGAGGCCAAGAAGGTCAGCAATATCGGGCGATCTGGAAATATCTGAGAGAAATTAAGAACGCTCCGTCACGCCGTAACGATGAATGTCCTTCGAATCTCGCTGAGGTCTACTGAATCATCGATCGGTGTTTCCAATGTTATAAACTTTGATTCAGAAAATTTAAATTGTTGAAATTTTCAATATTTTTAAAATTGCGGCACATTCCTAATCGGCGTTCCATTTACTTTGGCCACTTGCCGAAAGCTCGTCGGCTGCATGAGCGAGTAAAGGAAACGCGAGACCTCAGAGTGAAGAAGAAGGTAGAGACGAGAGCGTGGAGTCGGTCAAATATTACTTACATTTAGCGAGCGCAGCCAGTCTGACGCTAATCCGAAGGTGGTCAGCTGCGTTGCCGAGCCAACAAATACGCGCGGCATGTTGGCATTCCATCCTCGATATAGCGCCGTGATGCCTCCCTCCAGCCACAGGGACCTGAAAGCGTCCCATGATCCCGAATGATTATGCTGGTAGCCTACGGCGATAGATTGCGCGGATTGCGCTTGCAACTGCGTTTTGACCTGGAATAATTGAACGATCCGATTAGCCGTAATCCGCATGCTGAAGTGTAGCGCCGATACTCTTGTTATCTACATTTCCAAGCAAACATTTATATCTTATATCTTTATTAAATTAACTTTTGGCCAGAGACATTTGTTGTGTTCTTTTGCGAGCAATCGTATTTCATTTTTTTGTACTATGTTTTTTATTACTCTATATTTCATATTAATTTATCCAAAACATAATTTCGTGATCATCAAATGATTCAACGTAGAATACTTAAAAAGATATCTTTTATATTTCAAAAATGTATACATGTCTTGCCATGTCTTGAGATGTTTTTTGAAAAGTTTCGAAAAGATAGCTTTTTAGCAAACTAAAAGCTATTTTATGCAACATTTTGAGACATCTAAAGATGTCTTGAAGATATCTTTTTAGACAGTTGTCAAATTTTTAAAGTCTTAGAAACCTTCATTACCGTAACAGGTATATAATTTTGTATGAATTAGAAATGAAGAATGAAGAAAATTTCAAGTGTTATAGTTTTCGATAGAAGAGACTCGAAGAAACAGTCGAATGTGGACGATTACCAGATACAACGGACTACCGAGAACGGCACCGACGCAACCAGCCGTGCCGGACACCACGGCGGTACGTAGGATATCAGTGTTGCCTTGCTTGTCGACGATCAGCTCGTATCTCTGGGCGGACTTGTACGCGCCAAGACGAATACCGTTGAGCACAACCTGGAAGGCGAGTGCGGGCACAAGTCCCGCCTGCAGGGCCAGCACACCCTCATGCTTGGCTATAAGATACGCGGTGTGCAGGGTGTTTTTGTATATCTTCTTGTAAGAGCCCCGTGCCTCTAGCTCACCCTGCAACTGCAGTCGCACCTTCACCACATCCACTGGATTCGTGAAGAAGCCGGCGCCTACCGCTGCCAGGGCGCCGATCACGAACTCCACGCCTGGTCTGAAACAACGAACATTGAAGAGTTAGAGTTTGGAAATCAAACAATTGTCGAACATATTAAAATTAACTTATTTTATTCCTTTTTCTTATCTTATCCTAGTGGAAGAGTCTTACAAAATTCTACACAAATTTAAATTTGGAACATTTTTTTAACGTGTTGTAACTTTTTACATTTTTGTAGTGTGTCGTTTCTGTGATTTCTACGAATTTCACGCTGAAATTACGTCAAACTACAACATTCTACATATATATTTCCAAGCTTATTCTGGCGAAAATATTTCTATAAGTACAAAGTTCAACTAAAAATAGAAAGTAGAAATTCTTGATTTTTTCCGTAGAAATATTTCTATAAAAATATTTATTTTTTCTTAAAAATATATAATTATTAAAATTAACAAAAAATGATTTAAATCTAGCATTGTTTGTAGATTTACGTAGCATTTCTTAAATTTGTGTAGAATTTTGTAGAATTTGTTCCGCAAGGGCATATACAAAAGTTTATTCGTTTTTCTATTTATTAACGCAAGAGCGAAGTAGGAACAAATCACACAAAAAAAAACAAATTTTTTAATCTAATCGATCATTTTTGTTTTGATTTTATCTTACTGTTGCAATTTATCTTACTAAATTTATTATCTTGTTTTGTAAGAATTTGTAAATGAATAGACATTTATGCAATTATAAGAAAATAAATCTCACTTCAAAAGTATTAACTTAGACAGTACACGATATTTATAATGTTTGATACATATTTTTACATATGTTTATGGTATTTATCCTAAATCTTTATGGTCTGTTTAGTCTAAATTAAGATTACCAAATTATTTATGAAATATTTATAAAATGGTAAAATAGTTATTTTAAATATATTTTGTAAATTTTTTATAAATATTGTGTGTTGTCTGAGAAACTAATTAAAAGATTTTCATTATATAATTATATATATTATAATATTTAAAGAAAGTATTTAATAAAAAATTTATATTAAAATACATGTAAAAAATTTTCAATATATTTTAATAAATAAAATTATATATTAAATAAGAATTTTTTAATTGAAAAATTCTCAATGTATTTTTAACAAAAAAAAAATATATATAGTTCATGTTATAGTTAGAACACTTCCGCGAAGTGAATTACTATCGATTGCTCTTAATTAATTTGTTTAGTAAAGTGATTTCGATTATCAATTTTACAAACTGAACTACGAATTCCTTTTGATTCACCATATCACTCGCGTCCTCGGGAGCTCTATCGAGCACTAACGCGACTATATAGGGTGTCCCAAACTTAGAAAGCCACTTTTCACCTACGGACAACTCTTTCGTCAGCTCGTGAAATATTTTGTTGATGAAAAAGGTAAGACCATCGCGACTCGTTGATCTTCGAATTTAGCGAAAAACGAACTGTGAAAGATTTAAAAATTTGATTTAATTCATTTTGAATCAGTTTTAGAACTCGAGAACCATCTCCTCAAGTTCCATCTGGGAAACTTGAAAAGTCGGCAAGAAAAGTGACTCTCTCAAGCAACAGCTCGCACTTCGCGTAGCCGCGTCGGAGTGACTGGCCGGAGTCGATTGTTACGTAACACTGTAAATCACGCGCCGCCAGTTAGGCGGCACACAAGGCGAGATCGAGTCAAGAATAGTCTCGACGATCGAGAACGGTGAAACGGACTTAAACGCGGACGACTTAGCGCGCGCGACGTCCCAACACGATGAATGGAAAACCCGCGCACAGTGCTCACGTTTGCTCGGCGACCGCGCTCATCGCTCGTTAGGAAGAAAATAGAGATCCGATTTTTTTTTCACGTCGCTGAAGACACACCGGGGAGAGCACAACGTCAGTTTATATTGAATGCAGCGCCGGCGTCGCGTGCGTCTTGCAATATATAGCATACGTATACATATGTAGCAACCCTGACGTACGTTTACATCACATCCCCCACGTCAATGGGCGTTTACATACGCGATGGCTATCATTACGGTTATCGGACTGATTGAGTTAACGAGCAGTAACTGTTATCTTGGTATTTTAACGTTTTAAAATTATTCTCACGAGTAGTTTTCTCAACGGTTTTGAAGAATCAACTTTTCAACCGGTTTATGTTAAAAGAAAAAAAAATGTTTCAGAAGAATGTTTCAAGTGTTTCAGGTTTCATCTGAAGCACTTCTAGCCCAAAGGATTCACTCTTATCTAAATGGATCCGATCCTTTTACGTCGATATCTCCCACCTTTTCTAGATTCTTTTGAGAATCAATGTTAATACTATAGTAGGACAATCTTTGAGTTAACATTTTGTTTTCACGAGTTTTATGAAAAAATAAATTACACTATATCATCAATTCAACAAAACATATTAGGCTCGAGCTTGTTAAATGAGATTGCTGAATTGGATAAGAATATATAGAGCTTGTATAATTATATATTATACGATTGTATAGATTCATTTATCCATGAAAGTTATTGCTGTCAAAGAATCTTGACACATTTCATTTGCAAATTTTTCAGGATAATAATTTTTTTTTTTTTTTGCATAGAGATACATATCTCCTAATGTAAGTCTTTTTAGAACTAAAAGACCTAAAATCATAAAAAATTTAAAATTAGAGATACACTTTATCACAAATAACTGTCTACGTTGAGGAGCAGAGGAGATTTTATTATCTTATCAGCAAAGGATGGATATATAAAATGTGATAAAAATTATTAAAATTATTAATATTAATTATTATTAAAATTAATTAGAATAAAATTTATCAAGATACAATTAGGAAAATATGTACAATTTATACATGGAAAAGAATCCTATATCTGTTGAAATAAGTCAACAAATATAGTTCACTTTGATATCAGTGTTTCTTAAAATACAAATTTAATTACTACGCCACGGATAAATTTCCGCCGGCTTTGGAAATCTTTGCTATCTCTTCCTTGAATTTCGCAATAGTCTCTTTCGCCAGGGTCAATTTTTCTTTCAGATCTATCACTTCGAGTCTTATCTTATTGCGTGCCTCCAAAATGTCCTTCATCGTAGATTCCTTCAATGCTTCAACTGTAAGAATAATTATGAATTTACCCAATTACCTTTAAATTAATCCAAGATGAAACCCGCAATTATACAAACAGTCCGTATTGTGCCGCCAAACACCAAGAGTCATAGGTCTGCTGGAGCTCAGCAGATGTTGCATCAGCGCCGTTGGATCTTGAAAGACTATCTCCTCATAAAATTCAGACACTAGACTTTTCTTCCCTAACTGTAGTTCAGGCGTCGATTGAAACAATTTCAATATGTGATATACTGTTACCTAAAAGTAATTAATTATGTTTTTGACAGCAAATAAAGCGGATTCGGAAAGTATCTTTGAGTATCTTTGAGTCTTACGGGAACTTACAGGACGTTCATTTGGATCGTGAAAGTAGATCTTGATGACTATCTCAAATTCTCCCCAGCCAGTTTCCGTCAATTCGTACGGCGGCTTCGTCACAATTCGATTAGGATTATTGTAACTTTCATGTAGCTTAAAGTGCACCTTCTTTACATAGCTGGACATATCCTCGTTGTTGTATGGCTTCACATAGACGGTCCATTGATGAGTGTGTCCATCCTCCTCTCTCTTCTTACCAAAATAACGTGATACATTTCCGTAAACTATAGGCTTGACTATTGTAACTCCCTGTTACGAACAGATCGTTCGATAAAGTATAAATGTCAATTTTTATCGTGCAAATTTTATAGCGCTAAAATAGGTTCTGTCGCCGACAACGCTAATATTTTGGATTACCTTTACTCTACCACCAGAGTCTGGACCAAACTCATTCGTGGATGCCATTGCGCTCGCGATAAAATTTAAATCACATATCTTTGGCAAAGTCGTGAGATACCAAGAAATTAATTAGCTACTTTTTCTCTTTTAATCGCATATATTTACTCCAAACTCCAATAAATATGAATAAATACTCCGATATGCTCCCATACTCCTCAGCGCTGTTTAACGGACGCCGGAGATACTAAGAACCAATATGGCGGTAGATTAGCGCGTATTTCAAACAAGACTCAATACGTCACTCGTCTTAGATACGTACAATAAATGAGGTGTAAAACAAATGTTTGAATAATCCGATATTTTAATAATTAAAGGTAAAATTTTCTTATATATTTTCGCTTTTCAAAAACTTTAATAACTTCTGTATAATTTCTGTAAACACGCTTACCTTTTACTACCGCCTCACAGACGAGTATCAATGCTGTACTGATATTCGCCATGTATATACATGTATATTGAATGAGAACGTCTTCGTGGTCTTAGATAATAAATAATATCTCAGCTCACGAACCTCCTACATACCTAATTCATCAAATAGGAATATCTAAATCAGTAGGTGAACTCATAAAATTGCATGTGTTATTTATTATATGTTTCTCATCGATCGAGATACATATTCATAATTGAAATCCGTAATTCAGCTACTTAATATACAAGATCGCAACGTATATGTTAAACAATGGACTTGAATTGCAACGTATTCGTTAGCTTGATTGGAAATATTATCGCAGAATCTAAAGTATTGTACTATGTCCCGATACCTTTATGTAGTCGAGTATTATTACGAACGTCACAATTTTACGATACTTGGAGTCGCCTCGGAATCGCTCTAAAAAAAAAGGAGACAGTCCGAGATAACGTTTGAAATAGGGATGTAAAAAGAAGCATGTACCTGCTTCCAGATTTCACGAGCGAGCGCTTCGAAGTATCTGCCGAACGAAAATATAGAATATACACGATCTTGCTTTGAGAAGCACATGCATCGCGTAAGTATTGTCTATCAGGAGATACTTTTCTCCGGCAGAGAAGAAGCAAATACTTCAAAGCACGCGCTGGTCGGAGAATGCGCGGGTCCAGACGCTTGTCTAGGAAAAAAAATCATCAGTCATCTAAAAGACGCGTGCAGACGCGTTCACCAGACTCTTCTCGTCGACGATCATCCTTGTATCACATACGTTTTCTTCTCGCTACCTACCTAGATGCCAATCAAAAAATATAAAAATCACAAGACACACGCGCGTAACGTGTATATGTGATATATCGTAACACATATGAAACCTGCGTCGTCGCAGAGAATCCTTCCCCCCGTTCGGGCCTACAGGTTTCATACAGGGTACACTCTGCCGATCGCGCTTCGTTCGTCTCTAGCTTGCTTTTGACACGTGTGTAGGAAGTAAGGGGCTCGGACGCGCGCGAGAAGGGGCGGGCGGCAGCCAGATGCCGAATCTACGCTGCTTCAGCGTCTCGGTATATCAACGGTAGGGAATAGCTGCGCCATTCTTTACGAAATTCGTTGCTATCACGTACGTAGCACCTGATCCTTTCCTCGGAATCGCTCTTCCAGATATCCCGGGATCTGAAAATTGAAAGTTCCACAAAGGGGCATTTTAGCGTTTGCCGACACGTGTGCGCTGCGGAGTGAAAAGAGCAATTCTACGCTGTAGACGCAGCTGAGAAGGACACATTTTGTTTATCGAGGATACATGCTCTACAGCAGGTTTGTCATAAAAAGACTTTATTAAACAATTGAGATTAACTGCTATATGCTACAGCCTCGATCTTTGAACCTTTAATAGGTCACTTTACATCAAGGTGTTATTGTTATCTTACGCAAGAATAATAATTGCACGTGTATAAGTACAACTTGCCTTGTGTAAAATGATACAATCCATTTACCTCTACCGTCTACATTTGCATACTATTACTCTTCTACAATTCATTTGACTGATTATAATGAATTTCAGAAGCTTTTAATTAGAAGATACAATTTTCAAGAATATATCATTTAATTCTATCGTAACTGAACTCGTTACTTTTTTCTAAGCGATCGAAATATTATGTTTAATTGTCTACATAATTATTCAACTATTACATCGATAAATATAAAAACTGTCATCGCTGCAAATAAGCTTAATGTGAATACAGGTATTCCTCTCTACTTACGTTCTGAGACATTGGTCATGAATCGAATATTTATATTTCATATAGGTAAAATATTATTTACATAAAATACTTATTTTATTACTGAAAACAATTATAGAACAATTATAGAACAAAACAAACTTTTTTTTGTTCTTAATATAATATTTGTGCTATTACAAAATTAATATTTAGTTTAAACATAGATTAAACTCAACGAGTGATTAAAAAAAACAATACTATTATTTCTTAAAAATAGCTCTTATTTTAATACTTAATATTATAGTTAATATTTAATTTGATAAATTTAATTTTAATATTTAATTATTGGTTAACGAGCGTTTAATCAGTTTCATACAATCTACTAGTTAATTTTTAATCGAGAGCATGCTGGTCGTAAGTCCGAAAATTCGTAAGTCAAGGTATAGTCATAAGTAGAGAAATACCTGTACCCGTTTTAGCATTAGGTACCATAACGATTCCGCAATATCGATCCTTATATTTATACTTTCTGAAAAAATGGCACAAATAAATATAAATACAGATTAATAATAGTCCAGCAAGGATATGAATATAAACAATATTCCATATACGGTTCAAACAAGATTAACATCATGCGACGTTATATAACAACGTGGTTTTATATAAGGTAGACATATAAAATTTATAGTAAAGCACGTACACAAGTAACAAGTTTGTCCCAGATCCGTAGGAAAAATGCATGCGACGAATTCTATTTCATGAAAATGCTTTGTATTTGACGGATGTAAATGATTCTAGGATGAGGTTTAGGGACAAAAAATACTTCATTTTTCCACTACAGCTAACAGTGTCAGGTACTCTGGGGACATTAAAACATAAGCAACGCATAGGAATTAAATATTTTATTGGTATAGAGTATCGGTGTCGGAAGATTAGCAAGCAAAAACAGGAAGGTACTTGCTCTCGCCATCTCGGTTCTTAGCAAGTAAAGCACGCTCGAGGGAGAAAGACACAGTTGTTACGACTGTATTATGATAATTTCTACCTTTGGTTTCGGCCGATGAGTGTCCACGGCTTCTATCGGTAGTCGAATGTGCTCCACCTTGCAACCGTAGGCGACCGGTGTTAATTTCATGATGGTATGCAAAGGTACCTCTAAGTATGGTAATTCGTCTGAAATAAGAAGAAACAAATTTGCATCAACTATATGGAATAAAAAACATCTTGGACATATGCCTCTCGTATTAACAGCAATGCGACGAATTGAAATTGCACAAGCAAGAGCTACTTTGCCGAACGATGAAACGATTACGTCACTGTAATCCGCTTTTGCGCGCGCAACTGTTTATCATTTATTTTCTCGGCATTTTAATACATCGAAGGTCAAAAGTTATGCTTAACGTCTAGACACTCCAATCTCTCCATTCTTGAACGTCATCGCGTGTTCTGACATATACAAGCATGTTACGTAGCACCACCGACTCGAATCATTTTATTTGCGCGTGCAAATAATCGAGAATAAATTTCAATATCCCATGAGATATATTGAATAATAACAAATTAAAATGTCTCACGAGAGAGACATTTACTAACCTGCACTCTTGTCCAGGAAATAAGCGAGTAAACAACGTAGCACCGCTTGATGACTGACGACTAAAACATTACCCTGACGTTCCAGCTCCATTATCACAGGCTCCAGCCGTGCAACGAGATCCTCGTAACTCTCTCCTCTCGGATAACGATACGAAAACTTGTTTTGATCTCTCGCGGCAAAGTCCGTAGGATATTTCGAAGCGATTTCTTCATAAGTCATCTCTTCACAAATACCCTAAGGTGATTCACAAAGAGAAGCAAAGGTGAGAAATTGATTAATTAGCTATTAGTCTATTTATATAAATACTTTAAGTATTTTAACTCACGGCGTCAATTTCATTGAGAGCCTTCCACCTTTCCTGAGGTGCCTTAACATCAGCTGCAGTCTGAATAGTCCTCTTCAGCCAACTAGTCCAAACTCTCAAACCCTATATACGTAAATATAATGCTGTTTAATATAACACAGGGTCCTTCAAGAGTCAAGTGCCCGATAAAGGTAATATGTGGAGAATTATACGGCGCTTACATAATTCAGGTAAAGTACACACTTTGTGTCTCACTGAATATGTAATATGTATATCTCAAATTATAATTTTCTTGAATAGTCCTATCTATTTTCATATTATAATGATCAAGATTAAAATTAAATAAAAATTTTATTACAATATATATAAATAAGCGTTAATTAATAAATCGATAAAATGTGCTTTGAAAAGGTCAAGGAAAATTACCTGTATGTTCTGACTACTGATATAATCTGCCAATGCCTTGGCATATTCATGACCCCGTTCGCTCAAGTCCGAATCGCCGCCTATCCTGCCCTCGAGGTTCATCAGGCTCTCACCGTGCCTTGTCAAGTAAATCGTGCGTGGCACGATATGAATGTTCATAAGATAGTAAACTATTCTACTTTGTATATGGCCTTCGTGCTTATGGACCAGCACCTTCTCGCCAGTGTTGTATATTTTCATGAACGACAGGTCACTCTCGCGCTCCTCGTCCAGCGGCTGATACCGCTCCTGATAGTGCTCGATTCGCAGCATAAAGTCCGCGAGCACATCCTCCTTCTTCATATTCGCGTAATCCGGACTACTGACTTTCACCTGGCCAACAAATTATGAATATTTATTTAATAAATTGTGTAAACAAAATTTTTTTTAATCATATTCATTAAATAAATTTTAATATTATTATACAAAAGACCATAACGTGATAATCAATCGGTACGTACTTCCATAATATTCTGCTCTTCTTAAGATCATCTTTATAGTATCGATCTTATTAACACTTAAGTGCTACTGGCAGAGAATTTTCATTCAAGCGCTAATTTAAGTTTAATGTAGTGTTCTTGTTATTAAAAGTTTAAAATAACGTTTAATAAAATTTTTTTTACATTAAAATAATGTTAATTTAGTTAGTCTAACACCTTGCAATCTATAAAAAGCAGAAAAAATCCCTTAAAAAATCTTTTTTAATATAAAAGAAATCTTGATTATGTAAATTTTCATTCAGAGTAGTATTAACAAAAGAGAAATATAAGTAACACTCTAGGATTAACTCCCGGATAACCATGCGTGATATAGGATATTGAGCAATGCATTGTATATCTATGTTATATATTTGCTCTACATTTACTAATATCAAAATAACACATTATGCAGCACAAATACAGCATGACTGCTTATACATACAATCAATTTGGTGAAATTTTAAGAGCAAACAATCAGCGATACATTATATTATTAGCAACAACTGGGCAAGTAGCAAATTTGATGGTGAGACGTTGCTATTTACTTGTCGTTGATAGAATTGGAATTCACCTGAGTGCAACCCAATAGACATAATGCTGTCTCACTTTGTCCCGAGTTTATCAAAATTAGTTGCTGCAACATTGTTGACAATATGACAATAAACTCACTGCATTTGGCTATCTGGGCTATCTCAAAAGTTACATTAAATTAGAGTTGACGTTACTTCACCGACTTTCTCAAATATACATACTTCCATAATGTTCTGCTCGACGATCTCCGGGTCGTTGCACACGGACTCGACGAAGAAGAGGTTGAAGCCCATCTTGCACACGACGATGTCGCGGATGAGCTGGCGTCTCTCGACCGTGGAGTTTGTGGCGTCGAAGACGGCCACCTCGCCGTCGCCGCTCTCCAGCCACTGGCAGACATCGTTCAGGGCGTCCTTCGCGCACTGCGTGCGTATCGCCATGGCCTTTATGTTGTCAGGACGGAAGAACTCGTGACACTGATAGGCCGTGGTAGCGTGCCGCCTGTACTCGCCCAGGTTGAAGACCTTCGTGTTGATGCCGATCCAATTGAGGTATCGGCATAGCTTCTTGGATATGTAGGTCTTGCCGCGAGCCGGCAGACCGACCATCGCGATCACATGAGGCTTGTTCACGAAATTCGCCCGTTCACCTGCGAAGAAAATGAAAATGTGAAAGATGAAAGAGCGTGTATCTAATCCAGGAACGATTATCGGACGAGGAATAAATTATAGGAAATTAAATACGCGAGAGAAATCGTTAATCCCTTAACTGGATCGAGCTATTTTCGTTTCGTTTGTTCAAACTAGAATGATAAGCTGAACGTGTTATATTGATTTCAATGTTATATTAATACAATAATCCAAAGACCGCCTTCGATAGTCTCGCAGTATCGAGACGTGTCAAATTTTGTGCGGCCACATGTAACAGATGCCCGCTCGGATTTCGCAGTCTTAAATTTTATTAGCTGTAATTTCGCTGAGAACTGCAGCTTTTGTTTATCTATCTTTCCATACATAAATACGTCAATCGAGCGTGAAATTTTATCAGAGACCTCGTCGTTACATCACGCTGTAAATGGCTTAAATGCGCATTTTTTTTAACTCTCTTACTAAACTAGATTTAATCGGACGTCAATATGAGGCACTTGGAAAAATATTTTTTTTTCATTGAATATTTTTCGCCACGTGATAATTAGAACGCGCGTACGGGTTCCACTAATTCCACCGCTAAAATCTCTAATTACAAACTTCGAATTTATCAAGGATTGTTTGAGATACTGAAGTACAGCATTGAGATACACTTGAAGACTGATAAGATACTTGAGAACTCGCCCGAGGAATATCTACTAACAACCAACGTCATGAAAGGCACTTTTATTAATAGAAACGCATAAATTAATGATCTTTCGTAGATTTTACAATACATACAAATAAGTACCACAAAAATTTTTAATAAAATACATTTTATTAAAAAAAATTTTTTTTAGTAAACCTTTCGATTTAAAATATTTTTTAAATAATTTCTTTACTTCTAACTCTCGTTCTTAAGTCGTATACTTAATACTACTCTAATCGTGTTATTAATCATCGTTATTATCATAACCGATAAGTAATTCTGCACGAGGAGTTTAAAGTCTGAGGTGCATTTGGATATCACATTCGCACGTCTTCAGTTTAAATCAGCCTATTTTTCACCCTGATCTGTCTATTAGCACGGATTAATTTTAAAGATGTTTTGGCTGTACAGTGGAAGCTAAAAGTTATCGAAATTTTAAAAACTGAAAGTTTCTTAGATATATTTTTTTTCCTAATAAAAGAAAATTTTTGATAGCAAAATTTCAGCCCTAAAAAACCAGCTACAAAAAAAAACAAAAATTTAATTCCAAATTTTTTTTATAAATCTCCAAACATATGTGAGAACAATTTCTAAAATTTTTATTAAACGTTTAATATTTCAAAAATATACAAAAATGTATCAATTCTATTGCTAAGAAAAGTATTACTCGATTTACTTTTTTTCTTTTCGTAAATAATTATTTTTAACACAGAATATTTTCCTAATAATTGTCTTAAAATATACCAAATAAATCATATTAAAAAATATAGTAAAATTTATCATTATATACCGAAAAAAAGCAATTTATACTTTTCTGAAGAATATTATAAAATTGTATGGAAAAAAAATCAGAACAATAAAAAAAAAGAGGACTGTGGAATAACATTTTGTTCTTTTTATAATAATTCAGTAAATATTAATGCGATACATTTATAAGCGCTAAACAGGAAAATAAGCCTTAACAGAAAAAAGCAATAAGATAATGAAGATAAAAGAGCACACCAATGTTGTCTCTTCCTGGTAGATTTTAAATTCTCAAAGTTCTATCAACTCAAATTAAAAAAATATAATTGTTTTTCATGCGCAGATGTATATAGCAATAGTTTTTTCTCTTTTAATATCTTAATTGGCATTATTCTTTGTCGTCGGATATATTTTATATTCATTTGGCGTATTAGTTTCCTCGAAATGATTTATCTGACGAGTTTGCTTCCTTGAAAGACGATAGTGGATATATGCATATCGTCGATAGTGGATACATGCATATCAAATTATTTATCCATGCATACGAAGACAAATAAAACGCAACTAATTCCGTCAGCGTACTCGGAAATCACGAGACACAGAGACATTTCTTTTATTTTTTATTTTTTTAGCGTTAAGCTCCAAGGTTATTGGTAGAACAAAAAGTGATAAATTATCTTGCAGCCCCGACACGACAGTGCAAACGTCAAGTACGTTTCTTGCTCTACGTCAAAATTTTCCTCCTGGAGAACAGCGACCAAAAAAAAACATATATTCCAGATAGCACACAATATATAAAAATATTTTACAAAAAAAATCTCAAAAACATTTTTGTGTATTCAAATGAAACAAATCATAAAGAGTTATCAATATCAAGTAAAAGTATTTATAAAATAAGTATCTATAAAATACTACTATAAATATTAATTCTTTATTTCCCATAAATATTGTAAAAAACGTATAATCTATATTTTAATAACATTTTAAATAAAGATATTACGTGTATATAAAATATTTATTAAATATTTACGTAATCATTTAAAAAAATAATAAATATTTCTCACAAATACTGTGTGCTACTATAGGTGTATCTAAGATCTGGTTTGCTCTTATTGCTCTTTACCTATTTAATTATTAATGTATGCCAATCAAAGAAGAAAAAAGGGAAGATAATTAAAGGGACATGTACAAAATACAGCCGAAAAGATCTCCGGCGAGTAGAAAACGCGATCGTTAAATTTTATCATTTATTGAAGGAAGGCGGAGAGATATCAGATAAACAAACATAACTATCTTCCGGCCGTTCCTGAAAAAAATATACACCGTCAATTCCCATATATCTTCGGGAACTCGGGTGTTCCTCACAGCAACGTGCGGATCGAAGGTGCGCGTTTTCCCGCTCGCGTTCTCCGCACCTGCGCTTTTCGCCGATCATACGAGATCGCGCGATATAGGGCGATATAGGGCGATATAGGGCGAGTGCAAAACCGGTGCGACGATCGCGGGGAGAAGACACCCGGTACATTGACCGCGAGATCGCGGACCTTGAACTTCCTCCGAAACGCGAATGAGAGGTTCACGTTCTTCGCACGTGTTCGATCTTACGAGTGCGTGGGGGAAGGGTGCAGGCGAGGAGGGAGAGAAGAACGAAAGAGAGAGAGAGAGAGAGAGAGAGAGAGAGAGAAGGGTATAGCTGGGTATAGCCGAGTACCTGGCACACGAGACAGAGAGACAGGATTCTCAAAATATTACCTCGAATCGGGAACGGCTTCGTCTGGATGGTGTCCGAGGTCGGCGGGGTGTAATGCATCTCGATTTCGGAGTCGGTCATCCTTCGCGGGCACCGTCCGCGCGTCTGAGCTGACGATCTGTTCCGGCGTGAAGGAGAGAGACGGAGCGCGAGCGAGCGCAGGGTGAGAGACGGAGAACGAACACGGTGGAGATTCGCCTGCACTCATGCGCGAAGCGCATGCACCGTGTCGACTACGCGTACTGAAGTACTGACCAGTACTGACCGACCGCCAGGAACGAGCACGAACGACGGACGATCGGGAGACGGTCACCGCGCGCTCTACCACCGTCGTCGTCGTCGTCGTCGTCGTCCTCGCCGGGTTTCGTCGTACGTCATAGTATCGGAGCGGCGCAGGGAGGAGAGGCGCTGGGCGCACTCGGCCGGCTCTCCGGGTCGGGTTAGCTCTACCTCACTCTACCTCTACTACGATAATCGCAACATTCGCAACTGTCCCCTCCCCCCAACCCCCCGATCGCCTATGTACATACCGTCTCCTGCGCACGTGCGCGCACATTCATCGATTGACCAATCGGAATAAAGAGTCTTACGAATTGACCAATCAAAGACTGTCAAGTGGACTATATAGTCTAGATATCTATCGCAACGATATCTGGGACGAAGGAAGAATTAACCAATCGCAGCTAAACAGTTCGGTTAATTGACCAATGCGATTGGTCAATTCTCGTGGGCACAAGGCATTGGAGAGAGACGGTACGATCATGAGTTTCTCTCCTCTTCCCTCTACGTACCGCTCGTGCTCGACGTGCTTCGCGCTGCCGCTCTAGCTAGCGTTTCTACGTCCATGATCCGACGGATTCTAGCGTGCGTTGGCGATCGACGACAAGGCGCGTTTCCTCCGGTTCCTTTTATCATCTGGTTTCGACACAGGCAGGTGAGTAGCGTGTCCCGCTCCGCATTCAGAGGCCCGCGATTTAATTTCGTCGACGTATCGTTGAACTTGCAACGCTTTTTGTTTTTCATTCGCACGATACACCAACGAACGTCGTGGCGAGATTCGTCGAGGTTCGCTTCCACGAATATCGGCAGTTCTCGCGATACATGTAGCAGGCTCTTATTGTGAGATAAAAACACGCCAGAGTCCCGGCACTTCAGAACTAATTAAGATAGAAAGAACTTGCGAAACTTTTAGTACTCGTCATTTTTCCGTTTCGAGTGATGGGTCATGTAGATTCCGATGTGTCGGGAGATCGATAAAACTTCGTTGCAAAATTTTGCATTTTTCTCTAAATAAAAAAAATAAAAAAAAAACACGGTTGACTGTCAGTCGCCCTTCGTCACGTAACCGCGTTCGGTTACGCAACAAGCCAAAAAAAAAAGTAGGAAGCTGCAAAAGAGCGTCCCCTTGTCGAGAGAAGTCGGTCCCTTGCAAGGAGGGGGAAAAAAGAGAAACCGAAATCGTTTCTCGTTTATGAATGGTACGAAGTTGCCCCAACGTCCGTAACCAACGACGCGAGAAAATGACAGCGTTGTGTATTTACACGAAATTCTCGATGGACAGTCTCGCGCGAGAACCATCCTATGTAGCTCGCACGGACGTGCAGGTTAGGTTAGGTTACGTGTAAATTTTGGTGTGTTAAATTCCGTGAGATTGACAATTTTGCGTTCGCAATCGCGTTTGCGCATTTTCCTTCGTCTTCTGTCAATGGCCAAATCGTCACTCGTCACCGAGAATCTTCCTGCTCGAGTAAGTAGAGCAAGAACGGCGTTAGGATAGATTTTGAGGTTAGGTTCGCGAGCTTCCCGGTTTACGGGGCCTTCCGCAAAGTCCGACCGAGGTCAAAGCTCGACCTTTCGCTTTTCCCTGTTGCTAGTCGTTAAATGATTCAGAGATTCATTAAGAAGTTCATGAAGTCTCTGCGCATCTCTGCAACTTCGGTTCCCTAGTCTTTACAAGATTCCCGTAATGAGAGGAACTCTTGAAGGTCGGGGACGCGCGTATAGGCTCGGTGCCAAGTTCCCGAAGCGATACGGAATAGAAAGGTGATTCGGATTTATGATGCACGATGGTATGCTCGTTATTTGACCTTCGCGTCTTTTCCGTGATCCCGTGGACCGTACGTAGACCGCATCGCGGATTATATCGATTGTATGCATCTCGTCCCTGCTCCGTACGCATCTCGCGAACAGCACGCGGAGAACCCGTCGAGTGTCGTCGCTTGGGTTACGTATAATAATTCATAAATGATCTTATTTTAGGCGGAAATTATTGCGTAACGATCGACGAAGAGATTTAGCTCTCGCGCACGAGGATTGACGAAAGTTGAGCGATTTAATTCAAGCCTCGATTAGCACAGAATTTAATTTAATTTTGTTTATAATAAATAATTTTATTAAGAATAATTTAATTATTCTTAATGGTGAAAGTTATATAATTAATAAAATGTTACTATAAAATTTGTTATATAATCACTTTATATAACGAAAAAAATTATAGAAAAATTATATAGTTATCTATTATATAATAATCTATCTTACAATAAAAAAATTTTACTTAACACAAAAAAAATTACTCTGTTCCAATAACTTATTTACTTACAGTCAAATTAAACATTTCTTAATTGAAATATTCACTGTAAATAAAATAATTTTTATTCATGTAATTTTTTCTTGCAGTTTTAACTATTTACTGTTAGTCTATTTTTATATTCAAGTTTTGTAATCTAAAAAAAACGATTAAGTTTAATATTAGTTTATTTGTAAAATCATTATTTCAATGTAAAAAATATAAAAATATAAAATTATATACTTCAGGTAATACATCTATTTAATTTGAAAGTAAATATTTTTACTTAAACAGAACACACAAATGTTTGCACCAAAATATATGGTTTTAAGAAAATAAATTTTTTTTCATAAAGAAAAATTTGTCTCTGTGTGGTAGTTATTATAATAATTTTAATTATAACAGTAATTGTCTATAAATAAGATAGTTATTTTTGGATAGATCGTACTTATTTGTATCCCATTAAGCCAGTTTGTTGTTCGATATCTCCACGAGAAGCTTGTTAAAAGCTCTCGGTGCTCTTAAATATATCCGTATTATCATTTTTGATCGCAGGACGTAGCGATAGAACTCGTGTTACGGCAATTTAGGTCTCGCCATATCGGTGATCAATGTACGACGTGATTGGCAGCTGCTTTTATTGATAACGAGGTTTTGTTTTACGCGAGGGAGCTCGATATCTCTCAAATCACGGCGCTTCCTGTTCTCGCCTTAAACCACGATAAGGCCAAGTAACCCTGAACAAAAGAGAAAAGCGAAGAGAAAAAGCGATTCGCCTGATAACGGTGAACTGCTGATGTCAATAACGCATTGAAATGTATTTATCGAGAGTATTCATCACGAGCGAGTCCTCGTCGCGCGCCTTCGCGTCACTCGCGAATAACTCGATGACGCGTGACGTTAAAGAGCAGGGTTGTCGATTGATCCACATTATTTTTCTCGCGATGGAACTCGTCAATTCTGATATCTGATGACGCAAGAAAGTATTTTTTTTTTTACGTTTAGATAAATAGACTTTTCTTAGTTCGATTAACTCTGATTTATTTTGCTATCCAATGAACTGTCCTTCACGTGCCAAGAATTATTTGTTCATTTTTATCTAGATTACAAGTCCCACTTTCATATGTAACAGCTTTTATTGTTGCTCTAGATAAATTCCTGTTGAATCTCCGTAAAGTTCTGTTGAATCTTAATAAATTCCTCTAAATAATGAATAATTCCACGGAGAAAAAAGAATTAGTGCGGTGAAATAAAATGTCAAATCAAATAAATAATATTTATCTTAGCATTATTTTCTTGATTAAAAAAAATATTTCTCAAGATTAAAAAACAAATTATTTTATACTAGTTAATATTTATTTAAATCAAGGAAATGATTTAAACGTAAAAAAACTTTAAATGTAGAGATTCTAAAAATACAATTAATTTGATTTGCTGCATTTTATTGAAAAATCAATGTGAAAAGTAAATGTATTGTAGAACTGTCCAAATAGCGCAAATATCATGGATCTGTTATTCTTGCTTCACGTTGTTTTCCAATCAAAATTATTATATCTACATCGAATTAATGATTAATTGTATTTTCACAATCTCTGTAAATGCTCCTCCAAATAATGAATGACTCCACACATACAGCCTCAAAGCTGCATTTCTTTATTTAAATCTTGCTATTAATCGCGGCGCCTGCTGATGTAAACATCTCGATGGCGCAACATTTGTGCTATCAATAGGCAGAAAATTTTACATCTAACAATATCAGTGTCGTCTTCACCTGCACAAGCATTTCGTTTCGCTTCGCGCGACTCTGATGAATATTACGACGCGAATTTATTGCGAGCGATAAGAGCGAATTTTAACGCAAGACTGGGAGGATTTTTGTCCTCTATTCAGTATCTCGCGGCCTCGCCGTTTCGCGATGTACTATGCACTTCTCACCCGTTCGTCATAATTCGCGTCTCGTCTTCGACGCAGTTGTCGCATAGTCGGGCTAAGCTAAGCTGCGTGCTTTCGCTCTCCCGCGTGTCTGTATCAAGAAAGAGGTTCGCTGAGATTCAATCATTATTTTCGGAAATAATGCGATCCCCAACGCGGAGACGTTTATCGAACTGTTAGTTGAGTAATTTATTCGAGAAGAGTACGCGAATTATTATATTTTTCTTTCAGGGTGCATAAGAAAGCTGCAGTAACGAGATGCATTTGACCCATGCCGCGTTGTACTCTTTGCGCTTGACACTGAATCAGGTAAGATTTAACGCAGCTCTCGCGAGATCCGCTCCCACGTTAATCGGTTTTAATTAACGTCCACTTGAGTCGCATCACCGCTTATTTTTCTATAAACGGAGAACATTTTTTTTTCCCCAGTTGATTTCTTTTTCGAAAAGCTGGAAAAAGAAAGAGAGAGATCAAAATCTCAAAACTCAGTTTGCATTATAATTTTTATATAACAAGTGTATTATAATTTATTTGTATTTCAACCAAGAAACTTGTTATTCAAATATTAAATTATATTATAAATTATATTTAATATGAATTTCTTAAATAGATACAAAAGAGTCAATTCTTCTAAACATAAACGTGGAAGAATCAATAATAAAAAAAAAACAGATGTTTTATTTTGATAAAGCCTTCCTCATAATGGCTGTTGCTTCCAGGGAGTCAGCCCAGCATTATACAGGGCTAGAAGCTTCGATCGTGGTACGGCGACATCCGCGATTTTCCTCGCAACCATTGGATTGTCTATGAGCATGTTTTCATTGAAACAGATGCAGTCGTCGCATCAGCGTCGCCTACGAAGACTCTGCTAGGAATCCCATCGACTGCAATTCATCAGCAACCAAAATCAATAGTCAATTTGAAGAAATAAATCCATCGATCATGAACACGTATGTGCGCCACAGTTCATTGTAGCGAACGAACACTGCTCTGAAGTCAACAATGCGGCGTATATCGGGTTGAGCTACAATCTCCACGATCTAGAATGAGAGTTTGCGGTTTGTACCTATGTTGTATTAGACGATCTGCAATTCCGTACAAATGTCGTGGTATGTTCCTTTATTAGAGCGCAAATAATTTGTACGCCCGAAGGATCAATGTCCTCGATTCGTAGACGCGCGTACAAGGCCGCACGCATCAGTCACGTGGAATTCAGTACTTGGTACAGACATAGGGATTGCAAACGCAATGGGGTTTTCATTCGGAAAACGGCACCGGTTTTGAGCGAGTCGCGTATCCGTCGATACGATAGTTTTCTCTCCCTAGAAACGATAGATCATCACGTTAGTAGGAAGAGATATTCTAGTCGTGCGAGCAAATGAGAAACGATGTAGCGAACGCATTCTTGCGCGAATTCTTTTTCGGAAAAAGTTTTATTGGTAATAAAACAGAGAATGCTTGTGTTAGTTTACACCACGATTTCGACTTGATTTATTATGTCAATTATTTTCAAAAATAGTTTCTCCTAATCGCAATTACAGTTACTACCCTAATTCTATGCGCGTCATTTTCGATATTAAATAAAAATCGATTTAAGGAAAAAAAATTATATTGACAAGTACCGTTAGTCGATTATCGTCAAACAATAATTAATTAAAAACTATATATGTAAGCAGCACATATATCAACTACGGATTAGAATTGAATTTTTTGTTTATGTCATAAAATTGTTTGCTTACAATCATCATGTTCGAAAACATTTTATAAATCAGTTCTAATTGAAAGTTTTTCCTTGGAGAAAGACGGCAAACTGCGAATACAAACGCGAGCCAAAGAGTTTCGCTGAATAGAATGGAGTCCGCGAATCTAGAAGATTTTAATTTGTTATTAGTTAGAATCGAGTCGTAACTTAACGTACAGCTTATTAATCAAATGTCTTTGATAATGCTCATCCCGTTTTCGTCACTATAAAATTGCACCGAATTACTGTCGTTAAGCCTTGTGTCTATACGATATTAAAAATTGATCCGAGATCTCGGACAGAGAGAGTTGACCAATCGCGTACGATCATCTGATTAACAGACTCTGATGCAAGGCTTTAATCCTGAAGCACAGATAGATGCACATTGCGTGTCCAAGTTTTGTTACTGCATTGTATTACCGCAGTTACTCTTCGCAAATTTGTTCCCGAGACACTCGTCCGAAATCGATAAAATCTTTCTCAGTAGTTTTGACGAATTAAAATGATATTCTAGTAAAATTTTTCTCTTGCTATTCGATATTACTTTTTATTTTACACGACAAATACACTACCATGTTATGATTGCTACAAAAAAATATTTATCTGTCACTATTATACGAATTTGTGTATTAGGATGTATTGGTGCCATTTCGGAGCATTTGTAAGATTGATCGTTTTTAATAAAATGTTGATTCAGTTAACTGCGGCTTATTTTTTATTAAAGACTTCTCGTTAATAAATGTATAATTTACGTTTTAATCCCACAGGAAGAGACGGAAGCAATCACGTAGAAACGCAAAATATAAACCTTGCGGATATCGTATAGAATATCAAGAAATCGATAGAGTATTATTAAACAATATTATCAAAAGAAAATTATATTGCGAATCCTCCTCTTGGTCTTAACGTGTACATTTATTTATAATTATTATACAGTCTCAGGCTCGATATTCCATGTCGTACAACGTCTTGTCCATTCTTCCATTCTCTCCCTCTGTCTTTCGTTTTCGTCTCTCATATATTCTCATAAAAAATTGCGTCTATGCCGCGGAAGAAAAGAGCTAAGAATTCAATTTCGTTATACGTACGAGTGATATAAAGAAAAGTAATTTTCTTTTTGCATTTTCGTTATGCAAAGTTGTCTTTTCGTCTGTTTCCACGGCACAGATGCAATTGCGCTCATACAAGAAATATATATAATATATATATAAGTAGTTTTTATATATATATGCGTATATATATGTATAGAGATTAAAGATCATGATCGTCGGGCTGCTCGATTCAAAAGTTCGTATACACGTCAAATATACAAAGACATTATACATTTTCAAAATAATTCTGCGACGGATATACGAGAGAAAAGATTTGGGGGGTTGCCGGGGACCCGGAGAAACTCTCATTCGAGATAATTTATTTAAAATTCGTTGGACCTAAATATACAAATTTTTTTCTCACGTTCTGATTTTTTTTTTTTTTTTTTTTTTAGAAAGGACTAGAATTCGAGATTATGAAAAAATAGAAATTTAACTTTGCGATCAAAAAATGAATTTAAATCATTATCAATTCTTTTCGCAAATGGTAGAAAGTTTTTCTAAGAGAATTCAAAGAGGGGAAAGAGCTCCACTTAAACAAGAAAGAAACAAAATAACGCTGCGTCTCAAATGAAGAGACCCTCGATAAACTTACGGTAGACAAAACAAGAAACTATTTTACGTCGCTTTACGAAATTTCTCGCGATACACTGTGCCCGCTGTGAAGATGTCGCATCTTCTTATCGTCGTCCACGCGAATCGGTAAGGAACAATTAATTAATGCACGCAATCAAGTAAAACGTTGCTCCTTCTCGAAGCTGGACGCGGCTATCACAGTTGTCCCCCCTTAAACGGTCTCCACACAATGATCGATGCAGCGTTGCGCAGCGATGTGTTTCTTTCCTTTTCCTCAGCCATTTGTATAATATTGCGCGAGAATAAATGATATGTTACAATGTAGGATGCGCTTGACATTTTTTTTTTTAACCAGACCACCTTCCGACCATGTGTGCGAAGTGTGCCGATGTATAGAAAGGAAAAAAAGGATAGTAAAACTAATATTGCAACGTATTACTATCTAATTAATATTTAACAATAAAATAAAATGCACATGTACATCGTGAAATACCCTATGATCAGAAAGTACCGGGAATTTTTAAATAAAACAAAATAGAGTTAAATTTCAGGCAAATTTATTTTATCTCCTTCAAAATATGATCCATCTGAAGCAACACACATGTGCCAACGCTTGACCCAGTCCTCCATGCATCCCTGGTAGGCCGACGAAGGGATGGCCTTTAGTTCCCTCGTCGCATTCTCTTTGATCTCCTCGATCGACTGAAATCTCTTTCCACGAAGTGGCAACTTCAACTTGGGGAACAAAAAAAAGTCGCACGGGGCCATATCAGGTGAATACGGTGCTTGCTTGATGGTATTTACTTGATGTTTGGTCAAATAATTCATTGGTGTTTTTGCAAGAAATTCAGATCCTTCGGAACGAGCCTGGCTGCCACGCGTCTCATACCCAAAACATCAACCACAATATGCTGTGCCGTTCCATATGCAATGCCAAGTTCACTAGACATCTCTCTTAAGCTGGTATGACGATTTTCAAGCACCATTTCTTTCACTTTCTTCACGTTTTCATCGGTGTTCGATGTCGATGGACGTCCGGAACGAGGGAAATCTTCCACCACTTTTAAAGTCTTTATACCACTCGTATGCTCTTGTTTTTGATAGAGCAGATTCGCAAAATGCTTTTTGCAACATTTTCAGTGTATCGGCACACGAAATTTCGTTCGCAACACAAAATTTCAAACAAACTCTTTGTTCAACAAAATTATTCATGGTAAAATGCGGCAAAATGAAAAAAGTTGACTGATGTAAACAAACGCCAGGCAGACACTAATGATCGGATGGCACTAAAACCTGACAGATGTGCGTCTTAAGGTCGTACCAACATAAGAAAAAAAAATAAACCGGTTCCCGCATGCGCGGTACTTTTAAATAAAAAAATTCCCGGTACTTTCTGATCATAGGGTATACGTATAATTGTGTAAAATGTAAATTATATTACAAATACCAGTAACAATGAAAAAGATATCACTAACAATAAGAATGTATCAAATTTAAAATTCAAGTATCAAATTTTGTCTGATCGCAAAAAACCGCAGATAAAATTTGAGAGATCTTTTAGAGGAAATATGTATATATATAAAACTGTATATATATAAAAAAAAGATTAGTTTTGATTTCAGGGATATCTTTAATTTTAAGCCTCCTGAAGGCTTAAAATTAAGAAGTGAAATTCAACCTAATTTTTATTTTAATACAACACTTTAGTATCGCTTCTAACAGATTTCCCTTATTTCAACTTATTTTCTAATTAAATATTAATACATTGCAATAACAGTTTTGACTATGTTGTCTTATTTTCTTTCCCCTTTATGCGACGGCGACGCGACACGTTCCTGAACGAAAGGTATCCGGGTAACTTCGCTGTCCCGTGCATCCCGTGCACCGATGCAACGCTACGGATCGCGTGATTTACAATGCCACAATATATCGAATGATATGCGAGAGGGGGCCGCTTTGACGCGAGAATCTCAGTAATCCGTCGAATATATCTCAATGAAATGGAGCAGCGGTCGCGGGGAGGGATAAGCAAGCTCGGTTCCCCTATTACCTGTGTTAATTATCTTAACGATACTCTAATGGCAGTCTGTGCAGGGAGGTAAGTGTCTGTCAAAAGTCGGTTTTGACAGTTCACGAATGTGTGACGTCGATTCCACGGTGTTCCTTCGCGTGTCACGAGGTCGTACCGGCCAGGCTTCCCCGTTCAACGACGTTGTCGAGTGAATCGAGAAAGGAGCATATATGCGCGCGTACATACGTACGTGTATGTTATGTGTCTTGTGGGTTCATGAGAAGGAAAACAACGTTCGATACAGGCAATCGGGCGATCGATGTGATTCGAGCTGCCCAACGATTGAGATATACCGGGCTTTCGCGGGCTCGCGCGCTTGCCATCGGCTTCCCGTCCAAAAAATACACTGCTCATAAATACTCGTTACGTCCGTCTCCGTGTTTTCAAAGAAAATATTATGTAAAAGATATAAAAAAACCAGTGAAACATTTTTGATACACGGCCAACGTGGATAAACGTCAATCAATTTGTCCGAAAATTCCAACTATATTCCGATAAAACAATTGGTTCATATGCTTAATACTTTCATACTAACTTTTTCTGCAAACGTATATATCTTTTATTTTAATGATATATTCTCAAGAACTCATTATATCATTATTAATGTCACAAAAGATGGTAATTTTATCTGCGATCAATCGCGAGAGAACTTTCCTTAACAAAAGAAAAAAGGTTTGTTAAACCTAAAATAGTAATGTACGTAATGTTTACGTACATCTTTCCATTCCAGGATTAACCAGACCTAACGCATTTAAATACAGCTAGTCGTATTCTGCAAAATTATTCGGCTTTTCGGACAACGGAGGAGCTTGTCTGGAATGTGCGAAAAAGATTGTGCAAGTTGTGGCGGCGGGTAGACGAATATTTATGAGCGGTGCAAGTCGATCACGCGCGACAGAAACGCTTGTGTGCCGTAAGAAAATAAACCCTGAACTCTCCGTTTTAATATAATCGTGCCACGTTGAGCGGTGCCCGTCTACTTCCTATTTCCGCATCTGTCGGCTTGACGAGACGCGATTTTCGCGATGGAGACGCTCCCGCGACAGCCCGGCACGCTTATCTAAGGAATTAAGCTACGAAGTGGCGATACAATCTGGATTAATCGCTTTCTCATTCCTTTCTCTCCCTTTCATTCACACGCTGTATGTTCCTGTATTTCTCCTATCAATTCTCTTCTATCTCACTACAAGTCAGATCCTGTATGTATAAATTCAGCGCGACAGGACTGGACGGTGTTTCGAGTGTACGCAGCCGAGTACCGCGGAAAGTCTTCATTCGTCTTCATCCCTGCATTCAAAAGAAAAAAAAAAAAAAGAGAGGAAAGCGGTCTCGCGTGACTCGCGTTACTTAGAGTCGCCTGTCAGAATTTCGATTTATTTGCATTCGAGTTACACGGTATTTCTTCCACGATGCTCCGTCCAGCCCCGGCGCTGATAGGTAACGTGAACGCAATTTACTGTTTAACGCATTCCATCTCGCCCCTTCCACTCATTGAAAATTCGTTACTCAACGGCCGACAACAAGCAAGTTTCGCGCGTCGTCGTAGTCTTGATCCAACGGTGCCAACAAGGATTATCAACACACCGTACACATTGTGCTCAGTATTATTTCGGAGAACGGCGAAACTCGCAGACAAAGCCACTAATGACTCTTCGCTACGGTAACGCAGAAGCCTTGTCGCGTTTCGCCGACTCAGAAATGCCGAGAAGTCCATTCTCTTACGTGCAAAGTGACATTCGCAAGTCTCGGGCTCTAAAATTTAATACAAATAACGAGAGACACAAGATTCGAGCGGGCCGACTGAGATCTCTGAATAAATGGGAACGAGTTGCCAAAAAATTTAATTTATAAGTAAATAATCAATTTATTTATACCTAAATCTTATTTCGTAGATTCAGCAATTGTTGAACGAACGATGATACATAATATAAAATGAGTTATTTTAAATATTTAAAAAATCGCTGTCCCATTTACGCCACGCGATTGTCTCAGTCGACCTTGAAAAGTAAATGATTAGAGTTAGAGATTATTCGGAATAATTATCGCATAGTAAATATCATTGTAGTAAAAAAATGACGCAAGAGAAACGGAAGTAAGGCTGTGTCGAGAAATTGCATTTCTCTTTCGAAATGCTCGTTCGAACGACATTGTCATCCCGTGACGATTCAAGGATTCATTTATGCGCTTTACATTTCTTATCGAAGATTACGACGCTATAAATGTGCATAGGACATATTCCGGTGCAAGATTGTCCCTCAAATCGGATAACTAACGTAATCGAAATAATCACCTCAAATTTTAAAATTATCGACAGACTGAACGTCGAAAATAAAAAAATTTTCGCTAGTATTACTTTGGGATATCATTAGGCGTAATTGAGCGTGAAGATCGATTCGTCGCCCTTGATTCGCGCTTCCTTCACTCGGTCATCTGACGAACTTCCTGTGATAGCAGCAGCTGGACGAAAATCCGAAGGTGTCCTTTTTCACGATTCCATTGTCCACTATCACGAGCTCCCGATAGACCTATTTCTGCTTGCAGGAAGCTCTGTAATCGAACGGATAGATAGTCGTCGAGATCGCTGCTTGCACTGCTTTCTTTAATGCACATCTCGATCCTCTGTATCCTCCTTCTCTTGCCGTCCACGCTGTTCGCTTTCCTGCACTCCATATTTCTTCAAAGCGTTCTGCCATTTGATTCACTCGTCGGCACGTAACTCCCAATTTTGCAAGGCTTCCTCAATTGAAAATCGAGATATCGTTCTCACGCGCGTCCTCACAATTTTCTCGATAGTCAGGAGAAACCGATTCGCCGTCCAACTTTATCGAAAATTCCTCTCGCGAATTCTGATCTTGCTAAGTCCACGTCTGATCTTGAAATACCGTCGAATTGCTCGGTCGTCGAGGAAACCTCTTCTACCGATGATTCTTCACTCTTCTCAACAGATCCTGCTTCGCGAAAAAGTTTCTTGTTCTCGTTGAATTGTCATTAGTTGGTTTCATTGATCTTATTCGATTATTGTAGAACAAATTCCAGAATGGCTGCTGTTCTTGCCAGTACGGATATCTTTGAATTTCTCGTATCAACATCGCCCATACACATCTCAACGAAACTTAAGCGGCGACGAACGGATCTCGATATCATTTTTTGGAGATCGACTTTTTTCTCATTAAGAAAAAAAACGCAATATTACTTTTTTTTCTACGCAATGTTTACATTCTCGGTAACTAAGAAAACACAATTTTTACTCTTTAATCCTATTCCTCACTCGGGCGGTGTTTTACTTTTTGTTTTTTTTACTTTTCTTGTCAAACTATCACCTGATGGCCTTCACAACATTGTAACACGGTCTTACGTTCGACGACAATACTTGCGTACGGTTCAATAGATTACAAAGAACTGAAATCACAAGAAACTTTAGGTTTCCTTTCAAGGTGCGAGCGCTTCGCATTTGTATTCGGGAGTTACTTGAGAAAGGCTGTAAACTGCTAATCGGAATGCAGGAAGAAATTGTATAAGAAGATTCAAAATTAGAGAAGCATCCACGGAAATGGGATTAAAGTGACTCAATGATAGCTTCAATGGATAATTCTATTTTTTCGCGATAATCGTGTAAGCAGAAGAGATGTATAAAGCAAATATACAGATGGGCAGAAAAGGGGGGGGGGGCAGACTTCAAAGCCGCGAGAACTAATGCGAAGATAAGTCTTCGTGGCATGTAAAGTGTAATTGGAGAGGATAAGAAGACACACTTGTGGGTACTCGTAATAATAATTTAGAAACATGTACTGTTACCTTTACCGTTAGACAAGGCAAAATTTATTCATTTGGTCCAAGAGATCTAAAAGAGTAAAAAAAAAGAAAAATACAACATACGAATTAAATATATTAAATAATATGTGTGTATATATATATATATATATATATATATATATATATATATATTAAAAGATTTCTCCATGCATAAAATCTTGCATTTTTTAAAAACGTCTATGTTTGTTATTAAAGAAAATATACAAATAACAACAGGGTGAATAGATTCATTGTGCTAAAACTCTCGTAAGCAATCGCGTTTAAATGTACATAGTCCGAGTGAGTCGTATAGCGCATATTGTTAATTTACTAGAAAATACATACCAATGTATTCTTGATGTGTGTATATATATATATATATCGATTTTAAATAGACAATATTGTGTTGCGACTGGAAAATCTTATATGCAAACAATTTTGGGCATTTCCACTGATATATGTTATCGTAATCTTCCATAACAAATATCGTAAAACATGACATATATACATGTATGTATATATACGCGTGTGTGTGCGTGATGTATGTGTATTCTGCGTGTCGTATGGATATAGAATATTCAAGTGAACCTCCTCCCACTACAGCGGGCTAGTAAAGTCAACACACACACATACATAATATATTATGTATAATGTATATTATATCTGGTAAAGATCTGGCGTATACTGTAATAGTTGTGTCTGCCTGAATAAGCAATAAAAATATGTAAAAGACTGAGCTCTGTTAGCGCGGTACATATATACATATATATATATAATATATATAAATATCACTCTCTCTCATTTTATCTTTTTTTTTTGTTTCTTATTACGAATCGACTAAACTCGGATTATGATCACCCTGGATATATCTTGTACGCCAATTGCGGTGCACATGCGCGCGCGATATAAGTGCGTCGAGGCGGAGCTCCGCGTTTCGCGTTCTTGTGCGCCACCGTACCTTCCTCTCTTCGATCACAACGAACCGTGTGTGTGGTAGGACATCAAGCTTTAATATATTTACTATGATATTTATACTGTCGCGTGAGCGAGTTGTCATTTTAATTTTGCATCTCTTCGTATTTCACACGTCGCACTTCGTGGTCGATCGCGTGGCGAAGCTCGAGAAAGCCACTGCCGCGAAAGAAACTTGGTATCGTTGTGCCTGAGCCTTTGTCGTTCTTCCAACTGTTGACTGCATCTTCGAGCGCAAAAATCGTCTCCTTCTTCTTACATGCGTCACTGTGCAGCGTTCGTTCGAGAGAAATCTGAACAATGGATTCAATTTTCACATACCATACGTGAAGAAACGAACGGATTGATGACGACGACGACGACGACGACGACGACGACGACGACGACGACGACGACGACGACGACGACGACGACGACGATAGCATACGAAGAGTATTCTCACGTGTTCTTCTCTCACGAACGAACAGATGGAGGATGCAAAGACTTAGGACATCGAGGAACAGGGTAGACGAGGCGAGCCCATCTGCGTGAGTACTCTGTCGAGCCACTGCAGCGGCCCGTTTAAATGCAGTTCGATCCAGCAGGGAGTCGAGGTGACCGTCTGCCGGCGATATTCCGCGCCCCAGCCCTTTACGAAGCTCATCCGGATCGTGCACATACGCGTCAGCTGGTACACCGCTTCAAAGCCCTGCGACACCGACTGCGACAGCAACGCTGCGAATTCCTGATTGTTGAAGATCTTCAGATTGCATCCTGTGTGCCAACAAAGTAAATTTGACATCGATTGTGCGAAGGATGAACGAATAACATCTATTTAACTAGCGATTTTCTTGCACAGAAATATTAACTATTCGTTGCGACAGTAATTACTGAGTACATCAAGCAACAAATAGAAGGAACTCATTGAAGGCGGATCTCGTTGAAGGACGCACATGGAAGATCTTGAAGACTTCCAATAAATTAATCATTTCAATTCATCAAGCAAGATAAAAGAAATATGCACGGGAAAAAGATGAAGGACAATGTAAGAATTATCAAGTGAGTTGATAATTTATTCATTTTCAATGATCCCTGTACTTACACAAATTCAACGCAAACAGTTTAAATTAACTCGTTGTTAAATAACTTGAAGAAGAAATTATCTTCAAACTAAAGCATTAAAAAAAAATAAAAAAAAAATCAAGATACCAGATCCGAGAGGCGGGTATACATATTAGATAATAGTTTCTTCGCTTACCTGGGGGTATTTTGCAGACGGTGGCCGGATGCCAGCCGTAACGTTGATTGCAGTTCGGACTTTGCACGAAGATACTCGAGTCGGATAGACACTCGGCGAACACCTCACCGCCGATATAGTATAGCCTGACACCCTTGCCGATGTGTCGCCTGGTCTGCTCGACCACCGTGTTGCGATTCACATTGGACAGCAAGCCGAGGCAAAAGCGCTCCGAATTGCTCGGATCGGTGAAACCGTCCACGGTTATACTCGGCTGCGACGCGTGAAATGTCTCGCCCACTCTCGTGTTTAGCTCGTAATAACTAATTGAACACCTGGCAAGTAAAGAGAAAGTATTGTGAATGGCGCACATGATGCGACGAAGATGAGGTTTAAAAGATAAAAAAAGTCACGCGGATATTACGCAAATTAATTAATTGGTTCAATTTCCGCCTATTAAAGAGATTCTTTTTCTTCAGTCTTTTCACGTAATATAAGAACTTGATCAAATTTTGAGAATAAGTTTAATATACAAGCATTCTTGAATTTTTTCAAATTTTTTAATACAGTTTTCTTTAAACTTGGAACATAACTTTCTAGAATGGTGTTAAATTTTATGATAAGAATTTTACGTTATTTAAACACAAACAAGATATAAGATTTTTTTTAATCTATTTTTTCTTACAAAAAACATTTTAAAATTTTAAAAATAAAACTCTATCATATCATTTTTGTATGAAATATTCGTTCCCTCTACTGAAAATATTATACTAGTAAAAGTGGCAACAATGCTTATTATTACATTAAAATAATTATTACAATTCAATTTTTTCTATTAATATTTATCCATGTTATAAAGAAATTTTTTAAAATAATAAATTAATTATATTTTTATTATTTAAATATTGTTCACTATTTATTAATTTGAATACGGCAACGCCAAAAGCTCCTCTGTTAAAAGATATATATGAATGAAGTCACGTGACACTGCACTCTTTTAAGCTGAAGAACCTTTTTAATCTTATATTAATATCGAAATCTTATCCGATTTCGCGTTGATATTAATCCTAACGATAAGAGGAGGAGAGATCCTCGTTCAGTAATTTCATCATCCTAGATCCCAGCTGCTCGGAGAACTAGAACGCTCTCGCGATCGAAATCGTCTCACATGTAACAACGTACAACGCGTCTTCCTACGTCTGTTTATGTGTTTAGGAGGGTACGATACACCATGCGCGTTGTCCATTAATCAGCTCGACACTCACCAAAATGCGGGCTCGCAATACATAACCGGCTGCGCGTCTACAGGGCTGGGCGACAAGCGTGACAGGGACATGTTATCGTTGTGGTCCATATTGTCGCCGTCCTCGCTGATGTAGCCCGGCGGCGGCGTATCTGCCGGCGGATCCATGGATCCTGGAGCGGGATGAGGCGAGCCCTGCACGCTTCCCAGGCTCCCGACGCTCGCTGGACTCGTCGCCTGCATGCTCTAAACATAAATAATCCGTGGCGTCATATTTCCGAATCTGACAACGCGTTCCTCATTAAACGGCATAGGGTGTTACACGCTATTTACCTACATCTACATCTCGATGTTATGAAATACATATACGGTTCACGCATAGAACTGTACAATTCATTAGACATCATAATGGTAATATTAATAGGGTAAAGTCGCCTATTGTGGGATAGGTTACTAATATGAGGCAGCGAGGTTTCTGCTACATTAATAAACGCATGTGGTTGGTACCATCATAAACTTATTACTCTTGGGGTGAAATCTATTTAGTAGAAAATTCATTATTGGATCATGCGTGCAGTCGTTGAAAAGAAATTTTTGTGAAATCGGATGTTGTCAACATTTATTGAGATGAGTCTTTAAACTTTGTTTATTATAAAATAAACAAATATTTGATAATAAAGTCTGCATGCAGCGATAGAGTAAAGTCGTGTTAATAGAAAAATACGGGATGTGATAATTTGCTTAATTATAAATATTAGATTTAGTGATCGTAAAACCGCAAAGCATGGAACTTGTAATATTTTGAGACACTCAAAAATCCTCATTTATTATTGCATATTCTGACTTCGAGAGCTTTCCAAAATGCTATAATAAAGTTTTTCATTGAGGACTTTTGAATTATGAGGCCTGAACGTTATGGCTTTCAGCATTAGCGCCGATTGTGAGACTTTAAAATATCTCGAAGAGAACAGATTTTGGAGACAAACGTTATGTACAAAAATTTTTGAGTATCGAAAGAACCATTTGATTGGTTAGCTTGATTTTAAGTCTGGAGCCTAATTTAAACCTAGTAAAATCCAAGTTGGTGAGACCCATCTCATAAAAAAAAAGAAAAAAAAACCTTTGTGTCTTATATTAGGAATCTTTCTATTGAATTAGCAAAATCGGCAATTTTGATAAAAAAATTTCATATACAACAAAGTATATCTATTATCGGTTGCTAATTTTTGGCGATAAAACTTAAATATATTTACTATAATTTAAATATAAAAATAGGAGCTAATTTTATAAATTAAATAAATTATAAGCTTTTAAAAGAAGATATCTCATAATAGGCGACTTTACCCTATACATTTTATAGAATATATATATTAGCTACAATATTTAGAATCTTTTGCTACTTACAATATAATATTTGTAACAACAAACGATTAAAAAATGGAATGACAAACGAGTTTCTACGTGGGGAAATAAATCGACCTCGAACAAGCCAACTTGCTAATTCGTGATCCGTTTCCAGCTACCGACCTGCATTCCTTGGTACGGATTATTTGGTTGCTGCTGTTGCTGTTGCTGCTGCTGCTGCTGCTGCTGCGGGGACTGCGGTATGCCCTGCTGCTGATTGTGCTGGTGATTCAGTGTCGCGTGGAAGCTCGTGTTCTCCGGCACGCTGACGCTGAGCTCCTCGAGGGAGGTGTTGTAGAGGACGGTGTTCTCGTCGCTGGCTAGGTTGTGCCGCGGCACGAGAATGGCCGGCAAAACTGCAAAGTTTCGTGCGCCACGATATAGTCACGCGATCTAGTCTCGCTATGCTTACGGTCGTAACGGCCGATTAACAGACCTCTCCCGAGAAAGAGGAACGGAAATAGAGAGAGAGAGAGAGAGGAGAAAACGTAATTCGAGCAAAATAGATATCGACGATTGCCCTTTCTCTCTCACAGGAAGGGAGCCGAAATGAATTTTATTTTTTCGTTATAGATAAGTAGTTTGTTCCCTTAGATTTTGCAAGAGAGCTTGTCGTTACTCTATTTATAGAGCGCGACAAGTAACTTTAATTTGAATACAATAGACCGACTTTAGTTTGAATACAATAGAACAGAGGCTTCATTTTGCAGTCATTTTCTAGTGGTGTAGTCGCGGTTTGTTCTTATAAAACTAATTTCTCTCTTCTAAATACCGCTAAATATTTAATATTTAGCTCATGCAACTAATTTTACATCTAATTTCAGTGTACTGTAGAACGATAATAAAGTCTTCTAGGTCCGTCTGCCGCCGGCGTACCTGGCGTTTGTATTCGTTGATAATGGTAAGGGTTCACGCAGACCTCGTCGCGCTTCTGGGTGAAGGCGTACTCGCAGTGCTCGATCGCCCTCAGCTCGTGATGCGACTGCAGGTCCGGCCAGCGCCAGAGCCGGCAGTAAATCACGTGCGGCAGACCCTTGCCGCGAACACCCTGAACGCCGTTGTCGCCGACACCGCCCGGGCTAGGCCTGCAAAAGCGCGAGTAAAAGCCACATTACTTCCAGGAACTTGGCAGGAATTATGGATGAAACGAGATCTAGAGATCGAGCCGCGACACAGAGTTGCAGCCCTTTGGAAAGCACGATCGTTACACGGCTGATAACACTGATAATATTGAACGAGTAATAGATACTGATACGTGCGTCAATATTTTTTTTTGCAACCTGAGATTATTTTATATTATTCCTAATTATGGAACTGTGCTAATGAAAATACTGACGCGATCGTCTTTACACAGTCAGTATCCTTATCACACAACGATACCGATGCTCGAGAATCGAGAAATTTGGATCACTGTCAACATTCCAATTACGCATAATTAATGTAAAAAATTGAACGGAATAAGATAAAGCTGCGAAGACAACAGTCAATGAAATGAAAGAGCGAAGAAAATTTTTGTTCCGTTTGCGTTGTTCTCACAAGATCGTTGCCTCTGTCACGGCTCATGCAATATGCATCTGACCGCTTTTGATAATTTTTTATCACGCTTGACCATCAATTCGACTTAATCGTTTAACGACCTCTTGGTTGACGAAGCTTTTGTCGCGAATGATTACGACAGACTCGATTCAATGAATCCAAGGTTTCGCTGTCTCTGTTGCGTTCACCGAAGACCCAAATCTTGGGTTGAAACATTTAAAAGTCACGTTATTAAGAAATAAAATTGTATAATTTACACATAAAGATTCTGCGTGGGCTCTTATTGGCTTTTTTATTTCAATAAATGATCGATACATTGACAGCTATTGACCGTATAAAATCTCTATCACTATCACGAGATCAGATAGATTTTAGTTCTACAGCATGAAAAAAAAATCCTCCAGTGGACTGAATTCAAAATATATATTCCGATGTATTAAATTTACATTAAATCGATATATCTTTTTTTTTTAATAACAATTTTATTAAATTCGAATTTATATTCGGATTTATTAAAAAATTCTCGTTGTACTCGTACGACATTTATTAAATGTCCCATTTTTTTTCATAATGTGTGCGCGTACGTGCAAATTAACTCGTTGGAATTTCGTAAAAATTGAAATTCTCCCCGCGAAATTACGCGTTCGCGAGATTCCGCTTCTCTAGAGCCAAATCCGGCTGCGGTCTGCGTCGCGACGTCGTGCAGCACGCCGGAAGTGGCGGGCGTCCGCGAGGGAAGAGAGTCCAGCTGGAATTCACCGCGTAGAGCCTTCCCACGAAGAAATCTCGCGAGTCGCGCGAGATCACGCGTTGCGTTCTTCCGTCGCGCGCGCGAACCAGATGCGCAAAATAAGAGACGAGGAGATCGCAGAGATAAAGTCGGCTCGGCTGACTCTGTTACAGTCCGTTTAACTTGTCAATATGTATTATATATCCGGGCGGACTCGAGTCGCCTCTGTTTACGGTCACGTCGAGTGCACATGGATACCTTTTAGGATTACGCGATAATCAATTCTGAATTTTAGATGTACGAGGAAGAGGAAACATTCGCGCACTCGAACGGGAGAAGGCGCGTTTGTTTTTTTCTTTCTTTTAAACAAGATTTGATACGATAAAAGATCTCGACGAATTAAGAGTCGAGGAAAGATTCTTGCTCTCTTATTCACGAGGAAAATAAAAACTATGTGAACTCTCTCCGTGAACTCTCTTCTCGCTGATAATCGCGGATAACGCCGTGACGTCGATTAATCTTGCAAAGTAGAAAACATTGTGTGTATTTAGAAATGGATTTTTACTTAAAATTTTTGTATTGAATTTTTAACATATATTCGAGGGTTAATTTAACATGATGATTCTGTTATTTAAATATTTTCTTTTAAATTGATATTCAACACTTCTCAATGTCAGAACAATATAAGTTATAGGCAAAAAAAAAACATAAAAATAATGTAGTTTTGAAACGTAAATTCCAAGACAAACGAATAAAATGTATGTGTCAGCATGTAAATGTTAATTTTACTGAGGCAATACGCTTTCATAATTCGCTTTCAAATTGTATCAGAGTGTTACACTTTTTGTATTAATTTTGTACATGATATTTGTGTTACTTTCCGACATATTCAGCCTGGCCAGGGGTCACTCACTCACGAAATCACTCAATCATTCATCATCGAAATCAATTTGAAATCAAGTTGAAAGAAAAAAATCAATTAAAATCACTTCAACAAATTTTTAAGAAACCAAGTTGAAATCACTTTAAAATCACGCATGAGTGGCAAAAAATCACAAAAAATTGAAAATCAAGCACCCTATTCGTGAGTAACCTCTTGCATCATGTGTTAAATTAACACAAAGGTTCGAGTGTCTGGAACATGCAATATACGTTAAATTTAGCGCAAATTTTCCAACTGCGTGATTCCGGCAGATTCGATGAATTTGTTGGAACATGGAGTAGTAAAATGCAACGAGGATAGCGCGAGGATAGCGCGGGATGACTGATCGAGATAGGTCGCATCGCGAGCGCGCGGTGAACGATAATGCACGTATTATATGCACGTGCGAACGAAAAGAATCACGATGAGACATTACGGGGAGATCCTTGAGGCGATGTAAATGACAGGCCGCCCGGGAGCGAAGACCGCGTTTGCGGAGCGGATAATCGCGGCGCTCCTCCGTCGGCGTGGAATTAAACGGTATTTAATTGCAAAATTCTCTCTCTCTCTCTCTCTCTCTCTCTCTCTCTCGCGCGCGCGCGCGCGCGCATACACACGATTCGCGCTCGTTCAGTTACGCTCGCGTAATCCCGCGTTGTGCGTGACTAAAGAGCAACAACAGAGTAACAAAGCGCGCCTGGAAGGAAACTATCCCCAAGCGAGCAATTTGCAATTAACCTCCAGAGGATTGGAAGCAATACACCGGCTTTTGACAATAAAATTTGGTACAGTAAGGATTTTACAATTCATTTTTATGAAACTTTTTATAAAATCTTTCACTGCGAATGCTGTTAAACAGTTGTTCTAGAAATATAATATAAAACTCAAATATGAAAAAAATTTTTTACACCTTTCCGGATCACAAGCCGATATATCGGTCCTGGAATTATTTCTTCATAAATCGATGCTATGACGGAATAAAAAAATTCCGAGTGTCTAAAACCTGAAAAATCGTTCAAAAATATGCTTGTCCACGGAAAATTAAGGTCCCGACCGGAAAGAACGGCTTTGTTAAAGTATGTGTAAAAATTTAATTGAATACAGATCTGAAAATAATTTTGTCGGGCCATCAAAATAATTACGTTGGACTCTCACACTGAATTGCTAGAATGTTAAAACTTTGTTTTTTTGCAGCATTGCCCACCATGCTTGAACATCCGTTGCAATCATTTTCAGATCTGTTCCAGCCAAATATTTAGATGCCTCAACAAAATCGTCCTTTCCGTGTATGCGCAGCAGCACCCACGATTTATCGCGAGAAAAGGGAAGGAGAGAAGAGTTCTAGACGCAAAAGTAATTATATAGCTTCCAAGGTATCGCCTGTGATCTTTCCTAGTCTAAACTATTAAAAAATAACGGAAACACTTGTAGAGAAAGTATAAAAACACTGGGAATGTATGATCGTTTATCTTTTTCTGCTCGATAACAAAAAATACGTAGATTATTTAACGTTTGATCTGATTAAAAATTCTTGATCTATGATATTCATTACGATAGACGATCGTAGCAAGATATTGGTGCTGAAATAATAATATTCACATTGAAACATTATTTCAGCACGAAGATCTTGTTGCAATCGCCCATGGGCCTTTTTCTCGATTTTAAATGTATAATGTGCCTGCCTATGTATTATGTCATTTGAATATATTTTAAGTTAAATTGATATTCAATACCTTTCAGCGTTAAAATGACGCAACTTACGAGTAAATAAATAACATAAAAAAATAGTTTGAAAACAAATATTCTAAAGTAAACAAACAAAATATACGTGTCAACGTACGTATATTATAAATGTTAATTTTAGAAAATGAAGAAAGTGCTTCTGCAATTTGTTTCCATATACACTAATATAAATTAATAGAAAAACTTTGGCGGATATATAAAACGTGTTAAATTAAATACAGAATTGTTTTACCGTGACTCTCGGAATCGCGCACGGAAAGAACAATTTTGCAATAACACAAATCTGAAAATAATTAAGTGAAACCATTTAAAAAAATTGTATCGTTTAACTTGATTGCCAGAAATGTCAAAACTTCAGCAGCGACATCACGCTTGGGCGTCCTGCATAATTATTCCGATGGCCCAACACAAAATTATTTTGCGTTCCGTATCCAACTAAATTTTTAGATGCTATAGTAGAAAATTGTCGTCACCGTGCTGTCGAAAAGAGAGTTGGACGTTGCGAAAACGGGACCGAAAGTTGGACGAATGTAATTAACGTATAACCAAGCGAATAAAGAAATCCCGTACCGCCCGGCAAGATCGCGATGGGAAAGAGGGCAGTTCGAGATCGAGTTTATGAAATTTATGATGAGATCAGATGTGTAACGTTTCTGTTGCTGCATAAATGCATGACGTACGTCACGCAACCTTGAATCCTCCTTTTTTTTTTTATACGTGTCGCGTTTGTGCTCTCTCTGTGCGAATGTGCGTGCGGATATTCGCGCGCGTGTGTGTACACGTATACACGCGTACGCATGTGTGCGCGCGTGTCACCTTTCGATCTCTCTTATTCATTCCCTATCGAGTTTCCCCTCCCCCTCCCCCCAATCCCTCCCTCTCTCATTTTCTTGGCGTTATGCCCTCAATTATCGTTTCTGCGTCACACTACTGTACTCCGTTACATAATAATTTAGAAACGTTCGCTCGGGCGATATTCACGCGATTCGATCGAGCCGCGAATCAAAGTCGTGAAACCGATCGCGTGACATTCCGGCGACGCGGAAACGCGATATTCCGTAAATTTCCTCGTCCGGAAGGAATGGAAAATGCGGTCGCAGAGAGAATTTAACGAGTCGCGAGAACGTCTCTCTCTCTCTCTCGAGTCCACACCTGTCTCTCGGTGGTTACGTAAGAAGCGAGGACGCGTTCGCTCGCTCGGGAGACTCGTCGCCGCTCGCTGCGTTAAGTAATAAAAGCCTGCGACATGTCGAGAACGTTACCCACTGCGTACCTAATGGCGTATGGCAAGACGGTGCCATAGTCGTCGGAAATAAAACGTTGCGCCTGTATCTCGACCAGAGTTTCTTCGCGGTGGACGACGAGCGCGTTAAACCCTCGCGATGACTTCCACGTGGCGTGAATGCCGCGCGACACGCGAAAAGAGCAATTTTATCGCGATATCTAAAAGCTTAGCTAGATGCAGATCAGAAAACAGTTTTATGTTGCACCATCAAAATTATTATGCAAGTCGTTCAAGCGTGATGACACTGCTGCAAAAAGTTTCGACACTCTGGCGACCAATTTAAATGTCCAAGTTAAATTTTTTAAATGGTTCGACATCCCATTTATTTTCCGTATTGTAAGCAAAGTTGTTCTTTCCGCGCGGAAAAAAAAAATTAGCATCAAATTAACAATTCATTGTTCGACGTGTAAGCAAGAATGTATAATCTTCTTGAAAGAACTTTATAATCTTAAACAGGCATAATTTGTTCGCATGAGGAAGCAAAATTTCTTCGTGTTAGCAAATTATGTCCAAGATAATAAATTCTTTCAAGATTTGATATTCGTGCTTATACATGAAACAATGAATTGTTGATTTGATACTATCTTTTTTTGAATACTAAATAATATTTGTCCTGGTCCTGATACGATCGGTGTACATCAACCCTATGTTGATCGAGCTCAGCAGAAAGAGTTGGTTGCGAAAGTACACGAAATAAACGTAAAAGGAAGGCCGATAAGATCGTGTTTGAACTTCCTCTAAGATTTCCATTAAACAATTATTTTTCACTTTCTAGGCACGTATTATGGAATTTTTTGGAACGGATTCCGATTCGGAATTATTCCATTTTTAGAAAGCACGGTAGAAAATCTAGAATATAATTGAGTAACTCCAATCGCGATCCATTTCGAAAAGTTCCATGATATTATACATGCTGATAGATTTCACTAAAAAAAAAGTTGCTGATGTAGATAGATTTCCAAGTGTCACAACAAAAATTTATCGCTATTTTTTTGTATCTAAAATATTGTTTGTCACATGTAGAATTTATAGCGGCAACGTTTCAGCAACCTTAAAAAAATTTTACAACAAGAATGATTGGCATGAATAGAATACGAAAAAATTTTCCTTTTAAATTTCACAAACACTTTAGATATAAATTCTGTCTTTGTTATTAGTTAAATATCAAACATATGCGATATCGCAATATTTGTGACACACAATATTATCTACCTTAGTTAAATTTTTTTAGTGTGTTACACAGAAAAAAATTTAGTATCAAATCAACAATTCATTGTTTCATATATAAGTAACAATATAAAATCTTCTTGGAAAAATTTATAACGTTAAACAGACATAATTTGCTTACATGAAGAGAAAAATTTTCGTCATGTAAGTAAATTATGTTTGTTCAAGATTATAAATTCTTCCAAGAAGATTTTATATTCTTGCTTATACATGAAACAATGAATTGTTGATTTAACATTAATTTTTTTCTGTGTAACGAACAAAAAAAATACATATCTGAGTAAAGTCCCATTCATAGCTGTAAAAACTTTCAGTGGAAAAGGAGTTGTTTAACAGAAAAATCGAGAGAAAATCCAAAAACAGTCTTATTGACTCTCCTTCCTCACGGAGGAAGTGGGGTGGAATTATCAGTCCCTTACATTGCGTCTCGCTTCGATCGTTACGGCGAAAGATAATCGGTCGGACCGATAGAACGCTGCTCGAGAGATGCGCGTGAAACATCAGAAATCTCCCGCACACGTCGCGTGAGAATCTCTCTGTCCCTCCTCGCCGGTTCTCGCCGCGAGTTCCGGCGCGATGGAGGATGTTCGCGATATTTCAGGAACGGTTGAATATGCGTCTGTGCAGCTGTGAACTTCGTATCTCTGTCCCCCGCTACTCCCTCATCCCTCTCTCTCTCTCTCTGTCTCTCTCTCTTTCAATAAACGAGCTCGCCTCCCGTATCGACGCGGGGAATTAGACCGAAGCCTAATTAAACCTTACCCTGCGGCCGACAAATAATCGCCACCGCTAATAACGTTGCACTCGTTCATCTCGACCCGAGAGTCTCGACGACGTGACGCGAAAAATTTCGGAGATCCTATAATCCGACGCGTTTAACGCGTCTGGACCACGTCTCATTCGTGCGTGGATGAGATGCACGCTGTAAAAAAAAAAAAAAAAAAAAAAAAATACGCGGCAAAATTTAATCCAACGAAAGTAAATTTCAAGCAAAAGTACATTAAACATATTTATGTCCATTTTCATAGTACGTTAAGTTTAAAATGAATGTATCTATTACTTACACAAGTACATTAAATTCAATTTAATGTATCTACAACTGAAAAGTATATTTAGTATACTTCCGATAACATTAACGTCCATTTCCACCAACGTAGATTACCTTTGATCTCGGTTTAATTTACTCTTTATCCTTTTCCAGTTCTGAAAAATTAGAAAAAGATGAAAAGTAATTTAAACCGAGATCAAAGTCAATCTACGTTGGTGGAAATGGACACTGATGTTGTCAAAAGTGCAAAAAATTTTATAGTTTTCAATTATAAATACATTACAACTTAAATTTAATGTATTTGTGTAACTTAAAAGAGAGAGCACGTTGAATTTCATGACATTTTTAACAGCTCGAGCTCAATCGAGCGCAGTCGAAACGTATAGCCCAGTTTGCGCGTGGCCTTCGAATTCTCTCGACATCTCGCGTTATTCGTCGCTTGAATATTAACCTGAGAATTACGCGTTCAGACTTAAATGTGAATCAATCTGCGCGATGATAAATATTCGACTCGGAAATATTCGAAGAAAGAGCGAGCAACTTTTGTCGTTATAACTTTTTAAAGACCGTAATGAGGCAAATCTCCCTGTTCGCCTCGACAATCTTCCGAGCTCGTGGTCGCCCCGTGTAGATTCGAGGCTTCGAACCATAAGGAATTAAGGGGGTATCCCACTTTGTTGAGATCGAAAAAAAGACTTGTTTTCAAGGAAATTTGTTACAGAAAAGTATCGAAGCAATTAAAGCGCAACTTTTGTAGAAATATCTAATGATTTTGTAGATTGTGATAATATTTTCTGTTATCGCAGATTACCTAGTGATTCTAGTGGGCGATGCATGAGACTGCAGATTCCCTCTGCGAAAGCGATTGAGAATCACTGATTGACCCAAAACATAAAGACAAAAAGTTTTCTCAATCGACATGAGATCACGATTAATCGATGTGTTTTCTTAATTTTCAATTTTTAGTATTATAGTTTTTTTTGCCAATAGTGGCACTCGTATCAATTGATCACAATCTCATAAATAATAAGAAAATTTTTTATTTTTATGTTTCAAGTCAGTGATTCTCAATAATTCTCAATGATTCTAACTCAGCCAGTGTGCGACTTCGTATAAATTGAAAATATTTTTTTCGTTTTTACGTTTTAGGTCAATCAGTGGCTCTCACTCACTTCCGCAGAGGGGATCCGTGTACAGTCCTCGATCCACACATCATCCGCTGGACAGTCTGCGATAATAAAAAGTACCATCGTAATCTCCAAAAATCAATAAACATTTCTACAAAAGCTGCATCTTAATTGCTTCAATACTTTTAAAGTAGTGAAAAGAACTCTTGCCTCGTTTCCGGACCCAACAAAGTAGAATACTCCCTTAAAGCTGAAACTGGCATGGTCGTTTCGAGCCCGTCACCTGTCGCGAATCGCAGAGACCTCCTCCTCCTCCTCCTCCTCCTCTCGTCTCTTCGCGTACGGCAATTCGCGCATCAGAGAGACGACGGACTTAATCGACGAAGATACAACGGGGATTACGCGCGCACTCACGTTTCTCAAAGAAAAGGAAAATAAAAGAAGAGATAGAACGACGGCGACGACGGCGGCGGCGGCGACGCGACACGTGAATCGCACTCGGTTGCACAAGGCCGGTTTATGGCCGCTCTACACCACACGGACAGTCCCGTGGCGTAGGAATCCCACCGAGAGAATAGACCTCCGACGTCTTTATACCTTCCTCTTCGCAGCCTCGCGCGCTAAGAGACAACCTGTAACCCGAATAATCGCTCTCGATATTCGCGTTATCGCTCGTCAATAACGCACGCTCCGTTTATCCTCGCGCCATTCCGGCGCGCATATCGCGGCTCCCATCGGAGATCGCTCGATGTGGAGGGCGAGCTCAGGCTAGCTGGGATAATTCGAAAATGACGGTTCGGGAACATTCCTTTAGCATAATCGCGACTGATCCGCCGACCGGACGACGCGACGGTCGCCCAAAGCGAGTTCGCGACTGTGTAAACAGCGTTTTGCCCGGGTACACTCGGTCGAAAAAGGAGTTAAGCGGCCTAGCGTAAACCCGCTACTTGACTGCTAGCCCCGGCTACCGGTTCCCGTGTAAACCGGCCATTATCGCAGCAGCTGCGGGTCGGGAAAGAAAGAGGAAGGAAGAAGAGAGCGCGGGATACCACGGACTTTCGGAGATGCAACGCGCGAACGCGAGAGAGCGGGGCGAAAGGAGCGAGGCGGCTCTCTTTCTCTTCTGCCGCGTGACTGACCGTCCTCGCGTATAAATTTCCTTCGGATTTGCTTTCCACGATACCGTCGTCGTCGTCGCCGTCGTCGTCGTCGTCGTCCTCGGCGCTCTACACAGATCGATACGTGACGGAGCCGATCTCCGCAGTGCCAGGACCAGCGATAACACGGAATCTGGAGCACAATTCGACTTTTTCTTTTCATTTCAGAGATTCCGCCTCCTGATCTGAGACTTTTCGTTTTTATCAAAAGTACAGGGGACGGACATCTAGGAAATGCGTTACTTTTTTTTTTTTTAATAAAAAGATTAATGTGTCATTCGTCTTTAACACGAATTTTATCCTCGTTTGGTATTGTAAGGTCACACAAAGCTTCTTGTACAGTCACCAATGGAATACTGCATTCTTTTAGATGGAAAAAAATTTGCCTCTCATCCCATTTTCCAAAACTGCCTTTTAAAATTGATTTGTTAAAAAAACTCAACTTTTATCCGGCCAACACGATTGCCTCGATATCATCGTGTCGTTGCGAACAGTTTTGAAAGGCAAAACGAAGAACAGATTCTTTTCTCCAATATCTCTCGAGCATCCCCTCCAATGTTCCTTAAAAGGTATAACATTGCACTGGCGACTATTTAAGCATGACCTAATTCCAAATAAGAATAAAATCTATATTAAAGTCGAACGAGCCAATCTTTTATTAATGAAATAATGTATTTCTCAGTTCATATTATTTGTCCCGTTAAAATATCTCAAAGTTGGCACATTTCTCCTTAAGTTGGCAAAAAAAAAAAAAGTTAACTATTTCATTAGTATTTCAAATATGCCTGGGCTCGAGGTCATTAGTCTCGAGCGCAGAAATGTATTAAACACGAGAAAGCCTCGAGATCAACGATACGATACGTCGACTTCCACGATATTATGCCGCAACTTCAACGAGAACTTTTGACTAGACAGCCTATCTGACCAACGGGCCGAAGAACTACAATTTAAATTCTTGAAATGGGCTGTTCTCAAAACGGGTTAGCGCTCAACGTCATAATAACTACTCCTTCACTCACAACCTTCAAATTTTCCAATTAACCTCGCACAAAACCGAGGCAAATGTATAGGATGAGCGTCGGGGGATCGAACCCCGGGATGTCCGCCGACTGCGAACCGACTGCACGGTGCCACGGCATCGTTCTATTTCGACCCTCAACTCTGTTGCATTCTGCAGATTCCTGTCACTTATTTTGCAAGCTTTTTTTTACAATGTTTTTTTTCCCTCTAGCAAACTTTTCAAACAAATAAAAGTTTTACGCACAATCGATGCTGTAAAACCAAGAAAATATACGGTGTTTCGACGAGAGGTACAGGATTTGAATTGTGCGGCATTTTTTTTCTATCACATGACTTTTGTTATTTCACAGCCGTTATCTATTTAAACTAATAGAATTCGAGCGCTACATAATCGCAGAACGCATATAAATTTTACTCTTGCAAATTTTTAGAAAAAAAAAATATATATATATTTAGCATTTAAATGGCTGTATTAATAAACAAAATCGTCGTATCTGGAGTTCCGAAAACCCATGTACGATTCGAGAGAATTCGATTCATCCGAAAAACATGTGACAGTTTGGTGCGGATTTTGGTCGGCTGGTGCGACTGGACCGTATTTCTTTGAAAACGACGTTGGGAGGGTTGTTACGGTGAGTGGAGTGTACTATAGAGACATGTTGACCGACTTTTTATGGCCTGAAAATATGGACGCAGCGGATCTCTACTTCCAACAAGATGGGGCCACATGCCCCGTACGAGTGGCGAAACAATCGCTTTATTGCGCTTCGAGTTCCCTGGTTCCTTTAATTTCACGAAATGGCGACACCAATTCGCCAACAAGATTATGCAATTTGATGCCGTTAGACTTCTTCTTCCCTTTTTTTTTTTTTTTTTTGAGGGCTACGTTAGAAGAAAAGTCTGTGCCAATAATCTAGAGACGATTTAACGCGCTCTCGAAACATCGAAGTCGCTATTGCTGCAATCTTTGCCGCATCTTTGCGAAAAAGTGAAAACTTGGAGAAAAGAGTGAGAGTCTACAAGAAGAGACGGAGCGGCTATTTTAATGGCGCACTATTCCGCATATAATCTACATATCTTTATAACGAAATAAGGTAATCTTGATTGCCGCAATTCTTCGTCGTTTTATTTAAGAAACACAAATCCTACGCCTCTTGTTGAAACACTCTGCAGCAAATACAGCGAGTGAACAATAATTATTTTTATTTCCTCTTTTTTATCTAAAAATAAAAGTCCTCAAGACTCCGCACGGTTGAAGGCTCAAACACGTAATGATTAATGATGAAAGGCACTGATGTGCTGGCGCTCAATAGCTTACGATTCGACTCGCCAAAGTGTGATTAACAAGAGAAAGGCTTGTCAAATCGTCGCATCGTCGCATCGTCGCGAGGATTAGGCAAGGCGTTACTACTATGTGGACGCATGAGAGTCATAACAAGAAGTGAGAATGACTTAATCTGACGGTAATTTACTCGATAAATTGCAGTAATTTTGAAGAGCTGGTCAAATGGCAATTTAGAAATTTTGAAAGAGAAATAACAAATTGCGATAAAAAGTTTAAAAGGAGCATTTAGTCTTCGACATAAGTAAAACATTTTATTAAACGTACTCATATTCTCCATGAAATATTTTAATACTATGTAATCGTACGTTACATGCAATATAATATAGTAATTAGAAAACTAGTTGCACAGTAACTAATAAAATTTCAAATAAAAATTTTTTTATTACTCTCTAAATCTGAATTACTGGATAATCACTGATTATCAGTGAACACTTCTGATTATCAGTGCCAAGTATGCCACTGGTAATCAGTGATTATCTAAACCGAAAAATCAATGAATTTACTTATTGACTATTGCGTATTTATTAATATTTACGTATGTATTTATTAATGAGGGTATTTATTAATACACTGAATAAGAACTTTTCGATGATTACCAGCAACTTTTCATTGACTTTTAAGTTAAAAAAAATTACTGATTTATCAGTGCCAAGTATCCACTGATTCAGATTTAAAGAGTAAGATTTTCAAATAAAAGATGCAGGTGAAGATACAGTATAGTATTTAAAAAAATTTTTCAGCGTACTTTACAGCATCTGTATTTATTACCTTAATGTTTCAGTGATAATTGTGTAATTAAAAAAAATTTTATGTAAGAAACAAACAAAAACTTAAATTTACAATTACAATATAAAAATAAACTTTCTGTTATTGCACTATAATACAGGGGATTATCTAACAAAAATATAGAGTAAGTAATAAAACAAAATGCCACATTTCAAAATGTTAATAAAAATTATTTTATTAATATTTAAAAATGTGGCATTTTGTTTTATTATTAATAAAAACGAGCTATGAAAAGAGTATTCAGGTCACATTGCTCTCTAATTCTTATTTATCGTGTGACTTGATTATCATCTTGATCAGAGACAAAATTGTGATTCATCACAGTGATAATTGCGGATTGTCATCAATACAAGCAAAGAATTTATAGTAAATTGATTTCATCAATTAAAGAATACAATTGATAAAGATATAGAAAAATATTGTTTTATCTTACGAATTAGTGCAGAAGATAATTACATCCTATTTACGCATGAGACTATCAAACACAATGAATTTTACCAAAGTTGCCAATAAATGACCGTCTTATTTTTACTGTAATTGTTACAATGACTCTGACGGTAATTTTACATCTCTAGTCATGGCGACGAGTTTTTCCGCCGAGAACGAGCGTGATATCCCGCTCGTACACGCATGCAAATCAATTTATGCGTGTGAACTGTATATTCTCCATTAATCGAAACCGCGTGAGTTCGAAGAGGAAAACTTCTTCCTCGAATCGTTCTTCGCTCGAGAGTCGACGTCATCTCGCGTCATCGTGTACATGCGTACAACGATATTCTCTGCTAGTAGTGTCCTTGCAACTCGCACATACGAAACAACGAAATAACGTAACTCTCCGCTTCGCTCGGCGTCTCAAGGAGATATAATTTATCGTGCCGTGCTACGTTACGTCGGCTTGTCTTATCGACCCGGCCATTTTTTTTTTTCTTCCAAGACCTCTTTCTTCCTCCGCTTCTTATCGGCCGGTCGCCACCGGCTGCGCGATAATCCGAATCTTCGTTAAAACTGTCCGTTTCATGCACGCGAGACGTGGAGAGTCGACCACGGAGAAACATTTGATGATTTAATCTTAGAGCGTCGTCTCTCATTTCGTATCCGGTAACCGTATATCATTATCTGAACCACGAGTAATCTTCTCGGTCAAATATCTGTTTATTTTATTCACGGCTCGCACGGTATTCGTGTCAAATCGATTTCTCGATCGATTTGAGGTCGGAATACGTGAGACATAGGCCGAAGGCAGAAAACGGGACGTAAGCGCTTAAGTCCGACGACAGTCTGATAACATTTAATTGTAACCTATTAAGATAATATATTGATATTGCTCATCACGTCTCTCCGACGACGCACTTATTAGATGAAACATCCAACACAACATTTCTTACGTCTCTATGTTTTTCTCTGCCTTACTCTACGTCACGTCACATCAGACTTAAGCGCTTACGTTTCGTTTTCTGCCATCAGCCAGAGTCGAGATTTACGGCACATCAATAAACACATAAAAAACGTACACGGAAAAAAAAAAAAGATTTTGATAATAATGATTAAGCTTTGGTGAAATAATTTCAATTAAATGTTTGACTAATATAATCAAATATTTAACATTTATTAATTATATTAATAGTAAAAAATCATAATAAGTCACTAAACGGTTATTAAACGGTGACTAAATATTACTAAGTATTTGATCATATTAACTGAATATTTAATCGAAACTATTTTATCAAAGCTTGAAAACTATCTAAGCATGATTATTATTACCAAACTCTTTTTTTCAGTGTACGTAAAAAATAAAAAGAAAGGCTCTTTCAACAGTTCCATGATCAAAAATTATTATCATAAATATATTGTTAAAAATAATACATGCGTGGGTAAAAATTTCGATAGGTACTGAGCAGCCCCCCTCCCCCTAAAAAAATATATATATAATATTCTCTCTCTCTCTCTCTCTCTCCTCTCCGTATAAATATTCGGCATTGATCGTCGTTCCACAGGTAATCGATTCCACAAATTTTCGACTGCCACTTGGACTTTCGGACGACTCGCTGATCGTGAATTATTTATTGGAATTTCTCACGCAAATCGAAAATGCTATGTCTTAAATTTTTTAAAACCCGGTCTCAGGGTAAACATGTTCGAGAATAGCGCGAATAAAGATTTGCTATTAAGTATCTATATCGAGCGTGTCGTCATCGTGGATCGGGTAAAATAAACGAGGATCGAAATAGAATGGGATTGTTAATTTGACACTTGGTTAATTAGCCAAATCCCTCCCCCCTTCTTCTCCTGCTTGGACATTTTAATCTCGCAGGCAACAGAATGAATTTCATAACACGCTTTTAGATTATAAGCTTCACCGCTTGTACGTGTTTTTGTTAAAGAAGTTTTGGTTATACGATATAACATACAATACATAATACAAGTTATTAAAATTTAAAAGTTATTAAAATATAAAAATAAAAGGCTTCTTTAAGTTTATTCTTTCCTTTCCTAATCAACAAAAGATTTTGGGCGCACATGCCCGAATTTTGGCCTTAAAACTAGCTGCAAAGAAGAAATCAATAAAAAATTTGATTAATAATGGTTTTTACAGCGAAAAATTACTATATTTTGCTGCAGTTTTAATTAAATAACTCTTAAACGAGTAAGTGAATCTAAATAAATTTTTGCACAAATATTTATTAGAATTTTATTAATACATGTAAAAATTTTGATTTAATTTGGTAATAATATTTCCCCAACAAATTTAGAAATAAGTACCGCAAAATTTTATCGCAATTTTATATAAGAATCAAAAGTAAACAAAAAATTTTTAATAATTTTTAAACCAATAAGTGAATTGGGCACAAGTTTTACGCAGAATACTCGAAAGTAACACTAACAATAAGATATTCTATAAAATTTTTATATCTTTGATAATATTTTGGGAAAGTGCCCACACATCCTTAAAATATCTTCGAACGTAATCGCATCACAATCATTTCTGTTCATTTGGAAGAAAGTATACCGTCTCTCTCCGTCTTTCGCGAACGCGCTGATGAAATATCGGCAACGCGCGTCAATAATATCGATATCCGCGAGAGAACTAATGAAAAAGCTTTCTGTCTCTCTCTCTCTCTCTCTCTCCCTTTCATTCTTCCTTTCTGCACGTCTTCCATTTATTCTCTAGCGTGGAACGAGACTATTGCAGCAGCCTGTCGTGTGGGCGAGGGAAAAAAACGCGAGGGAAAAACGCTTTTCCGTCGTTAATAAAACCGCTCGTATTGCTCTCCAATTGCCAGGAGTAAGCTTTCAAACGTTACGCGAATTTCATAGCTGTCCCAAAAATATCGGGAATAGCGGGCGAGAGAAGGATACGCGGGGTTACGCGAAAACACTCGCGTCAGCCCGCTGCCGGCCGATACGTTGTTAACTCCAATTTATCACCGCGACGTGTAATTAAACGAAATTCCGTCGACAATGCGAAATAAAATTCGGCGGGTATTTACGGCGCGCTCGCTATCGATTCGAAGGGACGGCACCGCAGCGTTCGGCGACGCCAGCTGCTTTTTGTTTCGCCTTCTTTTTTCCGCGCTTCGCTCACCGATGCTTACGCTTAATAAACCGCTATATGCCGATGCAACCTTGGGTCTAAAGTGACTGATATCGTTGCACGACACGCGAGTACGAGGAAGGAGATGTCCTGTATTGAGATATATGGAACATTCGTCCTTTTGTCCGCCTATAGAACCGAATTGATTTATTTCTTGCTTAAAACTCGTAGAAAAATCGCGATGCGCCCGAATTAAACGACCGAGCTTTGCGAATTTTAAAAAATATTTTTAGATGTATTATTCTAGAGTATTATTCTAGAGGTGTTCACAAAGGGTGGATATCACGACCCATTGATGGATCGCAAGCCGATATTTCCTCGGGCGTGAAAAATTTGTTAGCGATGGTCGGAATCGAAATCAAATTTGATTGAATTATACTACAATTAACAAACTCCTTGCACATGAAAATTTGCATTCATATCATCAAACTGTCATCAGCAGAAATAAGAAATAAGCGCGTTCTTCATTTTATATATATTCAGAGAGAAATTGAATTATAAAATTATATTCAATACAAATATAAAAGGAAAAAAAATTGAATGGATCTTTTAAAATAATTCGATTTCATGAATAACTGCAACTCAATGCAATCGTAAGAACATCTTATTAAAATCAGGATTTGTCGAGATGGGTTTTAATGGGCTGACCCACCTAAAAAAAATCCATTTAAACCCACTTGAAAAAGTCATCTACAAAAATCTACTTAAAAAATTCAATGAAAATTTAACAATAGTATAAATAAAATATTTAATATAAATTATTATAAATATAATTTAATATTAAAAATAAAATGAATAATATATAGTAAAATTAGTAAAAGAAAAAAACATAATAAAACCTCGATTAAAATTTAATTTAAATTAACATATTTATAAAATAAAAATATATTTATAATAATTTGTATTAAATATACTACAAGTAACAAATATTTTTAGACTTCTTACATGATAAAATCTTTTATCTTTTTTTAAATAATTAAAAAAATTGTTTGATTTAAATGATTTTTTTCTTTAATTTTTATCTTTCTTCAAATATTAATTAGTTGAAAACTCCACTTTATTATAGCAAATTTATTAAAAAGTTTATTATAAGTAACAAACTTTTTAAAACCTGATACACACCCAATAGGAGCACTTTTAATAAAAAAAAATAATCTAATAAAAAGACTCGATTTAACATAAAATCCTTTTTATATAAATATATGAACACCTATTATATTAATTAATAAATTAAATTAGGTGAATAAATAACTAAATAAATAAATTAAACTGATAAGTTAATAAATTAAACGTATATTAAATTAATTTCATATTAAAATTATCAATTGAATAGCAAATTTTGTTAATTATTAGTGGATTATAAGAAATATAAACGCGTAAAACCCAATAAAACCCGAAAAAAAAACCCTACTAGGTAAGTTTCTTCAAATCCTGATTAAAATACCGAGTACATACTAAATCTGCATTTCCATATTTTCATTTTCTTTTCGCGAAATATCTCACCTTGAAATTCTATTTTTTTTTTGCTCCGGCGGTGATTCGATTCGTCGTACGCGATTCCTTTCACTGAAATCGAACGGGCATAAGGTCAGCCGCGATAATCATTCGCGGTGCGAACGAAGTGCGAAGTAACTTTTACCGCGAATAATGCATTAACAAATCGCCAATGCCATTACGTACGTATGGTGCATTTTGCACCGTTATTACACCGCGCGATCGCGACGAAGCGCGCGCAACAGGATATCGGGAGACGCCGCGCCGCGCCGCGACCGGTCCTTTACGTAATTCCCCATCTCCTTCGCGTCGCAAATCACACCCTTTTCTTTTCTCTCACCGGGCCGTACCCGCTGAGATCGGTGCCGTTAATTCTCCCCGCCAATTATTCGCGCCAATTGTCTTGCGTAAACGCCAATTGACTCCGAGATCAAGCTGAGTGGATACAGATGCATTTCCGAGATGAAATCTTTTCGTCTAAATTAAAACGCGCTAATTGTTTTAATTTCGTTAAACGGCAAAAAAAGGAGGAAATATATACTTAGAAATTCTTCAAAATCGTTTTCTCGTGTGTTTCTGAGCAATCAATATTTTACAATTTAAGATATTTAATTAATATTTAACTACATATTCTTACGGTTCAATTATAATAAGTTTTTTGAAACTTTAGAAATATTTAAATTACACTACACTTTATTTTTTTCCCAAAAGAAATATAAATACTTGTTTTAAAAATTAAAAAAAAATGTTTATGAATTTTTAGAGATTTTTTTTAAATCACTTAAAAAAAGAAAGAACGCGAAATATGATTAAATCATTAAAATATCTTTTTTCATTCGTTGTGTCGGGATCACACAAATCCCAGTTAAAGGGGTCTGTGTAATCCCAACAAAAATTTAATTAATTTTTTTTCTACGTCACTTCTTTTGCCATGTTCAAATTAAATTTTAACACAACATGAAATTGATTCACATTTCTTTGAAAAATGGTCATCTTTTTTAGTTAAAATAATCAATAGTTTGGGCGAGACGATCGTTGGAGTCGTTTTGCGTTCATACGACAATTAAGAGTTAAATATACACATTGTTAAATCAACGTAAAAATAATGCAAATAACTAGGTACACAGAGGAAGATTTAAAAAAAAAAAAAAATTAATAATCCGCTAGATTGTTTACGAAGACGACGAAGGAATATACAAAGAGGCTCGATAGCGCGGTTCTCCTCTTCTTCTACACTGTCATCCGCGTAAATCGCTTCTGCGTCTCGCCGTGACGTAAAGGCGGAATTATATTCGCCGTAGAAGCGAGCACAGCGGTAGATTTAAGAAAATAGAGAAGAGCCGCTCGGGAGTGACAAACCGGATAAATCCGCCGTCGATCGAAACTCTCGGCTCGCTCCGGAGACGCCAAGCGTCTCCGAGGGAGGTGGTCTCAATCTATTTCTATAAGATTTCACTTCTCGCGATTTAAAAGCGAGAACGGAGCAGTTAAGCGATCCCTCCTCACCTCGCGTCTGCCGAGAAACTCCACGTTTCGCATCGAATAAGAAGAAAAAGCGTCTCGGCGATGACGCGCGCCGCCGCGCCGCGCCGGGAGGATAAATCAAGGTGCTCTTCTCCTTCCTCGATGCGATCGCGGTCGTTGAATCGCGCGATTCGATATTTTCTCGCGAAACTTGCGAAACACACGCGTCTGCACCGCGCGCTCCCTTCCCCCCCCCCTCCCCTTCTTTTATCCCACTAAGCTGCGAATTACTAGATGAATGGATGAAATTTTAATGTCATAATAGACGGTAATGTCTGCATCGAAGGAAGGCAAATTGGATTTGACGCTTATAGAAGGCAAGAAAAAGAATTACGTAATGTAAAATTCAACGCGACCCACTTTTGCTCTCGCGGAGCATTTAGATGAGATGACGTTCGAGGCTACGGTTGATTACGTTATTTGAAAAAAAGAAAAAGAAAGAAATAAAGGACTGTATCGTGCACGTAGTGCGCCTCATTTATCTTTGATTTTACGGCGACGATATAGATCGGCGTTATTTCTCGGCGCGCACTGAGCGCCGGATGTGCCCGCCGGATATTCTAGGGTTTTATTTGGATAATGTGAAAATCGTGTTCAATGTCAGCGCGAGAGAATTAGACGGCCGTATTTAAATAGTACGACGAAATAATGCGCGGTGAAAATATTCCAGATATAGAAATTTATATTTAACGATTCGCGAGAACAGACAAAAATAAAAAAAAAAAAGAAGGAAGAGGGAGAATAACAATAAATTATGCTTTCCCGCGCGATAATTGTTGCTAATTATATTTTGTGTTTCCAGAATAGTTTGCCCCAACAAACAATTGATAATTATATACAGCAAGAGATAATATCTCTCGCTCTTTCTGATGTAAGACTAAAAATAATTAATAAATTATATATTAATTATATATTAATACATATAATTTTAATTATCAATAAAAATAATTATTTTCCGAATTAAGGATGTATCGGACACACAGTGCAAAGTAAATAAAATTCGACATGTGTTTAATATTAACACTTCAAATAAACAATGGAATAGTGAATATAAAAGTTTCATGAATAAAATTATATTTTTATTTAACAACATATTTTTATAGTTTATTTATTGATTATTATTAAAAATTAAATTATTTTTTACAACTTAAAAACGACTATTTTAAAAAATCTGTTTTTTTTTTTGTACAAGTACTTCAAGATGATTGATACAAATTTTATTGTGATTGTTAGTTATCTTGCAAATAAATAAATTTTGTTTATTTTACAAAACTGATCTCTGCATCGCAATGAAACTTTACATAAATTATCTTGAATATCTAAAGTACACAAAAATTCAAATTTTTTTCATTATCTCTGATTTCATCATTTGATTGTTAATTATATTTTCATTAGAATATATACAGGTCAACCGCTTCTTATTTATCTAGCTAGAAAATCGCCGCCAAATGTTTTCTGCTGCTTTCAAATGCAACGTAAAACAATCTCCAATTTTTTCATAATTTTCTCAATGTTTCGAGAAACGTCCTATACATCCTTAAACCCGATATTTTCCTCAACGAAATTAAAAGATTTCAATAGCTTGAGAAAATTAAATTCACCGTTCTGTTAATTTTTCAAAATTACAGTAACTCGTTTTCCAAGGTTTTAATCACTCTCCCCCTCTTTTCCTCGAATGGGCTGTCTTTTTTCCCGTAGGAGAGAAACGCGCGTTGCCAACGATGAGAATGCGCCGTGGATTCATTCCTGTGGTTCGCCAGCGCATATCCCGGGGATAACGTCGGGGAAATTGGACGGGGCTTAATTTACCTTCTAACGGGGATCGAATTAACGTCGTGTTTCGCGCGCGCATCGTCCACTCGGACCACGAGGACACAATGCGGTAACGACGAGATGCTACCGCTGCTGCTGCCGCTGCCGCTGCTACTGCTGCTGCCGGTGGTGCCGCATCGATGCCGCGTCGTGCATCGCTGGTCCCGTTTCGTACGTGTAACGCGCGTCATTAGACAATAGACATCGTGCGCGTATATATGTATACACATATATATATGTATAACGTAACATTCGGGAAGTTGAACAAAGTTTAATTTCCTCGATAGCTGGGAACACTCGCCCTGCTGTTTGCTGATTTTGCAAGCGAGGCGCGCGTTATGCAACCATGTGCAAGCCCGCTCGTGCGCGTGTGTACGTGAATTTAGTTCAGCCAGCGTTCGGTTACTCGGAAAACTTTGATCGAATGTCTGAAAGACGCCGTGAATTTTTCTAATATTAAAACGAAAATGAGGAAAGAAACGCGGACAGTCTGTAAGACATATTTCTGGATCGGCACGTTGCAAAAGAAACACGAATAACACTCTAAGGTGTCATAATGTTTTAAAAAATACCTTGAAATTTTATACATCGTTAATCGCGTGAAGGGTTTATACGAATCTCAAAACTGTATTTTAAAGGATGTATGGATCACGTCTCGGAACATTACCAAAAATATAAAAAGTTCAGGAATATTCTATTATAATATTACGTTTGAGTAGCTCAGTAAAATTTGAGCACATTTCACTTATTGATTGAAAAGTTATTTAACTTTCTGTTCACTCTTAACTTTTACGTAAAATCGCGGTAAAATTTTGCAGTACTTATTTGCAAATTTGATGAGGAACTATAATTACCAATTAAATCAAAATTGTGATGTATAATAATAAAACTTTAATAAATATTCGTGCAAAAATTCATTTAGAGCCACTTACTCGTTTAAAAGTTATTTACTTAAAACTGCAGCAAAATATAGTAATTTTTGCTGCAAAAAACCATTACAGGTTCAATTTTCTCATTGTTTTCTTTCTTCTTTGCAGTTAGTTTCAGGACCAAAATTCGGGCATGCGCGATGCAAAAAATTTCACAAACTTTTTTTTGTTAAAAAAAGAAAGAGAATAAATCTAGAGAAACCTTCGGTTGTTAAATTTCGACTGCTTTTAGCTCGTATCGTGCAGCCGAAAATATCTTTAAAAACCAAGCTATAGATATCACGCCTTCTACTACTTTGTTCCTTCTCTCGCTTTTCACCGCATATGTTCGCTCTTCGCGGGGATATTGATTCAAGACAGCTTGTAAACAAACTGCTCGATCTCGCCTCCATGAAATCTGGATCGACGGATTACGGGGCGGGGGGGAAGACTTAATCGATGTAATCGCTTCGATCGCGTTATCTCTGCCCGACGCGAATCGGCACGCTCGCGAGACGGCGGATGAGCGCCGCGTGGTGCGATCGACGGACGCACGAGATAGTAGAGAGATGCGGCGGCGTGCAGCGCACGCGTTTTGAATCGGAATGCACCGAGAAGGATATCTGGGTCGCTGCCGGCGTCGTCGCCGTTGTTGCTCCGCAACGTGCAGGTAGTCAAATATATCGAAATCCGTGGGACGTGCTGACGCACTTCGCGTATTATCTGCACGCGCGCGCCCCGCTCGCACGTGCCTCGCCGGCGCGGCGCGCGACGAGATACGAGATTCTCTCATTGGAGAAGAGGAACGTGTCGCATGCGGCGCTGTCACGCGCGCGCGGACCACGCGGGAACGTGTCGCGTCGGCGTCGTCTCGTTTCCGCGAACGATATCGTCGAACGATATCTGGGACTGCGCGCGCTCCACCACGTTTCTCTTCCGTAAAAACGCGTGTATTCTCGTTCAATTCTGATACGTCGGTCCCGCGTATCGAAGGCATCGCTTGTGATGCTTTCACTGCCGGAAGCGTCTATTTCTTACGGGAAATGCGGACGAGACATTCTTGTATACATGCGCTTCATTCGCGTGAGCGTAACGAGGATCTCAGTACGCTCGTAATCTCTAAAGATATAAGCGTTATAAAGATATAATTATATGGAAAACCTGATTTCGCTCGAGCTATATGCAAAGAATGAAGGACGTTCGAGCATAATGAGCATAATGCTGCAAAAAACATTTAACATCCTAGCGACTAGCTTGAGCATCCCAAGTAGTTATTTTAATGGAGGAAAGAAACTATTTTCAGATAGGTATCCAGCTAAATTTTTAGATACTTTAGTACGCAGAGAAAGTTTCTTCGATTAAAAAAATATTTGTTTGAATCTAAGTTTGTGCACTGCTATATGGTTAAAAAAGAGTCTCTTTAATTTGAAGGTTTGTTCTTTTTATTAGAACGTGAGAAATAGTTTGCTTATTAATTCTTTTTTTTTTTAATAAAAGGAAATATATTTAAATAACCAAAATAACTAAATTATTTCTTACATTTCTGTCAGTACTTTCTTTGAATTAAAAATTGTTTGTTTAAATTAAACGAATAATTTATTTGCTTTAAAAGATGCTGATGACGTCATTTTTTGAAATCAAAATTTTTATTTTTCTCAAAGGCATTTTCACTTCAACTTAAAATAAATCAAGATGAAGAAACGATTTCTTCAATTTAAACATAACTTTCTCTTTGTGTAGCAAAATGGTTCTTTCTGCTCAAATATTAATTGACAAATCGAGAAACACGCTTTGAGAATATACTCGAACATTAATAAACTCGTTAAGTCTCAAAACACGATTGGTAGTATATGACGGAAAAAATATCTCGATTGTTGTTAAAGGTACACAAGAAAAAAATTAGTCAAATCAACAATCATTTTCTCACGTATGCAAGAATATAAAATTTTCTTGAAAGAATTTTAATTTTATAAATAATTAAATTTGATAATCTATTACAAATAAATTTGATAATTTGTATTAATTTGTACCTTCAAGTTCCGGAATAAACCTATTAATGTACGTACATGTGATACCAAACCAAATATTCACTTATTAATGACTTTTGTTTATGTAATTATTTTTGTTTAAATTTGATAATCTTAAACACACACAAATTTTTTTTTAAACAGGCAATCTAAAAATAATTGCGTTGAGCCATTTAAAAAATTGTATCAAACGTTTAATTTGGTTGCTAAAAATGTCAAAATGTCAAATGTTTGCAGCAACATTATCGTGTTTCAATGCCCTACATAATTATTTCGATGACCCAACATAAAATTATTTTCTGATCTCTATTTAGTTAAATTTTCAGATGCTGCAGTAAAATTGTTCTCACACAAAAAATGTTGTATCTTCATGTAAACAAATATATTATGTCTATTTGAGATTATGAAATTCTTTCAAGAAGCTTTTATATTCTTGCATATACACAATGAGACAATGATTGTTGATTATTCATTTTTTTTTTCTTCAATGTAACGATCGCAAAAATGAAAATTGCTTAGCGGTTCGGACTTGAAGTTGCATCGGGAGTCTGGATAAGAGCCTAACTGTGGTTGTTTTCTCCTTTATCTCGAGCCACGGGCGATCTCCCTCGGCTTCCACCGTGAGACGTGAACTTAATAACAGTTTCCCTACTTTCTTGTTATTGTCTGGTATTTATTGTTAAACCCGAAGTCCCGACGCTGTTGATCAATGTGATGTCAGAGGTACGAGCACCAGGTACGTATATTATATATTTTTACACCGTGCAAAAGGAAAAAAAAACGCACAATGAGAGCGCGATCGATAGACGCGCGTACGCACAAACACGATTATAATAACTATATAATAATCGCGCGGAACGATACACCTCTATTCACGGGAAGGACATCGCGAAGCAAGCGACACTCGACTCGTATTCGGATTAAAGCAGCGACGATCTCCTTCTCTCAAAGAGAATTTCAACTCACGCGCGGATTTCACTCGGGCACTTCACTCACGGCTCACGGGAACGAGTCGCTGCGAAATCGCCGGCCACCTCCGGCTTTGACATCCCCAGTGCCTACGTCGCCGCCGCCGCCGCTGCCGTCGCCGTCGCCGCGCCGTGCCGCCGATCGTCGCGAGCACGGCATTTTTTCCTCGTCATCGAAGTCTCGAAATTCCCACCAGTCCTCCTCCGCGCACGTCTCCTCTTTCTTTCTCTCCCTGCTTCGCGAAAGACTCGACGACTTTCTCGCACGCGCACGACACCGCGCGACGTCCCGATCTCCCGGTCGGTCTCTCTAATCTCTCTCTCTCTCTCTCTCTCTCTTTCTCTCTCGACGTCGTCCGAAAGCCTCGCTGGAACGAGCGCGCGATCCGTTCGCGAGTCCCCGCCCGACTCCGATCCGCGTCGTCGAGGATCACGCGCGTTTCCCGCGACGACAGGCTCTTTCCCTCTCCATCGTCGTGCACCACCTGGTATATCCTTGGTCGAGGAGAGGCTCCTCACCGCGATCACGCCATCAAGCCAGGACTACTATTAATAAAGTTGTCATGCGGTACGCACGCCGCCGCCGCCGCAATCGATTCCCTACGGCTTCGACCGTATAGACATACGGTACACATAAACGACGCGCAAGCGGAGCGCCACGTGATACATCATTCTGATATGTACAGGGTCTTCCAAACGACGCGCACAATCGTCGTGATTAATCCTCGAATATAAGACCCCCCCCTCCCCCTCTGCTTCTCCTTCGTCTTCCCGGGTTAGCGAACATTCGCTAAGGATAGGGTTCTGATTCTAGGGGGAAGATTGACGTAGACAAATTTTCATCTGGGACGCGCTCCCCGCGTGGAAATTTATCTGGGCATTCTATATTTAATAATGGTCCCATGCGGGCATTAATGAGACAGCCGAAATAAAGGTGTGTCGAACTCGAGACCATTTAGGGTATAATTGGGATAGTTTAACTTAAGTTCGCTAGTTACGATCCTTACAGGGTCTAGTTTGGATTTGACTTTTGTCCCAAGACAGTTGTACTTGGGCTTGCCCAGTTGCACCCGCTCATATGGGGCCTAATTTGGTCTCGACTTTTCTCTGAGGAGAGTTCAATGTACGATTTTTCGCTGATGGCCCGTATAAAGTCTTAGAATTATTTAAAAAAGATGTAATACATTGATCAAAGTTGCTGCTCTTGTTGATTCATTAGTGAAATCATTATTTAGCAGAGTTTAGAAATTTATTAAAATCGGTCAATAATATACCGTTTGATTTTGGCCCAACTTCTCTTACATACATGGGTTCTTTCAGCTTTCAATAGTTTTCAAAATCTAGACTAAAATTTTTATAAAAGCAACGCGGGTCCCAGATAGAAAAGCGTGACAATCCACAATTGGACGTTCTATAACATGGACCTCAAATGAAGTAAGAAAAGATAACATGATTACAGCCCCGATTACAACCTAGGAGGAATTTTCACACGGGTCCCTGGAGAAAATTGCTCGGAAGAGAGAGGAGACTATAAAGAGATTAATTAGGCAATAAGGTATGGATGGATGGATATGTGTGGTTAAGTAAACCAAGTCCCCTGCTTGGAACAGAAAACTAAAGGAATTAAACGTTCTATTTCATTCTGGAAGAGATCAGAGATGATCGCAGAGGAAGCGAAGATACCTTCAACGATCCAAGGACGAAAAAATCATGCGGGAAGGAAATGAGTTGGTTTTATTTACGCTTCAAGTACGAACTTGAGAACATTGAGTGCGTCCCCATTATCTCTGCTGGTGTTACGTGGCTGGATCTGGCACGATACGATAAGAACGCATTAAGAATAAAGAAGTGTCTTTATTGCAACATGTAGGACGCGATCGAAGGGAACGGGCTCAAGTGGTTATTACGTAATTGGCAGGTAATTAGTCGACTAATTAGTTGACTAAATATGTACCGAATATTGCGGTAAATTGCGCGTGTGTATGTAGATAATTAGCATAAATAATGATATAAGGATATTTATTTGCCCATATGAAAATTTATTTGTCCGCACGTTATCCGTTTAGTTAAATATCGACATGCGCCTGATAATAATTGATGACAGAATCGAGTTAAAACTCGAAAATAACGCACGAGAGAGAGAGGGAGGGGGGGGGAGGAGAGTTTTGATTAGATCCAGAAGGCATTTACCGCTGCTGCGAGGTACATCTTTGATTCACCGAGCGAGTCGCATCTACCAAGGTTTATTTTGAGCAATATCCTTTGCGACAGATTCGTATCGATGTCCGCATGTAAATACGATGGAGATTAAATGTGTCGTACGAGCGCCGATAACTGTCGACACGATATGTAAATCACGATATGGAAGTAATTATTCATGCTTAGCAATTACGCGAATTCAACGTTAAAGCTCGGAACGCCCGTGAATATTTTATATAATTAATAATAATGGATAATTGTAATAATTACGCTGCACGCGATACGATGCTAATTACGCACTCTATTGCGCTCTCCGCGTCCGCCGCAGATACACGTATCGTGATACATTTTAATATTTCGCAGATAAGTTACATCTAGCTTTTGTAAACACGTATCATCGCTCGATGTTTACTCGATTATCGAGCTCGAAATAATTTCCCCGCATATAAAATGAAAACGCTTACCGGTATACGGTCGTATATCAGCTTATCGATTAAAAATTTGCGGGAAATAACGATGTTAATCGGATTGTTATAACGCGATCCCAAGAGAGAAAGAGAGAGAGAGAGAGAGAAAAGTGCCGCGAGAGGCCAGGCGAGAGATAAGAAGTGACGGCCAGGCGGTTTCAACATCGCTATCAGCGTGATTATCGCTCTTTGTCTTTTTCCGCATTGTTTCACGCGGATGTGGAAAAATAACGAAGCCGACCACCGCTAATCGAGATCGTTATCTCGATAACTAAGTTCGTGACGATACCATTTTTCCACGCTCCGCGATCAACGTTGGGAGCTGCAGGCAATTTTACAGCCGGATTACCATCTTGCTCTCGCGCGTGTTAAAATTTCCATATTCCTACTTCGTTTTCCGTGGCGCTCTCACGACTCTTTCAGAGCTCCGTACTTAAAAACACGCGAAAAACGTTTAAACCTCGGCTTAATCTCATCAACTTTTCTGCGAGTCACAGACCGTGTCCGGGATATCGTTAATACCGCAAACAAAGGACATTCTTCTTTTATTTTCATTATTTACGAAATGTTAAACATTAAAGAGAGCTTATACAGCGTTAAATAGACATCATTTGCATACATGAACAAGTTTTTGTACAGTTTCATGTAGAAAAATATGTTCTCATTCTTTAATAATAATTTTTATGAATTAAGAAGAGTATCAAATAGAAAATAATATCTTCAAATAAGAAACGAGAAATTTTTAAATATGTATTATTATTATTATCATCAATACAATCATATTGTGCTATTTAAAACACTAAAATAAAAATAAATTGTAATGTTTTCCTAAAGTTCAAGATTATCAAATTTTTTAATGAAGATTAAATTATATATAAACAGAGATAATAAGATTATCATACAAACGGAAATATAATTTCTTGTTTATATATGAAACAATGATCGTTGAAGAGAGTCTATTAGTTTTAATGTGATACTAATAATATTTTATATTGTTTTCTTCTTCTGTGAGAACTATTCCAATATGAATCGAATCATAATCAGATTTTTTAATCTAAGAAAACAATTTAATTAAGTCCAATAATATTATTATTTAAATAGAAAAATGTGATAATAAAAAATTATATACTTAGAGTAAAGTGTCTATATTTACTTAAAAGCAATATTTTTGCTTAAACAGAACAAATAAATACATGCATCAAAATATGATTTTAAGAAAATGTATTTTTTTTTCATTAAAAAATTTCCTTTCAATGTATCTATATATTAAAATTCTATCCATCAATAATAAAAGTTATATTTCATTTGATTCGTGTAAAAGTTTTACCGATTCATTTCGATTCGGACAAAGAAATGAAATTTTGAATCGGCCTTGAAAAAAAAAACCTTGATTCGTACATCTTTAACCGTTGGTTCTCATCGATCTTGCGCCCGAAGAACCGCGCATGGGACACGTCGAGAATTACTATTATCGACAAAATTGTCTTACATTATTCACGAATATAAGCTCTCGCAAAAAAAAACGATTAACGGTCATTAAAGTTGTCGAGTTGCCAAAGCGAAAAGCGATGTTCTTCGCGAATGATTCTTTTCCGTCTGTTTTGCCTATTTTTAGTTAATGACTTTTTCCCCGCAGAAAAATCGCGAGGCACATGCACGCACGCACGCACGCACGCACGCACGCACGCACGTGGGCACGTGCGCGAAATTGGAACAACCGTCGCGTGAATTAATTGCCATTTGTCCCGTGACGTGAAACGAACTGCTGCAGAGGAGCTCGATCGTTTATACGCCCCGTCGCGCGTTCCGAACAATGTAATGTACCCGCGTTCGCTTACTCCCATCGTCACGTGTTCCCGACACGAAACATGTGAGCCGTCACGTACGTGGGTGTTTCTCGCGACGTATAGCGGAGAAACTCCGACTTCTATCACGTTGACGTCCCATTTTCCGAATTTCGACGTGATCGATCCGGTCCATACATCGCCCGCCACGTCATTCACGTATTAGAAATCACATACAATTTCGCGAAGCCAAACTCGTTAACTTTCATAATTCCCTCGTTTGCCACAAAACATTACGGAAATATGGTATCATTTGTACTTGTTAGACGGGGCGTTCTCGGAAACAAGGCCTACCATTCGTACGAGTGGCACATTGCTAATGGGACCCTCGTCTCGACGAAAATAAAGTTTCCTCGAAGAGTGCGCTCTGGCCTCCCTGAGAATTCAATCAGACGAGGGACGACGATCGGAGGAACATCCTTCTTTCTCCTCGCTATTTCAATTGTTGCGAACGTTTTTGCGGGAGACATTTTCCACCGCTTATCACGGACGATCTTCTGACGTACACGACTTACGCAACGAAATAACTTCTCCTTCTCCCAATGAACTTTCCATTTTTTTTCTTTCGTATGTTACGTAAAAGTTCTGAAAAAAATTTACTTGAAAAGCAATTTTCAAGTACGCTGGCAAGTTTCAGTGTCTATGCTTGCAGCGGCATCTCCTCTGCACTGATTCTTATAATAAACAAGGCTATTGATGAAGTAAAGAAAATAATTTGATATAGCATTCGTGAACGAGTTTTTCAAAGTAAGCCTGGAAGCTGATAAGTTACGCGTCGGGAATTGTTTGCTCTTTTGAATTTGATCTAAGAAACACTGCGACTGAAGCACTCCGCGTAATGCGTAGTGTGCACGGAGATGATGCAATAGGCGAAAGATGTCAGTTTTGTTTCCAACGCTTCCCTGTGTAACTTGTCAACGTCCACCTGCTTCCCTGGCAAATCTTCATGAATGCAACGTCAATATCTAACTTCTTATTTTGCACCTCAATCATTGCTTCTTACTTTCACTTAAAAAAAAGTGTTTTGCTGATGGAAATTTCCCGAGTGTCATAGCAAAAAATTTATCGCTATTTTTTTGTACCTACTAAAATATTGTTTGTCACGAGATTTTATAGCAACAATATTTTTGCGATTCTTCCAGAAAATTTAGGCGTCATTGCCAACCATACGGTTAAATTTCATAACAGATACGATTAATCTTAATGTGAATAAGTGCCACAGAAAAATTTACTTTTTAAATTTCACAAATAATTCAGAAGTTCTCCCCCCTCTTTTTGAGTTTTATTAAAGTATCAAACGTATGCGCTATCATCACAATTTGTGCTAATCATTTATCTACCTTAATTAATTTTTGCAGCCAAAAAATTGTGGCTGTACTTATAATTATTCTTTCTTTTTTTAGTATTTGATTCAGTTTAAGAGTTGCGTTTGAAACTGAAAGTAACGGCACGTAATTAAAAAAAATTGGAAATTCCTGTATGTAAAATCACTCGAGAAACATTATTTCAACACAAAGATCTACAAAGAAAGAACGATTTTGCTAAAGTATTTAAAAATTTTGTTGAATACAGATCTGAAAATAATTTTGTTAGGCCATCGAAATAATTATGGACTCTCAAACTGAACTGCTAAAAAATCAAAGTTTTCTTTACAGCATCGCTCATCGTACCTGAACATCCATCACAATTGTTTTGATGGGATATAGATCTGAAAATAAAACTGATCCATCTCCAGCTAAATATTTAGAGAGACCTCAACAAAATCGTTCTTTCTGAATAGCTATAACCGTTAATAAGGCTTTAAAGCTCCTCAATTATTTCGTTAGAAGAATTATTATGAAGATGGAACTGCATGCATTAACAGTCGAACATAAACGTACACAGTAAAAAATAAAATGTCCCAGAAAGTCCACTCTAAATATTAAGTCAAAAGTTAAGTTAAAATAACTGTTATTTTAAGTTATTAAGTTAAAATAAGAGTTATTTGAACTTAACTTTTGAGTTATTTGAACTTAAAATTTAGAGTGGACTTCCTGGGACATACAAAAATGTTAAATTAGCATTTGATTTCTTACAGTGTAATTGCAAGTTGCTTTTTAAATAAACCGCCAGAACTGTTGCGCATAATAATAGAGTAATAATGAAGTAAGGAAGGCGATTGGGAGGCAACACGCGTGTCCTGTTACCGCGTATGTTATTATTACGCATTTGCACGGGTGCACACACGCTCCGTGATAGTCTAATTAGAAAATGTCTTCTGGCGTCGCGTCTATTTTATGGCCGCAATTGATTCTATCAAGGCGAGATCAAAGCGAAGGCATGACTCGTCTTTTATCGAGTTACGTCAATACGATTCTCTTTGCTTCGAAACGAGCGGCGAAAAAGATACGTCGTTCCTGCGGTCGATCGACTTTGTATTTTGGACCTCCCGCAGCTGGCTCAAATCCCAAAGTATTAAAACTCCTACGATCGGCATTATCATTCGGTCGGATATACGATCGGGAAAATCCCCGACGAACCCGATCGCCGTCGATCAAGAATTATACGGGCGTATTTCGCGTTTTCGAGCTTCTAGCGGCGTTAAGGTCGAATCACCCTAGCGATTGTCTGACTAGATTGCGATTGACGATTACTTTTCGACCAATTAGAGTAAAGCTAACATCGATTGAGATTGAGTGTAAGTCGTAGAGACACTAAAAAAAAAAAAGAGTTCGGTAATAGATACCGAATGTTGAGTGAATTAACGTCGATTAAATTTGTTAATAAAAAAAATTGTACTTTTTTAAATATTTAATTTAATAATATTTACTAAATATTTAGAAACGTATAATTATTATTTTCATTCAGTACTTGATAATTATTGTCAAACTCTTCGTTTAGCGTAGAGATCGAGATTGTCTCACGTTTAATGAACTTTACTTTGATTGATCAAATTCTAACCTCAATCTTTAATCCGATTGCTTTGGACAATGCTCTAATTTATAATCGTTGATCGCAGTCAGCAGTCAACCGTAGCCAATAAAGTGATTTAACGTGACAGCTGCAGCCGAATTCTCTTGTTGACATATTTCTCACGATATTCCAGAAGCACAACGAGGAACCACAGCCGACAATTTTCAGAAGACGTTGTCAATATCAATTAACATTGCTTGATATCTTTTTCCGGACCTGATATACATGCGCGGTTACAGCAGCTACAATTGCTAAATCACAAGCGTAACTGTAAATTGAATAATTGTAAATCGTTGATCGCCAAATGCAACTTAATCGACAATCGCTAGTGTGATTTGCCCTTAAAGACCAAGCCGTAATGCCCATAATGCCCGTATCAAACATAAAGATTGAGATTGAGATTGGACTTTAACCAATCCGAAGAAGGAAAATCAACCTCAAGTTTAATTAACCTTGCTTTAATTGATTAAATTTCAATTCAATCGCAATCTCAATCTCCAGCCCGATCACGGCTTAATCAGATTAAAGATTGAAATTAAGATTGAATTGGAATTTGACCAATCAAAGTAAACTTGTGACAATCTTAATTTCTATTATATATATGTCGCAGGCAAATAGCAATTTTAGGAAAATAGTATCTGACTAGGCAAATAGCATTTGCCGGGTTAGGTTAGGTTAGAATAAATTACATAATTTTTGTGTTTTTAAAGCAGGCATTTTGTGTTTTTAATTCTCTACTTTAAATACACAACATACCTGCTTGAAAAACACAAAAATTCTATAATTATTGGCTTTTTAAAGCAGGCATTTTGTGTTTTAATTCTAAGCTATTTGACCAGGCAAATGCTATTTGCCTAGTCAGATACTATTTTCCTAAAATTCCTATTTGCCTACGACATATACACTGAATAAAGAGTTTGGTAAGAGTTACCAAATGCTGAGTGAAATAATGCCGATTAAATGTGATATTCGTTAGACTTCTGTCGCGGAGTAATAAATAAATTAATTGACACGAGAATTTGGCTACATCTGTGATAGAATCGAAATACTTCATTGACTACGATTAGTTGCTGACTGCGATCGACGATTATAAAATTAAGTATTATCTGTATACGGCAGTCACTAATCTTAATACGTGACCGCTTTTCTCAGATTGATTGGAAAGTAATCGGCAATCGCCAATCGCAATCGCCATCCGATCGGCAATCACGGCGTGCTTTGGCCTTTACGCACTTTCGCATGCGCACAGAGAAAATAAGTCAAAGTGTTATCAAGCAAACTTGCGAGAAATTTCTTCGATATTTATTAGTTGTAAAAATATTTGACTGAGATGACGAAATACATCCTTTTCTCATTCTTTGAACTAACTGGTTTATTTCCTAGGAATAAAATTGTATTTCGCCGTAATTAAATGTGCGTTTGAACGAAAATGAAATTTATATCTCGCGAATTTTGTAGTATCTTTCTCTCAGTGCAGGATTACGCGCTTTGCGAGCGATTGACGAGTGTGCCCTTCCGCCCACGCGGCAATAAACGACAGCGACAGTCGCATTTGGGAGCTCCTTTGGATGCGACCGCACTTGCGTCATCGTCGCGACCCGGCGAGAGGAGTCCTCGTCTCGATTACAAATACAACGAACGTGTGTGACAAATGATCGTGTGCAAAAAACACAATCGGTTAAGTCCTCGCCGGTGATTATCGAGAATTCACTGTCCGCGCATAAACAAAGAGAATTATAGAGGTTCCGAATTCATAGTCGTTTCTCAGACCTCGGGATCAGTCTGTCTTGCGTGCTACGTTTTACCATAGGCGAGACAAAGACAGGCTGGTCTTGAGGAACATCTATAAATTTGGACCATTCGGTTAAAAGTCATCTTCGCGCGCGAGACGAAATATTCTTGTCGTAGAACCTTTTGAAATTTCGGATGGTACTGTCGCATTCAGAGGAAAAAGGTATCGGCAACTAGAAATTTGAGGACAAATAGTGCCTGAGCTATGCACCGAAAAATAGTCACGCAAATGTGGGCGACGAAAAATTGAGCTCGCTGCTTTGAACGCAGAATCTTTCGTTCTCTCCTATCGCATTTAGAATGCTACACTATCAATGATGTCATAATTATTTTGGTCGTACATGAATACTTATATAATCGACCTTACCACCCTATATACCTACACAAAATTAGTCTCAATGAAAAATGTATTATTGATGTCAAAGTGTGTCGCAAGAAATAATTAATTATAAATAGTTATTATGACATTAAGCTTCGTAAAAAAAATAGCTTATCTAGAAAAACATAATTGTCAATGAGATCTGCATAACTGTGTAATGTAATTAATTGAGTCGCATTTTCCCTATCAACCGATAGTGCACATAAATTATTGCAGTTTCTATGTATTTTTACTATTTACCACTTTGGTAACTTATTACTTCGTAAAACTAGTGATGGCTACTTAAATTTCCGAGTTGTCAAACGTATAGCTGCGAAAACTATTTCGTTTTCTCTCAGTGCGATCATTTTATCCCGTCGATCAGGATCATCCTGATAATTCCATCCCAACTCATAAGTTAAACTTGTTAACTTCGTGAGAGTTTGATTAATAAGAAATTGATAAGTAAAGCTTCCAGAAACAGTTTTGCTCAATTATTTAAAATTTTAGAATTACGTACAAATTTAAAAATAATTTTGTTGGACCATTAAAATAATTATTTTAATCGCAGCAAAATTTTTTTACTCGAGCATGAGCAAAAAAAACTTTGACGTTTTAATAACCACGTTTAGCATTCTACATAATTATGTTGATGATGTAACAAAACTGTTTTCAGACTTATATCCATGTTGAAATTTTAGATACTTTTAGATACCCAGAGAAATGTTTCTTCGAATAAAAAAACATTCGTTTGAATTAAAGAAATTTATACATTGCTACACGCGCTTAAAGAAAAGTTTCTCTGATTTAAAGAAATTTTTACTTATTCCTTTTATTAGAATTAATAAAATAATTTGATTGTGCAACACAAATCTTTATTTAAATGAAAGAAATACAAACTAAATTATTTCTTACATTTCTATCGGTACTTTCTTTGATTTAAAAAATTATCTGTTTAAATTAAACAGATAATTCATTTACTTTAAAAAAAGCTAATACCATCATTTCTTGAAATCAAATAACTTGAATTTCCTCAAAGATATTTTTCATAACTTTCCTCTGGGTGGAGTAAAACGATTTTTTTCGTGTTGATATAAAATTATAATTATCAAGAACGAAAGAAGCAACCGATAAATGGACTCGTGGCTAAAATAAGATTGCAAAGTCCCTTCTTGGCATATAATTTAAAGCAAATAAATTCTAAAAAGACAACCGACCTCGATGTGACGCATACTCGCTCCGTTTTTTGCCATTTTCAATTCTCGCCTGACAGCGGAAGTAAGAAAGGTAAAGAAAACTGCTGAAAGTGAGAAATTTGCGAAGATCGAATTCGATCAACTTGCTCACGGAGCAGAACCTTCGGCTTGAGCACGTGCCTCCTGCATGCACGTGTCTACAATCCAATGTTTACCTGTGCGTGCGTGCGTGCGTGCATGCGTGCGTGCGTATCGCGTCGCCGATCGGTCGTCGCGTTCTGTAAACGTGACGTCGTCACCTCTCCGAGGTGCTAACGCGTATAATGAGAAGAGAAAGAGAAAAGGAGAGAGAGAAAGAAACGCGTTTTCCTCGAAACAAGCGAGTTTTTATCGCTAACGCATGTATACGCGCTGATACGCGCGTGAGCTCGCGCAACGCACAGGTGCGCGCGCGCGCGCGCGCACAAGCAACGAGAAGAGACGTCGGCGATCTCTAATAAAGAAGCGGAGAAGCGTACGCACACACGCACGCGGCGCGCGATTGGTAAAAAGACAGGACCGTCATATGTGGACACACGCACGGAGCCCCGAGTCCCGTTCCGTGTGTGCGTGCAGACGCGACGCGTCACACACACACACACACGCGCGCGCGCGCGCGTATGCATACGCGAGGAGCGCTCGCGCGATTTCTCCTCTTCTGCCGCTCCATCTTTTTCTTTCTCCGTCGTTCGTTCGACTTGGAACGAACGTTTATATCGAAGGCGCAGGAGGAACTCTCGTCGATGCGTAGTATACACGTACCTTGGTATAGTGATGCACTTGGTGTTGCAGCTCTGCGTCGTGATGGCCTTCTCGAGCTCCTCGAGGCCCGCGGACTTCTTGAGCTTCTTCACCAGGCTCTTAACGGCCTTCTCGCTCCATTTGTCCTCGCTCTCGGCCTTCTTCCAGCCCAGCAGCCGCTTGACGATAGGCGGGTTAAAGCTGGGCAGCATCGAAGTCATCATTTGCCCTGAGACGAGCGCGCGCGACCCGCATCGGGGCCGCTTGTCCGACGTCGGCTCGTCGTCGTCGTCGTCGCCGGCGCGGGTGCGCGTACGGACTGCGGAGCGTTTAGCGTTTAGCGTTTAGCGCTTAGCGTTTACTTACACACGTTCGTTTCGTTTCGTGGCGCGCGCGCGACCACCCGCGGTTGTTTCCCTCGCCCGGCTCGAGACACACTCGCCGCGGCAGCGCAAGCGGCGACGGCGGCGACGGCGGCGACGGCGGACTGCTGCGCTCGCAGTTCGCAGTGGTGCTCGCACTGCTCGCCTCGCGCGGATCGGTCGTGTGCGCGCGCGCGCTCAATACCGATCGCGACTCGCTCCGCTCGCGAGCCCCGTATATCCCCTGTATACGAAACGATATCACTCACTACCGCACGCAGACGGTGAATATTTTGCCACGGCCGCCATAGTGTACCGTGAGCGCGCGACTCGGCGCGACTCGGCCGAGATCGGCGATCTTCGGTTCCTCCGGCCGCGAAACGCGGAACGCGCGGAACGACTAGAGAGGCGACTCGCTTCTAAATTCGTTAACGTTCGTGCCTCTGGCGGCTCTGGCGGCTGGCCACCGATGTTACGCGGCTCTCTTTTAATTTTACCATTCATCAATCGCATTTATGCGCAAATGTTGTTTTACTAGAGCGTTATGCGATTCCTTTTTTACTTCTAACAATTAAAAAAAAATTAATTTAAACCAAGATCAAAATATTTGTTAAAATGGGCATTAGTGCAATTAATGCCATAAACCAAATTTTTAAAAATTAACTCGTTTGATTTTTGTAGAAGATTTTTATACATATAAACAGGGTTAAGTAGTAACTAGTTAAAAAGTTAAAAATTAAATAAAATTAAAAAATTAATAGTTTTTAACTTATTTAATTTAATTAAATAATTTAATTTTTAATTTTAAGTAGTTCTTGTTAAAACACATAGATTTTTATTTATTAACTTTTTTCTTAAATTAAAAATTTATGTAAAAGAAAAAGATTACAACACAAACACATTTTCATGTAAAAAAAACAATATTTCTTTGTTACTTCATATTAAACTTAATTTACAAATAAAATATTAAATTTGTTTGAAGATTCATATTATAATTGTTTTGAGTAATTTAACCTTGAAACTTACAAATTTCTTTAATATAAATAATATTTTTCAACATTAACTTTAAGTTAATGTAACATAACTTTTAACTAATTAATTCTTTATTCATGTAACTTTTAACGTAACTAAATTAATTTTATAAGCTACTAACTTTAACTTAATTTAGTTAAAAAAAATATATATTAATATATCCAATCTTGCATATGAGCTGCGTTTAATTATTCTGCACGAATATTAAACTAATTTGAATAGAAAGCAAAATTTCAGCCAATAGCATTCTATCTTTCGAAAATACATCTCCCCTCGATGTGTTCCGAAACTCATCGAGGAAAGAAGCATCCTTGCGACATCTTTATTCGCGGCGCTGCTACAAGTGCTTCTTCCTTCTTGAGCATCGTTGAGTATATATTCAATCTAGATAAAGTCTTGTGACGCTTGTGACTATTTCGCATACAAGTTTTTGCAGAACAATCGTATTTTATATAAGAGGATTTGCTAACATTAGTTGACAAATTAGGGCTTCAGTTATAAAAAGGAACAATAGTTCACCGTTGAAGTATCCCGCACTATATGAATCGTAAAACGTATAACTGGAAACTTTAATAGTTACTGTTGACCAGAAACTTCCCGGTGATCTCCCGGTTAGGTTTGTTACACGAGCTTGTTCGAAAAGAGCGGCGTCGGATCGAAAAGCGAGAGGATGGTATTATGTATATGCTAAGCCAAACCACAAAGTGCCATCCGATAAACGAAGAGAAGTGGCACGTCGAAAATTAAACAATTCTGAAGTATTATTGAAGACTGAAGAACCAATAATGAAGAGTGTGATCAGTGACTAATTGCAATATTTTTAGCTGTAACAAAACAGATCACACTTACTACGTTTAAACATAGATGCCATGGGTTTTGAAGGTAAGAGTAATTAGTTATATCATGGCTTTATTGAAACTAGAATGTTGTTTAGGATATCATGTTTTGTTAGAGCACATGTAAAGGAAATTTTATATGAATGTAGACTTTAATACACACATGTGCTTATTTATAATAGCTATATAGTAACCCAAAGGTCAAATAATACAAAAAAATAATATAAGAAATGTTTTTTTGTACATTATTTTATTTTTTGTGATATTACTATTTTTATCCTATTTAAAAGCTTTCAAGAAGTTGAAGAAATTAAAAAATTATATATAAAAACACATATGAGGTATTTGAGCACTAAGATTGTTTTATAATCATTGTCGACCTTTTCTTGATTTCAACTGTGCTATACACATGATCTTATTCCAATTATTATTTTATTTTATTGTGTATTATTCTTTCTTTTAAATTTAAAAAATGTGATACTATATATGAATTGTCTTTTTGTTCTTTTCCAGATGAAAGAAGTGACTCGGAAGAGGAACATGATAAATCGAGAAGCAGTAGTCCAGATTCGCAAAAATCAGGTAGCGATGTAGCAGGAAACAGATCGAAATCACATTCGCCTAGTCCAAAATCTTCACCCGTTAGGTACTTAGTATTTATATTTACTGCAATTATTTCTAATTTTTAACTGGAATTAATTTTTTTGAAGACTGTTTTCTCCATGTGTAATATGACATCAGAAATAAGAAGTAATGTGAAATAAATTAATTGCTATGTGTACAGCCTTATTTTTTAGTCTCTTCTTAAAAATATAATTTTGTAATCTTGAAATTTGTAAAATATGCACCAAACTGAAACATCTGTAGAATATGTTGGGTAGAAATATAAAATAATTCTTGAAATAATGATATATTTCTTAGCTCATTTTAAAAATCTATCACATAGCAATTTATTCCATGTCATTTTTCATTTCTGATGTTGTATAAATAGTAGCCAGGCCTTGATTGAAATCAATATTTCAGATCAAATCAATCTTCTCCAGCACGAAATGGATCACCAGCTTCTGTCCGTTCCAATGTGAGTTCTAGAAAGTCTTATTCTAGATCACCATCCAGATCACCTTCGCCAAGGGAATCTTTTTCGCCGTTAAATGGCAAAAGGAGCGTATCTAGGTCACGTTCTAAATCTTTTTCTCCGGAGCGTACAGAGACAAGTGCAAGAGATGGCTCCCAATCACCAGCACATTCTCATCATTCTATTAAGTCAAGATCAAGATCTCGAAGCTCCTCTCATTCTTCCAGAAGTTCTCGTGCAGCATCGAGAAATAATTCACGCTCTAGATCAAGATCAAATTCTCCAAGACCAAGCAATAGTCCATCTAAAGGTGCCTCATCAAAGGCAAACCTTCAATCGTCTTCTAGATCTCCTTCACCCCGGGCAATTTCCAAATCGCAATCTCGTTCGAGATCTCCTTCTCGATCTCGCTCTGGATCTCCAAAAGCATCGATCCATTCACGCTCTCGATCGGGAACTCCAAAGTCTTTTCAATCGAGATCCAGATCAAGATCAAGATCAGGATCAGCTAATCCAAAAGAAGAAGTCAGAGCTGGTTCAAGATCAAGATCAAGATCTCTGTCTAGATCTAAGAAAGGTTCTCGTTCACCTTCAGCATCGCCTTCTTCGAATCGATCTCCAACAACGGCCAGACAGTCAAGATCAAGATCAAAATCACGCTCTGTGAATAGCTCTAGAAAAGGTTCTCCAGATTTAGGGAAAAGTCCTCGATCTAGATCTCGTTCCAATTCAGCAGATAGAAAATCTAAATCGAGATCCAGATCAAGATCTGGATCTAGGAAACAGTCGAGATCTCCTTCGCGAGAAGGACGAGTTTTATCACGTTCAAAATCCAAATCGAAATCTAGATCCTTATCGGGTTCGAGAAAAGGCTCACGTTCGAGATCGCGATCGAGATCGCAAATATCAGCATCTAGGGAAAAATCAAGATCTCTATCAGGTTCACGCAAAGGTTCCGTATCTCCTGCGCACTCGAGAAAGAATTCTCGCTCAAGATCCAAATCCAGCTCACGGTCCAGTAAATCCAAATCGAGATCCCGTTCCGTTTCAAGAGCTTCGCGCTCAAGATCTCGTTCAGGATCCAGAAAATCAGTATCAAGATCGAGATCACGATCTCGTTCGAGGTCTAAATCTGGTTCGAGATCACGTTCAAGCTCACGTTCAAGATCAAGATCAGGATCTAGATCAAAATCAAGATCGAGGTCAAAGTCAGGATCAAGATCGAAGTCACGTTCGCGGTCTCGGTCGAAATCAAGATCACATTCTAGATCGAGATCAAGGTCTGGATCAAGCGCCAGATCTAGGCATTCATCGCGTTCTAAATCCCGATCTAGATCACGATCTAGATCCGCCTCAGGATCTAGAAGGTCCAGAAGCCCTAGCAGAGATTCGGATGGAGTAGTTAGAAAACGAAATAGAGTATTATCGGATTCTGAAGAAGAGACTGATGAAACTAAAGCAAAGAAACGAACAAAAAATGAGCTATCAGATTCCGAACATGAAGATGCGAATAAAGAGAAAAAAGATGATGAGGAACGTGAAGAGAAAGAAGGTGAAGATGAGGAAAATAAACAATTGGATGTATCTGCTATTGAGCAACAGGATAATGAAGATTCTGATGATGGAATTATTACTAGTGGTAGAATGTAAGTATATGTTTAACTTTGATATACAGCTCTGAAAAATATTTTAAAAGCGCATTGAAGAATTAAAATATAAAACTGCAAAATCTACTAACTTGATAAAAATGATCAAATCTGTTATTTTTAGGGATGATTCGTTGTCCGATTTCGATCGCATGTTAGCACGGAAAAAAGAGGAGCAATCCCGTAGACGAAAACGAAAAGACATCGGTATCATTAATGATAACGATGATATTATAGCACAATTGTTATCGGACATGAAAGGTGCAGCTGAGGAGGATAGAAGGTTGAATCAACAAAATAGACCTGCTACAAATAAGATTTCCATGTTATCGAAAGTATTGTCGCAGCTTAAGAAGCACGATTTACAATTGGCATTTTTGGAACACAATGTACTATCGGTCCTTACAGACTGGTTAGCACCAATGCCTGATCGTTCATTGCCATCTCTTAAAATCAGAGACAATCTTCTAAAATTGTTATGGGAGGTAAGATTATATGAGGCAAATCTTTTCGTTTGATACAAAATGTATTTACTCATTTATTTATTCGTTATATCATATTGTAGTTTCCAAGAATTGATCAATCTTCCTTGAAACAATCCGGTATTGGGAAGGCTGTGATGTATCTTTATAAGCACCCGAAAGAAACTAAAGAAAACAAGGAACGCGCTGGAAAGTTGATCAATGAGTGGGCTCGACCTATTTTTAATTTATCGGCGGACTTTAAGGCGCTTTCAAAAGAGGAGAGGATGCAAAGAGACCTGGAGCAGACACCTCAGAAGAGAAGGAAAATTGAAGATGGCGGATCTTCCCAAAAAGCACAGGATATTAATAAGGCTTTAAAAGGAGATTCCAAGTACAGTCATTGATAAATAATTGTTGATAATCGATAATTGTTATACTTTTATTGTATCGAACTCATTCTCATAGACCATTGAGACCGGGAGATCCAGGGTGGGTAGGAAGAGCCAGAGTTCCTAGGCCATCTAACAAAGATTACGTCATACGGCCTGACTGGAAATCTGATGTTGACATTAGTAGAGTAAGTATTTGCATTTATTACATTTTTAATTTCAGAGTTGCTGAATAAGAATCAGCTTTTTCACAGAAACGTAATTACAAAATTACAATTAAAAAATTGCTGTGTAAATATCATGTTAGATTATTTATGTCCAAATTTTATTTATAACATGTTTTACATTTAAATTTCCGATAAAATTGTATATTCCTAAACTCCTAAATTTATTTATTTTTTTTATTTTTATTTTTATTTTTTTAAGTATCAGCCATAAGTTAATACTTCAAACATATAGCTGTTATTATATTCCACTTCTTAATCGTTTTCTTTTTTTTTCACTCATCTATTCATATTCGATGTTCTCTTTAATGTTTTTCTTTTTAGCATTTTGAGTTTTTGGCTACATGAAACACTGTGCTAGTCATACAATATCCTACACAATTGTAATGGTTTATTATTCTTGCGTAGAGCACCAAGAAGCAAATGAGCAGATTCGAGAGACACATGAAGAATTACATGGACAGCAAACGTATGAAATCGGCGAGAAGAGCAGTAGATATATCCATAGAGGGTCGCAAGATGTCTTTATAATATTGACGTATTCCTTATTTCATACACGGCTGGAAAACCTATGACAAAGCTTGTTATCTTCTGATAATTGCATAGAAAAAGTTATGACGACCGCACTGATGTAGTTCTCGCATAAATCTCAAGTAAATTAAAGATGAATTGTGCGATTAAAATATGTTCTCTTTTTTTTATAATTACTGTTATATATTTGCACACAGAAAAAATTATGTTCATTTTACAACAAATTGATAACAAAATAGCTATGCAATTCTGTTAGAGAATACAAAAACAATAGGTGCAATTTATAACAGACTTTATTTGGATTGTTCTAATTAATTTTAACAAAAAGATTCAAAGAAGTTTCTTGTAGGTTAAACATTGATAATGTTAAGTAATGTATTATTTATAGTCTCTATTAATAGAATTAAATAAATATGCATGTTTAAATTTGTGTACTTTTTGTTTCTATAAAACTAATATTAAAATTTTATGCAATTGTAAGAGATATGGCTGAAACGTTTTATTACATATGTTTACAAAATGTTTCACAGATGTTGGAGCCGAAAAGAATTCATCTTCTTTCTGTATAAGATTAATAATAAAAGCACATGCTTCCTAGAAACATTTTATTATGAAAAATGCTCAAATATCTATTGGAGTCAAATATATGTAATAGTTTTATATTTATACGTATACATATGAAACGGACAAATTTCTTTGGGGGCAAAGGTTAATCCGTTATCATATAAGCAGCAATTTTTTGTTGCAATACTTTTTTTAATATTTTATATAGCTCAGAATGTTAAGCCACAAAAAATATTAATGTCGCAGGCAAATAGCAATTTTAGGAAAATAGTATCTGACTAGGCAAATAGCATTTGCCAAATTAGGTTAGGTTAGAATAAATTACATAATTTTTGTGTTTTTAAAGCAGGCATTTTGTGTTTTTAATTCTCTATTTTAAATACACAACATACCTGCTTGAAAAACACAAAAATTCTATAATTATTGGCTTTTTAAAGCAGGCATTTTGTGTTTTAATTCTAAGCTATTTGACCAGGCAAATGCTATTTGTTTAGTCAGATACTATTTTCTTAAAATTGCTATATGCCTACAACATTAACACAAGGACGGCGGAAGGTCGCGGCGCGTTGCGGTGCATTTCATTTCGCATCCTCGTCCCGTACGAGTTCTTAAAGCGAGCTAGTGTTTCGAGAATGCCGTGAAGTGTCGAAAATGAAGTGAAGTATCGGGCATTCGTGTCAAGTGTGTCAACGTCCGTCGTCAGTCGGATACGATGCATCGTGGGAAGTCGTGTCGCGTCGTTTATCGTGTCTTGCATCTTCTCCGTTGCCTCGTATCCCGAGTTTCCGAAGCGTATGAGTATCGGGAGTGTTTCGAGAGTATCAAAACCGAAGGGTCGCGCGTTCGTGCCAAGTGTGAATCAAGCGAGGATCGTCGCAGATCGTCGTGAGAAGGATCTTGGATCTCGAATGTTCGACAGCTGCAACGGAGCTACGCTGGACGGAGCGACCAGCGGCGAACGATGAATCAATTTGTACTTGTACTTACGCCTCGTTCCCATCGCGTTCGCGTGAATTATGTAAATATGTGCAATACGACGAAACGAATTAAATTTCGTGTACGCGCCTTCGGCGCTCCATTCTCCAGGTGCGCCAACAGTCGCAGGTGGTGTTTTCCGTGTTAAATAACTGCACCAAGCTTCCGGCGTGCAATATGGCGACAGTCCCTTTCCGGTTTATCGTTGAACGTGTAGCACGACACGATGAAGGCGAAGGGTGAAGTGAGTAATTTTTACGAATTTTACGCGTGGAATAAGCGAGTTCGATACCGAGGGCTATTCTTTCTCTTTCCGAGTGTCGAATATTTACGCAGAATTTACAGAAAAGCGTTAAATGGAGTTTTGCGCCGTGATACATGGCGCGACATAACCTATAACTGTGCATGCATGTGCCAGCACATGCTCGATTGAAAGCACGTTACAATACCTTCTATCGGAGATGAAATAAAAAGAATGTCTATACACGCTCGCATAATTCAATCCAGTCGATTCATAATAAATTCGAATGGAACTCAGTCTGTCCTTTCTCTTTCAGCTGAAGGAATTCGAGGTGATTGGGCGCAAGCTCCCTACCGAGAAGGAGAAGACCACGCCACTGTATAAAATGAGGATATTCGCACCGGACGCTATAGTAGCCAAGTCTAGATTTTGGTATTTCTTACGTCAGCTGAAAAAGTTCAAGAAGTCCACTGGAGAGATCGTGTCGCTTAAGCAGGTACTTGGCTCATTGTCACTGTCGTTCGTTTTATTAAATGTAGTCTTTGTAACTATAGTATTGTATTTTTTGTATTTAAATTGCTAAAATTGACTCAATCATCAATTCTATGTCTAACCAATTTCTGTTCTTGGAAATTCTTCAAAATTTTTTCAAGAAGCACAGATGCTTATTGGGAATACTTGAAAGCATGTTTATGAAATTTTAGAGATTTCTTTGAGCCACTTTAGATAGATGAAAAAGTAGTTGAATGCGAGATTCCCATAATTAGGTTTATCCCAAGGTTTATCCCACGAGTTAAATATATAATGAAAGATATTTAAAAAAAAAGAATGAAAAGCATCAAGAGTTTAGCTGCAGAAAACAACTATTGTCAAGAAGGAATAACATGCTTTTTTTAGCTGAATTTTTGTAATTTCTCTTTTGTTTATTGGAAAGAAAGAAAGCAAAGATAAATGCAAAAAGATAAATTATGTAAAAAAGGACAGACTCAGGGCATGTTCCACTTAACATTTGCAACGCTCGTATTATTTGTCCTTTGTTGATATTTGGTAAACATCAAGGATGGAATAATTTTTATGAGCGTTATGAGTGGATACACCTAATATGTTTGACAACCGAATACAATTGATTTTTTTAGATTCCTGAGAAGACTCCGATGAAAATCAAGAACTTTGGGATCTGGCTAAGGTACGATTCCCGATCTGGTACACACAATATGTACAGAGAGTACAGGGACCTCTCTGTTAGCGGGGCGGTGACACAGTGCTACCGCGATATGGGCGCCCGTCATCGTGCACGCGCTCACTCCATACAGATAATCAAGGTGGAGGTCGTGAAAGCTTTGAATTGCCGCAGACCCCAGGTGAAGCAGTTCCACGATTCCAAGATAAAGTTCCCATTGCCCAAGCGAATCCATAACAGAAATCGCATGCCGTTATTCAGCGTCCGGAAGCCACGCACATACTTCCTCTAAACGACACGGTGTTCTTGTACTGCGACGCTATACTAAAATTCTGCAGAAAATAAAGGGACTTTCAATATAATATCGTCCGCAACCACGTGCGATTTCCTCTCTCCTGTTCCTTGCGTCTGTTTCGAGAGCTGCATAAAAGATTCTGTTCGAGATTAGAAGAGTTCAAGAGCTGCCGTGGACGCTGATTTTTCTCTCGCACATTATGTATACCCAACAAGTTATAAATGGTTATCTACATTTGCTTCCCATTCTTGCTTTTTGCTTATTGCCTCTTTATTCGTTTAGGCATTGTTTTATTGTAAAATTGGCAAGATGAAAGTTCAGCTCGATAAGAGACGAGAAACACGATTATTAATAAGATAGTGCACAAAGAGACAAGAAGGAAAAATAGGAAGCATAGAGCAAATTATAGATTGCCTTGGAGCTAAATATTTAAAAAAAAAAAGATACGCAAATGTAAATCTTTTTTGGTGAAAATTTTTCTTATAATTCTTATGAGATTTAAATTTCAAAATTTCCATATAACTTAATAATTTTTTAGAAAATTTCTTGGATTTTGTATACAAATTCGAGCACTTTTTAGAAGTGTTGAGAAAGTTTTTTTCTAGAACTTTTCATGCACATGAATTCTAAAATGTTCTATTTTTCTGTAATCTTTATGAGATCTTATAAAATGTGAAAAAGATTGAAATGTTTTTTTAAAAAGATATAGAATGAAAAATCTTAGAATGTTTCAAAAATTACGTATGTAAAAAATTCGAAGAAAAGCTGTAAACTTTCTCAATATTTCTCAGAAAAGTGTTCCAATTCCTACAAAAATTCTAAGAAAAATTTTCTCCAGGAACCTATCAAAGACAACGTTGGCTACGTCGTAAGTTGGTATGTAAACACAATTGACGTAACCTAAAAATGTTTACAAGTTGTTGATGCAGCCATCGGCCTATATATATTCATTTAATGAATTATTTGGACTTTTACTGATTTTCCGCAATTAAAGGAGTCCGTGGCTGAGAAAGATCTAGAAGAAAAAGAACGAAAGGTTCGAGGAATAAAAAGCGTGATTCGCGTCAGCTGAGCGAATTCATGCTTCGCGCGTCTTCCAGTGTTATGACTCAAAACTAGGGCGTTATTGATTCACTCTTACGTCATGTCTACTCGCCGTAGACGTACGAAGACTCTGGGAAAACTCAGACGTAGCCGGCAACGAGCCGTAAGTAATTGTCGATTATTCATTTCGCCCTTGACATTTTGATACACCTCGTTTCTTCGTCGCAAGAAATGTCGCTTTGTTTCTATCGAGCGCCGGTGTCAGCTGTTCGATATCGCGTAACTACGCGTAGCAACATCTACCAGTATTTACAGGCGCATATTTTTACGTTGTGCGTAACGACAGCTCGTGGAAAGTTACAGACGCGTATGACGACGGCGAGGCGCTTCCTCGGGAACACCTCGACGACCGGTCTTGATGTCGAAGCGACGTCGACGCGGTCGACGACGGACGACGTCGTAACGCACATCGTCAGTGCGTCACGATGTGGTAACGTGTCAGGTGTGTTGACAGATGATGGGACAATTCAATACCGTTCCCTCGACTCCTCGAGTGCCATTCGACGAGGAGGGTGACAATGGTTTGGTGCTCTGCGACACGTATCTACCGGTCGAGGTGCTGATCGAAATCTTCTGCCGCGCCGACTGCAAGACTCTGGTGAACTGCCAATTGGTGTGTAAACGTTGGAGGATGCTAATGAATTACGTCTGGCACAAGAAGACCGAGCAAGCGCTGGGCAAACCATTCCCGTGGAACGATAAGATGCCCTGGTCCGTATTCTACCTCGCATGCACAAAGAAACCGTACGAGAGGAACCTGCTCAAGAATCATTCCGGCGCGGAAGGCATAATTTTCTGGACGATGATCTACAATGGTGGCTCTCAATGGACGATCGAGGAACCGCCCGTTGGCGCGCCGGAGCTACCGCAAACCGAACTGATGTTCAAAGATCGACAGACCTGTTTCGCGACGTCCTTTGAGCGTTGCACCAAAATGCAACATATAAATTTAATAAAGGAAGGGATCCATCCGTATATCCTAGATACTTATCAACCACCTATAGTGGTATGGTAATGGTAACGACGTTACTTGTAACTCGTTACCTTTCATTCCTAGAAATTATTATTATTATTATATGCAAATGTAAATTATATAATGCCACATATTGTAGGTAAGCGAATGGTACAGCTGTAGATGGGACTGTCCAGCGGTATATCGATTAGAAGTAAAGCTAATGGCTGAAGATGAACCATTAGACGAGTTTAAATTTCAAGATGTTCTGGAGGGAGAAAAACAGAATCGATGGTTGCAGGTGAGGTTACATAAAGTCACTCATTGTACGTAATGAAAATTTAAATACAGGATACACATTATTTTTAATTTATAATTTTTGTGTGCTTTATTATATGCAGGTTTCGCATGTATTTGAAAATTATGGGACTGGACTTAGAGTTATCAGATTTGAGCATGGTGGAAAGGATAGATCATATTGGGCAGGACATTATGGCAGCAAAATGGCTGGGGCATGTGTCACTGTGAAAATACCTGAGAATATGCATTCCTGAGAAATCCTGAAAGTTTACATTTGCACTTGTGCAAAAGTAACCAAATGTTACTAAAACAACTACTAAAATCGCAGAGAGACAGAGGAGTCAGATTAGTTCTTTTTGAGGGACTTTCTCTGTTTTTGAAAAGTATTTTCATAAAATAAAATTGATATTAAATAAATAAAAAAATATATAAAATGTTAAATGTGAAAATATAAATATGTTAAATGTATAAAACTTTTTTGTAAATATATCGATTGTTTACTATTTCATAAAAACTTTATAACTACTTAATAAAAACTAAATCTGTAAGATGAACTTTTTATTATTAAAATTGTAAATTATAAAAAAATCATTGACATACAGTACTGCATGATAAAATAATATAATAATAACTTATTTTTAATAAAATAATAAATTCGCTTGATCGATAAAGATACGAGTATGTTATCTATATTCGGTCGTGTTAGGAGTGTAACTGAAAAGCTATTTCGATTAGGTTCTGGGGTGCAGAGTCTTGATGGCACACATACAGTTCCTTCGGATGAGGGCTCATATAGAGGCGTCCGATTACCCAGAAAGCTGTATTTTCCCATTCGAATAATACACCGTGTTCTTTAATAGCGATTAAACTTCTATTGATTACTGTTTTATCTATATCTTGATTCAACATTTTAAATTTTACTGTATTATGCAACAATCTATGGATAACATGTACACACTTGTTGAAATTGACAAGAATTTTGTTATCCTTCAGTGTATTTTGAATAGGCATTGACGATAATAGAATTCCTTCTACCGTATCCAAATGAACATAATGATACAAATAATTTTTATCACCTGCGGTTAGCTTTTGCGGTATCAAGTATTCCGCTTGATTTAATAAATTCTCGCGTATATTGGATATATCCATTGTGAGTACGTTACTATCACTCTAGAACAAAGTATTGATAAATACATTAGTATTTGTAGCATATGTTATAAATTCCTTGTTGTGAATAATTCTTGTCTAGATTGCTATGAGAATTACCTTATATATATCGATATCTGAATCACTGTCATCAGAAAATCTTGATGCCGAATTGATCTTCTCTCTCGTTGCTCGTCTTCCAAGTATAGGCATTGCCTCATCACTCATTTCGCTGATACCGCCTGTTCCTTGACTGAGCGAATCTTCAGACGTTTGTAAGGAATATACTAAAGAAAATTAAGATATAGTATAAACGATATTTTAATTAATTTCATTGTATTAACTTTCAATACGTTATAACTTACCAGAACCCGAGATCACAGGACTTTCTTCAGGACTACGTTTCTTCAAGATGGAAGGCAGTTCTTGCGGCTTTTTATTAATAGTAGAATTGATATTTTGCTTGGATGGTACAGTTTGCGCGTCGGACGATTTTATCAAGCCAAATAGGTTTTCCGTTATGCTGGATGATGCCTTCGTTGTTGTATGTTCCTCATACAGTATTACTTCTGGTCTAGCATTGGATGTAATCCATTTCTCGGCCAAGACTGTCACTCCTATTTTTTGTACATGTTTCAGCGTTTCTTGAGCTTCCTCCACGTAAAATACATCCGGGCCTATCGCGTCGTTGTACCTTTTATTGAACGATGAAACTTGAAAATAGAAGATAATATTTGAATTGTATATAAAAAATAATATACACTCACTTTGCAGTGCAACCGCCAGATTCCAACAACACCGCTAATAAATCATGTCCATATCCGACAACCAATAAAAACCATTTTCCATTGGGTATTAATAGCTGGCCACTGTCATTGCTGTCAATATTTCCGCGATTGCAAGACGAAGGATAGATCTGTTTCCATAAAACTAGGCACTTTACCTGTTCCTGGCTCATTAGATTTAACAGTCCGTTGTGTCTCAGAAACGAATGTACATCAATTAAGTCTTCGTGAGGCAAATGAGATCCCAGAAGGTGGCACTTGTGATAGATGCAGCTTCCTAATATAGTATATAATCTTTGACAATCCATAGGATCTTCGTTCTGTTAAACACGCGCGTCTATTAGATACAATAGAAGCAGATTTACATGTTCTTAATTATTTAGAATACAATTGAAATAAGCATTGATATACCCAGTCTCTGTAATCCATTGCTTCCATCTCGCTTAACGCAGCGTCTATTTGAATTTGCGCATCTCTCGGTAGCTGTATAAAACTTGCGACTGAAAAGGCACTTCTAAATTTATAATTCTCCACACTTTCGGCAATATTTTGTGGTTTCACTGAATTCTTTTTAACGTCAGCATCTTTGCAGGAATCTTTGATACTCGTTAATCTGTGCATAATTAGCGTGAAAAAATTATCTAAGAAAGACTGATTTTCCACAGAAGTAAAACACTTCGTTAGCGATTGATAGGTAAATTCTAATGTTCTGACGATGTCTTCTGTAATTTTGACAATTTCCTGAGACGTACAGCTACAAGAAAATGAGCATATTAAATCAATTGCTGTGTTCTTTTCATGTATTGTATATTTAAAAATATACATAAAATATTGCACCTATTTTTACAAATTTATTTAAAGTTAATATTTATTAACTTTAAATACACTGTATATCAAAGTGCAATGACATTCCATTTTTATTAAATAATACATATTTAATTTGAATTTTTTAATTTTTATATTTACTAAAATTTAAAAAATAATCTCGATTTTTTTGTATTAGTACTTTAAATACTGTATTCAAGATGATGCAAAATAATCTTGAATACTTAAAATACTTACAAAAAAAAATTCAAATTTTTATTATTATTTCTTAATTAGGACATATTTTTATTTTTTATTGAAATAAGTTTTGAAATAAATTGCTAAATTTTTTGTATTACTTCCAAATGCAATGTAGAATTGGTAATTTTTTCATCATTTTGAAAATAGGTGTAATAATTAAATCCTTAAGTAAAACTTACCATTTGCCGGGTAAAGCTATTAAAAGTAATTCATCGTCGCGAGATGTGTACGCAATATGCATTTCTTCTTCACCTATATTGATAGTTGTGCTAGAAAATATGCGCTATATGACATATATATTTTAAATACAATATTAACTGTACATATATAACATACCTGAGTGGCTGCGACCCCACTATACTGGGTAATAAATGATTAAGAGTTATAAAAGCTCCCCTCGCCATACACAAAGAAGAATGCACGTTTTTAATTTCAGATCGTGGAAACGTGTACAAAACGCCTTGCAACTCCTGTCCCACTTCCGAAAGATCCGCAGTCTTTAAATATATTACGCCCAACGGGTAATGCAACAGAGATTCCATAAAGAAGTTACCGTTTTCTTTATTCACCAAATATTGGGCCAATATCGATTGCTAAAAACATACAATCGGTAAAATCTTCTATCGTTCTTGTCATCATATTTATATGAAAACTAATTCGGTTCATTTACTTTTGGCAACTTTGCAGTAACATCGACACCAGCGACTCTTTGCAGTTCTAATGTTACCTGCAAATAAAGAATTTTTAAGTGCTTTCTTCAAACATTTAACGAAGATCTAAATTATGTAATATGTACATAATTCAATTCATTAATCACTGATTAAATCTTACATTTGACGGCGTAGTGATTTCAGATAGTATACGATCTAAATTTTGGAAAGTAACATTATTCGAATTAATGCTCCGTAACCAATCCCCAATTTTTATATTTCTGTTCTTCATAGCTTCACCGTCGGGTATAAATCCTGCCACCATAACTCTAACTTTGTCCGAGAACACACCCGGCGTGATACCAAAGTACGCTTCACATAAGGCTGCTCTTCTTCCCAACTTGTGTCTTCTCTCAGGATCAACCCATAACGTGACTTCTCGAATTTCTCCTGCCTGATAATAACACAGTTATATGTCAACAAATATCAGAAGTTGATTTTATGTGACATTTTATTATTTCACGAAATAAAAAATGCCATTTTTCCATCAAAGCAGATCTTGATGCTTAAGAATATTTCTATATCAATTATTAAATACATTTTTACTTCCATAAATTACATGTCGATATGGTCGGACTCAAAATGCAATCAAATTGAAACTAGTAATAATATCTCAAATTAATTTAATCGCCAAGTTTAATTATAATGCTATAAGCATCTTAAAAACTATATGGCAAGGTCTGCTTCAACTGAAATATGACAGTTCTTATTTCTTGTGCTATTCAAATATTGGTCTAATATTTCACTTACTATTTTATTATTTATTTTATATTACATTTTTTTATTATATTACAGGTAAATCTCATTCTTTACGTGTTCTAAAATCTTTTACTTTTAAACTTTTGTAAAATATCAATTTGCCAATTTGTTACTGCAAACGTCTCAATCAATACCTGGAAATCTTGAAACTTGACCTCTTTGCTTCCATCTCCTTTCTCCTGTACAGCCGTATTATTCACCGCACCGCTATTGTTGATCCTTTTATTTCTCGTGCTCCATCGCTTGCTTTCCTTGCGTCTAATAAGGCGAAACAATTTGCCAGCTCTCGTGCTACGGCGACGCGTCAATTCGGGTTGAGGGCTCTCGCTCTTGTTCTCTGAAGTTGTGGGATTCTCGAGCAGGCTCTCTTCCGCGGATTCTATGTAGAACACTTCACCAGTGGGTCCGATCTCCGATTCCCATTCAACCACAGAGCTGCACATTTATATTAATTAAATTATGGAAAAATATATCTCTTTAAATGCGCTTGAGCGAATTTACCTGCCGGTGTCAGAATAATATGATCCTGTACTGGAACCACTGTCACTTGCCCACCAATCATGATCATCTTCGTTGCAGATATCTGCAGAATACGGCTGATCGGACTGTTTACTTTTGGATTTTAACAAAGCATTCTTGCTCTCCGCTTCGCTCATGTTTCATTGAAAATTTATATCGTGTCAAATATCCTTACTTCACAACATTTATTTCTGCAATCATCTTATAAATAAAATCTAAATTTATAATATTAAAAGTAAAACAAAAATATCGCACATTTCCACATTTTATCTCGAATTACAACATCTATTAAACATTATTTTACTCGTATTTATTCATTATATACATTAACTACGAGCGAGTGGTTTAGACTTAAAACCCACTACTTGCTACTGTCTGAATGCACCTGTAGCACACCTGAACACAAAGCTTGCCTGCTCGCTCGTGGGGGAGAGTGGGGATGGCATGAGCACCTTTTCACTCCAATATGCGTATGTATGTGTGTGTGAAAGGTATAGTAATGTTCGTATACATATGTGAGTCTAAAATGAAGAATCAGACAAGAAAAAAAAAGAAAATATATATATGTACATATTGATTTTATGAATTAATATGAAATTCAAAGTAATGCTGTAAACATAAGAAACTTTTCTCTATTGAAAATTAATAGCAAGCATTATGAGAAGCTTTCAACAAAATAACACAAGATTTCTCAACTTATTATAAAAAAATTCATTTATTCTTCACATTTACAATTATTCTAGGAATAATTCCGTTTATAAAATCTAAATTTTTTTGTGTAATAAAGTTACAGATGTAATGCATTAATGCAAACTTGTTTGTACTTTAGATTATTTAACAATATTTTCTTATATCTATTTTCTCTACAAAGAACGCATGCATCCCCCAAATGCAATTCCGTATCTGCGACATCAATTATTTACTTTTGCATTTCTTTGTTTCTATATAAAAGATTAATCAATTTGATACGTCAATATTTCTATGTTCGACAATATTCGACCATGTGTCATATTATTATTTCTATTTAAATCACACGCCGATCACGTACAATCAGAAAAATAAATACTGAAATGATTGTTAAGCAACATGCGTTACATTTTATTTAATTGATTGTTTCATCGAATTGATTGTTTTAATCTTGATGCGACCGATTTTACATCGGTAGATTCTTTCTTTTTTTGAGGATCCATTATAAAACACTTCCAAAGTCTTAATGTTTCATCAGCACCGGCGCTAAGAACTGTAGTTCCGTCTGGAGACATAGCTAAATGCAAAACGCGACTAGTGTGCCCAGTAAGTTCCGCGAGCTTCGTCATTATCGGGTATTTCCAGATTGTCAGTTGATTTTGTGCGTACCCGTGTCCCGAGACGATCTCTTTGTAGTTCGAAGACCATAGCAAAGCGCAGACTTGAGATTTCGTGTCTATCGTATTCAAACAGGCACCTGCAGCAAATAAAAAATTGAGTTATACGTTATAATCTTCATTTTTTTTCTTTTCTTATTACGTAAAATTGCATATAATTTAATTTTTATAATTTATAAATCGCCTTTTCTGTAACTTGCCTGAGTTACAATTCCAAAACCTGATGGTCCGATCGGCGGTACCGCCACCGCTCGCGAGTATATTGTTTTGCCAAGGGCACCAGGCGAGCGCTTTTACGGCAGCTTGATGCTGATTGAACGAATAAATAGGTTGCGTCTGAGAGTGCCTTTGCCCAGAAATTGACGACCAAATTTGTAGCATGTTGTCGTTGCCACCGCTCGCTAAATACTGTCCATCGGGAGACCATTTCAAGCCACACACTTCTTGGGCGTGTGCGTTTATAGTCGAGATCAAATGATTTCGTTCTCGAACATCGTGATGCGCTATTTTACCAGCTCTTTGAAGCAATAACATAGTTTTAATTTCAAATCTTAAAGTTTTTTCAGTTGCAATTTTGATTATTAAGTTTTTAATTTTAATAATTTGCAATTTTTTGAACTTTTTGATAAGTGTCACTTCAACCAACTTCGACTGAGTTAATCGTCAATTAAAATTAATAAAAATTAGTCAAAGTGGTCCTAAATGTTCTTAATTTCAAATTATTATTATAATCATTGATTTAATCGATAGTTCTACAAAAACATTTCTTTATAAACGTCTAAAATTCTTTGTTAAACTTCTTTTAAAACTTTTGAGTAATTACCCTAAAAATTAGCTGGATATTTGAGCATATTATTACCTGCAACCACTTGACAGTACATGGGAATTCCAGGCGAGAGAACCAACTCTGGCTACATGCCCGTTCATTATACGCATTCTCTTCATTTGACTGCAATCCCACAATTCTGTATTGCCTATTGTAGTACCTACTGCTAAATATGGACCTTCCTGAATCCATGCGACGGAGCACACGTAATCGTTTGCTTCTAATTCAAATAACTGCTCTATAGTACCAGTACCCGCATTCCACAAATAAACGTTAGCGCCTAGCGCTACAGCCAAGATATTATTGTTCGACCAATCCACTAAGTTTAGATCTATAAAAAATCCTATCTTTATTTCCATGTCTAGTTCTTCTGTATCTTTCTGCAAATAAGAAATGCGAAAGCAGAGACTGCTTACAATAATCATCGATGATCTCAGGTGCATCCAGTATTCTATCAGGAGCTTGCGGTATGTATCGCGTGGAAGCTCTGACGCTAGCCGGCGTCTTGGCTTGACTGTAGAGGACCTTCAGAGGATTCTGATATCCCTCTGGTGGCGCTGGTGCCTTAGTCTGATAAGATAGAACTCGCGTATTGTTTATATCACCACCATGAAGATTTTCTCCTATGAGACGTTGCATCTCTCGCTTCATAGGGCTTGTTTTATCAACTTTGTCCCTATCTTGTTCCGCATTCTGTTGTTGAATAATCTAAAGTAAAACAAAAATAACGTGTACACATACTAGAAACTTATAATCTGATGGTCTTTTTAAATTTAGTCACCGATATTTGTTTACCTTGAAATGGCTCAATTCAAAGTTGGTTGTGGCTCTTGATGGAATAAATCTGTCACCACCACTGGGTGTCTTGGCTGGAGTAGTGGCTCGACCTGTTACACAAGGTAATTAAAATTTTGTTTCTTTCAATATATTATAAATATCAACAATATAAAAAATATTAGGTATCTTACTTGGAGATTTCTTAGTGCATTTGGAGGGGGTTTTTTTGGTCTTGCAGTTCTCATTTCTTTTTGTTGGGGTTTTTCCAGTAAAACTGCTACTGCTTGTAAAGGAGGTAATTTTTTTTGACGAGTTTAAACTGAGATTAGAGCTGAAACACAAGGTACACATGAGATAATATTTGTATTAAAAACAAAGCCAATGTTTGCATATAGATCTGATAAACTCGTTCGATATTCATGTAAATTGATTTATCGATAAATTGACGGAGCAACAATAAATTGATAAACGCATTAAAAAAACGAGAAATCTTGACGAGAAATTCGAGAGCTACCTCAAATTTGATGTCTCCATGCATTTCTTTTGCCATCGCGGGACCGCACCTTTGATAGGGTCGTCCATGCGAGTCAGATTGTCGAGCTCCTTCATAAATCTTAGATGCGACATGATAGATGAGTAAATAGTGCGTGTTCTCGAGTGCACGACCGACTTCTAAAAATTTTTTAATGAATCGAGACCGATTCGAACCGAACGATCAACGTGAACCCAGTTTGCGCAAATGTTCGATGATACTCGTTGATTAACGTGAATCCTCTGTGACGACTTGACGAGCAGTAACGAGGCGAGAGCGTGATTTAAATGAACGCCAAGGGAGATTTAAAAAGAACGTTAAATTTCAAACGCCACCGGTTGTTTCCTGTTTAGTCCGAGCAGATGTCGCCGCACGGTTCCGGTCTGACTAGAAAATTTTCCTAATGGCGAATCCGCAAACTTGTCCAGATTGAAGAGCAGCGGAGTCCGATTGGCTGATGAACAATTTATGCGTTAACACAACATGTTGGGCTGAAAGTGACTATTGAAAATGAGCGGAAGAGTCAGCATAAAAAGGCACCATAATAACGGCACTTTTACGTCAATTTATGCGCGTTGATTTATGTCAATTTACGCGAATGAGTCGATAAGGTTATTTCACAACCTTTTTAGAGTGCTCGTGGAATTTGGTGGAATTCCCTTTCTTGTCATTTCTCGTTGGAACAAGCTCAGTGGACTGCACGGAAATGCGAAAAAGACAAATAAGTAAGCGATTGTAACGAGATATCGATGGCAGATTTATTCGACATCGCGAACCTGATCACGGCCGTCGGTGTCGACGGCGTGAAGATTAAGCAGGAACCCGGAGTGCCGGAGAAGTCGTCCAATGAGATCCTGACGGAACTTTTCAGCACCTTTGACACGCCGGACGACGGTGCCCCGTCGCCGTTGAACAGTGATCAGCAGGTACCGAATGGCGAAGCCAGCGAGCCAGATAAGCTTCAAACGAAGAAGAAGAAGCTCAAGAAGAAACATAAGTACAAAGAGAAGAAGCACAAGAAAAAGAAACATGATTCCTCGGATAACGACAGCGATGCAGAAGGTAACGGCGCATATTACATGTTACTGGCCTAGTTTACACCGTTCCTTGATACACATACTAACTATTAATTTTCTATTAAATCATCTTAATTTCGGCAATAAATTTAAAGAATAGTATACTAAGCTGGTACAATATAAATCGAGATAATTAAATATATGTATCATGTATACACGCATTGTCGAAAGTAAGATAATTTAATAGAAAGTTATGAGTTAGTACGAGTATCAAGTGCTCGATGAAAACTAAGCCACTCTCAGGGTTGCACACTAAATTTCAAGATTACATTCACATGGATCACTTGTGTATTACTTGTGTTATGTTTATATGATTTTTTTTTATGTAGGCAATGTAAATTATTATAAATTGGATAACATATTACAAAAAAAAGTAATTGAGCTATAAGATTGTTAATATTTATCTGATTTTAATATTGACAAAATAAAAATGTATGTTAAGAAAGAATAAAATATAATTTTCATTATTTCAGAGAAAATCTGAATCTTTATGATATACTGATTAATATTCACATAATTAATACATAAAGTTTACATTGTATACACATAATGTAGATTCCTTGTCTACATGCTTAATTACAATACTTTCTACTGTACGACATCATAATCATTTTTTGCTTATCCTAATTAGATGTCAAGAAAAAGAAGAAGCACAAGAAGAAATCCAAACGGAGGCGTGACTCTGTTTCCAGCAAGTCTTCTGACTTGGGTCACAGTAAAGCCAAAATATCAAAAATGAATGACAATGGTGATGTTGAAAGCAAATGTAATGAGGCAAAGTCCCATCTCGATGCATCAGGAAAAACCAGTATAAATGATGAGAAACAAATGGATGATCAATATACAGAGAAAGATTCAGATGCACCAGATAAACTCTTGGATAATTCTGATAGTCCACGATTACCACCTATATCAAAGAAGGCAAATGATGAATTTGATGAGCCAGTAATACCTAAACTTCTTGGTTTGTACTTCTCACTATTGGTAACATTTACAATTTGTTTTCTAAGAGCAACTACATACATAATTATATAACATGATATTAAAATACATAATTGACAATTGAGAATATATGTAAAAAAAGAGATAAAAAGCATATATAAGTAATATTATCTTTCTATAAACAGAAAAACCGAAGCAGCCTATTCAAGGAAAAATATTGATAAAGGATCTCAAGAATAGTACGGTTTATAATGAAACAGTAAAAGAAATAGAAAATAAGGAGAAGGCAAAAGCTGCAAAAATGGAAGATGGCGAGCTATCTGACAGTAGCAACGACAACAGGACACCTACTTTAAGTCCCACTCCACCTCGAAATCGGTCATCATCATTCAGTCCAAGTAGAGATAAAATAAGAGGCAAAATGTATAGTCCAACGAGAGAATCAGTTGCTTCAAAAACGGATCTTAGATTAGTCTTGAAGGAAAAGGAAAGGAAAAGGTTTGAAATTGTAGAAAGAGAAAAATTTTATATAACTAGTGATATCACTCATAGAATTTCAATTGCAGGAGTACAAGAGATAAGGATGGTCGTTCGCAAGACCGAAGATCAAGATCACGAACGCGATATAGCAGTAGAAGCGACAAAAAAGAAAGACATAGAAGCAGAAGTAGAGAAAGGCGAGATAGGGATAGAAATAGTGAAAGACGACATTTGGGTAGAAGCAGAGATAGACACAGATACAGAAGCCACAGTGAAAATAAAGACAGATATGCGCGAGGTCGAAGCGCGAGCAAGGAGAGAAAGTTAATAATTACATTAAGTTATTTGATAATACTATAATATGATTTGTATCTCAATCTTGTTTATATAATATTGCGTTTTTTTTTTTGTTAGGGAGAGAATAGAGATTAATAAGAAGAAGCTTTTAGAAATAGCAAGGAGAAATGTTATAAGTATGATAAAACAAGGAACTCTGTCGGTAGCTCAGCAAGATAAAGCTATTGCTGCCATACAATCCGGTGGAAAAACAGTGGACGAACTCACAGGTAATTTTTGTTTGCGTTAATTTTATTAGTGATTATTTGTTATTTAATTAATTATATAATTACATATTATATGTTCACACAGATTTTTGTAAATCTTTATCCAAGTCTGAAGCGTTAGGTGAATTATCTAGTATCTCTTCTGAAGATGAAGAAAGTGAATCTGAAAAAGGATTTCATCATCCTTTTCTTTTAAAAGAAAGACCTAGCTCTATTATAATGAATATTAAGGTTTGTATAACTTTACTTTTTTATATTATTCATTACAAATGTCATTTTGTAAACATGAAAATATAAAACAGACTTTATTCCTTTCTCTTTTTTTAGGACGCGAAACAGCTGCCAACAAAAACGTTTCAAGAGAAAACAGCTGAAACGTCAAATCAACTGCGATTGCAGTTTCCTGTTTCCAGTGGACAACATCATAGAAGAAGTGGTAAGAACTTTTAAGACATAGTTTGTGATTTTATTTTAACGCATCCATGTAATACACACTATTTGCTTTCAGAAAACGAATGGGTTCCTGTTACACCCAAGAAACCAGAACCAAAAAAGATATTTGTACCTGCTTCTACAAATCTTTGTACAACTACACCATTGGCTATAATGCCACCACCTGTGCCAACACCTGTACCACCTCCTGTGCAACCTGTTCAACCTGCGCAAACTGTTTTCCCAACGACAACGGAGGTAAAATGATAAAAAAATTATATCATAAAATTATATAGTCAAAGATTAATAAAAAGATTATATAAATTATGATAATTACAGCCTATGGATATTGGTTCCATTGTATCTGAAAGATTAGCAGCTATAAGAAAATTACGAGACAATCCAAATGATGTAAGCGCTTTGAATGCAATGCATCGGGCACAAAATGAGGTAAAGATGCAATATAGAGTTTTACAAAACAGATTTTCTTAAACATGTATGTATATATGTGTATATACATATATAAAAATTATTTATGTTATAGATGAGAAATTGGGTTGAAAGTAAGCAGATACCAGGTCAATTTACTGGTAATACTGGAGTTAAAGTGCTTACACCTGCAGAATTGTCTTCAGGTTACCAAGCCTGGGCACGTAAGGTAAAGTTGTTTGCTCATTTTATTCCATTCCAATTCCACAAAATTCATCCTTGGATCTCAACTATTCCAAAATCTCCCGATGCACGATGTATTTTCAAATCAAATTATTATTATACATTACAAAAAAGTTTCTTTTTATAACACAATTATGTTCGATAATGATTGGTAATTCAAAATACAGTATAATTAGACTTAAAAATCTCATTAAAAGAACATTTTATGTATATGGTATGTAAATACATCTTAGCATACATCCATTCTTTTCTTTCTCTTACTGAACAATGAAATGGGTTTATTATATTTTACAATAATATTTTACTGAGCTATTTAAGATTTTTGACCTGTGACATTGTTTAGTAAATACACACTGATATTGCCTGTAACAAGTTTTCAGGCACGGTCTCTACTAGAATCAATGAAAAGTTGATGTTAGTAGAGACTGTGTTGTAGGCACAGACTATTTCTTATTTAGGAGTGGATTCTGTGCCTGCATGGACACAGGAGCATCATTATTTCAAAGTTTTAGAAATTGTGATTTTTAAGAAGTTTACTAGTAATTTTATCCTATTTTCTAGGAACAAATTTGATTAAATTTAACAACATCAATAGGAAAAATATATATATTAATATTTTTCCTATTGCTTTTATTATAAAATTTGTTCCTAGAGAATAGGATAAAATTACTAGTAAAATTCTGATACACACACACACACACACACACACGTATACACACACACGCACACATACAAATCTTACTATAATTCCAAAGTGCATTATACACACAGTGAATTTTCTGTATAATTGAATGAGATAATGAGCTCTTGTGAGATTATTGCTAATTATCATCAGCTTTCTATAGGATTTCACCAGAAGCCAGTATAATGTCTCTTAATCATAAAGCTGGGATAGTTAGCATTAGTCTGCATCCACCTGAGGGTTTGTTACAGGCATATAACTACGTCAGAGAAAAAACAACAAACAAACTTTCGGCAGCCTGGTGCAGAGATTATTATTTGTTCGGTATGTATTTGTTCGGTAAGTGTCCTTATGCAAGTTGTTTAACAGATTATCATAATTATATTTTCACACACAGAGAGAAGTTCAAGCAAATTGTAATTTAAAAAACAATGAAATGTATCCATCTTATTATATTGATCAGTTTACTTGAATCATGTCCTCGAATATGTCTATGTGTCTTAGTCAGAGGTAATAATTAGTTAAAAAATTAAAAATTAATAAAATTAAAAAATTATTAACTTTCAATTTAATTTAGTTAATTTTTAATTTCAACAAGTTATTTTTAAAACCCATAAACTTTATTTTATTACTTTTTTTCCCCAAGTTAAAAATTTATGTAAAAGAAAAAAATTGTAAAAGAAATAAATTCTTATAAAAAACGATATTCTTTGTTATTCCAAATAACAAACTTAACGTAAGCTTAATTTACAAACAAAATATTAAATTTGTTTGACGATCCGTATTATAATTATTTTGTTAACCTAATTTTAAAAATTATGACATTTTAATTTAAAGTAAATTAATGCTTTTCAAAATTAAGTTAACTTAATTTCATCTTAACGCAACTTTTAACGTAAGTAAATTAATTTTATAAATCATTAACTTGATTTAGTTTAAACTTGGTTTGCTGACTCCAAAGAATAGGATGTAACTCAAAAACTATGTTTTAATATTATATTCGTATTCAACACTATACAATATCTGTCCTTCAAAAAACTGTTTAGGATCAATTAGTATCTGCACAGCCTGTAACAGGTGGGATGGGTATGGCGTTACTGCAAAAAATGGGTTGGCGACCTGGTGAGGGTCTAGGCAAGAATAAAGAAGGGGCCTTGGAACCATTACAACTAGAAGTTAAATTGGACAAAAGAGGATTGGTTTCCGAGCAGGATATTATGCAAAAAGTTAACAAAACTGCAAAGCCTACGGTGCCAACTGTCAAAACATTGGAAGGTATATCTTTAAATCATTTGTGAGAATGAATTTAAATATATTGTACATATGTGTGTTTTATATATATATATATAAATCTGAATTTAAACTTAATTTGAGTATCTATAATTATTTTGTTCTAGGCAAACATCCAGTGTCACTTTTAGGGGAATATTGTACGAAGAAGAAACTAGGAGCACCAGTTTATGAGTTGTGCTTTGAATCTGGACCAGATCATAGAAAGAATTTCCTCTTTAAAGTAAGCAATGTTGCAATAATGTAATATTTATATATTTAGCATTTATATATATATGCATTTATACATACATATTTAATGTATTACAGGTAAAGGTAAACGGCAATGAATATAAGCCGAGTGTTGCAAGTTCAAATAAAAAACAAGCAAAGGCAGAAGCAGCGCAAATATGTCTACAAACCTTAGGATTACTGCCCTCTTAATTTCGTCCGATATAATGGTGACAAGGAGCATGTAGATTGCGCCATTACGTAACAGTACCCTCTTCAATTTTTCACAGAAAAATAAAACCTGCCATACAAGTAATTTTGTATCATTCTTGGAGCAATGTGGCAAAAGTCAACAAGTGACTGATGTTGCCAAGACCTTATTAATTATTAAACTAATTCACTGTGGTGCAATAGATTATATTTTGTTCATAGTAAGGTGTGCATAATTATACAAATAGCTGTATAAATTTCACAAGTACCATTGCAATAGCAAAAAGATATGAATTGTATTATTACAATATATATTCATCGATCACTTGTAAAATTAAATATTAAAATATTTCTTGCGAATCCTTAGGAAACTAAAAAATTGTCTTTATGTTATATTTTTAAATTTTTATTTAATGTAAATTTGATCAAAATAGGAATTTTAGACTATAAATTTTAGGAATTTTAGAATATCAATTTTTTTCTGTTAAAAAAATTTACAACCTGTATATAATAATTTAATTTTACATAATTTTTGTTATGTTGTATGTAATTTCTTTTTCTCCTCTCCTTTTAACGTTATCTTTTGTACAAAAATATCCAAAAGACCCCTTTCCCACTGTTAACTTTTCTGAATGTATATCTCTAAAATCTAAAGTTTTTTAAAATATTAATAAATATTTGATATAATATCAAACAAATATTAGGTGTAAAAATTAATTTGATGCTTTTTTTAAATGTATTTATTTGTAGGAAAATTACACTTTTCAATATTTGAAATGTTTGCTATTACTTTCGATGATTTTGTTTCATCTTTCGGACAAGCAAATTTTCTTTCAAAAAAGTTCTGTAGAGGATCGTCCTCTCTCACTTTATGTTTTAATTGTTCAGTAGTTTACATACTGCTGTGGCTACTGATGTTGCGGCTGCTGCTGTTGGGACATCATATGCTGCAAACCAGCTTGTTGTTAGGGTTGATTAGAACCCAAAGGGCTACCGACTCCTCCCGCCATGCTGACCAAGTTGTTGCTGATGGACAAGTGCCTTTTTATTAAGAAGATCAGAGTAGTGAAATCTTCGCGTACCAATGGATACATTTATACATATTTTTTTATGTTAATTAACTCACTCGGTGCTTGATAAAGGCTGCCATTAACGATGGGTTGCTCTTGAGTATTTGGAGTATTTGGTTTTGCTGGTCGGGTGTGTATGGGCTCCTGAGAATCTGTATCAGTTGTTGAAGAGCATGCTTCTGCATATCATGTATATTGCTCGCCTGCGGGCACTGCGGGCTAACCTGCCCAACTGGTCCACCGAGAACGCCTGGCATTTGCGCACTCATCCCCATTCCCGGTTGAGCTTAATGCTGCTACTGCTACTGCTGCTGCTGTTGCTGCTGCATTAGCTGTTGCGGATCTACAGTGTAGCGAAAAAAACTTACCGCCAAAAACTAGCTGCACTTTGAGCGCTGTGCAATCTGATGACGAAGAACACTTCCTTGTGCTTTTCCATTGCATCGTAGCAAAGATTTTTGCGGAAAGATCATTGCCGGTCTGAGGAATATTCGATTTCTTGCTATTTTTCCTTTGATTCGCTTTAAATTTCTTGGATTTCTTCGCCTCCTTTTCTTTTTTCTTTCAATATTTTTGAATTAGTCGTCAACTTTTACAATTAATATATTCCTTCGTTTCGTGTAAAAACGCGAATATGGCCTACTTCCGTCGAAATTGAAGGTGAGAGGACTAAATTGAACAATTGCCATAATAAATTAATTTTTGCTGTGCATTGCAATCTGAACGATTGGTGACGATTGGGAATTACAGATTACAGTGTCCTTCTTTTATCCACGAGGTTCATCAAACTTCGACAAACGCAAAATTTTTCTCAGCGCTAATTGACAGTTTTTCATACTACCTCGTTGACAAACAACTTCGTCGGTATTTATGTACGTAGAGCGACACTCGGCAAGGTACGTATGTTTTGAATAAAAAGCGGTGCTTTGAGGTTAAAGGAGATATTATTGTGTTTAATAATTTATCACGTCGCATATGTATAAAAGCATTGAAATCAAGAAGGTGAGATAAGTCCGTTTATATTCTTCAACTTTTTTATTTACGTTTAAGCGACACGAACGATTTACGTTCTATATTTTGAATATCTTGTTGTTTTTAACGGTAAACTTTATTTATATCTCGCGTGCATTCTCTCTCTCTTCTGTATGAAATATTCAAATTTCACGTATCTTTTATTAGGAAAAAAGCGAACACGAAACACAAGTCTCGCGGCGTGCTATGCTGATCAGTCTCTGTTCCTGCTGTGATGGAAGATGCAGGTGCCACGGTTTTCTACGACGACGAGGACGATTGTCTGAACTACGAGTGCTCAAATAACAATGTCGAATACGATTACGATTACGCTGACTCGGAGAAGGAAACCCTTTATGAAATGTATCAGTATTGTCTCACTCCTAGTCTGTTCGATACAGGATATTATTTACTGCCTTTATTGAGCAGTACAATGTTATTTAGACTGTTTGTTCATACTGGTAAGATCCTTTTCACTATGTATATTTATGATGTTAATATGAATTGTACAATTGTTACACTTCTGCTAAATCATTTCTTTGATAAATCACAAATAATCTTTTTGTTTTCTTATATTTCAGAATACATATCACACAAAGTATTTCATATATTATCAGTTATTATAGGCTTGTATATTATTCAGCATTACGTGCAAGAATCTTTAATAATATTGATAGTGTTTGTTCTATTTTCCTATGGTATTTTACATGTGCCAAAAAGATGGCACAGAGGCACAGGGATCTTTCTACCGTCCCTTTTGATAATTGCATACTGGTATGTTCTATCGCACATGATTAATTTGTGATTATACTTTAGCACATTTCAAGGAATATTTCCATTTTCAGTGAATTTGCGATGGAGCCCGTGATATGGCATAGGATACGAAGTGTGATTATGACCATGGTGATGAAAGCAATTAGCGTTGCCATTGACACGAGTAATTCGGACAGGTTGCCGGATGTTTACAGTTTCATGGGTTATATGTTCTGCGTGGTAACTTGTATATTTGGACCGTGGGTGTCGTTCAAAGATTATTTGTCTTTGCGTTACTCTAACAATCAAGTATGTGAATAAACATATCTTATTTTTATTACTAAACCATATGCTTACTAAGAAACAAGTCTTTCAAAAGTAATTTCTACGATTTAAAATAGACACGATAATAATAATGAAATTCTGTTGCAGACAAAATGGTGGATATTGTGTAGTATTGGATTTGCCCTCCTTTCCTTTGTCTTCCTGAGTATTTCAAATTGCTGGATGCAATGGATATTTGTAGATAACTCTTGGAAGTTAGTGTTAAAATTTTTTGACGAATATTTTATCATTTTATTCAACAATTTTATTCAAGAAAATGGTCTTTTCATATTTCAGGTGGTTAATGGCGTATAGAGACGCATTGTCCTTCAGAACATCCCACTACTTCGTTTCGTACATAGCTTCAGCACTGTTGGTTTTGGGAGGATTTCCTCTTTCGTCGTCGACGATAGTCAAGCCCTTCTACATTGAATTTCCACGCTCTCTCGTTCAGGTTGTCATTTATTGGAACATTCCGATGCATTTTTGGTTGAAAACGTGTATGTATCAAATCAAACAGTAATTTAAAACAAATTTTGTTTTTTATGACGCAATGGAATATTAAGGGATAAAAATCGAATTTATATTGATTTTTGATAAACTTTTCAGATATCTTCCGTCCTAGCATTAAAAACTTGGGAAAGTTTAGTGCAGTTATCGTCACATATCTGATAAGCTCTCTTTTACATGGGTTGAACTTTCAACTAGCTGCTGTGTTACTTAGTCTAGGCTTTTATACGTTTGTGGAATTTCAGCTCAGGGCCGTACTTGCCGACACCTTCGATGCTTGTATCGCATCTAAACAGTGCAGTATGCAAATATGCGCGCACAAATACAATTCTTACAACTATTGGGTGTTTGTGATAAATTTGATATTCTCAGGATTGGCGATATTTCATTTAGCTTACTTGGGTCTCATGTTCGATATGTCGGATCTACAAGAAACAGGGTATAGCTATCGCCACACAATTAATAAGTGGGCTGAACTCGGTTTTGCTAGTCATTGGGTAGCATTAGCTACGTACTGCATTTATCTTTTAACTAAGTAACGAATTTTTTTTTTATTTTTTATTTTCCCAAAGATTGATCCGACACATTTTTCATAAAAATAAATTAAGTTATATAAATCAGACGAACAGATCACTTTATAAATAACTTTCATCTGCACAGTTGAAGGAATGTGAATATAACATTAGGATATAATTTTATGTTTTGTCTTTAACAGTCAAAAAAGATAAATAAAATACATATTCTTTATTGAGTATATAACACAATATAAAGTTCACTGTGTGATCTATACATACTTTATAATTTCTTTTATAATTAATATATGTAGCACATTTAGTAGTTTGTAATTATAAAAAAAGTTTACAAAGAGTATTCAAGTATACAATGTTAAATATAATACTCTTTTTCAATATTTCGCATCCTAATCTAATATTACATTAAATGTCACTTTTGTAATGAATAGAAACATCTCTGCGCTCTAGGATATTTTTTTCTCTACTAATCCATTGTAATTAGTAATGTTCCATTTGTAATATTACTGTGCAACATAATGGTCATTGATTACTATATAATATTTTTATGTACACTTTCAAATTTATTTTGATGACAGTGATTGTATTCTCGAAGAAATAATGGTCTCGTTGCATGTAACATTACAATTGAACATTACACAATGGAGAAATGTTATACATAATTCACAATTCTTAATAGACATTCCGAATTTCGTGGATTCGCTATAAATTTTATAATTTACACAATGCATTTATTCGAAAATAAATAATTGCTCTCTACAAATTTGTTGGAACCTAATGGCAAACGGACTTTATATTCCTAAACATCACATTTTAATAACATGTGTTCTTAAACACTATAATTAGCAAAAAAGCTATGACTTCCATATTCATTATATAAATGAATACACAGCTAAAGTATATATATACATATATATATATATATATATATATATATATATATATATATATATATATAATGTATAAACTACATACATATGTGTAAAAGCATTTGTATGTGTATATTTAGTCAAGAACCCTGCACTAAAACTACTATTGACATATCTATTTTTTTTTTAATTCTATGTATCAATCTCATAAAAAATAATAAATTTTATAATTATCTTAGATATAGTATGACAGCATTATAAACATAGTTACTCTTACGACTGCCATCTATATTATTGATATAGATTGATTCAAAATTGACAATTCCTTTCTGCTGCTTAGGACAGATTCTGACAATATAATTTAAATTTTTGCTATATATTAAAACAGGTTGCTCTTTTTGATTTTTAAGTGACATGAAAAGAATTTTATTTAATTATCCAAGATACTTAAAAGTACAAAAGTAGAAAAAAATATTAAAAATACATTTATTTATTTTTGTTAGAAATAAGAAAGCTAGAAAGTTTAAGCTGTGGAATCTAAAAGATCAGGGGACCTATTCTTGAAAACATGCTAGTAATTTTCGTATATGAAAGTGGCAGAATATCCAATGAAATATTAGCTATTTTGTTACTTTCGTATGCAAAAGTTATTCGCATATTTTCAATAATACGGTCTCTATTATATAATTTATTAAGTTTTATTTTGTTGCAAACATCTGTATCTATTTAATAAATGATTGATATATAATTCATTAAAACAATATATTTGTAGATGCGGATGAACAATGTGTTAAAAACAAAAGTATTCCTATTACAACAAAATTATTATACAAGTTAACTAAATTTTATTTTAATATAACAATACAAATCACATCAAGGTGCGATGAAAGATAAAATCTAAAGTTAGCAATCTACTTATGGTTGTAATAATTTGTATTAATTTTAATTGGATGGATTGCAAAGACAATAAAATTCTATGCCAAATGTCATTCCTTTAGAAAATTCCGTTGAGTTTTATTTTCATGCAATATTTATATTTTATATTTTATCACGCGTATACCTTGGTGTAATTTATTAAAATCATTCTCTTGTAGCAATAATAAATATAGTTTTATTATAACCTTCTCACTCTATGTAAAAACTTTTTTCCTTTTTACTATTAATAAAAATACTGCACTGCAAAAGTGACATATTTCCGAGACTTACATGTTTCGTTAAATGATACAAAGTACAATTTTTGACGTTACTAAAGCAACTTAATATGTACAGAAAAGCCTAGGTACTCGTAAGAGTAACAGCTTAAATTTTAATCTTGTACTTAAAGGTATTCCAAATCTTTCATAATCAACTTATACTGTTATATACAATTTACAGAGTGCTCTACATCAGGACATCCAATATCACGTCATCTTATCTTCAGGTCAATTTGAATCATATGATAAAACATCATCGAAAATATTAATTATTTAGTTCCTTTGAATAGATGTTATTAAAATTTTTTTCTTTTTTTAGGACACAAAAATTTTCAGTGTATATGCTTAATAATAATAATTTCATCACATTTCTTGATATGTTTTGCGATGAAGTAATCGCATTAAAATATCTATATAAATTACATAACTAAATTGTGTTCATATGTTTACAAAAAGACCTGAAGATAAATAATATTCCTTATACATTAAAATTCTGTCTTTAAATGTTGCTAAAATTGTCATTATTAATGTACATGTAAATGGTACAAAAAAAAAGAAAAAAATAATATAAAATAGCATTGCATATTTGTAAAATCTACATTCAATTTGCTTTGATTAAACAAGAGATGTATATAAAAATTAATATATATTCAGGTTACAACAAATCTATAATGAATGCATTTAGCAGGAGATGTACTAAATAACATTGCTGAAGTAATTTGCATCAATCGTATATAAACTGCACATATAATATATACACCGGATATATTGCAAGACTTCATCTAATGCGTTTGTTTAAAATTCAAAGCAATACAAGTAAATTTTTAACAAGTGCCATAATTACAGTGTTTCGAGCTCTCTTTAACATTTGCCTCAAACTGACCGAGATACAGAACAATTATGCTTTTCTAACATACTACTTCATCTATATCACAATAATACTAAATAAATTTTATTTTTTACTAACTATCCAATTCCGGTCCGCAATAATTTTTTCATAACAATAAAAATTGGTATATATAATATAATATAGGTATATATAAAAACTTTTATAATATTTTAATACAACACAAAAAGTGTAATAAATTTTAATTTTGAGGTCATATCCAAGAATTTACACACGTACTTTACACTCCTTTCTTGATCATATACAACAGATTAACCAAATTGATTCTTCTTTTAGATTTTTAACACTAATAAAAACTATTAATTTATGATAACAGAAGAAGGAAATAATACATATTTCATTAAAATAAGTATAATTATTAATTTTATAGTTTTTAGAATTTTTAATCAATGAAATAAAATGAAGGAGTGTACTTTTAGATTGTGTCATCATAAATTATGTATTTAATATTGCATAAAAAATATGTGAGCATTAAATTAACATTTTAACACAATTGAAAAAATTATTGTAAACAGAAATTATATAATTGAAATAATTTTGAAAATTTATCTACAAAAGTGCTTATCTGACCAGCAGAAAGTTAGAGTGGAATAAAGATAATATTGACAAACATTTCTGATACCCCTTTTATCTTTTTTTGCAGACATTCAATGCATCGCAATACTTTGATATATGGAAGAACAATTAAAAGCCGTGTAAAGCTATATATTAAATATCACTGCAACAAATTCATATCCCATGATGCAGATATGGCAAAACCATATTAATCAATAATGTAGTGTTGATGATTTTGTAGAAATATTTGATCTTCGTTGATTTATGATATAAAAGCCTGGGCAAAACTTGCTCGAGTTGAAGGATTGAAGATCAGAGTGAAGTGCTTTTTATTGAATGATGGGGTTTAAGCGATGAGATCTTCGGCGCTGGTGAGATGCTCCAGTTACCTGACAGTCCTCCCCAACGCCACTGGGAATATCGGTTAGTCATCTGATAAATGCACTTTTATAACTTTTTGTTGTGCGCGCACTGCAAGTCACAGAAATAAATGGGATCGGTTCGTTAGCCACCTCTGGTGCTACTTGTGTTTTATTGCATAAGCACTAAATGTAATATTATTATGAGGCCTGGACTATGATATAATATAAACTTCAACTTGTGTGATACATCTCTGTTCAACTGTTATTTGCCCAGGCCTATATAAGGTTTGTAGTATATACATGCTAACGAAACTTATGAATCATGCTACATGCAATATAGATCAAATTAATCAAAATCAATAAAACAGAACGCGATCTTGAACAATCGTAATAATTTGATATTTCAAATTGCTTCCTTCTTTGAAGATTAATAAGAGAATAAAAACATCAATTTAAAACTTATATACAAGAGAGAGATAAATATATAATCTTTGTACATAATCTTTGTAAATTTATATAAAGAAACGTTATAAAGTATTTTTTATTTTTTTTTAAGATGCTTATATATTTGGCTGCTAACAGAAGTAGAGCTACAAAGCCTCATAAATTTGATCTTTGTATACTTATAACGATAAATGATGAAAAATATGAAAAAGATGAAAATATAAGAGGATATAATATAGTTGTGGACGGAAAATATGCTTGCACGATGACGACGAAGCAAAGCTAAAGAATCAGAAGCAATGGGAATTAGTGGAGCAAAAGGGAAGGAATATTGTGAAAATTTTTTACTTATACATCAAACAAGCAAGGACGAAAGAATTGCACAATCGTAAATTTAGTCCAAATTCGAGAAACAGAGGGACAGTTATTGACTTACTGCCTGAGCGAATAGCGAGTAACTCGGTCTGCCGACCTGAGGATCATATTCATGCGTTGTTGCGGTTGCGGTACTGAATGATTGGCAGACGAGTTTGTAGCGTGGGCCTGTGCAGCCATGCAGGAGGTACGTTTTGCCCTTCTCACTGGTTTTGATACAGTTAAAGATGTAACGGGATTGGTAGTTGTATTGTTGTTGATGTTATGGCTCTGTGTTGCCGGTTTAGACCTAATACGGCAGGAAGATGGATCACAGCTACTGTTGACCAACCAACTGTTTCTACAATTTCCAGTCAAGATAAAGAGACCCTATTTCTTTCAAATACACATGCAATACAATTTTTAATTTTATTGTCTTATTCGAAGCATGTGTTAATCGGTATATAAGCGCAACTTAAAAGGGGATGGGCAAGTGAGAATATAACCGGAATAGCATCATCCGGAAGGAAAAAGAAAGACACGAAAAAAATAGTTCAAAGAAAAATAATATAAACAAAGTGATGTGTAAGAAGAGAAATAGATAAATAAAATGTTTAACCTTTTCACGACTGTCGTTGCGGTAGATCGTAATATCAACCTTTTGGTAGGATCTCTCTCTTTACTTCCCACTTGAGTAGAAATGGCTCCTTTTTGACTTCTGGTTTGTAACAAGGGTCCCAAATATGGACTATAATACGGTGCGCATGTTAATTCCAATCTCAAAAAAGATAAAAAGCTACAATAAATGTGCACTTTGTACTCACTGCACAACAGTAGATGTCCCTGTGCTTGCATTAAGAGAAGTTTGAGTTGTCGATATGCCTCTTCTTCTGGCTTTGATTCTGCACAATTTATCGCCTTGAGTCAACGTACTGTATCTAGCTGTAGCACTGGCCCCAGCCACTGGCCCAGGATCGTCCAACTTTATTTCATCGACGCGATGCATTATCCCTGATACATTATCCTCCATCAAATTCTTTGCATCCCCTTGGAACGAAGCTCCTCTAGGTCTACCAGCTATCGAGTATATCCCGTATTCATGTACCGGATTTCCGTTCTCAGGTTGCAACGGTTCCTTTAACAATGACCGAAGATACGCCTCTTTTCTAAAAGGCACAGAAATTTATCAGTTTTTTTATGCACAATATATAATTTTCATGCTACTAGATTCACCATAACGAGAAAAACAAAAATGACGAATACATATATGTACATATATGTATACACACACACACACGCACTCCTCACCTCTCCAGCCATTGTTGCTGATGCCCAATTACAGAACCTGGCCTACATATCCTTATCCAAGCGATCGTTTCATGAGCTGTCAAATGGTAATGCTTCATAATGTAACAACCTATGAGAGAACCCGTTCTTCCGAGGCCTGCCTTACAATGTACGGCAACCGCACCACTTGCGTTTTCCGCTATTTTAAGAAACTGATGCATTATCGCATCCGTCGGCGTCGAGCCGTCCATAAAAAATAGATCTTTATGAATAAAGCCGGCGTCAGTGAAGCTCGATGCATCGTAAACCTTCTTATTAAGCCGCACAATTGTCGTTACATTATTACGGTGGAAATATGTAAAATACCACTCTGGACCATGAAGTGGATAACCTATGGAAAGGTGGGAATTTAAATGATAAAGAACAGAAATTAAATGCACAGATAGATTTTCACTATCTATTATAGTGCTTAAAAGTATCCTTTTCTCATCTTTTACTCTTCTATCTCTTCACACGTTCATCTTCAAATTTTGCTCATTCTCACATGAATTCCATTGTTTTTGCTCTTGTAAACATTCATTCCATGGATTTGTTTGCTCCCTCTCATTCATTACTGCATTCTTTTCCACAAACACAATTTTATGTCACTAATAAGATGGAAGATACATACCATCTTCCATTTTCGATCTTGCATGTGGGCCACAGAAAGCAATGAACTTTCCAGGAACTACCCAATTTAAATCCCCATTCTCCACTCTTTCAAAGTGTTCGTACTCATTTACACAAAAATCTTCAAAATTAAAGAAACCAAGTTGATGGCACTTGTATATAGCACTTAAACAATCCTTTAATGATATCTGATAGCATGGTGGTCCGACCGAGGCATCGCGAAACATGATAAACAAGGGACTATTTGGACTTTTGGTCAAACATTCGTAAGCTTCTTGCGCTGTACGCTTGCAATACAATATCTGAAAATACCAAATAGATTTTCATCTATTAATAATATTTCCTTCTGCGATAAAATTTACACGGAGTGTTTACTGAAATTTGATTTAAAAAAAGTAAAAATTTTCAGATTTTCTAGAAATTTTATCTAAAATTCAAAATAAAATTAGAAAATTTTTGGAATTTACAGCTTAAAATTTATTTTATTACACCTTTTAATATTTCTTAATCGTGTAAAGAAAAGCCACTTAAAATTTTAAATATTAAATTTGGGAAAGTACTAAAAGGAATTAAATTACGATACAGTATATATCGATAAATCGATATATCGATAAATCCATAATACACAGATCTAGCTCGCTGAAATTTGAAAGATGATTATAAACACATAATATCAATCTAGGAGTGTTATCTTCCATTGTAATTAATTTTTTTAAATAGACATTTATGAATCTCGAGAAAATGTAAACATGGATGTCTATGCTATTTATTACTAGTTAATTAACAGAAAAAATCCAAAAAACCATTTTGTCAGGAAGAAATATAATATAAATTTAAAAAATTTTTCAAAAAATTTCCTAGTATTTCCCTAGTAAAATATCGTAAAAATGCATGATTTTCGAGAATAAAAAAATATAAATTTAAAAAAAAGATCAAAGAAACAATTTTGTCAAAAAAAGAAAATTTAAATTTAAATTAAAAATTTTCCTAGTATTTTTAGAGTACTAGCAAAATCTTAAAAAAATTAATGATTTTCAAAAATAAAAAAAATTTTCTCAAAATTCTCAGTTTTCTCAGTAAACACCCTGTTATATTTATACAGTATCTGACAAAAATCAGAAGAAAAACATTTATATATTACCGCGTAACTTCCTATGAGAAATGCAGCATTGACTCTTTTCTCTGAGTCCATCGTCGTGTAATGCACGAGTTTCTTTTTGCTGAGAGTAATGCCCTTCAATTTTTTGTTAACCTTTTGGCAGTATCTGTACAGCACGGCTAGATTTAACGGGCCGAAGTCGGAGTAAAAATTCTCGTACACCAACTCGTTGTCAATACTGAAGTAATGTGTGTTTGGGGTACTTTTTGGTTTCATTGCTGTTCTTAACGTTACAAAGTACAATCGATCTGGAAGAAGAAACAATTTATTCATCTTTTTCTCACATCAGGTGAGAGAAAAATTTATCTTCTATACCCTTTAAACAACTTTATACAGTATTCAGAAATAATGTAGAATTTTTAAATGTAGATCGCATTCTGATTACACACGATTGACAAAAACAAACAAGCTGTTTCAAAGAAAACATCCAAGAGAATAAATACGTTAAATACCTTAAAAGTATCACAAATGCACTCTTTGATTAAAAAAAAAAAAATTACTTAATGACAAGTTCATAGAAAAAGTTCGTACATCGCTAATTTTAATTAAAAAGAGCATCTCTCTGTCGGAGACTTCGGAGCAGATGTCCCGTTCCAACGAGAGAAAAATGTTAGAAGACACTTAATCCGACGTTTACAAGCGAAGGACGCGTATTAGACGGGGCGGCGCGTTTTCTCGCGGTCATCAAAAATAGAATCTAATCCAAAATGGGATTACCTTTTATGAATTCGGCCGCGCATACCAAAACCTCGTTCGCGTCCTCCATCGTGATCCAGTTGCGGGTGTACGGCGCAGTAGCAGATACCGATCAGGTGGATCTGTCATCAGCGCGACGTTAATGCAAATAGGAGCGTTCAATTAGCGCGATATAGCGCGATATAGCGCGGGCGCGCAATAAACACGCGGGACGTCGAAGTGGGCGGCTAACTAGGCGAAGTCGCCGTCGCCGTCGCCGTCGCCGTCGCCGCCGCGTCGTATTAATCGGCGGTGGTAGCCTGCCTACGCGCGCAAAAATCGTTACGTCAGAGACGCGCGTCCGGCCGCCCGCCGCCGCCACTGCCACTGCCGCTGCTACTGGCCGTCGTCGTCGTCGTCGCCGTCGTCGTCCGGAAGAGGTGCCGCGCTGCCGCACGCGCCAGCACTCCCCGGCGTCCCGTACGCTCCGCGGACACCCACGTCCGTCCACAGCGCGGTGCCTCCACCGCGGAGGAAACAGGGTGTGGGACACTTACGACACTCACGCGCCGTACTCGCACGTACTTGCCGCGAGACCGTTACGGAATTCAAACTCGCGAGTCGAAGGGGGAGGAGTGAGCGGAACCGGATTCTCAGCGATGGCTGGTATCGCGGCACCGGGCAACCGGGTGCGGCGCCTCGCGATTTTCACACTCGCTCTAGTCGCTCTGTAGATAGGCTCTGCTCCGCTTTCTCCGCCACTGTCGTTGCCGTCGCCACCGCCGTCGCCGCTGCTGATTCAAGTGGAGGGGACAATTCGCGTTCGCTTGCTTCGCTACAGATATATTTTAATTATTTCACGCGCGTAGTATCTCTCGGCATAGTATCTCTCGTGTGCGAGCTTCGTTCTCGTCGTTGCTCGAAGAATTCCTCGCAGCCGTCGTCGTCGCCGTCGTCTCCGCCCGTTATCGTTCATTATCCGTTGAGAAAATTTTTGAGCGGAGCGCAAATTTTGATTCCGCCGCCATTTTGTTTCAATGACCATATGCACATGAAAAAGTTACTATCTTCACAACGGAGTAATTTTCCCTAGGAAAGAAAGTTTTCTATTGGATGTCGAACGCGTTCCGAAACTCATCGAGCAAAACTTTCATCCGCGAACCCTCGCAGCAGTCACAGGTCACAGCCAGCCGTTAAATAGGTTAGTGTTTTGAATGCGCGCGTAAATATAGGTTATATTGCGCCTTGACATTGATAATTATTTTGCTCAAGGTTGTCCAGTCTCGAAGACCCGGTAACAAGTTTGTAAATTTACGATCGTTAATATTGATTAAGATGCGATTATTAATATTTCGAAAAAAAATTGTTTGTTCAAAGACGTGACACGCACAAATGTTAAGCCGTAAAGTTTCAATACACTGGTTGTTTTCCAGCTAGAACACATTGACGTTACACTGCTTTGATGTGTAAGGTTTTCTGTTGGAACCTTTGACTATATTTATATAGTCAAAGGTTGGAACACATTAGAGTTCTGGATTTGAATTTCTGGTACATTGATAACTGAAAAGTAATCTTCCTCTTAGATACAACTTGGACTATGTTCATATTAAAAAAGAACATAATTATCGCATGTTAAACAAAATGTTTGATATTGTTAATGACACAGCTTGGTATTGTTTATGCTTAGTTTTTTACAGTGTCGAGCAGAGTAACACTGTATCATAGTTGGAATGCTTTGTGTTGGGCACAATGTTACACTGTGTCATCTGTGTATTTCTTTCCGTTTGTTTTCTGTTCCTGAACTCCCTGAATTAGTGTGCATTTAAAATAAAAAAGATATATATTTGAAGGTTAGCGAAAGCAAGAAGGGATGTTCCAGTGCAGTCTAGTGCAGGAATAGAAAACAAGCCTTTTGACAAACAGCTAGGACACGCTGACGTTACATTTGTGTTTTATTGTGTAAAGTTTGTTGGAACGTAATTAGAGCTCAAGACTTAATTTTTAATACATCAATGGCTAAACAATAATCTTTCTCTATATAATTTTGATTTATGTTTATAATAAAAATGAACATAATTACCATATATTGTACATAAAGCACTGTGGAAACTTGATAACTGACAAATTTTACACACTTGTACTTAGACAGTGTCAAGCAGTCTAATACTGGACATTTTCCAGCAAGAGACACTGAAGGACACAGTGCATTGTTTTATTCTTGTTTAATCTTGTTTAACATTGACAATGACAAAAATAAATTGATTCATTGTGTTATATTGTGTCAACTGTGTCTTTTGCAGGAAAGTATCTACTATGTCACAGTTGGAACACTGTGTTGGACTGTCACCTGTATATCTTGTTGAAAAACAGTCAGGATGATATGTTTATGTGCATTAACATTGGTATTCATGTAATTTGCAGAATTAAGATAAACGCGAAATTCTGAGTGAAATGGATGAAACGGAGGTCGACGATCTAGAGGCAGGCGCAGCCTCGAACTCCTTTGTATTCTCCAAACCGGGTACTATATCTGATCTTCCAAGAATCATTAATTTCGGCGTGGGATCAGAACATGTCTTCGACACTGTCAGCAAGAAGAATACATTTACTTTCGCCGCACCCACGATCGTGTCGCGTTACGTTCAAAGTTGCACGGGCCTAAGTGCCAAAAAAACGGACATATATAAGCCAAGAATTTCGAGAAACACGTTCAAGCCTGCAGTCAATATGTTCACCAATGCTCTCAAGGATACAGGGGCGTTTGAACAGTTGAAAAAGAATTCCAGGGCACGCATTACTAAAGTCAACATAGACAACTCGATAACATGCTCCGACGTACCCAAAGCCCTGCTGACTAAATCGGCAGCAAAGGACTACTTTAAGAAGTACGGGAATATCGTGAAGATAACTATTCGTCCGAGGAAGCGTGAGATCATCGTAGTTTATACGACGAAGATAGAGGCGAGCTCTGCATATTATGGCAGCGGCGATTACAAAAACGACAAGTTTCACGTAGAATGGACGAAGCTGGAGTCAACTGCGAAAGGGGCGCAAACCAAGAAAAAAGATTTGCTGAATATAGTGGCGAATTTCCTTAAAGCACCCGACAATGAGATTAAATCGGAATTAGAAGCTATGGCGAACATGGAGTATAATTTGCATCCTGCGAAAGGGAGCGAGGTTCCCGACGTAAGCGCGTTGCTGCCGTTGAAGACCAAAGCGCTGAGTGGAAAAGCTGCATTAACGTCGCATGAGAAGGCTACGGCGAAGTCGGAGAAAGCTGCCATGAAAGTTGAGAAACACGATATCGAGTGCCAGAAAGCTAAACCTTTGTCCAGTACGACTATAGAGGAGCTGCAAAATATAATACATCAAGCTGCTCTTACGACCGACGACAAGTACAAGGTGTTGGAGGCCAGAGACCGTCTTATGAGACTGAAGCGAGTCAAGCCAGCCTCGTTGGCGACAGCTAAGGTGACCAACGGCACCTGCCCCGACATGTGTCCAGAGAAGGAACGTTTGATGCGCGAGTCACAGCGGCAGGTCGCCTCGTACGAGCAACTAGAGGGGAACGAATATAAAATAAATCATGCGACTGCCGTGAAGCAATACTCGAGATCCTCCGCGGATCAGGAGGAACCGATGCCCCACGAGTTGAGGCCGGTGAAATCCTTGAAGATGACCATGAGCTACCTGCTTCACGAGCTAATGGATCTCTGCGAGCAGGAGGGTACGAACCTGGCCGAATGGTATCACTTCCTCTGGGACCGGACGAGAGGGATCAGGAAAGATATCACGCAGCAGGAACTGTGCTGCGTGGAGAGCGTCGAGCTGCTCGAGCAGTGTGCCAGATTCCATATAGTGTGCTCGGAGAGGCTCTGCGCGGAGGACGCATCCGTCTTCGACAAGAAGATCAATTCGGAGAACTTGACCAAGTGTTTACAGACTTTGAAGTACATGTACCACGATTTGAGGGTGAAGGGCATCACCTGCGAGAACGAGCCCGAATTCAGGGCGTATGTCGTGCTGCTGAATCTGAACAGCGGCAACTTCCTATACGACTTGCAACAGCTGCCCAAGCTCGTGCAAAATTCACCAGAGGTCCAGTTTGCGATCAAAATGTATTTCTCATTGGACTCAAATAACTACTACAAATTTTTCCAGCTCGTTCGAGAGACGACTTACTTGAACGCCTGCATTCTATTGAGATACTTCAACCAGATCAGATTGAGGGCTCTTTCGATAATGGTGAAGGCGTATTGCAGAAGCACCTCGACCGCCTTTCCGTTGTACGAACTGATAGACATCCTCGCCTTCGAGGACGAGAACGAAGCTATATGTTTCTGCGAGCAAGCGGGATTGAACTTGTCGAACGACGAGCTACACATTCTCTTGAATCGTCAAAACTTCAGCATGCCCGCGAGCATCCAGCAGGGCAGAGCTTGTAATTTAATAGAGTCCAAGAGGCGCGCCTTAAACTTTAGCATCGGCCAGTGCATCGCCGGTAAAAAAATGCCGGAGAAGATCTACAAAAATCATAAACCACACAACAGTTTTGACGCGAACGGCTACCTGAAGTCGGAGTCTATCAACGCTACGGATCAGACCGCCTGTGGCTCTTCCGTGGCGGCGCAGCACGATCCATACGAATTCGTGGAGAAGGATACGAAGAGGATACCAAAGTTGACGTCGATCCGGGATAGGGAGCAAAGAGCCGCAAAGGACCTTTCTCCTTCCGCGCAAGTTCGAAAACAGCCGGTGAACGCGAGTAATGAAACGGGCGCGTTAAAATCCGTGTCAGTTCCCGATTCAGCCCCAAGCGTCTTTAAAACGACACCCGTATCAGATGCGTTTGAGCACAAGCCAAAGGAATCAAATGTATTCGAGAACAAATCTCAGAGTGGCGAATCGACAAAGATAGCTTCCGAGAAACCTTCTGATAACAGAAGTATCGATACACAACGTGGAGATAAGCAGCCGACGCTATTCGGTAGCGGCAGCAGTCTCAGTAATAATTCTTCCGTGTTTTTCAAACCGGAAACGTCGCATAATGCAGAAGCGGTCTCGCCGTTTGCGATGGCCGTAAATAAGAGCATTTTCTCCGGGATAGATTCAGGAAATATATTCACAAAGAACGTTAAATCTTCTCCCTCCGTGGTGTTCATTAATAAACATTTTCCGTTACCAATTTCTCTCCACCAACCGGCATTTGCGGATAAGACGGCGAAAGAGCAAAGTGTCTTCCATAAGAGGGAACAGAAAATCCAGGAGAAAGCTGAAAAAGCGGAAGCTGAGAAAGCAAGACTGGAGAAGCTGGAGCACGCGAGGAAAATGCAACGAATCGAGAAGCAGTCGGAAGAGATTTACAACAGCCTGCACGCGGAGATCACGCACGAGTTTTGCTCTGCCATCGCGAGGCAGGAGATCGACAGGCTAGAGATGTACAATACGTTGAGCGGAAAAATCCTCTCGGATATGATGAACGAAGTAACTCAGGAGATATGCGACGCAACACTGACCACGGAGATCAACCGGCAACGGAAGTTAGAGGAGATGTTGCTGCGAATAAAGAACCGAGTGATCCTCAAGTGCGTGAACATCTGGAAGCAGCACGTATTGAGGAAGAAGCGGCAAAGAGCGGCGCTGGAAGACACGCCGGTTTGGCTGCAGAGGCACTCCGTAGAGGAAACCGCGCGGATGCTGTACACCAAAGAGCAGGAGGTGGTGATGCGGAACATGCGCAAGCGACGAAGCGAATCGGAGGACGTCGTGGTTAGCGCGACGGAAACTCTCGCACCGATCGAAGTTATTGCGTACGCCGGCATCAAGGAGAATGTACGATCGTTGGACATCGATTCTTTACCCAATATATATTGGAAACTCGTCATCTCTTGGCCTGACTTGGCCAACAAGGCGGTCCTCTGGTATTATAAGAAGGTGATGAACGAATACTTGTATCCCAACGATTTTACGATGGATCCTATCGTGAAGATTTACCGACCGAATCCTTACGAAACCTTGCACGTCTGCATAAGGCACTTCGAAGGTCTGATCAGCGAGCATCACTTGATTGGCGCCGACGCGCTTCTGTTTATCGTCGACGCCTCGGAAAACTACAAATTCGTTTCGAAACGTTTAACGAAGACCGTGCTGTCGCGACATAAGCTAATGCCTATGCCGCTCGCCTTCATCGTCCTTGGTAACGGGGATTTGGAGAGTCAAAACGACAGTATCGTCTCGGATTTGGAATCTTTCCTGGAATCTGGCTACGTGTCGGAATATACAATCATGTACGTGGAGAATCTATCTGCGAAAGTTGTCTTAAATTTGACGCAAAGTGCAGTTTTATGGTTGACAATGAACAAATCACCGCCGAATCCACTAGAAATGGATTATTTATGTAACGTTTACGACACTTGTTTGTCCGAGGAGATGTGGTTGAGGTAAGATTTTTTCTCTATTCTTGTATTTTTATCTGATTATATTCCAATCACATTCTATATTGTTTGCTTTAATAATTTCTAGGATACTAGGTGATTCTATGTTCAATAAACAATTATCAAACGCATTAAAGGACCCTAACTTTGTAATCGATTTGCACAACGAGGCTGTAAATCACTTGATAGACATAATATTGGATCCAGAATCCTTGCTATACACGAATTTCGCGCCTGAATTGAAAAAGTTTCTTAAAAGCAGCAATACCATGCCGTGCAGTTATGAATATTTCAATGAATCGTGGAAACGAGATGAGTACAGAGCAAAACTGGAGACTGCGATGAATAGTTTCATATTACCACCATGGAAGTAAGTGATCTAAGTCAATGTAATTATTATATCAATAAATAAATAAATGTACATATAGATAGATGGATAGATGTATATAGATGTAACGCAAAACTAGGATTGGGTATTAAGTCATGAAAAATTAAAAAAATTCAATAGTTGATAACTTTTAACTTTGTTAATTTTTTATTTCAACCAATTATTTTTACAATATATAAACTTTAATTTTTATTAACTTTGCTTCTAAGTTAAAAATTTTTTTATACATATATACAAGAAAAAATATTTCCATAAAAAATATTTTATATACACTTAACTTACAAATAAAGTATTAAATTTATTTTATGATCGATATTGTAATTATTTTGTTTCGAATAATCTAATTTTTTTTTAATTACCATTTTTAATTTAATACAAATAATACTTTTTGAAATTAACTTTTCACTGAATTTAATCTTGACTTTTAACTGAATTAATTTTTGATTGATACAACTTTTAATTAATTTTATAAATCATTAACTTTAAGTTAGTTAAAAAAAACTATCAATTTATCTAAGTCAGCACAAAACACAATAGTTATGTACTTTCACTATTGTTCACGTTATTTTCACGCTTCCTTCTTTCAGTGCAACATGGCCAATAACAGATATACAAGATCTGCGACGGCACATTATGAATTATTGCAGGGAGGTGTTGAGTGACTCAAACTGTAATATTGTATTTTGCGATATATTGAGCAATCTATTCCTCACCTCAGGTAGTTTACAAGTATCTAACTTTGTGCACATACTATTGTATGTGATCAAGGAGAAAGTTCGTCTTTTGGACGAAGATTTAATGATAATTTACAATAAAAATCACATCAAACATTTCCGGACGTTACCATGGTGGTTCAAATCTAACATACTGACAGAATTCATGTTGCATGAATTAAACTCTGATGACGTATTAAATGAACCGACGAGGAAACGAAAGAAACTTGATAAATCGGAAAACGATTTGGATGATAGCGCATTAGATGAAAAATTTGGTGTACTGGCGGAGTTTTGCGAGAATACCAAGACTCGTATCATGGAAGTACATTCTGTGGCTATGGAGATAGAGAACCGCTTACAGGCGCAACAATTGGAAAATGCGTTATTGGAAGACAGACTGAAGAACGCCTTATGTGACGACATGAATTTTACAGAGTGAAGGCGTATAAGTTTTCCCCGTTTAATCATCTGACATAATTTTAGTATTTTTTGTTATATTTTATATTATTATACACATTATATACAACATGCATTATATTTATTTATTGACGTGTGATTTATCAAGAAATGTTTTCCAGTCAAATTATTTCAATGTAACATTGGAAATACTTGTAAATAAGAAAATATTAAATCGCTGCTCTGATCTTACTTAAATGTTATCAAGTTGTATAAGACTATAAAATAGGACTAGTTATTAATTTATTTTTCATAACGTAATTGTTTTATATACAATTATGTAATTCGTAGAATTACATAATTCGGAAAATATATATTTTTAACAAAACATCATTTTTCCACAATCTTAAAAGGTATTGTCACTTGATATTGTACATTCACAACATAGTTAGATTCTCACGAAAAAGACAAGAAAGAGAAACTTCAGAAATAATGAATTTTCTGAAAGAATCAGTGCCATAAAAATGTATTTGATCATTTATTAGTCACAAAGTTGCTTTTCCTATATTATATATATCTCCTATATATATAAAATCTTTCTTTGATTTATACTGTACATTCCATTGTCCTCTCTTCCCCATTTGCCAATATAACAATTTCATTACACTGTGTTGAGGAATCTAGATATATGTACTCTCAAAGAGAGATATTTAATATAGGATATATTTTATATAAAAGAGGTTAATGAAATTTATTGATGAACTGATATCACACAAATAATGCCTATAATACAAGGTTTTATGACATTATATACAAAATATAATACAAATCGACATTTTTTTTCTCGTAAAAAAATTTTGTATAACAATTTGTATATGTATAAACATATAAAACCTCAAATTATTATGACGCCTAATTATTTTTTATTTTACTACTTACAAAACACATTTACAGTTTTTTTTTTATTTCGTCATTTTAATCAATCGCTTATTTGGGATAGATTTAAGTAAAAGCGTACTATATATTTTCACTTGGTTTCGCTATGCTTTTGATTTATTCCTAATTCGAGCCTCTAAGAAAAAAATGTTACCGTAAGAGTATGTCTTACGGTGTGTAAATAAATATAATGTTTATAATTATTCTTCTATGACACGCGTCTAAAGATCGGATGTATACTATGTTGGTACATAAGTATCTGAATTGTTTACAGGAGAAGAAAGGTTTATTTCTTCAGTAAAAATAAAATGGTTAAGTCAAACATAATATGTTATTGAAAATATAACATACTATGACAATATAAGGTAAACATGTACATTATTGTGTGATACTTCTGAGATATCACTTTGTTAAATTATGTAACGTTAACTTACGTACGTAAGTCATAACCAGTGTTTGCCTTTATCTGTATAAAGTTATCTATATGTAAAATTATCTAGATGAAGAAATGGATTTTATTTGTATCTAGATTATAATAGAAGATATGTTATTTCTATTTTCATGAATAAAAATGCTATTTTTTTCAAATTATCCAAGTTAATGCCAATGACAACGAGTGCATTGTTCTCTCTTAATTTCAACCTCCAAGTTACCATTTATTCTAACAGAAAAATCTTTTAAAGTGACAACAGATTGTAACAAAAATAATCTAAAAATAATAGCGCAATGTAGTAAAAATTGCCATAAAATTATAAATAAGAACTTAATCAGAGAATCATATTATAATCTAAGTATATTCCTTTTATATTTTTCAATTTTAATTTTTATTTGCCTAATTATTCAAATCAAAAAAGGAAAATTTTTTGTCAGACTAAATTATTTGAAAAACTTGTTTTAAAAAAAATGAAGATTTTCAAATAAAATTATGAACAATTGTTTATATCCTAAATTATTTTGCTCAACAGATATTATCTCAAAATTATCTAGATGAAATGATATATAATTTTATCTTTTATCTATGATATAAGGATAAATGTAAAATTAAATTATTTTTATTTTATCTAAGTTATAAATAATTTAATTTTATAGTACCTATAAAGGTATATATTTACATGTAACTTATCTTTATCTAGATAATTTTAAATTATCTAAGCACAATACTGGTTGTAATATAAATAATATGCTAACTTAATCGAATAGTTTCACAACGAAATACCTTATATACCTCGTGTAACAGAATTTGCGATGTGTATATTCACAAACGTATTTCTTGAGATATATCTTAAAATAAATACACAAAAGTCTGTTTCAAGAAGTTTAATTTTAAGGTTAATATATATATATATATATATATAAAAGGTTGGTTTAGATGCAAATAAAAAAAGATTACGGATTATATTATAATCCTCCGTTTTTTAAGTTCTCACATTCATGCGAGAATATTTTATCTCATTACAAAATGTGACAATGTAGTGTGCTGTATGAAATAATATTCAGGATTAAAAGTCACAGAGCTCTAATTCTGGGACAAACATTTCGAAACCGATATGAATTAATTTGTACTTGAGACGAATGTGACATGAACACATAACAAATAACTTTTTAACAAATAAATATCATATTTCTTTTTATATCAGCGAATTTTATCAATGTATTTATCGGCAGCTTGTTGTTAACTAAAATTTGACTTTATCAACCTTTGAGCTGTCACAAATTATACGATTTTAAATGAATGATATACTATAATATGATATACTATTTATAGTATATCATTCATTTAAAATCGTATAATTTGTGACAGCTCAAAGGTGTTGATAAAGTCAAATTTTAGTTAACAACAAGCTGCCGATAAATACATTGATAAAATTTAACTTCATCAAGAATGCCAATCTTGGATTACCCTTTTAAGTAATAAAAACAACCGTCTGATGTAACATAATCTGAATTATGTTTCGAGATGCCGTAGAGTTATGAACGTAATAAATAAAAACAAATCATTCTTTTTAACTTTTCCGTCACTTATCTAAAATGTTGTACCTCTAACTGCAAGTATAAAAGTATAGAGAGAAAACAGTGATACCGAAAAGAGTATCATTGGGACACTGGATAGAAAGAGTAATCCAGGACGATGCAAAAACCTCATAGATAATTTACAGATAAGGAAGCGAACCCTCTAGCAAACAAGCAACAACATATAAAATACCTAGACTTATATTTAATCTGGCTGTCTGTTTAGGCACATCTTGAATTTTATGCGGATTGCGGAATTCTCTTTCTAATCGAAAGGGGATCGCCACAGTAAAGACCACTGGTAGTAAAAACCAGTAGATGGAATATTTTAACGCCACTACTATAAGAATTATGTACGGTGCGAACAGTAAAAAAGCATACAAAATGTGTGACAAGGTATGACCTATTAAGATAGCTAGTGTTACAATTCCAGCTCTCTTGTCGTTCTCCATATCTCTTGTGTTGTTACTATGCAATATAGCTTCGGTATTTAAGGCGAGCGGTATCGCATAATAAATTGTTCCAAACTCAATGTAACCGGTTTGCGCCATAAACGCAAATACAACTGAGATTGGACCAAATATGACTAAGATAAGTACATCGCCCAGCGCGATGTATTTCAATCCTATGCCTCCCGTGTAGAGAAAGGAGGAGGACAAACCTCCGAAGTACACGAGAGCCAGGTGCTCCATCTTCGCGGGAGAGACGACTGTCAGTAAGACAAATCCTAAACAGCCTGCCGCGTAGAGGAATGCCCCCAGGGAGACCAATTCATCTTTGGATAATAAGTGATCTACCAGTATTCTGTCGTCGCTTATCCTACTGTCGACGCCCTTCACGTAGTCGAAATAGGTGTTCACTACGTTACCAGCGCCATGCACGCAAAGCACTATGAGCACGGTAAGGATCAGTGATATCCAACTGAAGCCAGCCAGGCCTGTCAGTCGATACGCGAGCACAGATCCAAGAAGCGTTGGTATCAGTGATACGCTCAGCGACCACGGTCGAACCGCCAGGAAGTACGAGGACAGCTTCATTAGAGGAGAATCCAGAGCCGATGACGAAGACGACGATGAAGGGTATACATCATTCCCCATCGAATCGTTTTCGATTTGTTTAGCTGGCTTCTCAATTCCGTTGGACATCATATTTCGTGTGAAAATACTGAAAAAAAAAACACATTATTGTTACTTAAATGCTGAGATTAAAGACGATACGTCACGCGTAAAAAATTGACGGATAGATTTCTCATAAATCCAAATGTGTTGAATAAATTTGTCTTAACTCTCTATACACATGATGGAAATGTTTGTATCGTGAGCATATTTTCTTTGGAAAAGTAAGAAGCATTGTAATTAGTCAAGATTGAATAAGTTAATATTTTTTAAAACTAATTGAATTAAAGTTAATGACTCATAAAATTAATTTAGTTACATAAATTAAAAGTTGTGTAAAAACGAAAAACTTAGTTAAAAGTGCGTTAGAATTAAATTAAAAATTATTTTGAAAAGCATTATAATTTAGAATAAATTAAAACCATATTCTTTAAATTAGATTACTCTGGATAACAAAATAGAGATCATCAAATAAACATAATATTTTGTTTGTAAATTAAGTTCATGAAATAACAAAGAAATATTGTGTTTTATAAAGGAATGCATTTGAAGTTAGGTGTATGAGAATATGAAGTAGTGAATTTTATGGATTTTATAAGATTTTAGTATAGGCAACAATAGGTATGGACAAATGAGTATGTAAGTGCTATTGTAAGTCAAATCCTCTTCTCGGCTATTGTATGCAGGGATGAATACATACAAATAGAAATGCATTTTCTTTACAACACAAAATACGAGACGGCCTATATCGGTTACAGCATATCTTAGCTGAGTAATCATTTTTACAATTTCCGGCTTGTGTAAACTGCACTTTCGTCAAATTCGAAACAGTTATTGCGTGATGCTAGAATACGTAATCCTTTCTGAAAAAATCCGTGTTAAATCGATAGTCGCAGTCTCTCGAAGTTTATTGTTGCCGCTTTTCCAAAATGCTCATTGGTTCTCGCGTTGTGCTTACTTCGTGAGCTGCTGTCATCGTGGAGATTGCGTTTTGAGAGAAAGAGAGAAAGAGGAACTGGATGCACAGCATACATATATTTAAATCTTTCCGCATTCTTTGAGTGGGCGACATTGAATTGATTGTATTCTTGAGACAAATTGCAGAGTTTTTTAAGAAAACTGGTTCCTGTCGGTGACGTTTCAGCATAATAAATTATTTTGATCATTTTTTAACAGATTATTCATTTAGACGGTGCACATTCTCGTCCATCAAAAGCAACTCAATTTAATAATGGAAATGTTAATTATGAATTACAAATCTCATCAAGTACTCGAATTTCATGTTTAGGAAAATATAAATTTGAAAACACATTAAATCTGCCAGAACCGGAAAAAGTCAATTTTTCGGAAATTTTGAATACAACAAGAGTCAGTAAGTTTCTCAGGTTTATCAATTTATTATATAAATAAAGAAAGTCGACAATACTAACAAAAACTAATTATACAATACATCACATTATGATGTTGAAGCTAGCAGCGGATTCGCAGCAGCAGATTCGTCAAAGCAGGGATTCTCATTCAAAATAAATTTTATTTACTCAAATCACGGAAATTAATTAGTCTGGCGGCCGATTGTGATGCAATCGACCAGGACAATAATAGTAACGTCTGATCTCGTAGACCGGATTTTCTTGATTCCTTCTCTTAATGACCTTGACTCGAACTTTGAACCGGTATAGCAATCTATGGGTATAAATCAGTCTTGGTAACATGCGACCATGAGACGCTTATGCGTGTGCGTATAAGGACTTCGCGCACGTCGGGTGTCAGACAGACACGATAAAGTTCCATAGGCATAATAATAGTAAGAACAGGCTAATTTTAACCGCTAAATTTAACCGTCGGTTAGATAAAAAAATGCTTAATAGGTTTTGTCCTTGGATTTGCCTATATGGAAAAAAAATTCTGGAAGGCAAGAGAATACTCCAGTAACACTGCGCGAATTAAAGGCAATAAAAATATTGTGGGAGCACTGTGCCATTGGTATTCTGTAGATAATAAGGAAGAATGCTTAAATCCAGTGCAAATGGAAATACAAGGGTACATAGATGTTAAACAATATGTTATAACTATTTCAGCTCCATGCATGACTGATTTAAACTTAAGGCTAAGCCATGATGTTTTTGAAAAGATAAAAAAGTATTTATAATTATTATATAATACTTTTATAACTTTGTTATGATATCATATTTTTATAACTTTTTTATGATTATTATAACAAGCTACTTTGTGAATTAAATAAAGTTTCTGAATACTATAAAATACTTTTTATTTTCTTACTTTTTCATGATGTACATTTAATAAATACTCGTAATATTATATGTAATATTATATATATTATTTTTTTAAACTTTTTAAAGAATTGGCATGTTGCTTTAAAAGTTAAATAAAATCTAATCAATCATATTAAAATTATTTAAAGCATTAATTAATGATTTCTATTATTATATATTATAATTTAAAATTATGATAAATTTGTAACAATATTTACATTGAAATTAGCAATAATAACAAGTAATACTATTGAAATCATTTGCAATCACAATAAAATCATTTGTAATCACTGCAATCACAATGATATCATTTGTAATCACAATGATATCATTTGTAATCACAATGAAATCAGCTGTGATCACAATCGATTTCACACAGTCGTATAAAATCACTTTAGTAGTTGTAATCACATCGTAATCAACTGTAATCAGTTGTATAACTGTATTACATACATACATATGCATAAAGTTCATGTTAAATGAATAATAATAAAAAAATTAAAAAAATTGTTTTTATTAATTTATGTAAAATTTTTCTGAACTTGATTAACTTTTTAATTTTTTTATATTTATTTAAATATAATATAATATACATTCATCACTAGAAGCTCTATAGCGCGCGCGTAGCGCGCGCTTGTTTTGTTCTAGTATTATTAAGGCTGCGGTCCGATTCACGCTCACAGCGCTCATTGTACTCACGACGCTCATGATCGGTCCGATTCGTTAGCATGCATAAGGCGCTTGACGACAATAAACGTTTCGGACCACTTGTAAACGCTACTCATAGGACATAACCTAAGTAGGATCCTAGTCTAAATAAAGCTAAAATTATTTTATTTTTTAAAACACTAATAAAGTTTTATAATAAATAGAATTTTAAAAAGTACATTTAATAATCTTCAAAAAAATAAGATTATATAGTTACCTAGACAGTATACAAGATTTATTTTAAATATTTATGGATATTTATTAAAATATTTTATAAATATTTTTGTACTCTCAGATGGAACAAATCATAAATATAATAAAAGTTTATATTTTGATTGTCTGTCTATATTGTAATATTTTATATAATATTTACTGTTAATAAAAAATAAGTATGGAAATATTTTTTTTACTTACCATAAATATTGTATAAAATATTAAAATATAAATTAAATATTTTATACAATATTTATTATAATATTTATAATAAATATTTATGATCTGTTAAATATAAAATCATAAAAATATTTATCAAATATTTTGAAAATTATTTTTATAATATTCACATAATTATTATAAATATTTTATAACTATTGTGTGCTGTGATGCAATCAACGGTTGCAAAAATTTTTCCGCTATTGAAAAAATACGCCCGAACACATTGACAGTCCCAACAGATTCTACACGCCTAGTCAAAGTGTAAATTTTAAACATATTTCCCGCAAAAATGACGCAAACGCTCACGCCGACCCACCTTCGAAGCAAGGTCACCGTGAGCGCGCGACGTCACAAATTCATTACGTCATTTCGCGTACAGAAAACGCTCAGGAAGTGAATCGGACCAACCGGGAGCGCGCTGATAGCGCTGTGAACATGAATCGGACCGCAGCCTAAATTGACCAGCAATTTAATAGTTTCGATGCTCAAGTGTCTATAAAATACTCTCCCCCTTCCCAGAAAACTGTAAAGAATTTTTTGTCTTTTATATAGACAAACTTTTATAACTTGAGAAAAAAATAAATAAAAACTTAACGTAATAAATTAAAGTTTATGTGTTTTAAAAATAATTGGTTGAAGTTAAAAATTAATTCCTATTTGAAATTAACTAAAATTAAAAGAATCATTAACCTTGTGACTTTATTATTTTATTCACAATATAATCAATGTACTTATATGATCACGAAGTATATCACATATTTAATCAATTTATTAAATTTTTAATTTTTTAACTAGTTACTACTCAAACCTTGTTATAACTGTTTGTTTCACAAGCTCGGTTGGTAGATTTTGCGAACTTGGAGCTCTTCCACGATGTACGAAATTGTTAGAGGAGATAAATGATGAAAACGTTCTTTAGACCTTAAGAAAACTTTACTTTAATGCTCACTACACAAAACGTGGCGAAAGACAAAGCGGGAGAAGCGCGCGCTCCGAAAGCCGGTAGCCTCGTGCTTCTCTTACCCCATTGAATTCCCCCCCCAACCGAATCCCCCCCCCCAACTACTCGATCCACCGGGACTTCGGAGATTCGGTCAGTAGGTACAGCCACCCCACCTAATTTACATATAAATCGGAGCAACCGCTTGCTTCGTGTGAGCCGCGACAATAGGAAAGCGAATAATAACATTTATAGAGGAGAGTGGGGTAAACCGGACCTTAGTGCAGTTTTTGCTCTCTATAAGGCGCAAATAAAGTCCAATCGTAAAGCTGAAGGTACCAATGAAAAAAGCGATTGCTCCTATTTATATGTAAATTAGGTGGGGTGGCTGTACCTACTGACCGAATCCCCGAAGTCCCAGTGGATCGAGTAGCTGGGGGAAGATTCAGTCAATGGGGTAAGGAAAGCACGAGGCTTACCGGCTTTCGGAGCGCGCGCTTCTCCCGCTTTGTCTTTCGCCACACTTTGTGTAGTGAGCATTAGAGTAAAATTTTTTTAAAGTCTTCTTTTCTTAAAAAAATTTAATTTCCTTTAGTTTTTGCTTTAGACTATTTTGACGTATCTATGTTGAACTATAACGAAAAATGTAAAAACGCTTTTTCCGGTCCGATTTGGAACTACTAGTGCCAAATCGGACCACCCCCTGGTCCAAATCGAACACTCCCATTTTTACCAACTTTTAAATAAAATTTCAAAAGATTATAATGTATGTATTTCTTTTTAGTATTGAATAAAATACATACGAGCAATTTGACAGTAAAAAATAAAAATTGTATTAAAAAAAAAATAAATTAGTAACAGTTTATATAATTAGACGTTTCCCGGTCATGTTATGATATTGTTATTACATAATTAGAGTTGAAATTAATAAAATTCAATTATTCCGAGTCTGATGACTCATAATATTTCACTAATTTAACATTTCTAGGACCAGATTTGGTCGGCCGATTACCAGTGCTACGATCAGGTTGCAATTCCGATGTAAAAGTCCGATTTGGACATGAGTTTTTTCAAACTTTGGAACTATTTTTACACTAAACCGCCAAAGAGATCATAACATAATTGATATTTTTTAATTCTACACTCCTTAATTATCTTAAATCAATTATCTTTCAAATTTTTAACACCTTTTAAATAATGATTTACAAAAATTTTTTTTTCAATTTTCACACAATGGCTGAAAATACATATTTTGTGAATAACAAAACAGAGAACTGTCAAACTGCTGTCAAATGTTCAGTGTCTTATAAGGACTTTACAATGACCTAGTTTACATCGTTAAAACTTTGGTACTCGTATTAAGTTTGGTACGCATCAATGCTTTAATACAGGCTCGTTTACATCGAACATACTAAACGTTTCTTACAAGACATTTTTTAATATGTTATCGTTTCATAAGATTACTCAAATAAGATTACTTATCATAAGATCGGTCAATTAAGATTATATTCAATAGGCCTGATCCACTACAAAATACGTTTCAGTGATTACATCATCATATATATCATTTGGTACGCGTATCAGTTTAGTACGAATTTGATACGAATATAATGCTTAATACGCGTATCAAGTGCACGATGTAAACTAGGCCATTATAAATAGCATGAAAATCTGCTTAACCATATTTATTTAAATTAAAAAGGTCCAATTTGGAACACTGTCCCTTTTATCCCACTCTCCCCTACACAATTTTTTTTAATGAAATAAAAAATAGAAAATATAAAAATGTTTAGAAATAAAAAAGATATAAGAAAACATAGAAAGATATAATAAACATGGAAATAATGTCATGGCAATTATATTAAATAGCAAATTAATAAGTATAAAGAAAGGATCGAGAAATTAATTAGCCAATAAGTTAAGATGTAGATAAATATGTAATTAAGTAAAAATGTAAATTAAGTCCCTTTCTTCAATCATCATACAGCAAAAGCTGAAGGAAATAACCACTTCTTTCTGCAGAATTTTTTAAAAATAAATAGCCATATAAATACTTTCTCGAAACGTTAAGTATACATAAGAGTTATTTAAGAATTCTTTGTAAAGAATTCTTTTGTAAAAATAATGAAAATTAACTCCAAAGTATCGTGAGAAGGTATCGCGTGTACGAAGGGACGCAATAACATATCCCCTCGCGAACCTTTAAAACTTCAATCTTTGCACGTTAATACAAAGAAAAAAAAAAAGATTACCAACACAGATCGTTACGTATGACAGAGATCGATTTGACAGCACGGTGCATCGTACTTAACGGTATTCCAATTCCACATCGCGTAAGTACGCATTGCGCCGCTCGTACGTTACCACGTGTAACTTCCTGAAATTGGACGATAAGTGTCAAAGGGAAAATTGTACGGTACGGGCGACGAGATTGGAGGGGACGAGAGTTTCTTGCGGGACGACAAGACCGCGACGGGATCTGCATGCCACCCCGTGGGCATTTTTATTACGCACCGAGGAGGAGTAACTCACCTGAGATTCTCTCGAAGACAGATGTACGGACGAAGTTAGGTTAGAACAAAGAAGCTGCCAGTGGCGACTCGTGTAACGTTTCGGCTTTCGGCATTCGCGCGTGTATACATCATACAATTATTCGTCGCCACGTCGGTGCTCGCTCGGACGGCATTACGACGAGAGTGCGCGATGCTCCGGACGAACCTTCTCTTTCCACTCCCACCGGTTCCTTACGACATTACGACCGCTCTTAAATGCTCGTAAATGGCTGTGTTCCGATATAACTGCCAGTACTGGCAGTGGTGAAAAATCCGTTCCGTTATTGGTACGCAGCGCACTGCGACAGCATCTAGTAACATCAATGACGTCATGAATGGTAGCCATATTGCCACTGTGACTACTGCGGGTGTTTACGATAACTAATCGGATCTCGGATTGGATTGAACAATGGTACTCAACGTAGGTATAGAAAATTTCCCTAGGCTAATCGGATTGACGATTGCTGTCTCAAATGTAATCCGATTGATGACGAAAGCGTGGAGAGAGCATGCTTGAAAAGTCTCTTTATTTTTTTAAATAATAACACAAAAAATCAAAGATAAAGTTAAAAAGAATGATTTGAATTTAGATTTATTGTAATTTTTTTGTCTAAACACTGGATTTCGTTTAAATTTCTGTTTGTAAAAATTAATTAATCTATTCTAAAGTTTGTGGTTATATCGGAAACAAATCAAAATTAATAAAACAATTATTAATTATTAGGTACATATTAAAGCATATAATATTTCAAGCATATCATATAGAATTCCTGTTTATTATAAACTCAGTAAAAATAACTTTGAAGTTATTCAACTACATTATACATTAATCAATATTAATTTATATGTTAAAAATCAATAATGTCTCTGAAAATGTTTTTTTTTTATTCTTTTCCAGATCGTAAATAAACTTCAACTCCAAGAATAAATAAAAATTACTGGAAAATGGATTGACATGAAAAGAGCATTATTGAACAATATCAATTTGTGCTAACTTAAAATTTGTAAAATTTGCTATTCTTTGTTAGTTGTTCATTAGAGAGTAATAATATAAGAACGGAATATACATAAATAAAATTAAAATAATTGTATGCATATATGATGCGTATATTCCATTTTTATATTATTACTCTCTAATAAACAACTAATAAAGAAAAGTAGATTTTACAAATTTTAAGTTAGCATAAATTGATATTGTTCAATAATGCCCTCTTCATATAAATCCGTTTTCCAGTAATTTTTATTTATTCATGGAATTGAAGTTTATTTACGATCTGGAAAAGAATAAAAAGAACATTTTTAGAAACATTATTGATTTTTAACATATAAATTAATATTGATTAATGTGTAATGTAGTTGAATAATTTCAAAGTTATTTTTACTAAGTTTATAATAAACAGGAATTCTATATGACATGCTTGAAATATTATATGCTTTAATATGTACCTAACAATTAATAATTGTTTTATTAATTTTGATTTGTTTCCGATATAACCACAAACTTTAGAATAGATTAATTAATTTTTACAAAGAAATTTAAATGAAATCCAGTGTTTAGACAAAAAAAATTACAATAAATCTAAATTCAAATCATTCTTTTTAACTTTATCTTTGATTTTTTGTGTTATTATTTAAAAAAATAAAGAGACTTACTTTTCAAGCATGCTTATCGGTCTCCACGCTTTCGTCATTAATCGGATTACATTTGAGACAGCAATTGTCAATCCGATTAGCCTAGGGAAATTTTCTATACCTACGTTGAGTACCATTGTTCAATCCAATCCGAGATCCGATTAGTTATCGTAAACACCCTGCAGCTTCCAAGGTGAGGTAGCTACAGTCATATATGCCGTTTGTTTTCTGTTCCTGAACTCTCTAAATAAGTGTACACTTAAAATGAAATAGATAGATGTTTCAAAGTTAGCGAAAGCAAGAAGGAACGTTCCAGTGCAGTCTAGTGCAGGAATAGAAAACAAGCCTATGTAATAATCAAAGTCCTTGGCTGTACACCCAAGGACTTTGATTCTGTCCATGGGGAAATTTTTCATACTGAGAAGTCGTTATCTTTCTACATACTTACAGTTCATGATTAACGTAACGACCAATAAGCTCTAGTTGTTTCATTAATCATGAACTGCGAGTATGTAGAAAGTGGTGACTTCTTAGTTTGGAAAATTTCCCCATGGACAGAATCAAAGTCCTTGGGTGTACCTCAAGGGTATTGTCTAAATTCTAATTACCGTACATAGCTTTCCACATCACACATGAGGTACTATTATTGATGCGTTTTTTTTATGTGGTTTCCCAAGTAGGCCTAGTCCACTAAAAAATCAAAGAAAATAAAATATGTACTGCATAAGGGTGATGTAGAAAGCTATTGTCTAAATTCTAATTACCGTACATTATTGTTATTATAAAAATTAAGTTAAAAAAAAAATTTTTCTCGAAAGGTACGCTACTAGAGTATTTTTAACGGATGCTCCTGAGGCAGAGCGCCGCTCGCGTGATCGCGAGCTCGACCATCGGGCGGCGCCCTTGGATGAAAATGAAAGTAAATTTTAGTCAGTCTTCTTCTTCTTCTTCTCAATGTTATTGGTACCCGTCCCCAATGTACAGCATGGCGGGGACGATTTGACCATAGTAACCAAGGTATTTCTTGTCTTTCTTTCAGTGGTGATTGTAGATTAATTTGGTATTACTGCAAGCGTGTAGAAATGTGTGCTCCGTTACAAAAGTGGAGTAACTAGGTTCTTGAGGGTAAGTCGTAAATCGGAGTAGTTAGAGTCGAGCGCCCTCCCCTTGAATCGCGTCAGAGACGCAAACTAGCGGGTATACCCGCGAGGCGGGAGGGTTTAAATGAGGAGGTTGCATGACGTGAAGTAGGCGAGAATAAGACGACAGATACTACTGGTAGGAAATTTAAGCATGGGAAAGATGTTTATTTCAGAAAAAGGGAACTTGTCTTTAATGTACTTCCTTAGTTTGCAGGATTTCGGGGTGGTGGTAGGACAGTAAAATATGATATGATTAGCATCCTGGCGGCCGTCACCGCAGTCACAAGATGGTAGATTTGTCATGTTTTTTCTGTGCAAACTGTAATTTAAGTTATAATGATTACTTCTAAGACGGTTAATGATGACTATTTCCTTTCTGCTAAGAGACTTTCGATGAAACCAAGGATGTCTGCGAGAGTCTTGCTGATACAAGGCAGCATGCTGGGCACCAGTTCTGTGAGCAGCGTCTTCTAAGTATTAACTTTAAACTTGTTGCATTTATCGATGTTAGCCATAGCAAAGAAGTCTGCGTAGGGTATCCGAAATGGTGGGGCGTAGCCGCAGCGAGCAGCCTCTCTAGCAGCCTCATCCGCCGCCTCATTTCCCGGAATTCCTTTGTGTGACGGCGTCCAGCAAAGGGTCAGGTTTACCCCAGCTTCATTAAGGACAAACAGCTTATATTTAAGGCGGTAGACAACGTAATTATCAGCTTTGTGACTGTGTTGCATAACAGCGCGTAACACGCTGAGAGAATCCGTGAAAATCACTACATTCTTCCAGTGGAGTTCCTCAATGATGCCAACAGCCTCGAGTAGGGCCCACGCTTCAGCGGTGAAAATAGACGTTTCAGTGGGCAATTTATGGGTGACGGAACGGCCCAGGCAGGGGATCCAGACACTGGCCCCCACGCGAATACCTTGTTCAGATTTGGATCCGTCTGTGTATAATTTAACGTGCAGACTAAAGTGTTCCTCTACTAGACAGCGAAAGCTTTGTCTGATAAGTTCGTTAGGTGTGTCTTTTTTGAATTTTGTAAGGGAGTCGTTGATTTTCGGTTTGAAGCAAGAGACAGGATAATTATATTGAAATCTTGGGATTACTGTACTGCGGAAAATTCTATTGCCATCCCCGATAACGTGCACGTATACACCAAAGATGGGAAATCTTTTAAGGATACTGATTCTATCCTGCCGGGAAGTCGCTACACCCTTCAGGGCTTCTAGAGAGGAGATGACAGGATTACTCTTGTTGGCTAGTGCTTTATATAGGTATTTAGAGGAGATGTATGAAATTCTAATTTCAAGAGGGGGTTCTTTAGATTCGAAGAGCATAATGTTGATGGGAGTGGAAATTCTGTAGCCGTATGCAACTCTGATGCATCTGTAAATTAGCCTTTTAAGCTTTAGGAAATTCATGGAGTTGCGTTGGAATTGAAAAATCTGACCTCCGTATTCTATAGAGCTCCGAAAAATTGCTCTATAGATTTGAAGGAGTATACGAGGGTGAGCGCCCCACCATACTCCTGAAAGGGAAGAAATGATATCAGCAAGCTTTCTGCCTTTAACAATTAAGTGTTTTAGGTGAACGTTTCCTCTGAGTTTATTATCAAACCAGACGCCCAAAAAGCGTGCGCTATCGACCCGGGGTATGGGATTGTCGTTAATAATAATGTTAAGGGTATTATTCGTATTAAATTTTGATGTTCGTTTCCTGGAAAAAACAATGAGCTGAGATTTTTCAGACGACAGATCTAAGCCTCTCTCATTAAGGAAAAGGGAAATACGATCTATAGAAGCCTGTAAGGCAGCAATAGCGTTTCTCTCATTATCAGAGGCCACAAACACCGCGAGGTCGTCGGCATATTGTAGAATCTGGGTATTATCAGCTAAGTGTTTGCCTATATTTCGAAGATAAATGTTGAAGAGTGAGGGGCTAAGGATGGAACCCTGTGGAGTACCCTTATGTACACGGTATGGACCCTTTAGTTCGCCGCCAACTGCAAAGAATATTTCTCTTTCGCTAGTGAGGTTGTAAATAAAACGGCAAAACTTGGGGGGAAAGCCCATGTTTATCAATTCCTGTACCAGAATAGCAGGGATGACGTTATCGAAAGCGCCCATGATGTCAAGGAAAGCGCAAGCGACAAGTTTACCCTCGAGGAAGGCGGAATGCACATAGCTAGAAAGAGAGACCAAATTGTCTACACAAGACCTGTTAGCTCTGAAGCCAGCCTGAAAATCAGGCAGAGAGCATCTATTTTCCATAGCCCACCTGAGTCTCAGATATATAGTCTTTTCAAGGACTTTAAGGAAGCATGATAGAAGAGAAATAGGTCTTACCCCTCCTTGCGGCTTGGGTATCAGTACGATGAGCGATTGGGACCATTGCTTCGGAAACCGGCCCTCCTGTAAGAGGGCATTGAACAAATTCACAAGTACAATGATGAATTCGTGAGGCAGTGCTTTAATAATTTTGTAGGAAAATTGGTCAAGCCCAGGAGCAGAGGAATTTTTCATATCGTCTACGGCCGCCATGACTTCGGGAAGAGAAACGTTCAGGTCCAAGCCTTGTAAGTCAGCATTGGATGCATTCTGTAGGTCATCACTGCCATCATCAAAAGAGCTCGATGTACCATTAGTCCAAGAGGGATCCTGAAAGTAATGCAAACATGAGGGGGGGCAGAGCTTATCAATAACAGCTGATTGCGCCTTGATGACACTTTCAGTGTCAGGTTGAGTATGTGCGTTGACTAGATTGCGCTTTTTGAAAAGTTTGATCAGAGACCAAAGCTCAGCAGTGGGAGTTTTGGAATTAAACGTGTGGCAGAGGTTCTTCCAACCTTTACTTTTGTGTTTTTTGAGAAGTTTGGTACACGATCTTTTGGTCTGCACAAAGTAATTGTAATTATCGAACGTGGGATATTTTCTGTAGATGGCAGTGGCTTCTCTACGAAGGTTAACGGCTCTCTGGCAGTCATTGTTCCACCAGGGAGGGAGAGAAGTAGAGGGCTTGATGTTAATGGTTCTAGGAAATCTTTGTTCTTCAGGAATGAGATCGAATAAGATGTTCCTGATGTGGTTGACAAATGCTATGTATTTCTCACAACTGTTGGAGCCTGAGAGATCTTCGAGTTTTATTGGATTTTTTAGACATAAAGCATAAAAGATTTTTAATTGTTCCTCGGAGAGAGGCCATTTGTAAATGAATTTTTTGGCTTGTTTGATAGGTCCATTAATTTGTATAGTTAGCGGGAAGTGGTCACTACCCCAGGTGTCACTCAGTGTCTGGGATAGACATAGAGGAGCTAGCTTATGAGAAGAAAGAGAGAGATCAATAATTGAATCTCTAGATCCTGGAGCCGTCATCAAGGTAGGGCTCATTTCATTGAGGATAACATAATTGTGTAGTTCTATGGCTTTGGCTAAAGACCGGCCGGGACCATCATCATAAGCGTTATACCAGTGTATATGATGGCAATTAAAATCGCCAATCAAGAGTGTAAGTTGGAATTTGTCCTGAAGTTCAAGCAGTCTATTAAAAACGGCGAACGGAGTACACCTGCAAGGGTGGCGATAAGTGTTGACAATCAAGCACTGAGAATTGTCAACTTTGATGATGATACCGAGAATTTCTAAAGAAGGGTGCGAAAATGCGTCAAGGTCAATGGTGGAATAAAAAATGTTTTCCTTGATCAAAATGCAGAGTCCACGCATGTTGGGACCTGTAATGTCTCGCCTAACAGTATGATAGCCTTTGAGATGGAAGTAGTTTGACTCATAGAGTATCGTTTCCTGAATGCAGATTATATCGTAATTATACGCGAGGGACTGCAGGGTAGCCGCTTTGCTACGGAGACCCTGACAGTTCCACTGTAGGATGTTCACAACATTAAACTTACGCGTTTGATTGTTACCGTTATGGGTGAGCTGTGTCCTCCCGTTATAGTTATTATTATTATTATTGTTATAATGGTATAAAATATGTTGTGTCGCGGGTGACATTATTTGAATAGACCAAAATTTAAGATGTAAGGTTAGAGTCGATTAATACTGGGAAAACGTGATTAGATGAGGATTGGCTGTTTTCTTTTAGACCGTTGTAGGGAGCCGTATGATCTCTAGAATATTCTACTGTATAGCTTGAATTATTAACATTGTCAGAATTATTACCATCAGTATTAGTCCAGGAGTTAACAAAATATTTAAAGAGGCTACTGAGTTTATTAGTGCTAAAATAGTTAATCAAAAAATTAATTAACTCTTCCGTAGCCGCATCGTAATTTTTGTTAAGTAGTAGTGGGAATATCTTTTGTAAGAAGAAACTGCTAATATCCTTAATGAAATCACCGAAGCTTGCAATGTTGCAGTTTGGTTCAGATGAGTGCCCAGCGTTTGCAGGTTCACTTAAATTGCTGTGATTATACGCTATTCCATTTCCTGAAGAAACCAGGGGACGACCGTTGGTAACATTGGTAAAGCCTGCCCGGGTCCGTCGAGTGTCTGACGGGAGGGGGAGGACGAAGGTGAGATGAGCTGTCACGTCTGTGAGAGAAGCTGGGCTCAGGTGAGAGCAAATGTGCGTGCGGGCCGCCATTAGAACTGGACTGAAAGTTACTGTTGCCTGCGACCATACCGGCATAAGAACTGGGACGGCGAGATGGAGCCGAGGAATGATGAAGATCTTCCATATTTTCAAGGGCGTCGAATCTGTTATGACTGCGAAAATTGGAAAGGTAATTAGTGTCGAGTGAGGGACGGTTGGGCCTATCCCTGAAGTGTTTATTATATTTAGTATAATCGTTATCTCTTAAGGGAGGGAAATTACCGAAGTCCGTTCTAGGATCGTTAACAATCTGAGGTGGACCAGAGTATTGTAAGTTGACATCAGGATTACTGCGTTTAATGATCTCTCTTGCTTGGAACAGGGGAATGTTTTCGGTGGCCGCAAGGGAAGTGATCTTTTTTTGGTTAAGGACTGTAGGACAGTTTGGAGACGTAGCAAGGTGATCGCCCTTGCAGTTAATACAAGCCGGTTGCTTATTATGCATGGGTCATTATCATTATCATGTTTTCTTAAACCACATTTAAGGCATCTTTCGTGGCCTTTGCACGAAGTGCTGATATGTCCAACCCTGTAGCATTTGTAACAAATTTTTGTTCTGGGAATGAAAGGGGTGACTTCATGCTTAGTTTTAAAAATGTAAACGTACTTTGGTAAAGTTTGTCCTGCAAATTTAATACTTATGTACGACGAAGGAATTAATATGGGTTCACCATTTCTGATAACCCTCTTATTTAATCTCTTAATTTCTAGGATTCTATGTGAATGGGCTTCAATTGATTTGAGTATCGTATCCAAATTAATACTGGGAGGGACGTCTTTAACTAAGCCGGTACGTAAAATACGATATGAGGGGATGAAGGCACGTAGATTATGGAGCTTCAACAAAGGAGAGACTATTAAATTGTTGGCAGCAGCGGCGGATTTAAATTCGACCATAGCTTTTCCGCGACCTATCTTTTTGTTTTCGATGATGTCGTTATTAGCGGCAATGCTGGAAATCAAGCTGCAAACGTGCAGCGGGTGAGCGGCCTCCGGATCAGCGGCATCAATATTAGTGTTATATACGTACACAATGTATGGGGGGTGGTCGTCTCGCGAGTATTTTGGCACATTTGGTCCATTAGTAGAAGTAGTGGGGATCTTATTATGGCTATCGCTGGTAGTGCCACCCGCTCTAGAGCCGTTCACGTCTTGAATGACACTTACTTGTCGAGAGGAATCGCATTCTTTGCGGCTAGGGAGATTTGAGCCTGAAGCCTTGCTATTATTAAGGAGGTTATGTTTGCTTGACTTACTGACTTTAGAGGTAGATGCGTTTTTTTGATCTGTCGTTTCCTCGAGAATCCTTTTCCTCTGCGGTTTAGCTGATTCAATATCCATGGGTGCCTGTCCGTTTATCGATTCAGAGTCACTTACTGTAGATTGCCTGTCTCCCGTAACTTGAATATCTTCTGGAAGAGTCTGAGTGCAATATGTAGAGGTTAGTTCGCGGTTATAGGCGGCTTCGAAGACTTCAAAATTGCCAGCCGGGATGCTGCTTGGTATGTTAGGAACTGGGGGAATGGGAGGGTAAGGAGGGTGAGGAGGAGGGGGGGGACTAGGGAAGCCCGCGGGAATCCCCGGGCACGTCCGGCCGACATCGTCGGCCGGTGTTCGTGCCCCGCCGCCCCCCGCCACTGGGGCAGGGGGGTCTTTGTTCATGTTGCGCAATACCTAATTTGCGTAGTTAGGCTATGATTCGCGCACTTCAAGTCTAATTTACTCTATTTCTGGTGTAGAACACTGTGTGCTATCTGAGGTAGCTATAGGCTTATTAATTATCACAATCTCAACGGATGGAAGCCTCGATCACAACCACACAACCGGTCGCCATGAAGCGCCATGCGCGAATCCCATTTTAGTCAGTCAACTGACCACGATCAACCTGTTATATAACACGGACCCAAGGACACGCAGACTTCCATTGATAACGTGCTCTGCCGGAATCCTGCTGACACGAAAAGATCTATTTCATGGAAGTGATTATCGTGCTTGCCCCCGAGGAATTAGGGTGCGGTTGTTCCAAGGTCGCCCCATGTCCTACATGAGTGCACATCTATTCGACGTCAATGCCGATGGTTGATATTAATAAGTATTTCAAATCCTTTTCAACCACTCGAAAATTTCGTTTCTATTAGATGTAGTTTTGCAAATATATAATTAACAAAAATAATTAACGTCACTATTGTCTTCTCTTATCCAGATAACATATAGTTGAAAATTGGGTCATGTAGACGTTTTTTATTAAACAGATTTTCCGAAATTTTTTCATATTTAATTTAATTATTATATTATATTGACACAAAATTACTAGTTGCATTCTTATTTAAACGAATAACAGAAAAGCTATTCCAGATGCTATTCCGCATTTGTGAAAATAGTAAAAAAGAATATTACTGTCTCCCCTCAAGCCCCTCACACCGCTTGCAGGCCCCTTAAAACTGAGCTGCCCGCCTACTCTTCGAGCAGGTATCGATGTGCCGTAGGTATTCTTCTTGAAGCAGTCCGATACGCTTAAGAAAGAGTGCGAATTTCAAAAAAGAAATTTTGTAACAGACGTAACACTTTTTTTAACTCATTCTAGAAGGTTCAAAGCAGTTTATAAAGCAATAAAAAAATTGATTTTTCAAAAATTCTACAGTGGTGTTACCCCTTAAAAGCTCGTTTAAATCTGAGGCGGTGCCTTTCCTTGTTAGTATTCATTTACATATTATTGCGTTAATTATTGCTACTGGTATTTATAATATATATTAAATAATGCAAAAATTTGCAACTTATTATTAATAACCATTGATAGCAAAAGAAAAAGTTTGTGAGAGATGACTGATCCGCTTCACGCGGAATTGCTCTTATTGTAAGTATTATAACAAATTATAATTATTCAGAATAATATGTCATTAGTAGTAGTATTAGAAATTTTTTGTTCAACTAATAGCATGTAACTTGAATTTATTTTGCAACTCAATAGACCATTTTATTTTTATCGAACGGCTGCTTGGCGTCGTCGATCACTTAGGATCGATAGGCCATCAATCAATAAATTGAAACGCTGCGACAAGCAAACGTGAGAGAGAATCCGAAAAACCAGTTGTAACTTACCTTGTGTAAATATTGCACTGAAGCTTAACCTCTTTTGACGAGCCCGTCATTTTCGCGCCAAGACACGAGTCACCCGAGACTTTTGCGCCCATAACGGTCGCATTATGGCCAGTACTGTCTAGCAGCTGTTTTTGCCGCGCATGCGCGAAAAACCGGGCCGAGTTCACATTGGAATAAATTTTTTCAATGAGAATTAAAAATGCTATCACTTGAATTTTTAAAATACAAAGATTTTTCAATGACAATACAGAGATAGTACCACGTGGGATTTATATAAAAGTTGAAGATACTAGCAGTTGGGTTAAAATAGAAGTTTTTCAAAGAAAATACAAATACTACTACTTTAATTTTGTAGAAAAAGTATATTCTCTTTATAATAAGCGCACTTTAAAAGATTTCACACATTTTTTTTTTAATAAACGTATATCATTTTTATTAGATTACATATTTTCAAAATAAGTTGCGCGCAACACACATAGGCGCTTTTTTTACCTTTTTTTTTGAAAAGGTAATTTTGTACTGATTAATTTTATACATAATAAAAATAAGGTGAAAATATAAAAGTATTATTAAAGGATTGTTACGTCGAAATATTACGATTTTTTATACGCGGGTTACATAACTACAGATAAAAATTCAATGTTATCCGCGATAACAAATGACAGCTGCATACACTGCAGCCCAAGCTCCATATCTTTCCGTCATTTAACATTTTAATAATAAGAAATAAAAAAAAATATAATTTGACAGGATTGAAAGAGAGAGATAGATTAAGATATTACATTTTTATTTTGGTTTTCAGAGTTTATTTTTTATGCATTATTTATACATTTGTAATAAAATATGCAATAAAAATGTGATATAGTAATAAGTATGTGATAAAAGCCAAAGATGCAATATTTTATTTTGTAAATTATTTTTTATTTATGTTATTAAATATGTTTATGTTAAAAATGTGATAATGTAACATGTTAATTTTGTATTTTTAAAATGTTTTTATTGAAAACTGGTAAGGTTTTTTGGCAGTTTTCCTTACCCTTGCAACAAATGTTGGTTTTCTTTAATAATTCTGCCAAAATAAATATTTTATTTTAAATCTTTATTTGTTTTCTTGAATTATTTCAGCTCCCTTTCCCTTTCTTTCAGCGTATCTTTAATTCTATTATTATTAAATATAGATTAATTTTTAATAAATAATAAGTTGCAAATTTATTAAATTTTCTATAAACATTTTCATATCACTATGTACGGGCGATCAACAGCACATCTTTTTCTTGATATTACGTACGTTACTGTTACCGTATGCGCCGCGCATGCGCGAAAAACCGGGCCGAGCTCACATCACTGCCTGGCAGTAATGCAGTAATATTGGAACAGTTGTGACAGTGTACTGTCATGACGTCACATTTACTGCACTGCCAGTAAAAACGGAACACAGCCAATAGGCCTGTTCGTGTTGCTGCCCTTTTTGAATTAATTTCTTTGTCGTCTCTCTCTTTATTACGATCAAATATATATTTAGGTTTGTTCGAGTTGCTTGAAATCCCCAAAAATTTTTGCACTCAAGATGAGATAAATATATATTCGACCGTGAAAAAGAGAGAGACGACGAAGAAATTAATTCAAAAAGGGCAGCAACACGAACAGGCCTTTTATCTCATCTCGAGTGCAAAAATTTTTGGGGATTTCAAGCAACTCGAACAGACCTAATGTCTACTCGAGTGTTCTCGCGTACTCTCGTTGGGACACGTAGGTCTGTTCTTTTTATTATCACTTAAAACGACGGAAAGAGCTGTCTCATCCTCTTGCAAGAAGTTCAGTTATGAGGATTGATTATGTAATTACTGTAATTTCACATAAAGCTTTTCACATAAAGCTTTTTTTTTTTGCAATTTACTATTAATGAGCTTCTTCAGCAGACTGAACAGTTGAGTGAGCGCTCGCTGTTATTGGTATATTCTTCTAGATCTGAAGGTCTGATTGGATGATCTAGAAGAATACCGCAACACGTTGAGTTTGATAAACGCGCCTAATTTCGTAATTTATCACATTGGAGAAATTGCGCTACAAAATATTTATTTTGTTTCTGTTGGTAGTTTTCTTCGCTTCGATATTCTCAGGTGTAAAAGTAAAAATAAAAAAACATTAATTATAATTAATTAAACGACTCACAAATCTTTTCAATTGCATTTCTAAACTCTTCAAACGAGATACAAACGAGAAATGGTAATTTCTTCATTCGGAACTTTGCTCCGGTCAACCTCATCGGAATCACAAATAGCCGCTGAGTGTGAACGAATGCACCCAATGCGTTTCAAAAGTCTCGTCGAAACTGTGAATGTGTACGGAAGCGTTTTGTTTGGGAAATCTTTGAGGTTTGCTGACGCAATTGACTAACGTTTCGAGTTGCCACTACAGTCTACAGTCTTTATGTACCCATATATGTATACCTCACAAAAACAGAATAATAAATAATAATACGAATAATCTGTTTTGGAACTCGTGGAAAACTCAAGGCCATGTAATCAAGAAGAAAGCAAACGAGCAAATGTGTGTCAAGTCGCTGTTTCGTAGAAAATGGAAAGATTACGTTCCTTGAAGAGGTTAGTTGATATTTCAGAGCCAATTTTGGCGGAGGACAGTACATTTTTCACGATAGCATTATCGTTGAACGCGGTGCTGGAACAATTGGAGGAGGGTGCCATACACCACGATTTTCTTGTTGCCTTGCTGCTCGTTCTGTTAGCAGAATCCGGATTTCGTATTTCGTCTACTTCTGACACACTCAAATGGTAATATTTGTAAAATATATGCTCAGAATATATGTCATGAAGTTTAAGATAAAAAATTTATACTATGTACTTGCAGGGAACGAAATACAAGATTAGTTAATATACCTACAAATTGGAAGCACCAAGAAACCGGTGTGTACGAGATATATTTCACAATGTGTAACACAGATAATACTAAATTAAAATTAGTTGGGATACCTTATGGTGATAAACTGGTACTTAATGCAGTGTCAAATGTAGGAGAAAAAAATGTTTGTAGTATGGTTATACAGACATTAAAATATGTGGATCCATACACGAATAATTTGTGTTTTCGATATATGAATCTTAAAGAGATATCGCATAGGTACGAGTAATATTTATTATGTCATGCATTTTTATTTGAATTTTTGTCTTGTTTCTGTGCCATGTCTATTATTCAGTAGATATAACATAGGCTAGTATTCATATTCTAATTCATAGAAAAATATTTATTCTAATCTTATTTTAAGAACATTTTAAAATCTAATAAGGCTTTGTTGATTAATGAGATCTTAAGACTGTGCTTAAAATGTTAAATATAAGAATTATGAACACTGACCAAAAACAAAAAATATAAAATTATTATTAAATAGATTTGAGCAGAATTTGTTACTTGAGCTTACAAAGCCATTCTTGGCTTAAGAAACTTATAGCGAAATTGGTTTAGTGCGCAATAGTACATATTAAAGCAGTTGTACACTTATCTAATTTCATTTAAAAATAAAATATAAGTACTTTGAAGAATAAAATATATATTTTACCAATGTGCATAATAAAATATAAATTAAGAATTTCACAATTTAATCTGTATATATTTATATTGAATACACATTTTTCGTCGATTAGTGTACGGCGGTTTTAATGTGCACCAATGCACACTAGTGCGTCCAACCGAATTCACTATTAGACCAATATTAAAAACTGTAGACTGTTTTTAATAGTCTCTTTTAAAATTGACATGAGTACAGTCTTAAAACAGTCTTAAATATAAGAACAGACTATATGAATACCAAATTGAAGAATTGATTTCGTAACAGTGTTATTATGGTATAGTTGTACAGGTTTTTATGTCGTATAATAGCTGTGCAACAACATATAACATCCTAAGATTAAAAGTCATGCTACTAAGAATCTAATTTTGTTTCTCTACAATCCTATCTTAGGTCTGCTTTTGTTGCACTTAAAATCTCTCTCCAACGCCTGAATTTATATTTATCTCGTTTTATATGTAAATTTTCGGAGATTTTGAACAACACGACCAGATCTCTTATTTTATTAAATTATTTAACACCGCCTTACTATATGTGTATCTTTAAGCTATACTTCAATTATTGGACATTCTGCAAAATCTACATTTATCTTTCAGGTTTAAGGATGAAATTGTCATGCCTTTGCGCACGGAAATATTATTATTATTAAATTTAATGGGTCCTACTTTGGAAAGCTTGCCGATAGAGTTACGTATGAAAATTGCAAGTATGCTGTCTGTGCGGGAACTTGGACGTTTATCAATATGTTCTAAGAAACTTTATGAGTCTTGTTCAAATCAATTGCTCAGAGAAAAGATCAATTGTTCAAAGAAAAGATCAGAGAATAGAAAAATTCGTCTATCACATTATTTCAAGAATTATTAAATGAAGATCCATCGCGTGTTGTACAAATATACTTTATTTGGTAGAAAAGGTACGATTGGGAACGGCTGTTGTGCTAGAGCCGAGCGTCGTCTCGTATCGGACTCGTCTGTGCACGGTTAGTCCCATCTCGCTATGACGATTCGCGAGAAGAGGGAGAAACAAAAGATGCATTTTGATAGTAAGATTTTGTTATTAATTGACATTTTTTCTTTCATCGAACTTGGATTTTTTTTTTATTCTATTAGATAACTAAACCCATAGTTTTTCTAAAAATTAGTAATTTGCTATATTGAATAACAAGACTCAGAAAGGATTCCTCAAGTGATTTTTTGACAAAAATTTTTTTGTAAATTCAAGTTTTTATTAAATAAACAAGTATTTCAATAAATTGTTTTTTGTCCGGATTTTGCTGACCCTGTATATAGAGTTCTAAATAATAAGTGTTAGTCTACAACTTTGCTTTAATCCTATTATGTTTTATTATTACTAACTAAAAACATATTCTCATATAAAGAACAATATTATTTCATATAGACTTAATTTTGTTATTTAAAGTGATTGTTTTATTTTATACCTTATTTTTATTTTATCTTATTTTATCTTATTTTACATTCTAATACAACTTTTAACGTATAAACTAATTTTATAAGTCATTAACTTTAACTTAATTAAAAAAATATATATAACTTATTTTACTCTAAATTTAATAATGTAACATAAAAAAAATGACTATTACTTTAAAAAAATTTTTTTATTAATGATTATACTAATATTTCTCATTTTTTTCGGATTTTTGTTAATAGTATGACATGCTTTAAATTCAAACGAAATTCTTGCGGTTGCGCAGTCGCTGCGTTTTTTTTGGAGGTTAATTTAAACACGTTTTTTTGAGGTTAGGCCAGCCTACTAAACACGAGTGATTCTTTGAGGTTATACGGTCACAGAAAATAGTCTTTTGATTTTAAGCACTGATTGTAAGTCACAATATTGGTTTACTAAATTTTGATAGATGGTCAAAATGAATGTTGTTATGACGGAGGAAGAGAGAAAGATTCTTCACTTTTTAAAATCTCAAGGCTGCTGTTTGAGATGTTGCTTTCGTTTTGTTGGATATCGTATGTCGGAATGTTATTGCAAACCTGTCGAATTTGCGACACAGGTAAGCTCAATTATTATAAAAATTATCGCTTTAGATTTAAATTAATCTAAAGCAAAAGTTGCATTGCATAAATTTGTTTAAGGTTAATTTATTAAAAAAATTCAATCCTATCGAATATCAATCTGGATAAAATAATTTGTTAAAAAAAAAAAAAATTTGTACAAATTATTATTAAAATAAACTTTGTGACAAGCGTTATCATATGTTGATATTTATTACAGTTAAATTATACTGATGGAAAAAATGACCCTTCTTCTGAGGAAGCACCTTGCGTTGTATGTTTAGGAGTTCTTCAGGATAAGGCACAAGAAGATGTAGTTACAAAAGTAAAGTATTAACAATTAATATACTTGAATTTGTATATGAGAATGTATATATTTTTATACATGTTTGAGCTTTATTTCATGACATTTAGTTGATACTTTCATTTGTTCGTAGATAACAGAAAGAGTGAAGGAGAAAGATTATGATTGTACAACTTTCCATTGTGCATTAACTGTTCCTGTATCAGTAAAGCTCAGAGAATACATACTATATGCTTACATATCCAATGAAACAGATGTTGACAAATCTAATTTAAGTGCTCTTAAAACAAAATTACAAAGTGTCAAAGATATTTGGAAATTGTTTATGATTCCTCAACTCGAACAAGCTATAGGAAAACGTACTGATTTATTGACACCGTCTCCTTTTCTCATTGAAGTGTTCCTAACGTATGATGACGACGAAACAATATTTAAAACATTGTAAATATTTTTTTATTTACATAATTTGAAAAGAAACTCTGGTGTGATTGTTAATGATAAAGATATTTTCTACATAAGAAAAAATATTGTTTGCTTTCTATAAATCATGCATTCTATAAATTCATCCCTAGAATTTCTTTTTACAGAATGAACAAATATAAGGGAGATAATAATAAACAGAAAAAGAGAAAATACGATAATAATAAATTTAGTAGAAAGAACGTTGAAACTTTACTGATGGAGATGACGAATGAGCAATTTATGCAACATTTTACGATCTCACAAATTATACCGGAAAAGTTCGTTTATATCAGCGATATTTTGTGTTCACATAGCAGTATTTTCATAGGAGGTACCCGCATATTTAAATTATATCAAAATAATTATTTACGGCGTGCCACAAGATTTGTTATACAATTTCAGAATTTCAGGACGTTACAATAAACTCTCCAGGAAACTCAGCCAGACGCCATGGTTCATAAACGGTGAAAAGAAAGTGGAAACCTCGGTGCAAGATCTGCTCTGCAATCCCATCGCGGAAATTGTGAAAGCGGAATGTACTGTTTTTTTTTGCTTATGTTATAGCATATATATATATTTATTATTTTTTAACAAAGCTATGAAACATTTATGTTCGCACAGCGATAAAATTTTTATCGTCAGGAAGGGAAGATGTGGACGTCAGAAACATATACAACGGTCGACCATTCGCTGTTGAGCTATTGAACCCTCGCATGACAAATATCACAAATGAGCTTTTGACGCATCTGACTGATAATATCAACGAGTCAACTAAACAAGTTCAAATAACATCGAATTTAAAGGTTCTTTCAAGGTATGCTTTTGAAATTTAAGTAAAATAACGAGATTAAAATATAGCATGATGGTTAAATGATAATAAGAATAATTGTTAATAAGTAATTTGGAAAGTTATTATTGGAAGTCAGTGTGGTAATTAATACTTATCCTTTCAATTTTGAACAATGGGAGTCCTTATTTAATATAATCTATTTATTAATTTAATTGGATTACAAAAAATAAAATTTACATAAAATCTAAAATTACATCAAATATATGTTTCAGGTTCGATTTGAAGAAACTTAAAGAAGGTGAAAATGTTAAGACAAAATTTTATCGAGCGCTGTGTGTTTGTCGAGGCATGGGCGGCGATTTACCACAGTTAGAGCATTTAAATAAAATGGAAAACATCAAAATTATTCAAAGGACACCAGTGAGAGTATTGCATAGGCGACCTTTGAGTCCGCGAACGCGCATTATTTATAAGATGCGTGCGCGTTGGGCGAAACCACATGAACTGAAGGAATTGCTGAACACTGCCGCGGAGAGTGCCGACGCGTTTTTCGTTCTTGACGTCAAGACGCAAGCGGGTACATACGTAAAAGAATTCGTGCACGGAGATTTCGGTAGGACCAAGCCGAGTCTGTGCGATTTCCTTAATGTTGAAGTAGATATTGTCGCATTAGACGTCACGAGTATTAATTTGAAATGGCCGTAACGCGAATCTAACTCTATATTCTTAATATTAAATTCAACTAAAAAAAGAGATTACAATATATATATATATAAAAGCATTGAACATGAAATGTATATTGTCGATGTGTGAATTAATAAAAATGTCTTTTAAACCTTCGGTTTAGGTGGATTTTTGTGTTCTATGATCCAGGGATGTTGTTTAACTTCAGCCAAAGAAATTCGCTCCGAACTTTTTTTCTTGATCAGCTGTAAAAACAAATTTATAAATGAAAAATCTTTATTACGCATATTCTAATAAAGCGACATAAAACATAAATATTACCTTAGATATAAGATCTTTAGCTCCAGGTTTAATTTGTGTTGGCCATTGTATATTAATAGTCTTGATCTTGGCATAAGTTTCTTGTGTGGAACCACTTAAGAAAGGCGGTTGCCCCGTGAGAAACTCGTAACAGAGAATTCCTAAACACCAGTGGTCAACATATAAATCGTAAGTCTGTCCCATTATCATCTCCGGTGGCAAATAATCTAACGTTCCGCACAAAGTGTCTCGCCTGAAAGAGTAAATTTCAATTTTAAAAAAGAAATTTTGAAGCAAGATCAAGTTAAATATATAATTTCTTTGAATTACAATAATGTTGGAGAAAATACTAGTTATTAAAAAAATAAAATATAAACGGATTGCGCTTACTTTTGGGATGGCGCGTGGACAGACCATCCAAAGTCTGCAAGTTTTATATCTCCATTATGTGTAAGTAACAAATTCTCAGGTTTTATATCTCTATGAATCACGTTGTTCCTATGACAATACTCCAAAGCGTCGGCCACTTGATAAGTATATTTGGCAGATCTGACAAAAGATATGAATAGTTTTTAAATTGTAAGTGATAGTGGATATAAACTTATAAATACCTACAAGTGCTCATTGAATCTCTCATTCGGTTGACGTTTTAATTCCTTATACAATTCACCTCTCGCAGCAAATTCCAATACCAGATAGATTCTCTTGGCGTCGTGAAAGTACGTTAACATTTGAAGAATGTGTGGATGTCTGAAAAACACATATAAATAAGAGAATATCTACAGAAAAAGTAGTGAACATTTTTGGTGTATACATATACCTTAAATGTGATTGTATTTCAATTTCTCGCATTACTTGCTTCTCCACGCGACCTTTTACCAATTCAACTTTATATAATGTCTTTAGAGCAACCATATACTGAGTAGTCTTTTCTCTGGCTAGGTATACACGACCAAATTTTCCTCTCCCTAATGGCGATCCGATTTCAAAATCATCCAAGCTCCATTGATAACTAGTAACATAAAACAAATAGATTAAACATTGGGAAATACACTTGTCTGACAAAATTATGTTTCAAATATTCCATTCTATAGAATTTTACAAATAAATTAAAAACATAATTGATTGACACTATTAATTTAAAATATTAAGTAACAATATTAAATACTTATTCCTATTCAATTGTTAATTTAATATAAAAATATTAAATACTTACTCCTATGTTCATTACTTATTAAATACTTTATTTACACGTAATTACAATATTAAATGCAATTATGTTTATATTTATGTACCTTCTGCTCCTATTGCTACAATGCTCCTGCATCTTACGTACTGTATTTAGAACCGCATCTTTATATTCAGAAGGGATTGATAAGTGTTTAAGCATATCCATTATGGACAGTTTTTTTATACAATATCTATGTTACTGTGAAAAAATATGACACAATGTATTATATAAAATGCTTGTTTATCTCTAATTAATTATTAAAAATATAGCAGTAAATATGGCTGTTTCCAGCTAGGACACTGATATTGCACTGTGTTCCACTATATAAGATTCTTGGAACACAATTAGGGTTCGTAATTTCTGATGTACTAGTGAACAATAATCTGCTTCCTCTATATAACTGTAATTATGTTCGTATTATAAATAAACAATTATAGTATAAACAATAAACTGTATTAAACATAAAATATTTTGGAAAGTTGATGACACTGGCATATTTCACATGCTTGTATTTAGCTTTTTACAGTATTGAGCAGTATAACACTGTGTCATAATTGGAAAACTTTGTGTTCCACAGTGTAATATCGTATCACTTGTGTTAAAAAAAACCTACATCAGAAAACTTGTTAGTACACAAGTGTACATATTACTTATGTATCATAATCATTTTTTTTAAGTAGTAACAATAAATACAAACACGGCAAAATTTCAAGAAAGATATGAACGAAATAAGATATAAACAAGAAGCTTGTTTATATCTTAAAATTAATTGATGAAATAATAAAAACTATATTGAGAGTAAACGCGACGAGTCTCATTTCGATTACAAAATTTTTTATAAAGTTAAAGGAAAAATATGTTAACTTTAAGAAATACATAAAAATATCGTGGACATTTGATTACTGTAATATAAAAAAAATTATCGGAATAGGAATTCTCTCACAGATACTTGCAGGAATTCACTATTGTGCAAAGTTGTTGGCGAAGAAGTTTTAATAACGTTACCATTCACTTACATTAAATGTAAAACGTATAAACGTCGAAGAACAGTCTTGATACAAGAGCGTTGGAAAATATCAAAAAAAAGATTGATTAAAAGTACATACAACACATTTCACGGTACCATGCTGTTAACTGACGTTTCCCTCGCATTTGAATTTTAAGGTTCGGCAGGGGAACTGTAGAGACCTCTCTCGGAACAATCACGAACTATATATATATGCGTTTTATATGCACACAAGCCTAGTGCAGACGGTGCAGACTGCACGCAGCAAGCGACAAGCGTCAAGCAGCATGGTAGACTTCGTTGATTGGCCAGCACTGTTGAATTTTGGGCAAGTAGCAGCCAATCAACGAAGTCTGCTGTTCGACGCTTGTCGTTAGTTGCAGTCTGCATCACTAACCATTGCACTAGGCTTTACGGAAAAAAAACCAGCGTGGCTTGGTGTCGCTGTTCTCAAGTTCTTCTCTGAACAGTGCGTTAAAAATCGGATCCAATGTGTTTTATCAATTGATATATATTTTTACATTGTTGTATTATGGGACATCGAGAGTAATTTTTTTGAAGCAATAGCGTGGAATATTGGGGGGCAAAGGGCTAGTGAGCGTCTCAGAGGTTGTGCATCTTGCCGAGAGATGCATAACATAAAAACTCTGAAAGGCACGTGTGGCATGCACGACGCATTGAGCACTTTCCTAGCAAGTCCTACTTCTACCTCCCCGTGGTGCTCCCTGGGTAATGCTAACAGAAGAGGGCGAAGGGCGAGTTGCCGGCGCCTTAAAACTGGCACCCCTCGGCTATGGTATGGGAACCCCTACAGAAGAGTCCCCGGTCCTCCAGGTTGGGGGTTGTACGAGAGGCTGAGATGGTCTGACACTTTTTTTTTATATAATATCGATAATTCAAAATTAATTCTGTATTGAGTTTTTTTTCTAAGTCTAGATTGTATATAAATTTTTTACGATATAAAAAGTATTATTTTATTTAACATTGATTTTGGAGAAATTAGTCAAGTTATATGTAATCAAATATTTGATTAATTAAGATTCTATATTTACAATATCTTTCAGCAGATAACTTTTGATTAAGAATATTTTTTAAATTTATTGCAATTCATCCATTTATCATAACTGATGTTAAAAAAAAAATTGATAACGTTTGCAAAAATGGATAGTCGACGTTACTGATGGGATGGATGTTTTCATCTTAAACCGCCTTGTAGCCCCCTATTAACTTACATACCCGTTATTATCTTAGTATCACTAATTGTTTTTGCATTGCATGGAAACCATTTACTATATGATATGTCCAGCTTTAGTTCTATTGTATTGTAACATGTAGCCAGAGAGGACAGAGAGGAAACATACAACATATATACCATAGTAATGACCGCTTACTATTGATATATTAGCTGTATGTGAATTATTTTATGTTATGGTTTGATCGTGTAAACAGTCTCCTGAGTCTTTTGTTTTGGTAGTGTTTTTAAGATGAGATCTGCAGTGGATTACTGTCTCCTAAGGAGCCATAGTACCACGAGTAATCTTGTTTACGAGATCAAGTTGTGAAAACACTGGGTCAGTTAGATTATATCGAGATGGAGATGATGGAGATGATGTGGATAGGCATAATTAGCTAAATCCCCCTATATAGGGTTCAAGCTAATTTGTAATTTTAGACGGTTTATACACACGGTCATTCCAATCACAGGATATTTTAGATCACAGTCTATGAAGGAGGATAAATGGACGGATGACAAGGAGTTGAGTTTAAGAATATACATCGAGAGTATGATATAACAGATAACAGGAACTATATTTTTTAACAACAAGCACTACTCGATGTGTATTCTTCAACGCAGCAACGGCAGGAATAGAAGGCGGTTTAAGATGAAAACATCTTCCTCACCACCAGTCCCAGACGACTATCCGATCCTGACCCGCAGGCCAGGATACGAAAGACTGCTCTCTGATTCTGTCTTATATATGAACAAGACCGAAAGCAAGTGCTTTCGAGAGAAATGACGAGGCATTTGAATCATTTAACTTAATTTCTTTAAAATCAGTAAAGTTAAATTTAATAATAAACTTTAATTATAAAATTAAAACTATGCCGTTTGTAAAATTTGTTATAAAAATATTAAAAATCTTAATAAAATATAACTTAATTCTTGAAATTAATTTAAATAATCGTTAAAACATAAAGGTAATAGCCATCTAGTGCCAATAATCGAACTAAAGCATGTGTAGAATCAGAGAGGAACCTAACCTAACCTAACCTAACCTGCTCGCGATCTGTTCCGAGCTTTGGCGACACGTGTCCCAAGTGAGACATAAATTTTAAAAAATCTGTTCCGAGCATATATTTAAAATTCCTATAAAAAAAGATAATGCCAATATCAAAGTGCAGACGACATCGAAGTCATCGGACTTGAGAGCAAATTATCATAGCCATTCTGACGTGTTTATTTGTTGCGCCTGTTCAGCGGTGAAATCTGTTATTTGACTCATAAAAATGTTAAAAAAGAGGATTTTATTGTTTGCGCAAAAAAGCACACAGGATAATTAGATTATTTTACATACGTAAGTTTTCTGACAAATGATAAAATACGTGTCCCTGGTAAAAGTTTTTTGATAGAAAACGATTCACATTAATGAGTTTACGAATCGAGTTACCTATTCTGTACTTAACAACAATTGTCGATGTCGCAGATATTTTATTTAGCAAAAAGTTGTGCAACGACATCGATAATTACCGTTAAGGGATGCAGAACAGATACTCAGATTCCACGTTTAAAACAATAGGATTTTTTTCTATCAAAAATTTTTTATCAATAGTATGATTACTCACAATAATTAATAATAATGATTTTTTTTTAGATTTTTGAAGGATCCGTATATATATATGTCAAAAATGGTTTGAAGCTTGCAGATTGCATGATAAAGATGTATATCGTTTTTATGCTCAAATCACTTTGAATTATCTGAGAATTTACTTGCGTTGAAGAGATAACCTTTTGAGGCTATACTGCCACTGTTGAAAAAGCTGTACCAAATCATCCAGTTAAATCATCAAATATGACAACAAATATTACAATTGTATTAAAATCAAAGCTAATGTTACATCTCCAACTGTATTATACATAATGGATCATAATATTGTTCAGTCAATATTGAAAGTTGTGATTCCTGATCATTCATGTAAGTTAAATATAAATTCTATAGAAAAATATAGTAATATGTATATATGCGTATCTATGGATTATTAGAAGAAATAATATATTTTTATGTTAAATATTTTATTCTTTTAGTGCCAATGATAGAAAATACTTATGTGTCTAAAACATCTGAAGTAAATGTTATATCTCCAACAGTACCTGATGTAATAGACTGATAATGCTGATATGATGGAATGTGATAACATTATTCAGCCAATATAAAAAATTTCAATTTTTGATCATTCATGTAAGCTAAATATAAATTACGTAGAAATATAGATATATATAGATTATAAGAGAAAATAATATAAATATTATTTTTGTGATAAATATTTTATATTTTTAGATTGCGAAGAGAACGTTTTTTCTCAGGAAAACGATTGTTTGCACAGTCTCAATATATTTCAGAAATTAATATTAGTGATGCTAGTTCACCAAAAAGTGCAGGAAGGGTAATCAATTTTATTAAAGAAGAGGATCAAAAGAAATGCAGTTGAATAAGATGTTTGAACGATTATAACAAAAGACTTCTAAAACAAATTGTTATATTGCAGGAATTAATATCTCATTTAAAAGAAACAATTTCTGAAGATGCAAATAATATACTAATCAATATGGTAAAAGCCTAATAGATATCTTTTCTTAGACATATAATAAAAAGTGTTATCAAAAATTTGAAGTAATTGCTAGAAATATTTTTCCTGATACAAAAATAAAAATAATTTCGGAGCTCCTCTTTACATTACACTCATCTTCTGTCATTAGAACTAGTATTTTATATGTAATTCTCCTTTTATTATATGAAACTTTGTATGTTTATATTTGTTGATTTGGAGTATTAAATTATTTTAATATATTTAACTGTGGTTTGTTGCTGAAAAGCACCCAATAATTGTTACCATTTATGTCGATTGAATTGTAAGAATACTCTAGAAATAAATGGAACAGAGTGTTTACCTAAAAATGCGACGATTGTTGTATGTTTCTCGAGACTTTCCTTTAGTTCCCGATTGTGTCGGATATATTATTCGTTTTATTTATTTCTTTATATACGCAGAACAAATTTAGTTTGAAACCATTTATCCAGGTTTCCTTATAACATCTAAAAAATATAATATCTAAATACTTGGAGTTATTAAAAATAATATCACAAATCATATAAAAGTCATCTTTTATTAATCTTTCAGGCAACAAAGCTAAAGAAGTTAATAACTTCGTAGCGCCCATTCCCATTTCTCTATCGATTTTTAATATTTTATGTTTTTCCGTATTACGTAGCAGTATCTGTGATAAGAAAACAATATAAGGAATTGTACATGTTTATTGTGTGCGTTGTTATCTTTTACTATACCTGGTTGAAAAAAAAAGCCAATGATTTTAGCGCTAACCCCAAAAATCTGTAGCGCGTTTCGTTATATATATACTCTTTTAAAATCTGGTATTATTGTATCAAATCGGATTTGAATAATATTAATAACTTTTTTCAATATTTCTATATAATTTTCGGTAGTGCAACCTTTCATTTTTTCATGAACAATTGGAAATATCTAATATGGAAATATTTACGAAAAATTTAATTTACTTATATACTTATTTGTAGAATAGCTTTTGTAGTAATATGAACCAATTATTTATGAAATATAGTTCTAAATCGTTTTACTTATTGTGTTATTGTATGTAATAATAATTGTCCACTATTAACAATTATTATTATTATTCAACTAGAGCATCATCGCAAATTTCCATCTATAAATATAGTCAATTTGTCGTTTAATGTTTTTTTTTTAATTTTTGTTAAGTATTTATTAGTAAATATAATAATATAAAATGTAACTAATAAATAAAACTAATAAATAAAAAATTTTTGAAAATTATACAAATAGTTCTAATGAATTACTTTTCATTGATGTCATCAATGTGCGGAAAGATTAATTAAGATTGATTAACAGAACGTGTTTGCGAAGCTTTCGTACAGTTTTCATAGATTTTATTATATGTACATAGGAAGAAGTCTACGAAATTACAAAATAAATAAATTACAGTATAACATGGTAGTTCACAATAGTACAATCGATATTCCCTCTCTCGATCGCAAACAAAATCTCGCGAGCAAGAAAGTAGAGGAATTCACTACGCGTGTTGCTTATCTGCATCAATAATCGATTTGACGCGAGCAATCGACGACATTACGGGCAGAGTGTCAATCGTCGATGGCACGCACAATTACTATTCATACATAGCATGATATGGTATAACTAATAAATCTAGTCAGCTATGCACAATCCCGCTAACTCTCATCGTATAAGGGAGTACCATCTCCCCTAAGAGACATGCTCCGTGGACTAGAATTCGTGTGTGGCGTGCCCCGCGGAGATTTGTATGACGGAGTACGCGTAGAAGGTCTGCTTCTTCCAGAAGGTGTCGTTCTGCCAACAGACTCATCATAGTTACCGTGGAGTTTTCCTGGACTCGTATCTAGGTGTCGATCCACTGAAAACACATTTATTGATACTACTCGAATAAAGAATATTAATATCTCAAATAAAATAACAATTTTTAATTGCAAAATGTAATGGTTATTTAATACATATTTGTTTATTTATTATTACACTTACGAGTCTCGAGGACCACTTTTTAAACGTGCCCACGCTTCGGCGGCTTTCTTCCAATCTGTTGGATCGCCAGAAGGAAGTGGTGTAGGTCTGTGCGATTGAGCAGATCTGTGATGACCGGGCGTCATTGAAGGCGGCGGTGGATGCACGAAGGGTCCTTGATGATGGCTAGGAGTTTGTTGGCCATATCTAGGAGTTGGGTGGCCGTGATGAGGGGTTTGATATGGGGTCATAAATGGAGTTTGACCAAACGGCGTATACGAAGTATTGGGATACGTATGCACTCCACCGTAGCCGGTAGCGCTAGCTCCAGGTGTGTGATGCGGCGTTTGATTCGCCACTTGCGACAGTGAGTGCAGCATGTGATGCGAAAGATTCTGTGCAACTCGTTGTATTGTTTCTGGATTCATTCCTGAAACAATATCAATCAAAAGAGCAATTAAACATTACAGTCCGCATATAATTTGTGCGTTTTATTACATTTTAGCAATTAAAAAATTCAATAAACAGTTGATATCATAAATAATAGAATATGTAAAATGACTTTATTTTGAAATAAAATATTTTTGTGAAATAACGTTTTTAATAAAAAAATTATTTTGATACTATAATTCCAGAAGTTATACAGTTTTACAAGAATTCTGACGATTGACAATGATGACATAGAAAGACTTACCACTGACTGTTCCCGGCGTGGTAGTATAAGGTGTCCGAGAAGTCATTGCGCCACGCGGTGTACTAGGAATGGATTGTCCAGGAACGGCATCCCTAAAGTGTTCCTTGAACCAGCGTAATAAGTGGCTTACCCTACCGAACATATGAGCTCGAAATCTAAAGCCCTCAGATGTTACTGTGATATACTCGTGGCGGCAACGCGTACACGGCAGATACGAAAATAAAAATTTTCCAGGATAAGTCTATGAGAGAAAAGCAAAACAAAATTTTTAAATTAAAAATGAAAAAGTTTTTCGAAAAATTGCTGTACTATATGTTAGTTACAAGTTAGCTATGCGTTTACTTACCTTTGATGCTGATATTATATAAGGAATTCCATTGGGATTTTCTTTCTTTTGTTCCTTTAAAAGATCTTCCGCTCTATCTTTTATCCCATCCACAGCAGATTTATAATATTTAAAATCTACCAATTCCGAAACATACGCGGCCATCGGATTGACATGACGAGCGATAATCTCGTCAAGATCCTCGAACTCTTCGTTCCCGATCCATAAACTTTGGCCCAACGAGAAGGCGTTCTCTTTACCCTCCTCGCGAACATTAATATGCTGTAGAATATCATCCGTGACTTTCCACGTGACTGTCAAGTGGTCGGCGCCTTTGCTGCTAGGTCTTACTATTGCTTCGCCCTGCTTCATTGTCTGCATTAGTTTTACAGTCTCGGCGAAACTGATATTATGAAAGGCAGGATGTATTATTACGCGTTTCACGTAAATTTGACGCTGTTTTGCCTTTTTGGCGTCTTCTTCAACTTTTATATCCTTTTGTTCTGTTTCGGTATCATAAAATGGATCTCGTTGCGGCCTAATGAATAAATACAATTACAATTAATGACAATTCATACAGTATTGTAGAAAAATTATAAAAAAAAAATTATATTGTATATTTTTGATTGGGAAATGTCTTTCTTCCTTTTTACTCTCTGTCTTATTTATGTAATTTTAAAAGTAAGATCTATATAGTAATTATTTATTTTATATATTTATACAGTTTACTTACCTCCATTCGTAATTCTTGTCAGCAAGATCGCTGCTCTTGCTGGTACATTCGACACTGAATCGGTCTACCTCAATTTTAATAATTCGACAATGAATAATCTTTCCCATGCCGACTCTCTCGCAAGGATTTGCCACGTGCCGATCCGACAAGTTTTTTATGTGAATATAACCGGAGATACCATTGTCCAATCGCAATCTCACGCCTGTGGCCTTGCCTGGACAAGCGCCAGCGTCGAAGTGATTCCACACCTTCGACAATTCAGGAAAATCGTTCTTCAGGCAGAACGGACACTGCCACAGACCAGTCTCTTCATTTCGCACCGGATTCGCTTGATCAAGCTGATCACCCTGTGGCTTTCGATGACTGATGCCGATCACAGTAGCCAATACTAACTTGCCGACGTAGAAGGTCTCAGGTGTTTCCTTCGTCAGAACATCGAATAGTTTTTTTGCGCTCGGCGATTCATATGGCACGCGAAGATCCTTGTACCGGTTATTCAACTCGGCCCTAATGTCGTAGAGAGTAACGCATTTGTTGCCGAAACCCTGCCGTTCAAGTTCTTCCGCGAAAGCGTCGAGATCCAAATCCTTGAGGCGTTCTGGCGACTCGAGTATTTCTTCTAAAGCGCCGGCGGAATTGGCGTCCTCATCGTCATACTCTAGAGCGTCGACTGCCATCTTCCTGGCCCATTCGTAAGTTTCGGGATGTACGCGGGAACCATCAAGCACTTCTACATATGCCTCTGTACTATCGCCTAAACTGTTGGTGTCGATTTTGATAAAGCCAGCGCAATTAATGAATACCTTCGGCCCTATATGACATGCGGTAACTAATTGCATCCTGTTCTCCAACCGCTGATTAGTCTGTTTCAGCATCTTGATCAATGCTTGACTCTTTCGTGGGCCAAGACCGCAAACAAATTGAACAAGGTTGCCACAGTATGCTTGTTGGACTGCCTTATTCACGTCTACGCCAACCTCATTAACGCGATTGACGAACTCCAAATACAGATTTTCTAGTAGTTCTTCCTTAGGCAATTGATCCTGCAAATTATGATACTTGAGGCAGAGAATCTCTTCGTCGGCCGTGCATAACTGTGAGAACTCCACCAGCGGATCCTGCATCCTTCTTGCCAGCGAGATAGCCTGGCGTAACAACTCCGGGTAATCTCGGAACTCCGAGATACCTTTGTTACTATTGGAATAAATCTTTGCGAGTTCGTTGTCGCATATCTCCACCTGGATATTAGGAAATTGCTCCTCCTCTGACAAATGAGTGATGCACTCCTTGATATCGGCGGCGATCATCATCGCTTCCCGGGATTCGCCGGCCACCACGACCACATGTGGCTTCTTTGTAGCTATGAAGTTTTTCAATGCCAGTAGATCGGCTTCCTTCATCGTTTTCTCGTCTTCGCGAAAACTGTTCTTGCGCTTCATCAGATGTGGCAGGCGCAGATAATCGGTGCATTCGCCGTCGGCCGCGATTAGACAAGTGAAAGCTGCTTGCGAATAGTCTGGCACATAGGCCAAACCCATGACGCGCAGGCCTTTACTGGTATCCCATTCTTCATTCTCTTCTTCGGGAAATTCACAATTGTATGGCGCGACTTTGAGCCAGTTGTACATCTTGCGGCAACATGCGCGCATCACACACTCCTTTGCCTCGGCAATCAGATTAGTGCGCAGTTCCTTCTTAAGATGTGGTATCACCATGCGATTAAGCGCAATTTCGACGCTACCTACGCGCAAAGCGTTCCAGTCTTGCACGAGTTTGCTGAACTCGTCTCGACAATAGAGCTGCTTCATTTCATCGACGTAATTGCTGCTGGTATTACCCTCGATGGAGTCACTAAGTGTGATCGTGATGAGTTTGTCCTCTTCAGCGATCATCAAATTTAAGAACTGAACGCCCACGAGATCGCGTACTGGCTTATCCTTCAAATATTTCATTGTGTAGATCGGATGATTCTCGTCAATCTCTTTGATGCCTTTCTTTGTTGGCTTCACGGATATTTTAGCGCGTTCCATGTACATCTCGCGCACGCATTTACGTACAAGTGGCTCGCGTGCCAACTGAGTTGCTACCATCAGCTGAGCACCTTTTAAAACTTTTTCTATTGTTTTAAAATGCGAGCTACAGTATTCACTCGCAATTGTGGCCGGTTCGGTCGACTCTTGATCGACCTTGTGACGCTGATAGCTGTCATAAAGATTTTCAGCAAAAAATTCGGGCGTTAAACCAAATTTTTTTGCCAAACCATCCAGACCGGCCTTCCGACAGATCGAATACGGGCCGTTTCTAACGGCTTTCTTTAGCATCTTTTCTTCTTCCATTGCCTCTTCTTCCTCCGCCGGAGGAAAAAAAGATCGATGACATGCTTCTTCTCCGTTTTCTTCCGCCTCAGCAATCTGCTGTTTACGTCGCTGAATTCTCTCTTCGCGTCGTGCCTGCATCTCCTTCTGTCGCACGGCTTCCTGCATCGCTGGGATCTCGTGGCTGTAATACAGCATGAAATGATTATAGACGTCGTTAAGCTCTTCACTTGTCTGGACATTCTTCAATCGCTCAATGTCGTCGTCTTTGATCACTCGCACGTTATCTGACAATGGCGCATCTGAATTCTTCATAATTTCATCTAATTGATAGCTGCGCATCTTCTCAAATAGCTTGAGCAAATTCTCCTTTCGCTGACGCAACTGGCACCATTTCGCGTCAAACTTATAAACCTTCCACAGGTCATTGATGTTCAGTTCGGGCAGTACGTACTCCTTTCTATAAAAGGATATAAAAGGGACTTCAAAGTGTTGATTACGCATGAAGTCCAAGGCTTTTTTAATCTTGCCAATAGTCTGTGGTTCTTTTCGAGCTCGTTCTTTAGCCTCGGCATTCAAATGAACATCCTGAATAGAGATTGTAGGCTTGCAAAATGCCTGCTTGTAGATCCATTCTGCTTCGAGATCCAGTTCATCAGAACCTTCCGGAACTGGTGTGACCACTACGGATCGAAGTTGCATTCTTTCTGGTATATCCGTATTACGTATCTGTAATTTGAAGTCAAATCTCATAAACAATAATTTGGGAATAATTTAATCACAGCTATTAATAAACGTAATTTTCACCATTATTATAACATTTTTATGTACCTAAGTATATATTTTTCTTTTATATTAAATTCAAAAATACGTTATCCAAATTTTTGATTATTAATTTTTGATGCTATGCATCTCAATGTAAAAATATAAATTTTTTTTATATCTTAATGCTTTCTCTAATGTAATCCTTATATATATATATATATATAATATATATATATATATATATATATATATATATATATAACATATATATAAATACATATATATATATATATAAAACATATATATAAATACATATATATATATATAAATGTAAAAATAATATACATAACATAAAAAAAAACTGAATATGTACAAAAATTCAATACAAGAAATATTATATTTAATATTGCCAATGCCGCTTACAATTTAAGATTACAACATATAATGTCGTACCTCGTTATCCATATCAGTAAAGTGACCGCGTTTCAATTCGCTGGGCTCATAAATTTCAAAAATACTCTTCCTCGTGGTCTTCTTCTTTAGCTGTTTCTTCGGTCGCCGCGGCCGTTCAGTATCAGCGTCTTCATTCAAATACTCATCTTCTTCTTCCTCATAATCTTCCTCACCATATTTGCCGAATTCGTCATAATCAAAATCCACACCGAAAATGTCCTGTGCTTCTTGTAACGCCCTAGATAAAAAAAAAAAAAAAAATGTATTTGATTTGAATTTCAATCTTATCCAAATGATAACTGTAAATGCTTATGCTAGTAGACATTAAATATATTAATGTGAAGAAAATAAGAAATATTAAAAATATTAAATTTCATAACATACGCATCAGAAAATATTGGCTTCTTCTTTTTTCTTTTCTTTGCGATAGGTCTACCATCATCGTCAACAATAAAATCGTCCGCGTCAGTATATTCTCCTTCGTCACTGCCTTCTTCGAAGGTTACCGCCTCTGGTCTATGACTTCGTTCACTTCGTCTTTCATCCTCCTAAAAACAAAATAAAGAGATAAAAAAAATACTACATTTTTGCATATATTGAAGACATAGGATACATATATTATAAAAGCGTTACACATACTGTAATAATATTCCTTTCCTAACACAAGTATGCATGTGTGTTTAACAAATACAAAACGTGACATATATATGTAAAAACATGTGTTTGTAACTTTAAATGCATTTATATACATAAAATAAGAATTTAACAAGAAGCAAAGTGCAAATTGCATGATTAAATATAAAAAATGTGTTAACATAAATTGTTAAATGCTTGGCCACAATTAACACTATGTGTTGAATTTGATCTATCTGATTATGTGATACTTACATCTCCAGAACCTTCAAACAATTCGTTGGCAATGGCGTCCCTTTCTTCGTCCGCTTTCTTTTCTTGTTCCTCCTCTGATTCCTCATCCTGAATCCTTCGAAGACGCTTGAAACGTTTCTATAAAATACAAATTAATGTATTTTATATGGTTTACTAAACATTTTTTCTTATTTTTAAAAATAATTAAATACATAAAAACATACTCTCTCAAGCTTAACACCTAAATTTTCTTCAATCAGATCATAATCTTCGTCTTCTAAGCGATCGTCAAAATCCTCGTCGTCACTTTTCTTACGTTTCTTATGATGATTAGAACCATCGCTGTCATCACCCTCACTTTCCTCTATAGGATTGTCGTCTATCAAATCTTTCAGTTCTTCGCGCAACTGATCCTCATCATCTGTAAAATATATCACTGTACCAATGCTGCACATCATGTGCACAAGGACAAATAACAAATATATAAATCCCAATTTAAAAGATTAAATTAGATATATTAAAACAAATCTGTAATTAACTAGATATATATATATATATATATATATATATTTATATATATAAAAATAACATGTAAAATATTGTCTATTAATACAATTGATGTATCTAATATTACATCTGTTCTTCGAGCAACACACAGTTGAATGTAGTTCTTATATTTGGATCAAATTAAATTCAATTATTTCACTGTTTGGCAAGCACATGCAAATATCCTCATTATTGGCATAAACACAACAGATTAATAAGATACCATAGAGAAAAAATGATAAAAATTAAGGAGAAATTCCAATTACTCTTCTATTACTATTCTATTTCTTTGAATTAATTTTTGTACACATAAATTAAAATCTTTTTTTATTAAAAAAAAACTATTCTTGTTAATAAACATTTAAAAAAGTAATTCTAAATTGTTAATAGTTTTGTTACAAAATACAGTGACAGTAAAGTTGGATAAAGAAAAGATTATCCAATGAAGAAAATGAAGGGAAAGGGAACATAAGATAGTTAAGAGGGGAAAACGAACAGATGGAATATCTTAAAAGTGGTAAATAAAAGGTTTGTTCGCGTCACATGCTCCAAGGGCACTTGAATCACTTTTATCACCAATCACAACACTAGTTTTAATCCAGTGATCCAAGTGCTCTTGGAGCATGCGACGCGAACAAATCTAAAAAAGACGACGATATATATAACAGGAGCCAAAATCTTAACGAAGCAACAGAAAAAAAACTATGTTACGAAATAATTCGTAAACGATGAAATGTAAAAACAATGCAATCGCTGTGCCGTCAACGCATCGGTGTCTGCCGAGCGGTGTACAAAAAGTCGCGATTAGACTTAGGCCATCTTTACCTTCCTCCTCGTCGTCACTTTCCCCCATCGTCTTCAGCTTCAACTTCTTGTTCTGATCCAATTCCTCCTCACCCTATAAAATATTCGTACACAGTTAGCACCAGTGCGCCATGGCACCATTGTTCGAGTGCTTCATCGTAGACGCACGAGATTCTCCAAGAAAAAAACGAAGAAAACTCACCTCGCTTACGTCCGCCTCGGAATCGAGATACTGTACCATGTTTCAGAGTAGTCGACGATCTGGCCTCGTCCGAGATTTCGTGTGCGTCATGTTCAATCGTTATCGCCCCGCAATCCACACTTCAAACACTCGGCTATACTATACCTCGACACCCACTTTATTCTTTTTATTAGTGGAAAAAAAAAGATTGATTAAAACTGAATTCAACACATTTCACATTTCACGGTACCATGCCAGTACCATGCTGCCGTGCTGTTGACTGACGTTTCCCTCGCATTTGAATTTTAAGGTTCGGCAGGGGAACTGTAGAGACCTCTCTCGGAACAATCACAAACTACATACATATTATGCGTTTGATGCACACAAGCCTAGTGCAGACGGTGCAGACTGCACCATGAAGCGACAAGCGTCAAGAAGCATGGCAGACTTCGTTGATTGGTCAACACTGTTGAAGTTTGGGCAAGCAGCAGCCAATCAACGAAGTCTGCTGCTCGACGCTTGTCGTTCGCTGCAGTCTGCATAGTGCACTGACCATTGCACTAGGCTTTACGAAAAAAAGCCAGCGTGGCTTGGCGTCGCTTGCGTCGTTGTTCTCAAGTTCTTCTTTGAACAGTGCGTTAAAAATCGGATCCAACGTGTTTTATCAATTGATATATATTTTTAGATAGTTGTATTATGGGACACCAAGAGTAATTTTTTAGAAACAACAGCTTGGAATATTGGGGAGCAAAGGGCTAGTGAGCGCTTCAGAGGTTGCGCATCTTGCCGAGAGATGCATAACATCAAAACTCTGAAAGGCACGTGTGGCATGCACGACGCATTGAGCACTTTCCTAGCAAGTCCTACTTCTACCTCCCCGTGGTGCTCCCTGGGTAACGCTAACAGAAGAGGGCGAAGGGCGAGTTGCCGGCGCCTTAAAACTGGCACCCCTCGGCTACGGTATGGGAACCCCTACAGAAGAGTCCCCGGTCCTCCAGGTTGGGGGTTGTGCGAGAGGCTGAGATGGTCTGACACTTTTTTTTTTTTTTATATAATATCGATAATTCAAAACTAATTCTGTATTGAGTTTTTTTTTCTAAGTCTAGATTGTATATAAACCTTTTACGATATAAAAAGTATTGTTTTATTTAACATTGATTTTGGAGAAATGAGTCATAAGTTATATGTAATCAAATATTTGATTAATTAAGATTCTATATTTACAATATTTTTCAGCAGATAACTTTTGATTAAAAATATTTTTTAAATTTATTGCAATTCATCCATTTATCATAACTGATGTTAAAAAAAAAAATTGATAACGTTTGCAAAAATGGATAGTCGACGTTACTGATGGGATGGATGTTTTCATCTTAAACCGCCTTGTAGCCCCCTATTAAGTTACATACCCGTTATATTTTAGTATCACCAATTGTTTTTGCATTGCATGGAAACTATTTACTATATGATATGTCTAGCTTGGGTTCTATTGTATTGTAACATGTAGCCAGAGAGGACAGAGAGGAAACATACAACATATATACCATAGTAATGACCGCTTACTATTGATATATTAGCTGTATGTGAATTATTGTATATTATGGTTTGATCGTGTAAATAGTCTCCTCAGTCTTTTGTTTTGGTAGTGTTTTTAAGATGAGATCTGCAGTGGATTACTGTCTCCTAAGGAGACACAGTACCACGAGTAATCTTGTTTACGAGATCAAGTTGTGAAAACACTGGGTCAGTTAGATTATATTGAGATGGAGATGATGGAGATAATGTGGATAGGCATAATTAGCTAAATCCCCCTATATAGGGTTCAAGCTAATTTCTAATTTTAGACGGTTTATACACACGGTCATTCCAATCACAGGATATTTTAGATCACAGTCTATGAAGGAGGCTAAATGGACGGATGACAAGGAGTTGCGTTTAGGAATATACATCGAGAGTACAATAATGGACGGATAACAGGAACTACTCGATGTGTATTCTCCATATGCAGCAACGGCAGGAATAGAAGGCAGTTTAAGATGAAAACATCTTCCTCACCACCAGTCCCAGACGACTATCCGATCCTGACCCGCAGGACAGGATACGAAAGACTGCTCTCTGATTCTGTCTTATATATGAACAAGACCGAAAGCAAGTGCTTTCGAGAGAAATGACGAGGCATTTGAATCATTTAACTTAATTTCTTCAAAATCAGTAAGGTTAAATTTAATAATAAACTTTAATTATAAAATTAAAACTATGCCGTTTATAAAATTTGTTATAAAAATATTAAAAATCTTAATAAAATATAACTTAATTCTTGAAATTAATTTAAATAATCGTTAAAACATAAAGGTAATAGCCATCTAGTGCCAATAATCGAACTAAAGTATGTGTAGAATCAGAGAGGAACCTAACCTAACCTAACCTAACCTGCTCGCGATCTGTTCCGAGCTTTGGCGACACGTGTCCCAAGTGAGACATAAATTTTAAAAAATCTGTTCCAAGCATATATTTAAAATTCCTATAAAAAAAGATAATGCCAATATCAAAGTGCAGACGACATCGAAGTCATCGGACTTGAGAGCAAATTATCATAGCCATTCTGACGTGTTTATTTGTTGCGCCTGTTCAGTGGTGAAATCTGTTATTTGACTCATAAAAATGTTAAAAAAGAGGATTTTATTGTTTGCGCAAAAAAGCACACAGGATAATTAGATTATTTTACATACGTAAGTTTTCTGACAAATGATAAAATACGTGTCCCTGGTAAAAGTTTTTTGATAGAAAACGATTCACATTAATGAGTTTACGAATCGAGTTACCTATTCTGTACTTAACAACAATTGTCGATGTCGCAGATATTTTATTTAGCAAAAAGTTGTGCAACGACATCGATAATTACCGTTAAGGGATACAGAACAGATACACAGATTCCATATTTAAAACGATAGGATTTTTTCTATCAAAAATTTTTCACCAACAGTATGATTACTCACAATAATTAATGATAAGGATTTTTTTTTTTAGATTTCCGAAGGATTCGTATATACGTCAAAAATGGATTGAGGCTTGTGGATTGCATAATAAAGATGTATCTCGTTTTTATATTTGCTTAAATCACTTTGAATTATCTGAGAATTTACTTGCATTGAAGAGATTACCTTTTGAGGCTATATCCACTGCAGAAAAAGCTGTACCAAATCATCCAGTTAAATCATCAAATATGTCAACAAATATTACAAATGTATTAAAATCAAAGGGAATGTTGCATCTCCAACTGTATTATACATAATGGATGGAATATTATTCAGTCAATATTGAAAGTTGCGATTCCTGATCATTCATGTAAGTTAAATATAAATTGTATAGAAAAAATAGAAATATGTATATATGCATATCTATGGATTATTAGAGGAAAAAATATATTATGTTAAATGTTTTATTTTTTTAGTGCCAATGATAGAAAATACTTATGTGTCTAAAACATCTGAAGTAAATGTTATATCTCCAACAGTACCTGATGTAATAGACTGATAATGCTGACATAATGGAATGTGATAACACTTCAGCCAATATCAAAAGTTTCAATTTTTGATCATTCATGTAAGCTAAATATAAATTACGTAGAAATATAGATATATATAGATATATATATTATAAGAGAAAATAATATAAATATTATTTTTGTGATAAATATTTTATATTTTTAGATTGTGAAGAGAACGTTTCTTCTCAGGAAAACGGTTGTTTGCACAGTCTCAATGTATTTCGGAAATTAATATTAGTGATGCTCACCAAAAAAGTGCAGGAAGAGTAATTAATTTTATTAAAGAAGAGGATCAAAAGAAACAGTTGAATTAGGTGTTTGAATGATTACAACAAAAGACTTCTAAAACAATTTGTTACATCGCAGGAATTAGTATCTCATTTAAAAGAAACAATTTCTGAAGATGTAGATAATATACTGATCAATATGATAAAAGCCTAATAGATATCTTTTCTTAGATATATAATAAAAGGAATTATCAAAAATTTTGAAGTAATTACTAGTAATATTTTTCCTGATACAAAAATAAAAATAATTTCGGAGCTCCTCTTTACATTACACTCATCTTCTGTCATTAGAACTAGTACTTTGTACGTAATTCTCCTTTTATTATATGTTGAAACCTTGTATGTTTATATTTGTTGATTTGAAGTATTAAATTATTTTAATATATTTAATTATGGTTTGTTGCTGGAAAGCACCCAATAATTGTTACCATTTATGTCGGTTTCAAAACTGATTGAAAAACTTCCAACTTCTTGCCGAACTGTGTTGCAAAACTTCCAGTATTCCACAAAAAGATAATGCTATTTTTCCGCTGCATTTTGGAAGACATCGAAAAAAAAACTTGACAATTTTCCCGCGCATAACTTTATTTTACGCATGTTGAATTAGAATAAAACAGTTTTTGTCATGTGCGCTTTGTTATTTTGTAAATGACGAACATTGACATAAAATAATTTAATAAAATGCTTTATTCCCTCGCTATCATCATTTTCTTAAACGATTCTTATAAAAAAGAACAAATTTTCAATATTATCTAACGACTAAATTTCGTTACAAATAAATTGTAAATTACATTTATATCGTATTTATTTGAAAATTACGCTGTCATATGTCTAAAACGATACATTTAATTATTCCAGTATATTTTTAATTAAAATCGACTTAATATTCTCAGAATATCGTATAAATGTGACGTTTTCTTTGCGATAGCATACCTTTTCTCGTTTTATATATGTAGTAATCATTAGGCATATATTATTTTCTAACAATAAAGTTCTATGTAGATTTTTAAATATATTATGTTGGACAAAATTTAATCTATGCTATGCATATTTTATGTTCTTAGTATAATGTCAATATATTATACTAAATACTAGCATCAATTGGTTATACGTTCAAGTATTGCAACTAAAATTCAACTTATTATCTACATATGTAACAAGTAAATACAAACGAGAAATTCAAAGATATATATACAAGCGAATATATAAATTAACGTTTCGTACAAAAAAAAGAAACGCAAGAATTTATCTCGCGATTACGTTTGTAATTACAAATTATACAAACTTTGAGCGTACAGTATCGCTCTAATTACAGAATTGATAGAAAAAAGTTATAACGATATATATTCCAACATATATAAATATAAATAACAAGAAAGAGATAAACATTTTATAACACGCAGTAAAATATATAAAACATATATACGCGTCTAATAGAAATTTCCTTGATCTGTTGAGAAACGTGTAACAATCAGTGTAAACTAAACATCATGCGGGTATCATGTTTGCGCAAAATAATGGCATTTCCGACGTTATATCAACTCGTGTTACTCCAATGTAACAGATTATAAACGATGCGGTGCCTTCCTAAAGATACGTGCGGAAGCGTGTGATGTTAACTGTACAGGCAATAACCAGGTAAATGTCAACGCACAAACAGCGATTTTTGTCACTTGACTTGTGTATTTAACTCGTACAAGATTGCAACAAAAACGACGGTGTGCGAAATGTGTAGAGTATGTTAACGGCTATAAACTATGATATATTAGTGCAATGACAATGCGAGTAAATATTTGCGATAGTAATTAAAATCGTCGCTTTTTATTACACGTGGGTTTTTGCATTGAAATAATTGTATAATGATCCTGACACACCGTCTAGCTTCCACCTCGTTTCTTCCGGAAAACGACGCACACTAGAAATATAGTTTGAAATTTTTATTATATATATATGTGTGTCCCCACATTCTTTTCTCTTTTTGTCTTCAAATAAGTATACATATAGCTTACGCTAGGTGCATGTTCCGTTAATCGCGTGCATGCAGATAATCCTTTCTATTCCTAGTTAACAGCGGAATTGTATGTCACTGAGATATCGTACCAATATATAATATATTATTTATATACGATGCTCTTATATAAAATGCGAAGATTCTTAACGCGACCGTGTGTTAAACCATGTCCGCTAAATTATAGATCTACGCTTGAGTGCGAGAGCAACTTCTCGCCGCTGTTATGACAATAATATATTCAAGAATTTTGTAACATTAACATGTTCTACATTTGTCTTATAGATATTGAAATAAGGTGACGATAATGTAAAATTGCCGATTACAAACTGATACGTCGTAGAATTGCGGTAACACATCGAGTAACGTGAAAAGAGAGAATGTAGAAAAATCTATATACCAAAATTCTAATATGCAATAGTATTCCAACTGTAAATGCACTTCGCGATCGTGTTCCCTATCCGCTTATTTAAAAAAAAAATTTATTTTTTTTTGTAAGAGTTACGCTTATCAGTAGGCGATAAGTACTAATTAGATTAGATACAACACTACATTATTGCGGAAAACATTCGTGTAATTGGTATATCGACGTGTATCTTTAGCTCGATATCGGGAAGGAATATGTATCGTGTTATGCTAACAATATCGCTCGACTTAAAGCTGTAAACCTATACAAGTAGCAGCCGTGTTTTCAAAAATCAAATTCAAAACGGAAAAAAATCGAAGAGGGAGAAGAGTCAAGAACAAAGAGAAAATCGTGAACTGTACCAATTAGACGTACACTACACTCGTTACCTTAATACTTTGGCAGTGCAAGAGTGACAAATGATAATTGGTTATATTTGATCAAAATTCCTTTAGCTGTAAAATATCGAAAAAAAAGCAAAAAGCAGAAGTGAAATTTTAATAGTCGTATTTTAAAGAAATGAAAAGGAAAATTATTCTTTCAATAAATACAAATTATATACAATCAAATAATATACAATAATAAAACAGTGAGGAAAGTTCTATGAAATAAAATCAAAGAAAAAAAATATGTAATTGCTGATGTGAGCCGCTGCGATTAATAGTGCGTGAATTTTAACATTTAATTTTTGCTGTTAAATTTTATTGTTAACAATTTTTTAATTTACGCACTATTAATCGTAATGGCTCACATCAACATTTATATATTTTTTCTTTAATATACAATACTTGCTCCTTGCTATGTTAAACAAGAGAGAAAAATATAATTGAGAAACAGCTTGTTGCATAAAGATAGGAAAGTATAAGAAATTTTTGAATTCAGTATGCTGTTTATAATCTGTTATTTAGGCTTTTAAACTTAAAATTTATAACAATCTTGGTTAATTCGTGGTAAGAGTATCGATTTTTGAAAGCCAATGAAACGTACAAAGTACCAAGGCAAGAGAAATAAAGACTTTGGGCTATTATTTTACAAAAACCACGATATTCTCGATATAATACTCATCAATATATTTAAGAGTAGGACTGTGTATAAAAAAATAATTATAACGTTCGAAATAATCGTCTCTCACATTCTTGCAGTAATCCACGATTTTATAGATACTCTTAACGATTTAAAAGATGTATACAGATAAATAACAAAAAAAAGCCAAAAGCACAAGGGAGCAACATAATATAGGCTATTACACATTCGAATAAAAACGAAACTACTTTATAGTTTCCACTGAAAGTAGAACGTGGCTCAATAACAAATACGCATGATCTGGAAAGAATATCGTTGCCGGAAAATAACACAAGTAAGGAACAACTGATCAGCGTAGATCCGGATTATCATTAATTTGCTTTTTTATACGTAACAATACTGTTGTATACCATTGATCCAATCTTGAAATTGAATCGTATTCCTTCACCGCTTCTGTGAAACCTTCTAGATTCTGATCCTCCAAATGCTCTATCAACGTCTACAGATGCACAACATTCAAAAGTTATCAAATGGTACACAGAAAAGAAGAATTATTAGGTGACAAAATTAACTTAACATGGAAAAACGTACCTTTACCAGTTTGTATTCTCTAGCGTCTTGAAAAGCGGGATACTGTTCCTGATAACGTTCAATCGCATGCTGGGCGTTTAACGAATCCACGCACAAGTGGCACAACGCAGCACGGAAAAAGTATTCCTTGGCGCTGTATTTTAGTAAAGAACTTTCTAATGACGTAGAAGCAACCTGTAAGATAAATTGATAAAGTTCAGACTTTCATTTAATAAAGTATTATAGATATTTTCAAGTAATTATCGCCATCGTAAATAGTTTTAATTATTCAAGGATCCATACAATTAATCAAGAATTATTTAATAAAAAAAATGGCTTTTTTAACACTAGAATGAGACTAGTTATTTCCTAGTTTGAGATGTTGAATACAAATTCGATTTCCAAGTTGCTTATTTATAATCTTGAGAAATTTGCAAGTTGTAAAAAAATCATTATAATTAAAATATTTGACATGCTGAAAAATTTTACTGCAATTAAAATTAAGTATGATATTAGAACCTTCAACCCTTGAAAGGAATTCTGTTTGATTAATAAGGTATTCATAGCTAAATATGCTATATCTTTTACAAAACAGCTGTAAATTAGATCACAGACGATTTCCCAAATGGTTTTCTGTGATCTTTTTAAACTTGAGGGCTTTTTAGGTGACTAAATAAAAAAAACCATTATCAAAGGTGACAAATGCAAAATGAATTTAACATGGCGATTGTCAAAAATAAAAAAAATGTCTGACTTATAAAATTTTATTTACAAATATCTTTCTATACTAAGTATGAATTTAATGTTAAAATTCATTCAGAATAATGAAATTAGTTAATTAGCCAATACAAACTAAATCTTTTAAAATTCAGCAAAAAATCATATGTAAAGATTTTCCACATATATATCCCATTTAATCATGAATATTTTATTAACTGTATATCCAATACAAGAAATTACTTTTGAAAACTGAAAATTCTAACAGCATAATTTGGATTGCAATAAAACTTTTTTAACATATATTCTAATTATAATGTAATGAAGTATGTGAAAATAATCCTTTTTTGCAACTTTACTAAAATTTCTCAAAAATGTAACATGATAGAGCAATTTAGAAATCAGACTTTTAATCAATGTTCAAAAAACTAGAAAATAATTAGTCCTGCTTTAGAGCTTTTTTTGGAAAACTGTATTTCCAAATTGCTACCGCCACACGTGTCATAAATAGCTACAATCTTTACCTGCTCATAAATCTGAACGGCCTTGTCATAATTTTCAAGTTGCGCGGCGTATTGCGCTACTTTCAGAAGACACTTATTCGCGGAGGAGTTACTCTCCTCGCCGCGGAAATAGTCCGCGGCCTGCTCGTAATGATGCACTGCTCGCTCCAGGTCAACCGCCTCGCTTTCATAGATTTCAGCTATGCTCTGATGGTGTTTGGCTGCCATCGTAAAGCGACCCATGTCGGTATAGATCTCAATGGCTTTCAACAGGCAACTGATTGCCTCTGTAACAATGGAAAAACAAGAGATACATTACACTCATCTGAATACATTTAAATCAAATTCTACATAACTAAAGAAAAATTGATAACACTATCCAGCGCTTTTGCATCATTCTATCCTTATTGTTAGCTGCAAAACAAAAATAATGCAGCAGCGCCTTAAATTGAACTTATTCTCATAGATTACCATTTGTATCCGACTTCTTAAAACAATTAGCGGCATCGACGTAATTGTTGGCCGCGTCGTGTCGACTGCCCGCCTTCGAGTGCAAATCCGCCGCGTCGTAAAACGCCTTCCCGGCCGAACTCCACTTCTTTGCCATTTTGAACATGTTCGCCGCCCGTTGATAACATTCCACCGCTTCTTCGACCTTCGACGAGCTCCTGCAAAGTCGAACATCGTCTCGTCAACCTAAAGCACAACGAGACTGAGCAGACGGGACTTTGCGATCCTCCAACACGGCACCAACATCGATCACGCGCGGCCTGTCGAAACGCGGCTCGACGCGGCTCGACGCGGGGGGACCTCGCGAGGCAAAATATCGCGAACGGGACGATCTTACGACGCGAAGGATGCCAATTCGCGCGCGGTGGACGATGAATATCGGCCGGTGATGTCACCGACATGTATCGACATGTCTCCGCACACGCGACGTACGCGCGCACAGGGGGAGGGGAGCCGTCGTTCTCCGACGTAAAAAACGGAGCGGCGATACACGCGGGGCGCGATCGAGCGCCGGGGACGTCGTCGCCGGGAGCCCGCGAGAGCCCCCCCGAGATCGAAAGGATCGCGCGGGGGCGGCGAGGTTCGCGCGCCTCGCGCGATCGGACGAGTTCAAAGCAACAACATCGATCGTCTCACCCGAACAGGGCGCCGAAGAAACCCTTCGACGACGACAGCTTTCTCTCGGCCTCCGCCACCAGTTGCAACGCCTTCTGCTCGTTATCGGCCATCTCGGCGAACGTGCACGGACCCCGACTGTTTTTTTTTTTTTCCTACCCGTCGAATGCGAGACTCGCTCTCTCCTAGACGTCCCGATTCATCGACACTGCAACTCAATAGATTTCACCTGATCTCGCCACCAACCGCGTCCCCCTCTACATCCTCGGCGACGTCACTAGACTCCGGAGTGAGTAGTCGCGCGGACACGACGAGGGCGTCGAGTGTCGTCGTCATCGTCGTCAGGGACGCCAACCTCCGTTCTCGCAGCGATCTTCACGGCCGGTGTCGTCGGCATTTAAAAACCTGAAACTGAAGCATGACCAATCAGAGGTGTGATCGAGCTAAGCGACGAAAGAATCCTTCGCTCCGATTGGTCAAGTCTAACAATCGAACTTCGGCGCGTAGTTCGACGCAGGGGCGGTAGAACTGTCCTTAATTTCACGGCGTTTGGTCCAATATTAAATTTTCAATTGAATTAAATCAAAAATTGAATTAAATCAGTATACGTTAAATTAAATAACATTCACATAAATTTCATCAGATTTAGGGCCACTTGCACCGATGTCGATTAACTTAATCGCCGATTAACTTAAATTTTTCTATCGGAATTGACCAATCGCATTTGTCGTTAACTAAAATTGACCAATCACGGTTGACACTTAACCGTCAGTTAATTTAACCGGAGGTTGTGAAACTGGCCCTAAGATCTTAAAATTAATCGTGTGGCATTTCTTGACATCGCACTAGGGATCGCTATCGCGACCGTCGCAGTTGGCTGCAATGCTGCAATCGGCTCGCAACTTCAAGCTGCACGTACGCGCCGTAGAACGCTCCCGAACTATCCGCTGCTTTGATTCTTCTACGTTGAACCGACGAACGCGTTGCAATTCATCGTTGAGACATGTCCTTTCTGTACAGGCAGGAGATAAGATCGCTGCGCGACGGCGTGCCGAACACCTTCGTAATCGGCGTGATCATAAGCAGCACGAACGTGCGAACGTTCGACAACACTCGAGCCAGATGTACGCATATATCTCTTCGCCCGCGTCATTTTTCTTTTTTTCATATCATTTTACTGCACGCTCGAATTTGGAATGACGGATTAGAAAACGCGATAAAGGGATATGAAAACGAACGGGCGGATTTGCCGAAACGTTTTTTTCTTGTTTGCGAAATATCTTGTTCAATTACGGGCAAAATAATGCACTGCGCCATTTCGTCGTATTTACGCTTTCGATTTTTCATTAAATGCGCTTAAATTTGAGAAGCTGAATGACGGACAAGTTGAATAAATCGCCCGTTGCATTTTTGGTCCTTCAATTTTACGTGAAACGATAAAAAGAATTAAATAACTTGAGAGTATTTTTGTTCCACTTTATCTCGAGCTGATTTTTACAGTCGCCAGTGGCGAACGTAGCGTGTGGACATTCACCTTGCGCGACTCCGAGGAAGATTTTATTAACGTCACCGTATGGGGCAGCACGGAATTTGTAATAAAATTATCCATGTTCAATATTGGATCCGTAGGTGAATATTTTTAGAGTAAATCGCATTTAAATTGCAAATGTATCATTATTATGAGCAATTGATATCTGATGATTTGTGAACTATTTCATTAAAAATTAAATCAATATGCTTACCCAGATAACACAGAGAATTAAAAAAAAAAAGTCGGGTTTTGGTCACCAATACTGTAAGTTCATTTTGAAATGTAAAAAGAATTCTTTTTCTGAAAAAGAAAGAAAAAGTTAGGAAAAGAATTCTTTTTGCATTTTAAAATAATTAAACTCAGAATTGGCGACATAAACCTGAATTCTTTTTAAATTCTGTGTGCTATCTGGGTAATCAGGTAATTAATAATTTTTTAAGTACGTACATACAGAATGTTCGGTGAGTATAAGAGAAAATTTACGAAGTAATTCTAGATGATGTGATAAGATAAAAATAAAGAATAACGAAATTATTGCTATTAAAGTTTCGTTCTTTTAATTGCAAATGCTTACCCAAATAGCACACAATATTTATGATAAATATTAATAAATATTTATCATAAATATTTTTATAAATATTATAGAAATATTTTATACATATTTTATATACATATGACAGAAAAAGATTATAAAAATCTTTATCAAAAATATTGTTAAAATATTTTCTAAAATATTGGTCGCGACTTGGATGAGTGACCGCTTCGGAATTTCTGAAAAAAATTCTTAAGAATGGAATTTTTTTGCGAAAATTGTTTTTTAAAATATAGAAATATTGTTTTACTCATTGGAATTATATGGTGTAATATAATATTTATGCGGATATTTCAAACATTTTCAAAATAATTATCATAAATCATAAATATTTTTGAAACATTTATGATAAATATTTATAATCAGTCCAATCTACGGCCATAAAAACATTTATTAAATGTTTTGATAAATGTTTATAAAATATTAAAATAAATATTATAAATATTTAGTAAATATTTTATAAATATTTTGTGCTATGTGGGTAAATATTTACGTGCTTTAGGCACTTTTTGTATTAATATTTTAATACTTATACAGAATTACAAAATCAAAAACATTAAAATTTGGCGGTGACTTCGTTTTTTAACTATGATGTTTAAATATTTATTTGCAAAAACGTTTAAACATTTGTAACTAAAAAACAAAAATCTAATCGCAATTTTGACATTCTTGATTTTCATCTAATATATTTCATTTATCATACAGAAAGAAATTAAAAGTTTGTCCCACCTGTTGCCGAACATTCTGCATAGATTTCTCTTTGTTATTATATATTTTTAATATATTCTTTTTGTAATTTCTATTAAATAATTCTCTATAAATAATTTCCTGTCAATTTACATAAATGCAAAACAATTTTAACATCAATTCTCGCAAATAAAATGTAGAAAGGATAATAAATTTATAAATATTTAAAGATTCATCACATGGACGAGTGTCTCGATAAAAGTATCTGTTTTACAGTGGAAGTGATAAGCCCGAAAATCATAAAACGCAATCCCAACGATAGGAACGAACAATTTATGCCGTCGACCTCCAGTCCTTTCGCCCTGATCGTGAACGAGGGTTTGGCCCTCGTACAGAATCATGATGCGCCAACTAGCGAAAAGTACAAAGCTCTGCTGATGCAACCTGTGAAAAGCGTGACCTCCGCTAAGAGTCTGAAAACGATTCTAGAAAACATAGACGCTCTGTGCGATCGCTATGTCGATCTTCTGGTTGTCGTTATGTTTGTAAGTTAATTGCAATAAATTGTCGCTTCTCGTGTAGCTAAATAGAAAATAGATAATTTATGATTAAAATTAAACATAATTCAGAATTAAAATTGAGAGGAAGCCAACGAACGACCCCACAGCAGAATCTCAGTACAATATTTTAACAATATTTCTTATGTGAATTTATCCCAATTAGGAAACAATATTTTTCAAATAATTTTTAAATATTTAAAAAATGTTATAACGAAGAATACATATTAAAAAAAAACACTAAAAAAACATTGTCAATTGGTCAAGATATTCTGGTAAAGATGATAATTCATTATTTATTTAATTTAGTTGGAAACTATTATTATCTGTAATTATTTATAAAATTCTAGCTGAATTTTTTTCCAATGAAATCGAGAAAAATTTTATTGTTTTAAGAAACTATCATCTTTACGCTCGTAAATATCAATTTGTATAATAACGATCGATCTCTGCAGATCGCCGATGCGCGTAATATAATAACGCGAGACGGACGATCCGTAACGTGCCGCAGTTTCGAAGTCGCAGATAATACGACGAATAGTACGGTGCCGTTGATATTATGGGACAAAGATTGGGTTGAAAAATCCGCTTTTTGGAAACCAAAAGAGACAATATTATTCTTGATCGATGCTCGCATCGCGTACGACGAATATAAAAAGAAAACGGCGATAAGTATCTGTAAGTTGAAAATTTAATTTCAATTTTTAGTATAATAATACTGATTGGTAGAGTCAATCTTTTTTAAAAAGTATGTACCGTCATTGATAATATATCTGAGATACCGAAAACCTTTGGATAAAATTCAATATAAAATATATCTTGGTGCTTACAAAAAAAATTATTCCATTTAAAATATAAAGCAGTTTTCTTTTAATTTACAGTGAATTTCTTCGAATATTTTTGCAAGTGTAACTGAACTAAACAATAATGGAAAAAAATTGTTAATATTTACAATACTAATTATTTCTATTTGTTTTATTTTTTTTACATGCAGCAAAACGGACGTTGATTACGGAGTGTTCTAATTTACCACAAGCTATAGATATTATAAAGACGGTACAGCATTACGATCCTGATTCCTTATGCAGCGATCCGTTCGCCGTACCAAATCGTAAGAATAACAAATAAGTTTTATGTAAAAATTATGTATAAAAAAAATGTTATAAGATATTTATATATTACTTTTACGATTGTAATATTTATTACTGTATTTATTTTAAATATCTTCCAATTATTTATTGACAATTCGGTTAAAAATTATTTTGACTAATAGATATTTCTCTATTCTGTATTTTGTAAAGATGGAATTTTACAAAAAATATTCTTTGTCTAATATAAACTTTATTATTATTGATTTCTGTTTTAGCGGACACTGTCACGACTGTAATGACGGTACAGCAAATTACGGAGAAATTACAAAAGAAAGCAATGGTGGGTGAAAGATTGCAGTTTGCAACTATAGTAAAAGCTTCAGTGACTGAAATAAATTTGGACAGTCCACTCAAAGACGTGACATCTATAAAATGGTACTTTCTTTATTCACGTCATTTTATTTAATTGAAAAATCGACCATTGCATACGGTTATTCTTTTTTTACTTTTAGTGCCCTATGTAAAAAAAAAGTCGCAGCCATGGAAGATTCTTGTATGAATTTAAACTGTCCGTCAGGCAACGGAACGCAGGCACCATTAAACATTGTTAAGTTTAATATAAAAATCAATTTGAAAGATCATACTGGATATATTATCGGATGTCGTTTAACCGGCGACATTGCGGAGCGAGTTTTGGGCTGCACAGTTGATGAATTTCAAGTACTTTATTTAAACTAATAATAATATGTTAATTAATTGAACAACCTATATTAGCAAAAAATATCAAAATCCTTTTATTTTTAAAAATAATTTTTTTTTAAATATGAAATAGCAAAATAATGAAAAAAAAGCAATCAAAATTGGTGCATGTACATAAAACGAGTAATAATTAATATTATAGGATTTCGTTTTTTTTTATTTGTAATATAATTTTAGTTATAAAATAAATTTAAACAAAGTAATCATTGCAGGCAATGACAGCAGAGAAGCGAAATGAATTGAAGTGGCTGTATTTGTTAGAAAAATGTGACGTCTGCCTGCACATTCTTGGACCATCGTCGGACTTCTCACGACCCTTCTATAATGTCCTATCTATTCAACGAGACAAAGAAACGGAGCAGGCTATGGCACAGATTGCAAATACGCCAGAGTATTAAAAATTAATATCTTAAATTTGAAACAAATAATTTATTTATAATAATAATTACCAGGTTTAAACTTTCTATTTTACGCTTACATAGAATTAATATTATAAAAATGTACCTTTTTATAAACATGGTTTTTTGTTTAATACTTATAATACTTACATTATTTTTATTCATATCACACAAATAATAAATATGTAAATATAATAATATATATAACAAAAAAACAAAATAAAAGTATTTAAAACTATAAAAATTTTAAAGAATCTCATAAAAGTTGCAAAACTGCTTTGAACGTAACCAATGGTACACGAAGGCATTCGAATAATGTGTTTGCGAACACAGCTTAGTGCGCTTTTTGTATTATGTTAGATGGGCAAATCTAGTGTCTTTACGAACGCGCGGTGATGCCAACGGCGTCGGTAAATATTTGAATGTGACATCGTTCTCTCGTAGAACGCAACTGAACGCAACCGTTCTTTCTCGTTGTTGCCGGGCTGTGCGGGATTCTCATGGGCAATTTTTGTCGGTGCTGTTTTTTCTCTCGGGTCCAGGTCGACGAGTTGTAGACGAGGTGCGCAATCGAGGTGGGCGTTAAGCATTTCAACGAAAATATTGTGGCTTGTTATTTTATCGGATACTTTCTCGTCCGATGCCTTCTCATAACAAGCGCACGTTGCAAGTTCTGCAGAACACTTATGATGAGCTGCAGCGTTATTATACTCTACTGCGGCTGATTCGGGCAGATCTCGAGAAAATAACGAAGAACTTCGCAGCCATAAACGGTGAGTAGCGTAAAGGGATTTTGATGTAATTGACTTAACCAACAAACCAAGTACTTTTGTAAAACAAAGATTTTGTTGTGAATAAAATCATTTTTATGAACTCTAACAGCACACAGTGAATCTTGAAAGGATTCTGTACTTTTTAAATTAATCGTCCGATCTAATAATTAAGTTCTCTGAAAATGGTACGCGATTTCTCATGTTAATAGTGATTACTTGGTTAGTAATTCCAGTTTGATCTGTGATTATTAATTCTTTTCCTATGTATTCATTGGAATAACTGAAGTTATGAATTTACGAATCGGTGATATTCTTTTATATACTAATCTCAGATAAACTTATTAAAGCAATGGAGAGAGATATTTTGATCGTTGCTGCATCAATACAAATTGAACAAGAATGCCTGAGGAAAGTATATAAAATCACACAAACAATACAAGCACGAAGACCTAGATGCGACTGTAAAAGGCATTCTTGTTCAATTTGTATAAACTTATTAATTATCTTCAAATTAAAAAATTACTTTCTAACAAGATTGACATTTACTTAACATTAAATTGATTTTTTAATTATTCAAATTATTTATTCTAGTAATTTGTGATATAATTTGCAATGATTTATAATATTCTGTAAGTATAACTTTTATAGAAAATACCTGTGTAGAAATTAAATATGCATTATCATATATGATTTACCTCTCTTATGTTTATATTACTAAAAAGTAAGACTAATTGAAACGATGTATACTTGCTTGTTTCAGAAGTATAAGAGTTAATGTAGGAACTGCTACACAACAAGATTGTTGCGGTACATATAAACAAGAAGAAAATAAAAAATGGATACTCGTAAGTCTCTAGCGCAAAAGAGACTAGATTCTCTGCATCATTCACCGACTTCTTCTTCGTCGCTAAGAAAGTCGATTGGCCAAGCTCCGCCGACAAGTACCTTTTCGGAAAACGATGATGAAGCAGAACGTATTGCTCGTCGGCGTGAGATGTTCACGTCGACATCGACATCACCGTCATCCAATAGTAGTGGCAGAAGATTCTCGCTCGGCCTGGGATTATTATCAAATATTCCGGCGCCTCAAATGGCCGAAAGCATTAATCGATGCATACAGCTGAGCGCCGAGAACAAGATCAATATCAAGAATGCTTTTAGCTTGGAAATGATCGACTTTATGACGTATATGATAAAGAAGCAAGATGCCAATATGACGAACCTGCAAATGGCCAGCACATCCCTGGACGTGAGCACCAAGATCTACGGATATCGTGTGGACAGTGTTCATATGGGAATTCTCAAAATGGTCGGTGGACTGGATAAACAGATAGCGGATAGTATGGAGCAAAACTCGGATGAGGAGGAGGCAATGCAGGAAGACGCGCAAGCAAACGTCCAGGTACAGAAGAAAAAGAAAAAGAGATCGAAGCACAAGATCTTCAGCACCATCGAGGCTCTGAGAGGCAACATCGAGATCGCGAAACCTATATTGACGATGATAGGCGAGGGAGATCTGCAGACCAGCGACACGTTGTACCAGGCGACGCTGCCGAATCACGCAAATTCCGGCTTTTATCAGCATCCGTACAACGACGTGCTCGTCGACGTTTTGGAGAACACGTCTGAATCGCGACATAATTCGAATTCCAAGTATACCATACCGGCGATCGAGGAATTCTCGAATTTGGAGATCTGCTCGTCGTACTCGAACTTTGAGTTCCTTGGCTGGTCCGTGGACGACGAGCCGGAAGAGATGCCGGAAGAAGAAGCCGATCCTAATGACGACAGTGGCAACCATTTTCAATTCGATTTGGATGCAAGTGTGGAGCACGACGATCCGGCGCCCGAGCCTGCGAACTTCTTTGACATCGAGCACGAAACCAATGTTCAGGGGTGTCGTCGAGAATCGACCAACCAACCAGACGCGAATATCGTGGATGCGTACAATGTCCAGGCATCCGAATATTCCTTCGTCCAACCGAACATGAGCTTGCATTGGGCCGGTCCAGTTCATTGGAAATTTCGTCGTAATTTCACGAGATCTTTCGCTGGCGTCGAAAGTAAAACTAAGGAGATAGCTTGCATGCAGACTAAGCAGCGAAAGAAAAAACAGTTCGAGCTGCTGTACGATGACGTACGGGATGTCATAGACAGCAAGTTCGCGTCGAGTCAGTCCATCAAATTACATGCCAAGACCGCGAAAGTGGAATGGAGCACCGAGAGTTTGACGCTACCGGAGGATGTACATTATGATATCATGCAAATGAGCAAGCTCTACCTGTATCATAAAGCTTTAAAGCTGGCGAACAGTAGGGAGAGAGAGGGCGGGGATACGTTTACCGCTGCTGATGTGTCCGACGGCGAAAGATACGACTACGATAATCCAAATGACACGCAGGAGTACTGTCCCAATGTTGAGCATGATGACGATTACGACGATTACGGAAATAGGGATGCTAACGACGATTGTAACTTCAACGATGACGCTGCTGCGATGTGTAGCCAAGGTCTCACCGGCGACAATCTAGTCGCTGCGCCAAAGCTAGTTAATAAAATGCCTATCACTTATTGTTTGAAGGCGAAGAAGATCGACATGCGACAGTTGAAGAAAACGATATGGAATTGTCTCAAGTCTACGAACAATAATGCGAATGAAGCAAACGCTGGAGAACCGGCGGACAACGAGGACGGTATGATGAAGGAGAACAAGCAGTTCAGCGACGTTTATAAGATGTTGCCGAAATTGTTGACGAAAAGCAACGCTGAGGCGTTGAGCGTGCCAATCTCTTTTATCTCTTTGCTACATCTGGCGAACGAGAAAGGTTTGAGGCTTGAGTCGGTACCAGATTTTTCCAATATCGTTATCAAGCCTGAGGAACTGATGACTTGAGAAGAGCTTGTTTTCTTGTGTGTATGTTCCAGCAGATATATATAGACAAATATATTTTAAGAAATTAGACAATTGTACAATGTCATAATAAAAATTGCAAATTTATTGTTATGACAACGTAAAAAATTTAACATAGAATCTGGATTGGAAATGAAAAACATATTTATGTTATTATCATTATTTTTTTATTTTTTATTTCACGACAGCCGAGAGTGTTTGCCGATTTTTCAAATTTGCACTGTCCATCGATTTGCCAGATTCGTAATGCCTTAAATTTTTATATAAAACGATTATAAATGATTTTAAGTTATCACACAGAGATTGTTACAGAAATGTTTGATATTTTTTTATGTAAGATGTTTGTATTTAACATGATATACTGTATGATACATACGTGTATATTTTTGTCATACATAAGATAAACATCTATTAAATATTAAAATTAAAAAAGAAACGCGTTTCTCATCTGTATCATACTCTCTAATTATAAGTTAGAGGATATCAATTCGTCTCTTTACAAGCTTCATGTGCGTTCCACGTATCGCGGATCACTTGTTTGTCTCGCGCAAATTTGTCATGATTCGCACCACTACCCTTCGGCGACGTTCTCGTCCCGACTCATTTGGCAAAATCGTGGGAAATGTTATAAATTGTACTCGTCTTCCATATCCGAGAAACATTGAAATTATTCAGTCATGACCGCGCTGTCGAGATCGTTCCTCGATTTTAATCTTAAATCTATCCATCTCGATTTGTTGCGGCGATGCGGATGTCATTCCGTCTTCTCGCGTCGCGAATCTTCGAAGATCCCGCCAATCGACGACTGGAAAGTCCAGAAAACCGGGGAGAAAAGTGCAAGAGGATCGACGAGGGAGAAAAATGAGAAAAAGGCGAAAAGCAACAGCAAGGCTAATGTAAAGGTGTGCATCATCGGCGCAGGAGTGACGCCTCTTTACACCGCGATTCTTTTGAAGCAATATCGGAATATAGGAAGTATACGCCTGGTGGACACAAGGGAGTCCACGCCGGAGACCTTGACAAACGCGTCGCACCTGGAGACCAGTCCTCGTATAGATTACTTCCAGAAAAAAGATATAAAGCAGGCCCTCAGAGAAGTAAGAGCTTCAGAAAATATAGCGATGCACGGAAAACTGTCTTTTTTGGTGTACGCAATTGTTATTATCATTTAAAAAATGTTCCTGTTAGGATAAATGACAACTTGGAGCTAAGAACAATTTTTCATACTCGTTCACATCAACTTAGGCAATTTGAAAAAGACACTTCATTTACATAAGATAAAATTAAAGGCAATATACATTCTAATAATCCATATAAAGATAAAGCCAGTTCTTCATCTAGATAATTTTATAGAAATAAACATTGTATGTAATTACATATAATTGAAAAGCTCTTTAGATCATATATTATAAAATTATTTTTATATTTACTTGTTCTTTCAAGGTACGCTATAAGTACATGTGGAACCATAATAAATGCCTGAATCATGGGACATACGAGAGAAATACATGTGTGCCCTGTTACGTGCATAAATTCACGCGTTAAAATATTAATGATCTCGTGTCGCACGACGTCATGTAAATACTGGAAAAATGTTTAGGCGAACATCGTCGCGCTCATGGACGAGACGGACGTCGCCGCGACGGGCAGCAACGTGACGGTCCAGGAACAATTCAAATTGACGGCAGACTATGTGCGTCAGATGACGGATCGGATACTGCGCTTCAACCCGGACGCCCTCGTGGCCGTGTTCGCACGCCCCGTCACCGCCACGCTCGCGATGGTCTCGGAGATCTTCCGGAGTGCGGGTTGGTGGAACCCCGACCGGATCGTCGGCTCGACCTCGACGTACGGCGGACGGATCGAGGAGACGGCGGCGACCATCCTCAACCTGGAGCGCACGAGTCTCTCGGTGCCGCTGGCCGGCGGCGCCGACGCGCGTACCGTTGTGCCGTTATTGTCACGTGCCGTCCCGTTCAATCAATTCACAAATGTATGAAAGAATTGTAGAATTTTCATTTCTAATCTCTGTCTTCAGGAGAATTCTTCAAGCGAAAGTTTGGACCCCGTTGAAATTATTTTCAAGTTTATTATAATGTGCTCTTTAAATTTATTTGCCATATCTGCAGTTTATTACTGGGAAAATTAAATTTAATTCAGTTCATATATATATTATAAGACAAATAATATAATAATTATATTTATTATATAATTTATATATTATCACTATATTTTTTTGGAAAAAAGAGGATTAAAAAAGCTTCTTCTCGATGAAGAAAAAAAATATATTGAATCACAGGGTACGAAGATTTCGTCTCGACCTCGCTTGAAATTTTCTTCTTCATTTTGACAAATAAGAAAAAACTAAAGGGGATTGGCGTAAAAACTTTTTACACCAATCTAAATAAAAGAGTACATCATACATTCATCCGTAGGAAAAAATTAAAATTCTAATCAATTCTCCAATATTATCTGAAAATTTAAATATTAAATTACATTAAATACTGAGATCTTTTTATAGTGGGAATATTAAGCGAGTAAGGATTAAATTAACATGTCGCAAGAATCTTTTTATATTTTTATTAATAAATGCGGTTAACGATATTTATACAGATGTAATTATGTGATGTCACTTAAGTTATATAATTAGCTCTTTTTATATGCCTTACAATCGATACAATTAACATTATAATATTATCAGGTACAACGCAAGACCCTGCTGCAATCATTTCGGACTGGCGACGGGGAGGCGAGGACGGGGCTCAACGAGAGTCGCTCGTTATCATCCGGAACGGCTGCTGCGAAACTGATAATCAATCTTGCGGCTGGTCTATCCGGGCATGACCGCGTTATCACCTGCGCCTACGTGAGGTCGGACGTGCTGCCGGTCTGCCGATTTTTCACCAGCGAACTGGAGTTCGGGCCGGAAGGCGTCAAGCGGAATTTGGGCCTGCCGAAAATCTCGGCTGCGGAAGTGCTTCTGATCGACCAGGCGATACCCCTCATTAACGAGCACGTCGATATGGCGGTCGCGGCGGTCCGAACGGAGAAAACCCGCACGAGAATGCAGTGATCGTTCGGGTCATTGATTCCCGATTTCGGGAAATCTAGCAGAATTAAGAATGTATTACACCTGTTTTTAAAATAATGAAAAAAAAGTACAGATTGATTTATATTAAATTTAAAAGTAATACAAAAAATTTAGCATCGATTTCCTACCTGGATCCAAAATTGTTTCAACGATAAAAAGTAGAAATGTATAATATCCTAATGGAAATGTATTGAGAAATAATGACAAAAATCTGAATTTTTTTATGTAAGTACTTTAAATATTTAAGATGATTTATTGCGATGCAGAGATTAATTGTTCTGTAAGTAAATAAATTTTATTTGTGTGTGTGTGTGTGTGTGTTCTCTGTAAATAAAATTGTTGTGTAAATAAATAAAATAATTTTGTTAAATTTATTTTTTCTGTAAATATAAATTTATTTATTTATTTATTTATTTACAGAACAATTAGGTTCAGGCTCGTAATAAAACTAAATAAATCATACTTAAAGAAAACTTAAAAAAAAATTGAGTTTTTTGTCATTTTTTTAAATTGCAGCAATAAAAATAACAATAAAGTAAATAACTAAAATTGTACTATTTAATAAAAATACAATGTTGTAGACTTTCACATGTATACAATTTATTTAAAGTATAAACACATTTGTATATAAAAATAGGTGTAATATATTGTCAATGTAAACTGGGCAGATATCTCGGGCGATTTTGAAACGTGTTTGTCAATTTTTTGCGAATGTATTCATCTTCGCGATGTACTTCCGTCTAGTATCAAATAAAATTTCGTGGTAAAGAATATAAATCTATAAACAAAGCGTAAACTCAAAGAAAAAAATTTGTACCTGTAATTGTTACACAATATTTGAAGACAAATAACGCATCATCTATATATTATAAAGTTCTAACAAGAACGGTAAGTCATATGTATTAAGAAAAGAGTAACCATTTGTTGAATAACTATAGAAAAATAGTAATGTAATTAAGTCGCTATTTCATTATAAATTAATAATGCACCTAATTGCAGTAATTATATTTTTTTAGTACTTGGTACTACTTTAAATCTTATTACTTCGTAAAATTAGTGAGTAAGTACTTAAATTTCAGAGTTGTCAAGTTATAGAATTGCCAGAACCATTTTGTTTTCATTGCATTACTACGTATCAAGCGAATGTGTTAGACAGTGTTACTCTCATTGATACAACAATGAGAGAAGGTCAAGACCGAAGAGATGTACTTGGGCTTTGCGTGCACGTGTCGTCAAGGCGAGCGGTTAAAGCCGATCTTAACGAGTTAAAGAGGATTTAAAGAGACGATCAAAAGAAATATTTGCAACCCTATTAAAAAAAGTTTATAAAGAAACGATAAGAAAGATTCAATTATTTTCAACCTTTAAAAGTATTATCAAGAGTATTTCGTGTCCAATGATTTTTATTTATTAAGTTTCTCGAAATTTTAAAAATAATTAAATTATATAAGATTTTATTTTTTCCCAAAATGAAGTACAGACATGTGTTGTAGAAACTTGAGAGCGTACTCATACATTTTTAGAAATTTTTTGAACCACTTTAAATAGATGGTATCAAGAAGATACCTCTTTTCACATAACTTAAGAGTTAATTGTAGTTATAAATAGTAAGGTAGCTTTAGCGTGGCAAGTTTTAATCATTTATTCATGATAAATTTCAACAAAATAAACAGTAATCGGTTCTTATCGTTTTCTACGGACTTTTTCAAGGGACCTTGGTGAAAACTTTTTCAGTATTTTTATACGAGTTGAAATATTTTTCAGAAATACTAAGAAAATCTAAATCTTTTCTTAGAATTTTTTATATTTGTAAATTCAAAAATATTCTAAGATTTTTTGTCCTACAATTCCTAAAAAAATATTTTAAACTTTTTTTAGATTTTGTAAGATTTCATCGAAAATTATGAAACGAGAAATCTCTTTTAGAAATCTTAGAATATTTAAACATTCGGAATTCATACATATAAAAAATTTGAGAAAAGATGTAGACTTTCTCAGCATTCTGAAAATTGTTTCAATTCATATAAGAAAATCTGAGAACTTTTCTAAAAAGTTACAAAATTATATAGAAATTTTGAAAAAAAAAAATAATCCAGAGCAGATGCAGTTCCCTTTCCTTCCCCTTTTTCTAATTTCGTTCTCTCGGCGTAGCGACATTGCCTTTTTTCACATTCCTAGTTCGCTGTATCGCAGTGGTCGTCGCGTTCATTCCCGCGAGTTCAATGTATTTCGAAACTTATAAATACTTGGACAAACAAAATGAAAAAAGAACGTGTCGCAATCCTTCCGGGAATGTTTGCGCCGCGCGGATATCGCGCTAATCACGCACGTGCGACAGCTCACTGCGCATGCAATGCGATCTTTTGTTTTGACCCTCTATCAATAAGCGCGAGCCGTCGCCGTCGTACATTCGGATACCTATCGTCCCCGTCGTTCGTTGACGTCGCCAATCTCTTCGTCGCGGTCGTGCGCGGGCGTGCTCGTCCAGCTCGTCCACTCCTCTCCTCTCCTCTCCTCCGTGTTGAAACGGGACGCTGGTATTTAACTGGCGAGCGCGTGACGCGGCGGCGGAGTCGGTGGTGAGTCAGTCGCTCCACGACGCTAGCTCATTGTCAGTCGCGGATCGGGTGAGTCAGTCTCACACGGGACACGGGTTGCGCGTGAGGTACGGTGCAATACCCCGTTGAACCGGGAAGACGAGTGAGAGAGGGAGAGAGAGAGAGAGAGAGAGAGTGACGCGCGTTTCCTTCACCGCGGTTGGAATTGCGCGTGAATATCTTTGTTGCGAGCCGCGCGCAGGATCGAGGGTCCCATTGTTCGAGGCGAGGCGATGATCCCGTGAGGGAAAAGACGATATACATCCTGGATCTCCCTCGTACCGACTCCAGCAGCATGTGGAAACCCTTCGAGGCTGGCAGCTCGCCCATCGACTGGTGCGAGCGCAACTACAACATCTCGCCCAGCATCGCGGAGTTCATGAACACGGTTCGTATGCGTCGCGCGATTTGTTTACACGCCACTTGTGCGCCGCATATGGCTCTCACTCTCTCTCTTTTTTTCTTTCTCTTTTATAAATTCTCCGATCGATTTGACGGTTTCACCTGGACGAGAGAGTCCAGGTGTCGATGGTCCTCGAGTCGCGACTCGAATCATAATTGAGATGAATCATAATTTGATTGATCCGGAAATGAGGAGCTTCCTCAGAGAGTACGCGAGTAGACATTTAAATCTTTGTTATTGTAATTCAATGCTTTCTAAATTAGTCTCGGAGACGTTTAACATTGATACCCGAGTAACCGAGTAACTAAACGATATTTTTGAAAATTAAAGACGTTAAAAATAATTAATTAATTAACAGGATTAATAATTCCTCTCTTTATTTGATTTATAAAAACGTTTACTTTAATGTTTTACTCAAATACTTTTAAAAATATTTGGTGTTGAGAAACATATTTGTTCAAATATCTAAATAAACATTTTTAAAACGTTTTTTTTTTTTGACGTTAAAAATATCTCTTCATTAAAATAAATGTTTTTTTAATGAGATAGAGGCTTTAACTCATTATTTTGAACGTTTTCAAAAATGTTTTTCAACTATTTTTAAAAACACATTTTACTACTGGTGGTGAGCTAAAAGGTTGCAACACATTTTCTTCGATTGTTTTTGAAATATAGACTTGCTCATCGAACGGCGAACATCATTGGTTCTTACCTGTCGATCCAACCAATTAAACTTCGAACCATCTAACCATCGAAGAAAATGTGTCGCAACCTTTTAGCTCACGACTGTTCGTACTAATCCAAGTGATAACTGGTTTTCAGCTTTTTTTATTATTTTGTTAAGACAAATTATTTTTGTACAAGGCAGATTATATAAGTATTTGTAAAAAAAAACCTCGAATGTTGAGGTTTCATAGAAATGGTGAGCTAATAACTGATTTCCAATATTTTTTGCAAGTTTCTTTTGCACAAGGCAGATTCCGCGTTTTTAAAAAAAAAACTTGTGTGTCGAAATTATACGCAATGGAAAACAAGCTCGTGACATAACCGATCTCCATTTTTTTTTTGCCCGCGCGAGGCAAACAACTTCTTTGTTATGACAGGTAGTTGATAGCAAGATAGGATTTCGCATTTGTCAAAAGATTTATAGTCAAAGTTTGACAGAAATAAAGAGTCCCCCTGTGATAGTTACCAGGGTTTTTTTTTTGCTATGACAAATAATTTTCTGGACGAGGTCAAATGTCAATTAATTCGGAGGGAAAGTTTCACAGATTCGTAATAACGCTTGTGATTGGATAAGATATATCTAATTATCTTTATAAGCAATTAAGATGAAGGATGTACAATCTTTACATACGCACGTAGTATATCTCGGTTTTGCATTTATTTCTCTTGCACGAAAATATCCTGATATCTATAATTATTGAATCGCGAGAATTACGACTTAAATTATAATTAAAAGTTATGAAATTATTGAATTATAAATAAAAATTATAAAATAAAGATCTGTCCTGGATCAAGTGTAAAGTAAAAAGTACAAGCAAACTATAAAACTGTAACATCCTATACATTCTGAACCAATCACAGAGATATTTATGTTCATTTCCACCAATGTAGATTAACTCTGATCTCAATTTAACTTACTTTATCTTTTTCCAATTTTTAGAGCTAAAAGAGAATAAAGAGTAAATTAAACCGAAATTAAAGTTAATCTACATTAGTAGAGAATGGACATTAATGTTGAGAGTTTCACAGGATCAACACGAGTGGTTTTTTCCAATTTTTTGTTGAAGCAGCTAGTTTTTTGCTCAATTTGTAGATTTCTATGTATGCATATCTAGAAACTCATAAGTCAAGGTTCCATAGATCCCAGACAAAGTATGCCATGTTACTGCAAATAAAGAGATTGCGCGCGAACAAAAGACAAAGGATAGACGGAGAGATAACGAGATACCAATGTGTTTATAAGTAAATCAGAAATGGTACATGTAATTTTATCATTTTATATCTTGACTAACGAATATCATTCGCTTCTTATCTTTAATAAGTACTTGATACACGACGAGTATTTTATCTTCCTTTATTCTTCATTCAGGAAGTATATACGCTAATCGTTTGTTGTTGAAAACAATTTTATCTCAAATTAGATCTCACACTCTAGATGGACGTTATATCTTTGCTGAATGCGGAAAGCAAATATGTAAGAATTTTTTGCACAGAACCGTATCAATGTTAAATCGTGATTAATTGGATAGATAAATAGAAGTATAAGAAAGAGAGAGAGAGAGAGAGAGAATATGTTTTTCACCTTTTAACTCATCTATTGTCTTCTTATTTTTTTAGTTGAGCAATGTAGTCTTCGTGTTGCTTCCACCCGTGCTCATGCACCTGTTTAGAGATTACGCACGCTTTGTGAATCCAGGAATTCACATAGTCTGGTTCTTACTGATGATAGTCGGACTTACTAGCGCGTATTTTCACGCTACTTTGTCTTTGATAGGTGAGAACAAATATCAATGTATACTACTTAACAATTTGAGAATAGTGTTTCGCAATGAGAAGAAACATTATTTAAAAAGTATTTAATTTATCGAGATATTTTCGCTTACTTGATGAAATTGATATTTATGTTGCGTATATAGCTAATTTTGTACATACATGTATATATATATGCGATAGGTCAACTATTAGATGAATTGTCTATTTTGTGGGTGTATATGGCAGGCTTCTGTATGTTCTTTCCCAGAAGATATTTCCCCAATGTCGTACATAACAACAGAAAGCTCTTCTCTATATGCGCAACGTTGCCCACTTTAATCGCTACCGGCTTGGCCTTAATACATCCGGCCGTAAATGCTTTCGCATTGATGAGCTTGGGTATACCAGCGATCGGATTCTTGATCCTAGAACTGAAGAGGTAATTTCTTCATACGAACGTCTAATGAACGGAGAAAATGTATATACAGATTTAGAAAAAGAGATTCCAATGATTGATTAACGGTAATGTAGAGGGATATGCTTCGATGTGCACAAGTTGCATACGTTGTAACGATGTCTTGAAAAATTTTTAAGGACTACCTCGATAAGAGTATACAGACTGGGTTTGCGATGCGGCGCCATGTGGATACTGGCGGTGACCTGTTGGCTGAACGATCGTCTATTCTGCGATACCTGGCTGAGTCTGAACTTCCCGTATCTCCACGCGCTGTGGCATCTATTCATCTTTATTGCGAGTTACACCGCAGCGGTGCTTTTTGCATATTTCGCTGTGCAAGATGAGAAGCCGCAGCAATTGCCGGTGCTCAGGTATTGGCCGAGGGACGACTTCGAACTCGGTATACCATACGTGACTATTCGAAGTTACACGAGTACGAGCTATAATATGAATATATAGCTTCCGCAATAGCTCCGAGATCGTTAATATCGTGAATACATTATTTATTACGATGGTACGCCTGTATGGAGAGAACAATTTTACTGCGGTATCTAAAAATTTAATTGGATACAGATTAGAAAATAATTGTATGTTGGACCCATTAAAATATTTATGTAAAATGCTCAAGTATCAATAATATTACTGCAAACAAGTTTTGTTACTCTATCGATCAGTTTAAATATCCAATTTTTCCAACTGCATAATTATTTTCAGATCTGTATGTGTATTTCAGAGAAACTGTTCTTTCTGTATAATCTTTGGATTTTATGCAATATTCAGCGTTTAAATGAAATGCGCAGATACACGGTGCGACGTCACGCGATTTATATAGATATTAATTATATCTTATATAATTAAGTTATAACTCGTTTTAAAGAATCGATGATAAAGTCATGAAAAAGATTAAATTTTATATCGTAAGAAAATGAAAAAAGTATATAAGAAATTTCTATATAAATGGCACTGAATACTTAAGGTAAAGTGATAATTTCAGAAATCACTGAATGAGCAATGTGATTTGAGACATTCTAATTTACTGAATATGCGTTTCATTTAACATACGAGACGATTGAAAATATCAATGACTAACGAGTAGATTACATATCCTGTGTAGCCTAATATTTCTACCTGACAATTAGCTTTTCTCCAATTTCCTTTCCTTTTACTTCCTGTGATGTTAAAGTATTTAAAAAATCTGAAATAGATCTTGAAAAGGGGTATATAGCTTTACAAAAAAAAAACTTTTGTTTCATTGTTGAGGATGTAAACGATGCAATAAGTTCTGTACATAAAAGCGAAATGATTAATTCCTCAATACTCACGAGACAAAGCGGGTATAGAAAAAAAATCCCAGATATTTATTATTACATATGTACATTAGCGGATTAGAAATTATTTATGGAATGATTACATTGTGATATGTGTACTCTTGTTAACTTTTTTATAAAGGACTATTTTATAAATGTGCTCTAACGAATTGTTATTAAGAATCATGCGTATGTATTTTATATTTTAAGTACTGGAAACGCATAAAGATATAAGCATAGAAGTATATTTAATTAATAGCATCCTACTAATTAATTCTAATTCGAGTAGAATCTCAAGATTCTGATAACTGTCTTAGATGAGACTATACATATACATATGCATGTGCAATAAGGAATGAAATATTACGGGTGAAGTATTTAATTTTTTTGCCATATTTGCCAAATTGTAAGCCCTGATTTAATGAAATTAGGGTACAAATGGAATGTTACATTTTCTATATTACCTACATATATACATAATTTACATATATTATTTTCGATTGATTTAATATAATTATACAATCATGTAATTGTATTATACAAATGCAATAAAAATACCAAACAGATATCAAAGGTAAACAAATCTGTACAATTAAATAGTCTAATTAAGAAACAGAAGATTGACTGTCATCGTATTCTCCCTTAAAACACATAACATTTTTGTCGGTTTCGTGGACCTTGACTTCGTACAACAATTCGGGATTAGACATGTGCGTCTTTAACTCCTCAAATATATAAATAGCAACGTTCTCTGTCGTTGAAACTATATTTCTCAAGTGAAACACTTGCTTGTCTATATTTTTATGATCCATCTGGTCCATCAGCACTTTGTTCATGCATTCTTTTAATTCCTCCAAATTCATGACCATGCCTGTGCGTGGGTCAACAGGTCCGCGAACTGTCACTTCCACTGTAAGAAATTTAACATTAAAAATTTTTAAGTTGAAAAAATTTCAAAACGATCCAATTTGATCGTATTTAATAAGAACGTCATCTATCTCTCGCAGTCTCTTTTAAATTTATATGTTAAATAATTCTGAATTAGACATTGTTCTGATCTTTCTCTAGGAAAATAGAAAAATACATTTGATAAAAAAAAAGTCACTCTATCTTTATTTGGACCTTGTTTATGTCACATGTAAAATAATCTAATAATGTAAATTACCAGTGTAATTATGACCGTGGCCCCAAATGTTGTTGCATTTTCCGTACACCTCTTTATTCTCCTTTTCGCTCAGGAACGGGCTAAAATAAAAATCTTTAAATCGATACGGTACTCCGCAATATCTTTCACACGAATTTTTCGTTCAATTCAAAGAACTGACTTTTTATATGTATACACACATACACGCTAATTCATTTTACAAGCGAATGAGAGAGTTTTCGATCACGTCTATTTTTAGACTTGAAAAATAAAGATCGAAATCTTTTTCTTATTCGCTTATAAAACGAATTAGCATGCAAGAATGCCGAAGTTCGAGAATCAATTAGCTTGTACGCGATGAATTGAAAAATGACGAATTCTTTCAGAGATCGATTTGCTGAGACTGTCTGGGGGAATTTTTGTTAAATACTTCAAGTTATTTGACTTCACACACAAGATTCAAACATTGCAAGGGAAATCGAGTGCTCGCGACGAACAACCTCAGTGTTCTTTCTTTTCTCAAGGATAATTTCTCACGTTGAGATGTATAGGTGTCCGTTAGATCAAAGATCCTTTCTATTCAGCTCGAGCTCGCACCTGTTCAAACGATGACAGCAAGATATTTGCGCCTTTCGAGTCAAGTAAGCGATCGGCCTTCTCTTGTGATGTAGATCCATGCTTCAACGGGAACACGCGGACAAAGAGCTCGGGGATGTCTTACAGGTGATGGAAAAAATAAGTTTATTCCGGTGGTTGCAGAACGGCGATTAATCAAGGCTCGCCGTAACAGCTGGAAATCGACGTGATTGTTAGAACAATTTGATCTCCGTACATAATTATTCATGGCTGACTAATGCAAAATATAGTATTGTGTAATGACGAATTAGAAATCCATTCCATATAATCAAATCTGTGGAAAATAGATTTTACAAAGTATGTGTTGCAAATTTTGTCATGACGCTAGCAGAAATAAAAGAGAAACTGCTCAGCAGAATATGATAGCAAATTGACTGCAGAAATTCTGACAAGCAGAATCTGCAATTTTACATGCAGTTACTTTAAATGTTAATTGTCAAGCTGAAGAAGCATTTATATACTTCATATTTAATTATTTATATAAATGCAAGTAATATATAATAAATAAGTGTACACTCGCAAAAAAAGATTAAAATATAAAAATTAAATCTTTTTTTTTTAAATGTGGTTTTTAAAATTTGCAGTACCCTTAATTAAACATTTCTGGCATTCCGTGGTTTCACTTTTCATTGTAAAATTATTAACAAACGTTCAATTACGTCGGCGTTAAACGTCAAACGCCAATGTCCATTTTCACCAATTTAGATTGACTCTCGGTTTAATTTACTTTTTATCCTTTTCTAGTTCAAAAAATTCGAAAAGAATAAAGAGTAAGATAACTGAGATCAAAGTTAATCTGCATTCGTGGAAATGCGCATAAATATGATAATCCGTATTATCAGCGTTAAATCGGTGCAACTGAGGTTTTCGTAACGCCGATATCATATCGGTATTACTTACGGTATTGATTATAAATACCGAGAAGCGAAACCGTGACAAAACATATTTACATCACACAAATGACGTCTCGTCGATAGCGACGCTCGCTTTTGAATTTTAATTATTGACGGTCGAACAATATTTACAAATAATTCCTCGACGTTGGCACAGCGCGTTCCATTTCCAAAGCAAATATCTTCCGCGAGCACGCGGTCTTTGTCTATTTTTATCGTAACTGCTGCGCAGATCGATCCCGAAGACACGCACATATCTCTTTTTAATTGTTGCAATTGGATCCTTTTACCGGGAATATGAGCACTTCTCTCATAGAAAAATATTACAACAATCCAGGCTATGAACTGAGTGATATACAAACAGTGAGTATTCAGATTCGAGTATACATACGAAGATGGATTGACAATAGGTGGTAAGATTCTTCGCCGACGTTGAAAACGGAGAATCTATTCTGAGCGTTTGGCTTTTAAAATCATCTGATTATTCTGATATTATTCTCGCGGGAATAAATGCCTCTTTACGTCCATTTTCAGGAAGCATCAATAAAAATAGTCGATTTAGCCAAGAATTCAAAATTAAAGGGTGACAAATTTGTCAACAGGTAAAAATACTAAACGAGCACTTAGTCTCAATGAGAACAATATGATGAAAGTTACATCTAAAAGCAAAAGTCGCTGTAGAAAGTCTATCTTTGCTTTATTTTTAATATTTGTAGATTATGCGAAGCGACACAACTGATGACAACCCACTGCTCCGATTTCCAATCTATATGCAATCACCAAGATGTACCTTGGGCCATTATAGATTACATGTCGTATTTTCAGACAAACATATTTAAAACCTGCACACCTGGTAATATTGCAAATACAATCGTAAAGACATTTTATTACTATTCACTTTCTAACATTTTATCTTTTTTGTAAGTAAAAATAGATTGTCAGATTTCTGTAATCTAAAATTTTATCTTTTTTTTTTTTTAGAGAAGGAAGAAATGTGGTCGATAATGTTGACGCTTCTTAATTTTTGTGCAAGGCAGGAGGTGCAATCTTTTTTGGAGACCTATCTCGTGTAACTATCTAATTAAAATTCGCATCCAATTACTACGTGTTAATGAAATTAATTATCAACAGTTCCTTTCTCGTTTTATACTTCACTCGGAAAATTCAATGAATTTTAAATACACAAAATGTATCTAATATACAATGATAAATAAAAAAAATAGATTAATATTATTTTTATATTTCAGCAAGCACTCATCAGCAGACGATCATGTATACGAAGAATATAAAAAGCTGAAACTTTCAAGTAAGAAAATCACTCATTACATTTAAGATATAATTCGAAGATGCGTTTTCGCCTATAATAGAGATTCAAGATTTTTCAAAATGTTATACAGATCAGACCATTGAAATGATACTCTTTGAAGATGCGGATTTGTATGCAGTTGTTAGTTATTTAAAGATATCAGACAATTCTCGGAACTTGAGTAAAATATGGATACCATCTTTGTTGAAATATGAATTTTTATCACTGAAAGATCGATATTTTAAGAACCTACATAGTGACATTTGTATATTTCAATTTAAGCAAGAGCTACTTACATCTCCCACGTTTTACAAAATAAACGTAACGTCTATATGGTCTGAGAACATTGCGGCAGCAAAAAGTTTAGCGGCATCCTTAGACGTACGGCCATTTAAAATGCAATTAAATGCAATATTATTAAATTGTTCCATATGTTATTAATGATTTTTCTTTTTGACAGAGAAACATCATTCTTGTAAATACGCTGGATCTCTATGATAGCGCAGTGATTATGCCTTATACAGAAATATTCAAAATTTTACTGCCTCACCATCGTAATTTAAATGAGGATCAACAGATAATAAACACGATAAAACCAATAAATAACACAAATCAATCGAAGAAGAAAACAAAAGCCAATGCACCTGCAGATCCAGTACCTCCTGCGGATTCTGATTTCAATCTTATGTTTTATGATGGTACATGGCAAAAGCCTTTGCAAAACACTTACTGGACATATAAGAATACTCCAAGGGCAAATGCAACAAGGTACAAATTTACATATTTTTATGTAACATCAATCGGTGATGAACCTTAAATTTAGAAAATTTAATTACAGTGAGTGTCAAATGTATTCATGCAGGGGATATTTTTAAAAACTTTTTAGAAAATGAACAATAATTAGCAATTTATTAACATACAAATTTGTTACATATGTATTTGTAACATATGAATGTTACAAGTACGTATATGCAGTCCATCATGTTCATTATTAATAAATTGCTAGCTAATAGAAATGGGCAAACCAATTTTTTTATGCCAAATCAAATTGAATCAAATAGAATTAAATTGATTTGAATCTTCAAACTCTGTAAATTTTATTAATTGGCAACATAATTATTGGATTAATTTTTAATACACACACACATATAAAATAAAACAGATCTTTATAAAAAAGAAAAAAAACAATATTGATTACAAGATATAAAATAATTTAAATTTTGATTTTATAACATTGTTATCGTATGTGTCAATATATGCGATTCATATATCTGAATCTCTCAGATTTGAAGAAATTGTTGAACGGTTCAAATAGTTTACACATCTCAAGTTATTAACGTTTATTTTCTAAAAAAAAAAGAATAAGGTTTTAAAAAGTGTATGAATACTCTTTACACTTACTGTATACTTTTAATAGGCTTCTGATTTGTGTATTATTCCAGCAACGATATTAGCAGATGCGTTGCATCAGCTAGAAAGGGGTTCAAAATCTGGAGTGCACTGTCCACTGGATCCAGAATGCAAGCGTTATCCAAGTTTGCTCTTGCATTAGAACGCGCCAGGTACGTCGAAATTGCTAATGCTCTCATATCTCTCGTATCTTATATATGTTATCCTTCTCTCTTCTTTTTTTTTAGTAAGCCCAAGTTATCGAAAATAGTGATCAAGTGGATGAAATTCCCACATTGGTATCAGAATTTATCCATTCCTAAACCAAAGAACAGCTTGTTAACAAAAACCTATAAGCCGAAAGGCGTTATCACGCTTATGGAGATGAAAGAGATGGATCTGTTTCAAAAACTGACACAGAGCTTGATCATCGGCAACTCCGTCATCGTAGTATGTACCGCGAAGTCGTGTAACATAGCGGAATACTGCGAGATGTTCTCGACATCTGGGATACCTCCGGGCACCGTAAATCTGCTGTCGTGCGAGAACGTGAAGCTCTTGAGCAAACGTTACAACGCGGTCAATCTGATAGACATGTATCGCCAGTTTACCGTAAGCAAGCAAGTTGTAACCATGATTTAGAAGCGTCATCAGTGACGTTTGGCGACGGGACTGCCGAGACGCCGACACTCAGCATGCAAACGGATCCCTAGATGTTTTTCAATTTTACTACGATTTTTTATCATTTTAATTTCAAACAAGATTACTGTCATTCACCAGTCGATTTACCAAATAAAGATTCACGATTAAGCAAACTGCGCGAACACTTAACTGATTGACATCGCTATTGAAAGATAACACGCATCGCGATTATTGGTTAGAGTGATCGAAATTGCTGCGTAAGCTAATTACATCCTAGATCTTACAAAAACGTCTCTCTCTCTCATCTCTATACGAGGTTTTCAGTCTTTTACGATGATGCTCGCAACATTCGAAGATATTTAAAAATGTCGAACCTGTCAAACTGTCAGCTTCAAACACGACACGTAAACGGGCCTCACGTGGAAGCGCCTCGAACCTAACCTAATCCGTGCTACGTAAATTCGAAGGCAATCGTGGTGGGGGTCTACTCCACTGGGCCGCGTTCAGATTTCCCACTCGGGTGCACCAAGACATTATTCTATCCTTGTTTAACATTTGGTAAACAACAAAGATAAAACGACATCTAGGTGCACCCGGCTGGGGAATCTGAACGCAGCCCTGACAAGGGACAAACCTAAAGCTGACCGCACACGATGCGATTTCTTCGAGCGCAAACTGTGTGCCATTGGCTCGGAACAACAAACAGCAAACTCATCGACTAATCACAATTGAGGATTCCTAAGAAGCGGCCATGCTCCTCGAGAGCTCTCAATCGTGATTGGCGGATTCCCTTGTCGCTCGAGTTCATAGGCCAAGGGAAGTTTTCTTTTTTTTTATCCTTCACAACGATGGTGGCTCTCGGTTTGAGTTTACTCGGATCCGCTCGTCCGCCGTTTGTCGTGTGCGCCGAGTAAATTCACGTCCCGGGGACATCGATTAATCCCCCTTTTTTCCCCCCTTTTTTTTCGCGTTGAATTCCTGTTACCCTCGCGCAAATCCTCGACTGTGATACGAAACGGTAACCCCGGTCGAGAGAGTAACGTCTGTCGCTTTGGTGTCACGCACCGGTAACGCCCTGTGACATCCGCAGGTATTAGTCACTCGATGGAGCTGATCAGAGCTGATGATATGAAAGCTATCTAAAGGAGCGTGTTAGATAGAGAGAGTGAGAGAGAAAAAAAATTCTTTTTTCACGGGATAACACATCGAGATGGACAGCAAGGGAAGGAAGATCATCGTCTGTGACAATGGCACCGGGGTAAGACCGCTCGTCTCCCGTTTCCCTAGCGTGAGGCACGCAAGCCTTCGCGAGGGTCTCGCCGATTAAAGGGAGACGATGCACCGATTTAGACACGTGCATCGAAGCGAACGATCTCCGCCGCTCTATTCTCGGCACCGATGCACTTTTTCATTGCAGTTCGTCAAATGCGGATACGCCGGCGCGAACTTTCCGGCCCACATATTCCCGTCTATAGTAGGACGACCGATAATCAGAGCTGTCAACAAGATCGGCGACATCGACGTCAAGGTACGTACATTCGGATACTCGCCCGAGCTTTAGCCGCATAAGGACACAGGGCCAGCATTTTTTTTTCTATCGACGCGAGTGCCCTAGTAGTTTGATGTCTACTTCATTGAGATGTCACCGATACTTCATTGTTAGACGTGTTAATCTCAAAGTTAAAATATATAAGACAAATGTTGCAACAGTTGTATTCATAAATATAAAGAGAATCCTTGATTTCAATTGTAGTAGATTTATCAAACTGTACGAAAGATGAGAAGCATATGTTTACTGAAACTTTAAATTGTAAAGAAATGTTTTTATGTATCGATTAAGTTGTATATAAAGTCTATGATCTATCGAGCTTTAAATTGCTTGAGTATATTTAGCAGTATACATAGACGATTAATAAGAACAATTATATTTTCAGCAAGAATATTGCGTTCGTGTAAGTCCATTATATAGTATTACGTCGTGTGCCCTCCCTGCCCCCCTAGCACTTAAGTCCGACTGAAAATAATCTATGTGCTTCTCCACTGATGTAAATAAAACAGTTTGAGAGAGGCTAATGACGTTTACTAACCAAAAGGGAATATGTATTTGAAATGTAAGATGAACATTACTCATAGCATTTTAATATTTAATTATTTGATGAGTTTATTAACAATTACTTTTGGAGCTGCAATATTGTTTAAGTGAGTGATTCTGTATCATACATAATAAATTTCATTCATTGTATTGCATACAGTCTTAAAAGTTTGGCGTAATATGTCTATTTTGACAAAGCAAGATGTGTCTATTACTAATATATTTATTATAATAATATATCGCTTATCTGCAATTTGTATACTTGTGTGGGTGCATATTTATACTCCTTTTTATAATTATCTAATATATTTGTGTGCTTACATTTGCTCTCGTAGGATGTGCTTAACATGCCTGTAAGTTTATTGTACTTTTTTGACACTATACATTCATTACATCAGTATTTTTATGAGAAAGAATTTATTTTGATTTTATAGGTGCGTGGGAGTAGTATATAATTCGGTAATTTTTTTTTTAATATTTAGGTACACACACATTTGAAAACTGATTTAATATAGTGTACTTTTTTGACATATGAATTTTGCAACCTAGCATCCTACAAAAACAACATATTTTATTATAAACCGTAATATTTTATGAAAATATTAGCTAATTCTTGGTTTGAGAATGATCATAAATGTTTATCATTGTAATTTTTGTTCTAAAAATTTGATAAGACAAAATTTTAAGTACTAGGAATTACTTCAATTTTTTTTCTATTCTGTATTATGAAAACAGACTTGTTACACATTTTTTATTTATTTAGTAGTCAGTGTTGTTCAAGTGCTTAGAATGTTTTTTTTTTAAATATATTTATCATCTTTATAAAATGATGATAATATATTTTAGGGATGCATGCAGAATTTTCATAATTGTTTATTATTGTCACAGGACTTAATGGTCGGTGATGAAGCGAGTAAACTTCGTTCTATGTTAGAGATAAGTTACCCAATGCAAAATGGGATTGTTAGGTATGTATATATCTTGTATTAAATATTTCAAATTTCTGTATAATTTCTAAATGCTTGTGTTTGACATAAATCATAGCAATACATTTAATACTTGACAGAAACTGGGAAGACATGTGTCACGTTTGGGATTATACGTTTGGCAAGGAAAAGATGAATATTAATCCTAAAGAATGTAAAATTCTGTTAACCGAACCACCGATGAATCCTATCACAAATAGGGAAAAGATGATAGAGGTAACATATACAATTCAGAGGAAGTTGAACTTTTACATGATTAAAAAAAAATTTAATGAGCACGATTGTATTGTATACAGGTGATGTTTGAGAAGTATGGTTTCGCTGGAACGTACATCGCGATTCAGGCGGTACTGACATTATATGCTCAAGGATTGATCAGCGGCGTCGTCGTGGATTCCGGTGATGGCGTCACGCACATTTGTCCAGTGTTCGAGGAGTACGCTTTGCCACATTTAACCAGACGGTTAGACATAGCCGGACGCGATATTACGATGTATCTAATTAAATTACTGCTGTTGCGCGGCTACGCGTTCAATCACTCGGCCGACTTCGAGACAGTGCGAATGCTGAAGGAGAAGTTATGTTACATTGGTTATAATATAGAGACTGAAGAGAAGTTGGCTCTTGAAACTACTGTGTTGGTAGAGTCCTATACTGTGAGTAAAATGCATATAAATCTGCTTAATACAATTTCATTAATATTTACAATAATTAAGATGTACAAATTATTGTAAATATTTTTAGCTTCCTGACGGGCGTGTGATCAAGGTGGGCGGTGAGAGATTTGCGGCACCGGAAGCGCTCTTTCAGCCTCATCTGATTAACGTCGAAGCGCAAGGTATAGCCGAGCTGGTATTTAGCACAATTCAAGCGGCTGATATTGATATCAGAAGCGAGCTGTACAAGCACATCGTTCTGAGCGGAGGTAGTACAATGTATCCGGGACTTCCATCAAGGCTTGAACGAGAAATTAAGCAACTTTATCTTCAAAGAGTATTAAAGAATGATACCACCAAATTGAATGTAAGTATAACTTAACTACATTGAAACTATATAGACTGCAAATGCTTATGCTACGTAAACTTTTTTTTTAATAGAAATTTAAGATAAAAATTGAAGACTCACCGCGACGTAAGGATATGGTTTTCATGGGTGGTGCCGTATTAGCAGAAATAACAAAAGATCGAGATTCCGTGTGGATAACGCGGGAGGAGTATGAAGAGAAAGGTCTTAGTGTACTAAAGAAATTAGGCTCCTATGAATCATAAGGAAAGTCATAGTAATGTAGGTTATACAATTTTTAACGGGCAATCAAGTGTTTTTTATACTTAAAAAAAACGTCGTTCTTGAAAGTTAGACTTGCGCAGCAGTTTTATGATTTGTTATATAATTATAAAAATAAGTACTTGAAAGGAAGTACTTTAAAAGAAGACTTACTAGCTGTTTGATACTAAACTTTAATGAACTAATGTATTCTTTCGTTAAACGTGATATAATTTCAAAACAAATGCGACACAAAGGATTTCAAAGTCGAGTATCGTGGTTTCGCTAAAATATTGAATGTGAACATTTAAATGTTAATTTAATAAATTCGTGACTATTATATTCCAGATAGTTGTATTTGAAATATTTCGTCAATCAGGTATAAAACGATATTGCATTTAACGTGTATTTATAGCTCTCAGGTAAATGTTCAACATATCGATTAATTTTTATTGTTACTTACGTGATACCTGATAAAAATTTCATTCCTATTTCCTTGTATTTGTCAAACTTTTCTCTAAAAAGTGTAAATACAATTGAAATGGTAAAACGATTTCATTCGTTGTATAACACTATTTGCCTTTCCATTATTTGTAAAAAAAAAACTGTAAGCATAATTGGCTTGTGACTTTATATTTAAAGTCTATTTCGTATGCATACATGTTATAAAACGTGAATTATACGTGATAATATAAGTAAAAAAGGCCATATTAAATAATCTATTGTTGACGAAAAAAAATGTTTGAGATCAAATAGTTGGATTTGTATATATATGGAATGTTGAGATATTTACAACTTTTTCTTATTATAAACAATAATGCACACAACTGTATAATAAAAGTAACGATAAAATTTTAATTTTATGATTATTACATATATTGCAAAATGTTTTACAATTTAGCGATTTTAATTTGATTTTCATATGCTTGTTAATGAGCTCGTTATTCGTGTCACATTTACATGCAGGTCTGCAATCTTAAAATTTTAGTCAATATATTGTTATTAATTATACTTTATGTGTTATATATATTACAATTATTTCATGCAACGTATAAAAGGATTGATGCATTTACATTTAGACACATTTACATTTACTTTTGTGACGCGTATTGTACAGATAAACAGATTTTTTACACTCCTATTTTCTAAGTCATGTTATTACTTTCTATAAAAAGAAAGATTTGCTCCTCCTTTAATAATCGCAAAAAATCACAAATCGAACATTATCCAAGATTTAATAATATTCTAGAAGATTATGCATTTTCTAAAAATTAAAACTTTTAAAAATAGTTGGTAAAATATATAAATGAATAGATGATTTAAAGGAGGGAATTTTGTACATTGTATATGTATATATGATAGGATAATTTCTTCAGTTTCGTTTCACAGAAATGAATTTGTTTCATGAAGAAACATATGCCATGCTTCTTCGTTCCTGTGCTCTTATTGTACGAGATGAAAGGTTGACGAATGGCATGATGTGAAAATGATTGTTATTTTATAATAAATCTACAACAGTCTTTATTATGTTTTTCCATGTGACCTTTATATCGCATAGCAATGTACACGTTTTTATGTACGAATAAAAATAACAGTATAATCTGATATCATACAATTCAGCGTTTAATTAGACTGTAATGTGTAACAAGAGATAAATGTATATGTATCCAATTTTTGTTAAAGATTTGTACAATTGGATTTTGCGACAGCGTATTCTGTATAACAAATAACAGGCTGTTATTTGAAGAGAAAAAGGATAATCTGTAAAACGGTGCTGCAGCCACGCGTGCTTCATCGAAGTAACTTTTCCAAGTGTATACAATTGCTATACACTTACTTAGATATATCATAAATGGCTTCTTTTAATATAACGTTTCTTCCCCCATTCACAAGCTATATAAGTCGATTATCTTAAGCAAATAAAAAAAGAAAAAGGTAATATACAAAATGGTTTCACTTACGTCGTAATGGCCATTCTACAATTCCTACAGTATGTAACAATACAAACTTGTTTTTTACAATAATCACGTGAAGACACTTCGAGATAGTGAATAAGGAATTGGATGGAAAACATTGAAGTTTTTTTTTCTTTTCTCATTCAGTTTACATTCAGAATTTGATCGGCTTATTCTTGCATTGATCAATACAAAAGTTCGTGAAACGCTTGAGGAACTTTGGATACTCTCTCTTGTAAACGGCCCGTAAAACTGATGCTGGAGCCCATCCTCCTGGATTTACTGAAATTCAAATCGAAATATATTTGCACAAACGAAAAAAACAAACGTAATATACGTAATATTTTCGTGTAATTAAATATTTTAATTGGGAGAGTAAAAGTTATCAATTTTATATAGATTGACGTTTTAAATATATTAATTACGATACTTAATAATAGTGATTAAATTAATATACTTACCAACTGAACAGTATGTTATTTTACATGTAATGTTCTCTCTCTTAATTTCTTCCTCGTCCTTCGGAGGATCGATGAACGTTTGGCATACGAGACAAACCGTCAGATAAACCCTCACGCATTTACCCGCGTTAGGCTGCAACGATACTTTTACTAAGTAATCTGTTGAAACTTATTTCAAGAAACGAAGGAATTTTTGTAATAAATGTACAATACATACCGGATGATCGGGATGTTCAGTACTGTGATTGCAGACTATCCACAGATCTTGAGCGTCACGATCTTGCTCATCAGACACCCGACGCATGTGCGACCAGAACAACGCATCCCGCTGGCTCGCCGGCCAGATACGTTTGTGCGTTTGCAGAAATAATAGCGTATCCTTGGAAATGTTCTCGACGATTGCCATATCTTCTAAAGTGGCTTCCCAACCGCTTCTGTATTCGGGACTGAAAAATATTTCGCAGACCTCGTGACCGGTCAGTCCCTTGACGACGTGACACGCTTTGAGAGGATCCACGACCAGTCCGTCGGCCTCCTCTTCTCGCCGGTACATTCGCATATCACCATCTTCGGCGAATAATTGCCAACCACCTGCTCCACCTACACCGAGCCGAGCGTAATGCAACTGTTCCATCGTAATTTTCTCTATCTGTAAATTGGTAAGAAGAAATAATAAAAATCGTAAGAGTTTGTTAAATATAAAATAATTATATAAATAATTAGCAATTACTGTTGTATTAGAAATTAACGTTCATCTTTTTAATTTAATATTAATTTAATTTTTTTATAATTATTAAATACAATTATTAATTATTCAATAATTTTTTAATGCAATTATTAATTATTATTTTATAAGTAATCTCCATTAAGAATTTGGATAAAATCAGAAAAGTGCAAAATACAAAAGAGATATAATTACCTCTGGCCATAGCCTGTGCGTAGACGCTGTTGTAGTAGGGGATGTCAAAATTGAAACAGATTTCTGTTTTAAACGATCCCTTAATTGATTTTCCTCATCGATTTTGTCCAGACCCGTCTCGACGGCATCGTAAAATTCTTCATCGCAAAGAGCGCTGTGCGGACCTTCCTTAAAAATAAAGTTGCAAATGTTTGCAAGTTATTGAAAAAAGTTACATAATTTTAATGCGTATTTATCTTTCATATCCTAATTTATAAATTATTATAAACATCTACACATAAAGAGAGAAATTGTATATATACATTTAAGAATCACTATTTCACGTACAAGAACTCACGTTACTAAGTTTATTCTTAAACTTCATTTTTCAATAATAAAATTGAAAGTATAAATTTATGCAAAGTAAAAGAGTGAGTAAGTCTGTATTCCTCAGTGGTCTGGAAGCTACTATGCACAAAGAAATGACTGAAATGATGATTGTGCACAGAAACATATCTCTTTTTTTACACTTTCTATCACAGCCATTATTTATGTCGTCACAGATAACTTAAAGATTATGTCCCAATTTGCATTTATTTTTTGTAAATAAGAAAGTAAAACTTTTTATTATTATGTTCATATAGAAGTATTAAAAAAAAAAAAAAATAAATATACAAAAAAGAAATATATAATAGTTTTAAAAAATTTTTAAAAAGAATTACAATTGACTTTTTATACATTTGTAAATTTTTATATACAAATAAGAATATAAAACAACTTTAATTCTTATCAGTAAAAATTTTATCAGTGATGTGATGATAGTTTTTTTTTAAATTGATAATTACATATATAACAAATATAAGAACGTGCTTATATAATACTTCTTTCAATGATTTTCTCTACTATATAAAATACAATTAATTAATTAATTTCATATATAAGTCCATCATATCTTTTCAGTTCATACTACTTTTAGTAAAAACTATTACAATGTTAATGGTTACATAAGTGATAGTTATGTACGCATGCTGTTGATCTGTTACATAACGGACAAACAACTTGAGCACATGATGTCCATATTGAGTATTAATCACCATTACAAGTCAAATAGCACATTGTGCAAGAGTATTTCAATTTGTAAATTTTTTCCTTTTTGTATTTTTTTCTACTATTAGCAGCATATCATACATTTACCTATATTTATATAATTATAAATACTTGTGTATAATTATAAGTCCCCAAATAAAATAAAAATTTCACAAAATAAAAAATTTGGGCTGACGCGTGGTTCTATATAGAAGCAGTCAATTAATAATTCACAGATTCTCATCTTTATCCCATATATCCTACAGTTTATTTATTTCATGCCTTTTTAAAAGCGAATACTTTGATTTACAAGAGGCTGAGAGATTAAAAAGCAAAATAGTGAGATTGTTGTAACACGAGTTTACAATTTCTTTTTGAGAGCAATAAATTAATATAGGCAAAATAGAAATTGTACAGAACAACGAGACTGTCCTCGTGAGAAAAGAGAAGAGGACCAACCTCGTAATCAGGACCGCCGTGTATAACGACCCTAGGCCTCGGAGAGCCGTTTTGATGCATGGCAACTTGATCTTTCAAAGCTTTATAAAGTTCTTGTAACTTTCGTTTCTTCTCAACTTCCTTCTCCCATCTGCGACGCCATGCATCCTCTCGCTGTACCATTAATTCGACGCAATGTTGTAAAGTCGCCAACACCCCTTCACTGGTGGCTTTAAACGTTATCGCTTCCCCTTTGAAATCCACCGACTGTTCGGCTGGATTGAACATTGTCTCAATTTTCTTTTCTGGAATTTTGTCATAACAAAAGTACGTTAGTTAAAATCTTTTCTGCATATTTCATAATTATAAATTAGACTTCACACATTTAAAAATGTACTAAATTTACATTACAATTGTATTCCAAATATTTGAGACAGAAACTAGAAGTATAAGGACATGTTCAAAAATTAAAAGTTATTATACCTTCCTTGGAATTCTTGGCATTTTCCGCACAATTATCGAAATACTTTTGCAAAGTATCGATCTGCTTGATTAGAATATCTCTAAAAGTTTCAATTTCAGCCAACTTTTCCTTTAGTCCTCTAATGCCACGCTTAGTAAGACTGCCAGCGCTCGTTGTCGATTGTGTATTTGACACGAGTGAAATGGCACTACCGTGTCGTTTGAGACTATTCTCGCTTCCATAGCCAGATTCTGACTGTGTACGACAAATAAAATTTGATAATCATTATGCTCAATCTAACTTGGCAAAATCTTGTTTTTTATTTACAAATGATCTAATCTCATAAAAATATGTGTACAATAAGATTTAAGGCAAGGTAAATTTTAATGTAATTTTATATATTATACAAATACCAAACTATAATTTATATTAATATAGCTGCATAATTACACAGATAAAAATAAACTAAAATAACTCTTATATATCGTTACCTTATAAGACTTCAAGACATCTACCCATCGCTGTTTCTCCTCTGGACTGTTTGCCCTCAAATACCAAACCAAGCAATCGTTTACAGACACATCAAATCTACATTCGTCAAACTGGTGTGCCTGTGTAAAACAAATAAATTAGCATAATTAATCGTTGGCTTAATTGTATGCATTATATTGTATTCAGATTATTAAATAAGATTGTGTCTATTACTTCACACGACCTCTCACCTTGATGTTAGCTTTATACAGACTAATCGAGCCACGACACCCGTATCCGCTGTCCTGCTCGGATTTGTAATAAGACAAAGTACCATCTTTGAGTACAATAAATCTAGTTTGCCAGCCATGTATGTAATTTGTCCATTTGGATAGTGTACCCTGAAGTTCCGGAACTATGACCCCGTCGGAGTCGTCGTCGTCGCCGTCGATCTCGGCGTCAACGATGCACTCGATGTCCTCATTATTGAGGCCCCGTGGTGTCTCCACCACCTCGTCGGCCATTCTCAACGGTCTTGGATTGCGATAACTCACGATCTAGCGCTCGGCTGGGCGAGCGCTTCCTGACATCGCCTGGGTGGCGGAAAACGCAGGGCCGCGAGAACTCGGCTCGCGCGCAGTCACAATGGAAAAAAAAAAAATAACGACTTCGATCCTGGGCGGAGAAAGTTGGAGCAGAGACTCGCGGGACGGGTCAGCGGATTGTCACGGCGTGATAAGACGTCTCAAAACATCACCTTTGACAACTGTCGTACATAACCTGTACGTCAAGTATCCCTTATCAAGTGGAGACGTCAATCGAGGAGGAAGCGCTGGTATACTGCACGTACGCGTCAAAACGAGGGGTTGAGGGAAACAAAGGGGTGGTATCAAACCGCTATCGCACAGCTTACAGTCGTCGCGCACTTTACACATGAGAGAGCGTCGCGTTCGATGTATCGTTGCAATTGACCACAGCGACAATTGCTTGGAGTAGTTGGAGTTTCTCCACTGGACCGACCAATCAAAAAGTTCTGTGTTGAATTGACCAATTGACCACTTAACTCAAAAAGGGATTTATTACTTCTCGAAATTTCTGAGTCGGATTTCTCACCGTCCCCAATTATCTTGATCGGCCAATTAAATTTAACAATCAATCAACTGCAAATTATAATTCATATTATTGTTTTATTTTTCTCCATTTTTTTGCAAATTATTTATATAAATAAATAATTAAATTTACAATTATTAATTTTTTAATTAAAATTATTAAAAAATAAGGTTGAGGATGATCAGTTTTAAATTTTGCAGTTGGCAATTCTTATAAATTTAATCGATCGTTAAAAGTTAATCGGAGTTGGTGAGATTGGTTCTCTCTCTCTCTTTCTCTCTTATTTTGTTTTTAAAGGAATAATCAAGTTTGAAGTCTTTGAAAGATATCGATCTTATATGACTTGTTAATCCGATTTATTTTTTCCGTGTTTTTGTTTAAATTTTTGAAGTTCTTGAAAGATATTGATCTATTATGACTCGTTAATCCGATCTATTTTGTTCATGTTTTTGTTTGAATTTAACAATTAAACAACATGTATTTTTCGAAAATACATTTTTGAATATTAATAATAATGACGAAGCAAAATTGAATAACATTTAAATAAAAATAAAAGGTATTTTAAAGAAGATCTAAGGATGATTCAAGATCTAATGAGAGAGGTAATTTTTCAAATTCTAACAACTTATTGCGGTAATATTGCGCACGGATAAATTCGATGAAAGGTAAAAATTTGGAGCAACAGAAAAAGCGCAGTGATCCCACGTGATCACCACCATCTTAGAATTTCAAATTTTAAACGTGCGCCATTGGCAACGCGACTTTTAATTTCTAACTTTAAATAGTCATCTTGGAAACACCAATTTTAATTTAATAATTTTTTTTTCAAGTTACAAATTTATCTGTGTAAAAAAATTATAAAAGAAAAAATACGTATTTACATTTAAAAAAACTACAAATATTAAAATTGGTTTGATGATCAATATTGTAATTGTTTTGAATAATCTAACTTTAAAAAATTACGAACTTCGAATTTAATATCAATAATGCTTTTCAAACTTAATTTGAACTTAACTTCAGTTAATTCAATCTTAATGTAACTTTTGAGTTTAGCTTTTTGTTTATGTAATTTTTAACGCGTAATTAAATTAATTAAATTAAAAAAATATATTAACTTACCTAACCCTGATATCACGACTAGTAAACCACATGTTGTCACGCTTCTTACGCACGTGGTAACAACACGTTATGATAATTTTGTCTATTTAATGATATGAGCCAATAATACGCCATGAATTTGAGCTAATATATCCCATCCCTACATACATTTGATTTAAACCGTTTATTATAAAAAATTACTGTTATTACTTAAAATAATGACATACAGTAACAAAAGGCTTTCTTTTAACTATTACGACACTTAGATTTATTCTCTTAAACTAAAATACATTCAAAATTTTTAAACGTTCAAGAATTTAGCTGGCTCTTCTAGAAACAAATTTTTCTTTTTTTTCACATTATAACATTCGTTTAGTTCATATGAAGCTTTGGAAAAAATATCCATGTTGAAAAAAAGATAATTTGCAGTGACTTCCTTATTGTTTCTTTTTTTGCCACAAATACATAAATGGAAGGCCCTGTCAACTTGCCTCTTACACCAAAAAGTTTCAATCTTCTCTGATCTCAAGACAGGGGATTTAATTCCCATTTGATATTGATATCTTTTTATCGCACGAAATATCGGAGAATATTTTTACATATATGGTAATTAAATAATTTCTCCTTCAGCAAAAAAACTTTTACACAGCCGAGATGTTTTTCGTTAGAGACGGGCTGAACATAAATATATATGCTAACGTACTCTTTATTCAGTAGGATTTGGCCATTTCTGGTGCGCAATCAAAGTTATTCTCCTAATAAAAACGCAACAAATACAATAAAATTTTGAATTGAGAAAACACAAAAAGAATGCTGCGTCATTTGAATTTATATTTATACATGTATGTATATATAATTATTATTATTAGTATTAATTTATACAAATACTTTAATATTCATATGCGGTAGTGATTACTTCCCACATTGCACATTTGAGAAGTTCTACATACAAGGAGGGACAAATCAAGAGACTTATCTCTCGCGCTCGACTCTTCTTTTTGCAATCTTCCGAAAACAATTATCATCCTATCGTTACATTATCCTAATTTTACGGTGAAGGATTTTATTCCTCTTTATTCGAGACACGTTACAGTTATTACATCATATTTCAAAAAACTTAGAAATTTGGGTTTCTGGGTATATTTACGTCCCTCCTTGCGCTCTGTAAAGCGCAAAGTAAAAGTCGTAATAATATGGTGAATTCTTGCTTTTTGTTTCTTTTAAATAGCTTAGAAAATATGTAAGTTCAGTTACGGCTAGGTGTGTATCGCGGATATCTTTGATCGTTGCATGTATTCTTTAAAATCTAATTTAATAGAAAACGCGTCGTATCTCCCTTTTTCTATCGCTCGACGTACACGTTTAATTCTGCTTAATATATATACACGGCGGGGTGGTACCGTCATCTCTTGGCACCGGAGTACTTAAGTTAGGCTACCGTTTCCTTCTTCCTCTTTTTTGTAGTCGGTCATTGGGCGTAAACGTATCTTAAACATTAACAATACTTCAAATAAGATTCGGAGAAAGGGTTGCAAACAGCAGCGAAGACATAGGGGGCCTCCGATGCTTCTCGTACCTTCTATACGGTGCCTTCTATCGAACTGTGCGATTAGCGTCAGTAGAAATGTATATGTATATTTCGGTGAATACAGAATGAGTAAAGGAAAAATGGGGTAAGGGGGGGAGCGGCGTTTCGCTCATAGCGCACTTTTGAAAAATACTCTTAGACTAGGAAAGGAATATATATAAATATATATATATATATATATACACACACACATACATACATACATATATGTGTGTATGTGTGTGTGTGTTTAGCATCGTATTTTTCGATAAATCAGTCGTCGATACGGTTAATACTTTCCTCATCGATTTCGTCTATGTATTAATAACGTTTCCTGGAATTCAAGTAGAATCTAGTCTCTGCCGTCGCGTAAGACAAGTTATTTTAACGAATATTTCAGTGAAACGTAAAAAAAATTCGTCTTTACAACTTAAAACCAATATACACAATATTGTTACGATCTCCGTATCATATCAGAATATCGCCAAACAATAATTTAGAGGACATGGCATTGCTAAATTATTTCCTGTACCGATAATACTCAAACAAAATCACATCCTTATAATTTTTACAGTCGCATCCCACAGAGCCTTAGTACAAAATAAAAATATTCTTTCAGAATTAAACTAATTATAAGAATTCTTAATTAAATACCGCATAACAATTTCGTACATATGATTCTGCTTTTGATATATGTATGTATGTATATATCAAACATACGTTTGTATATATATAAACATACATATATATGTACAACTATATAACAAAAAAAAAATATATATATATATATATACATATATACATATACAAATATATGTACATATATATATTTATATATGTACATGTATATATTTATATATAAAACACTGCGAATTGTAAATAGACGGTATTCAAAAAATTAAAAATTACAGTACAATTTCAGATTAGAGTTTGTGGGCTGCGACTGAGAATGAAGCTAACACTCCGTTAATTATACCTCGAGGAAATCCTTTAATAAAGTAACGCGACGCTTCTCTGCAATATCCATTTGATTCTCTAGGTCACCCCGATCTGTGGTTTCCGCTCGTTCGATCTTCCACGAAAGGTTCTCTATTTCCGCCTCTAATTGAGCTTGTTGATACTCGAACTGTTAGCAGGACAATTCAACACATTTAACATTACACACATATCGAGCGCTATCGTTATTGTCGTGAGGTCTTACCAGTTCCTTGCGCGGGCCAGATTCCATGTAATAGGCGTACGGATACGTGTACTGTAAGGTATAACGGCAGCGAGCTAAAAGCGACGCCGCCTCAAACAAATGTTGCCAATCTATCCACGTGCCACTTGCGTTCATCACCTTATTGTTAATTCTCATCTTAATTCCTTCTAACGTTTGCTCCTCCAATTTCAACGACTTGCTATGATTCTCCCACTGAAAGAGAACATAATGCAATAAGCGGAAAACAAAAAAAACAAAGTAAAGATTAAAGATTCCAGAGATTAAATTATTATGAATTTACTCGCCCATAATAGCGAAACTTACTCGCTCATAATAGTAACGGTACTTGAAACTTACGCGCTCATAGTAGTGGAGATACTTCTTCAGTGCTTCTCTAGCTTGCGCGTGAACACTCTCGTGCGCGATGTTTGGATTTTCTTTGTAACGAGAACACTCGTAATACTCACTACCATGTGCTTTCCAATCCCCAAGGCACATCCAGCAGAAGTCGTGCTTACAATTGTAGCATTGCATGTGATTGCAGCCACCATTCTTCTCTATGCAGATATGACATTTTGGACACTAAAAGAAGATTTTACAATACATTGAGCGTTTCCCGTAATGCTTTACACTTTATTCTATGGACGACGAGATATTTACATCTTTGGTATGAGCACTAATGTAATTCGCCGTCTCGGAATCATCCGCGCATTTCGTCAGCCATTTTTTAATTGTACTGCAATCGGTAGGTGCATGATAATCCATACCACATCGGAAGCTGGAATTACAACGGTGTTTTCACTCTCGTTATACATAGACCATTTGGCACGTGTAACGCGCGTCTGCGACTATTTACCAGAATATAGTTTTACACGATGAACACATGACTCTCTTTGCTCGCTGTTCCTTCGAGCGCAAAACTATTTGGCAATTTGGACCGGGACAAAATCGTAGTTGTGGATGAGACTTGACGTAATCACAGAAAGCAAACTGCTGATACCTTTCTCTCATGTTAGGCTTAGTAAGTAGGGAAAGGACAAAGTCCTCTGGAGCTAGGACATCGCAATCTTGTGCCATGCAGCTTATACCTAGACAAAAATAAAGAATAACGTCAATAGATATCTGGCAAACTGTAGTGTGTAACAGGCGATCAAGTAGAATCGACATTACTTACCGGTAGATATACCTTGAGTTATTTGTACTTCAAAATGCATACACCAACAGTCTTTGCAAAACGAGTGTCCACACGTTAGCGTAGAAAATTTGTCTGCTGGGCAAATCATAACGCAAACCAAACACACGCCGCCCCGCTGGCTCTTCGTTCCTGGCACTTGTTCCGGGGTAGGCTTGATCTTTGAATTAATCAATAAACTGGAAGCATTGGTACGGTACTTTGTGACGATGTCCTGTGACGCCCAGTTGTGTGCGTGCAGCAACACTTTGGCTAAGGATGGCGTGACGTGAAGGCTATTACTTAACAGCTCTACGCTTTCGTTCAGAAGCCGTTCCACCTCTTCGACTCGCAAACAGTCGTACACCGCGTACTCTGGATCTCTCCTGTTCTGCTCGGGGTCCACGTCGTTGTCCACGTCGCCACCCCACGGCTGGATGCTGTAGTAGTCCTCGTAGCCCGTATCACCGCAGTCGGAATCCGAGCAATCCATCTCGCTGTCATTCTCGCTCGACATCTGCATAGGAAACATTCGGCGTCTTAGTCGACGACTGGTGATGGATACTCCTCTCTATCTCTTTCTCTCTCTTTTTCGCGTCAAGAACGCTAAGCGCGACGCGGAGGCGAGGTTCGCACACCGAAGGGAGTACCCCTCGGCATAACCTTTACGATCGTGAAGACGCGACTCGAGGGCGATCCCGAGATCGCGGAGTATTGCGAGAAATGCGACTTGGACGAGCAGAACACGAGGGGGAGACGAAGAGAGAGCGAGTCTGCGGACGCGCGAGAATCACGTTGGAAGAGAGTGTTCGAAGCAAGCGGAGCTGCCCCTTGGCACGAGGAAAGAGGAGAGAACGCGATGTCGCGAGCGTCAAGAGGAGAGAAAGAGAGAAAGAAAGAGAGAAAGCTTTTACGGATTTACCATTCGCGTTTTTCGCAATCCGTTTATCCGCAAGTCGAGCTCTCTCTCCCTCTCTCTCTCTCTCGTTCACGTGCGCGCGCGCGTTCTCTCTCTCTTTCTCTCTCGCGCGCGTCGCTTCGACAAACGGCAACGTCCGTCGCTGTTCGTCGCGTGGATGGATGCGCGACGTGAGGGTGCGTTGCAACGGCTTCGTGCGCGAACGAGCGAGTGAACGACGAGGGACCAACGCACTCTCTCTTCTCAGGGAGAAAGGGAGACCCACCTTCTTACGGTCGGCTGCGCCCGCCCGGTTATCAGGAGAGATGCATTTATACGCCCGTTTCCGCGTGCGAGCCGATTCGTACACGGCCGTCGAAAGGGAGCTTCTTCGCGATGAGCGAGTTGTCGTCCTCAACCGGCCGAGTAACTGTTGTAAGCGAGCGGACGCACGAGCGGAGCACGCGAGAGCGCATCGCTTCTCCCACTTTCCACTCTCCTCTCCTCTCCTCTCCTCTCGACGATTTCTCCCTCTCCCCTATGCGCCCGCGTGCGCGCGCGCGCGCACATATGTGAAATCGTGTGGGTATGTATACACGCACGTCGTAACAGATGATTCCCCATTTAACTGCATAGAAGATAAGAACGTCAAAGTCACCTGACGCGAAACAGCTGAGCGCGATCGTTCGGTGGAACGACGCGAAACGCGGAGATTGCACTCCGGTTGTGTGTATTTCGCGCTTGTTACTTATTCCCTTTTGAGATTAGAAAGAAACGTATATTCGAAGGGTTTAGAGGGGAACGAGAGAGAGAGAGAGAGAAAGGGCGGAAGAGGGAGAGAACGAAACGCCCGGGGAGCGATTAGTGACGTCACGGCTCTGCCTTGGGCTAATTCCTAGTATAATGCGATTCTCGGTACGGCTCGGGACTAGCTCGCTTCCTCGAAGCGTTTACGCAAATGCGACTAATCTGTTTGATAAGCGGATTAGTGATAGCGCTTCAATTGCAGGTGTGTGCGATATACATATATATATTTACTATACCGTATATTTAATTGTTACTTTGAGTTTTTTTTTTCAATTGGCAATCTTTTGTATTTTTGTATATACTCAATCGACACAACTTGTAACAATATAATTTAAGGGGGGAAGGGAGGGGGGGAATAATACTTTGTATAACAAATATTTCGTGATATTTGTATCACAATTACTTGTATTCGTTTTTTTTTTTTTTTGTGTAACGTAAATGTGCAAATGCTACATATTATTTGTACATATAACCAACACGTGACGCTTCGATATATAAAATTTAAACACTGAAAGTATGGAAACGTTATACAAAAGAATAATTAATTACAGTAGAATAATATGAATATATATAACCATCGTCGTTACTTTTGAAAAGGGGTAAAAATGCAACTTTGTTCTGTAAAAGCTGCATTCGCGCATAGTGCGATTGCTCAATCGATAAATAAAAAAAAATTAGCCCAAAATCTATCGACTGTACCAAGGCGCTCTATATTCAAATGGAAAATCAGCTGGGAAATGTAGAATTCAATTATCGCGCCGCGTGAAAATCCTTGAATTATCGGCGCCGGTAATCCTCGGCGCGAGCCGCGTCATGAGCGAGTTCCTACGGGCGCGTCGAGATGGCAGCACCGAGCCCGTCCGTCGCCTCGCGCGCGTCGGCCGTTCCTCTTTGTCTCCGTCCTTCCCATCCTTTCTTTCGCTCCCCTCTCCTCGCGGGAAACGGACCGCGCGCACGCAACCATTGGCCGCCTCGCCCACCTCAAGCCGCCCCGCAGCTCCCCCTTCGAAGCCTTCGCTCTTCGGCCGCGCCGCATGCGCACAACTTGAAAACTCTCGCGTCCATCGCGGCGCGACGCGATGCGCCCCGTTGAAATCCGCGGGACTGTCAATCGCGAGTCTCCCTCGTCGCGAGCGTCACGATCGGCGCGAGCGCGCGCCGCGACCCACACGTACGTGCATCTCGGCGGTCCCGGCACCGCGCCCCGTCGACTCGTCGAGACGCGCCGATCGACGGTCGTCGATAAAGAGTTTGGTACCCCGTACGATCATGCCTCGCTCGCACACGCGCGACGGCGATCGACGACCCGCTGCTCGACGACTCCGTGCCGAACGCCTCGTAGGCGCGCGCACCGAGTGAAACGCGAGTGTGTTTATGAGGAAAGACGCGCGCGCGCGCGCGCGCTCCTTCTTTCCTTCTCCTCGCCTCTCTTTCTCTCTTTTTCTCTCGCACGTACGCGCGTTCCTCTGCATGCCGGTGTCGGCGCGTCGCGCAGCAGGCCTGAAGAAGATTTTCAACCAGTCGCGAGTAACCGCGAGAGAATCTCGCGAATCCCGCGGGTGATTCCCGTTGGTAACGGAAGTGCCGCGAGTGTCGGAAGTGTCGAAAAGTGCCGGAAGCGCCGTGCGATTCCATCAAGGCCGCGCGAGAAGTCGGAGCGTAAATCGTAACGGAGGTGCGTACTTGGCTACTCTCGAGAATTTTTTTTTTTTTCCTTTTCTTTTTCATTCCTTCTTCCTCCTTCACGGCGCTCCTTTTACTACCGCGCCGCTATACTTCACTTCTACGCGAAACGTCTGATCGCAATAGCAGAAACGGAGATACTTTCGCCTCGCGATAAATGGAAACGCGCGGTTTAACATTTTTAACGTGATGGTTGGTAAATGGTGCATCGAGGCGGAACGATTCTCATTGAAACAGTTTTTTTTCAATTTTAATCAATCGCGTAGCCGTAACTTAACAAGTAATAGACAAACAGATCGAACCTGTCCGAAATTACCCAACAAACGAGAATGAATTGAAATGGGATAGAAATAAATCATTATTGACATTTTCGAATTTACGCTTCGGACTCTTTGAATCCATTTGAATTCAAAAGTAATATGAATTCAGCGTGAACAACTCATTTCATACTTCAATTCGTTTGAATCCAAAAATAATATAATGGGGACAGGAATACGTTCAAATTTAAATCAACAGCTTTGTATTTCAATCCATATTTGAATTCGTTTCAATCAAGAAATATTTAGAGACTTCAAAGCGCGAATAAATTAAAATAAATTCCAATTTTTCACTTTGTTTTCCTTTGTTAGATAACGAGCCTCGAAATTTACGTTGAACGAACGATCTTGTTGAAAGAGACAGATATAAAAATAATTATGTTGGATTATTAAAATAATTGCATTGAAAAAAAGTACTTAGTAATTATTATTAAATTTAGTAAAGTTATCCCCCAAATATTTTTTTCAATGCGATGTAATTATTTTAGTAATTTAATATAATTATTTTCATATCTGTATTTTCAACAAAATTGTTCTTTCTATTTTCTATCAGTGTATGAGTCATGCAAGGTAAAGATTTAACAATAATTTATTTTATTTAACAAAATCGAGACGGATAGAACGTTTCATTAGACTGATGAAGATCAATAAGCAGAACGAAACGTTCCGTCTCCATTTTATTAAATAAAATAGATTATTATTAAATCTTTATTTTGTATAAGAAGCTCGTTAATTTTGATCTAGTTTGTTCTATTTATTATTTTGTAAATACGAGCGACTTATTATTATTATTATCACTTAATGTTTTACTTGTAGGGAAAGTGGTACACAAAATTCGAATTATCGCTCATTTGCCATGACACGTGACTCGAAAAACAAAGAAGAGTCAATTAAATCAAGTCTTAACAGTGTTTAAGAAATGAAAAAAGGAAGAGTTATGTAAATTAGTCGAAAGAAATTTATAATTTATTTAAATTTCTAATTTCTAATTTATTTATCGGTACTTCTTTAATTACGTATAGGTATACGATTATGAAAATTCAAATACATATATGATTATTAACGTTTAAATTATTGATGGTTATTTAAATTGATTGCGCACTAATCGCACAATCCTTTTTTATATACACCGTAAAAAGTGTTGTATGCTCAAGTGTAAATATATTTATTTTAACATTATCTTCTTGATAAAAAAAAATATTTCTTAACTTTAGAGACAAATTACTTTATATTAGCTAATATTTATTTAAATCTAGGAATTTATATTAAAATAAATATATTTACTTGAATATAAATTTCTTTTTCAGTGTATTTTTCGCTGCTTTTCAAAGTTTTTCAGTTTGAACGTTTTGAATCATTGAAATTTTGTAATATCATTCATAAATGCGATTTTGGCGCAACGATTTGTTCTACTAATTGTCGAGGAACAAAAGTGTCGTTAACTGCTCACTCAGTGTAGTGAATTCTCGTTAAAATCCCCTTTCTCTTGCAGACAACTCAAAGATGACGATATTGTTTTAGTTACGTCGTTATAACAAACGAGCGATACTTATTATCGAATCTGTTGCGTACATTAATCAAGTTTGACGGAGGTAGGGATGTTCGATTCTCTTATAAAAATCGATTCTTAAATCGATTTTGCATAGAATCATAAAAATCGATTCTGCAAAAAAATTGGAATCAAAGAATCGATCTTGCTAAAATCGATCTAAAAAATCGATCTAAAAATTTATATATATAATTAAAACGTACATTAATATTTAATTAATTATTAACGTTTTATCAATTTTAAATTAACTATTATTAGTTCTAAGATTTTAATTTTTAAAACTTTAACCAATAAATAAAATAGGTAATTATGTAATTAAGCATTAAGTTTTTGAAAAAAAAAAAATTTGTTAAAATATAGGTTGCTTTCATATCATTTTTTGTTTACATACGTTCCTTTTATGTACTTTTATATCTTTTATTTGTAATATAAAATTATATAATGTTTTTATAATTACTAATCTTTAATGGACACTGAATTCAGAAATAACAGCATGGCCGCGTCCAGAATATCATACGTAACCTCAATTTCAGTCTCTATTGTAGACGACGCTTTAAGGGCAATAGGTAAAGGAAAAAAAATAATTTAAAAAAATAAGAATCGGTTTTTCGATTCTTAGAGTAAATAATCGATTTGCAAAAAAATCGAATACCAGAAATCTGATTTAAAAAATCGATTTTTAAACCAAAAAAATCGATCTTGTAAAGAATCGAATCGGAATCGAACATCTCTATCGAACGGAGGCGATGTTGGTAGAGTAACAAAAACGAAGCGGAAATAATGAGAGTTACTTTTATTCCCTTCGTTTCCTACGTGCTCTCTTCACTTACAATTACCCAACTTGAAACCAACTTTTATAGGAAAACCGTTTTGCTATAACAGCAAAATAATTTGATTAAAGTGTTCCGAACAAAACTATTTAGTTAATACAAACGAACGAATTCGGTTAGAGAGTACGCGCACATTTTGTTGTTTTTTCTATTTTCACGTATAGAAGCAAGCAAATTTTTTAGCGTATAAAACAAAATGTTTGGTCGCAGTCAAAAAATGCCTCGACTAAAAAATCCTTTGTTGAAGGCACTAAATTCTTTTTCCTAGCGTACATAAGTAAGAATTTATTATTATTATTATTATTATTATTATTATAAGCGATGCACATGTATAATAATTTGAAATTTCCTCATCGCACTGGGAAATCTCCGTCTCGAGTTTTCGTTTCTTGCGACAATTTTAATTATTGCCGCCACCACTTCGAGCGCCAGGCCGGAAGTGCGCGTTAAAAAAAAAAAAAATTCCTTTTCAGCGAAAGTCACGCGTGTTCTTACACTCGCATGCAAATCGCACGCTAATTAGACGACGTCGTCGGAATGCCGGCGCGAGTGCGTAAGGGCGGTCGGAGGGGCCGGGAGGAAAAATCGCTTAACTGTATTTTTCATCTTCGCGAGCATTCCGGGCGGGAATGACCTAGCAGATAAATAACGATCCCGCGGGTGTCGCGAGAATTTCTATGCTAATACACCGATCGTTGGACCGGGCAGTCAATGTACTTACGGGCACTTAAAGGGAAGCCAAAGAGGAGCGAACCTCCGTGTCAATCCCTTCGTCCGTCGTGTCGATATTTTCATAAATATTCTCCACCGAGTACCCTAGTGGTGCTATCGAGAATATATTACACGGCGAGTTCTTGTTCTCTTTCTCTCCCTTTTTTTTTTTTTGTACGAGATCGAAACGACGACGAGTCGCGAAGGCGTTAAGCTTCCTCCTTCCTTCCTTTTCCTCCTCGCTCTTATCGCCGCATCGTCGCCGCCGCCGTCCCGTCTCGTCCCCGTTAGCCGTCGAATCGGGCCAGAGGGTTCATCAGCTTCTATTATCTCTATATCAGGCGCAATTGAGAGAGATCCTGGATTCGAAACCAGTTCCACTCCACGCGACTAACGCGAAGCTCAGCCCGGCTCGCGTCTCTCTCTCTCTCTCTCTCTCTCTCTCTCCTCCCGCTCTCCTCTCCCGCGAGAGTTCAATGGCACTCCGCCACACTTGGGCCACATTGTACAGGCATTTTTCTCGAGCGGAGACGCGTATATATACGCGAGGACAAAAGGTGTACTTGAAATCCCCGCTTGTCTCTCCCGCGCCGCGAGACGCCACGTGTCTCTCGACTTCGAACAATCCGAACGTCGGCGAATGTCGGCTCAACCTACGTTCCGCGATACCTCCTCCGCGCAATAAGAGTTCGCCTCCTCTCTCGGCGAGAGTACTGCTCGTTACTGCTCGTTGCTGCTCGTTGCTGCTCGTTGCTCGACATCGAGCTCCATACCGAGATGTTTGTTATTTATCTATCTGTATTTTTCCAGAGGTCCGTTCGGACGGCTTCGCCTTACTATAAACGCGCGACCGGAACGATCGGGTGTCCGGCATATTATCGCCGAGGCCTCTATGCTCATTGCAGATCGTTCACCATTCAAGCGGTAACTATATAAAGTGTAACGGTAAACAGCGAACACCGTCGCGTCGGCCCGATCACCGCTATTTGCGACAGTTTGATGCAAGATTTTTTGAAAAAATCTATGCAGGGTTTTTTTTTTTTAATATCAGTCTAGTGGTTTTTCAGGAATTTTATTGCGTTTCTTTCGGATTTTATGCGTTATTATTTTTAGTCCACTAACGTTAACAAGATTCTCGCTATTCAATTGATAATTCTATTACGAATTAATTTCAATTTAATTTATTAATTAATATAATAGATGTACAATGTGCATATATTTATATAAGAGGCGTTCCAAGGCGGCCAGTCTTTGGAGCCAACCATTTTTTATTCATTTTTTTATAACAAATGATTCCTGTACGAGGTCTTAAAATGTTCGTTATATATAGTATTTTTTCTAAATTTGTTAAAAAAATATTAGAAAAATGGAGTTTTTAACTAGAATTGATATTTGAAGAAGGATAAAAATTACAACCAAAGTAAATTAATCATTTTTTTAATTCTCTAAAAAAAATTTTAAAAATTATTTTATTGGATTTTTTGTTGATGAATTTTTTTAAATCAGTCCAATTTAATAAAATTTGTTGGATTTTATTTAGTCGAACTCCCCCACTTTATCAAATCCTGGTTTGATATTCTTCGATTGTCGCTGAATAACATCCACGTGAAAAATCATAGGTGTGATCCTCCGAATGATTAATTTTTAGAAATATCTTTTCGTTTTCGTCCACGATTCTCCATTCTGCGTGATCAAATCTTGTTCGCATATATACTGAGAGAAAAAAAATGACTAAATTTTAATAAATATTTGATGGAATATAGTTGCAATGAAATATCTACTAAATGTAAATATTTATTTAGTGCAAGAACCATTAATTTAATTTAAATATCATTTTTTTATTAAATAAATATTTATGTACTATAAGTAAATATTTTATTGCAAGTATTCAAACAAATGTTTAATAAAATTTAGTAATTTTTTTTACCAGTATAATTTAATATCATCAAGATTAGATAATTGGTTAAAAAGTTAAAAGTTAAATAATAAAAGTAAAAAATTAATAACTTTTAACTTGATTACTTTTAAACGTTTTCATTTTTAATTTTAAGCAGTTATTTGTGAAACACAAAAACTTTAATTTATTGACTTTTTTTCTAAGTTAAAAATTTATTTATGTAAAAGAAAAAAATTTTTTTATCAAAAAAAATAAATTCCTAAGTAAAAAAGTATATTTCCTATAAATAATTTAAAAACTTCATTCACAAATAAAATATTAAAAATATGATGATTTATGTTATAATAGTTTTAAATAATTTAACTTTAAAAAATAATGACATTCAAATTTAATATAAATGTTTTTCAAAATTAACTTTTAATTTAACTTAATTTAATCTTAACGTAACTAAATCAATTTCACAAGTCATTAGTTTTAACTTGATTAAAAAATATATATCAACTTACATTAACCCAACTCTGATTAATGTATTAATATTAATATGAATATGACGTCTGAATAGGATAAGGAATACAAAAAGAGACAAAAGGGCTTGTGCAGTGAATCCCGAACTTGAAAAATTTTTATTTACCGAAGGTGCTTTATAGTGCGCTTGCACCAATTTCTCAAGGCGCAGGGAGCTCGTTAATTCGAAGGTCGTTAATTGATAGCGACAGTAAAAACGTCTCGTGTGTGTTTTCAGAATGAGAGCGAACCCAAACGCGTGGAGCGGATAAAGGCGCGAGCCAGGCAGGCAATATATAAAGTCGAAGCCGAAGGAAGGTAATAGGGAAGCGATGGTGGTGGAGTGGCTGTGCCCTGGACTCAGGCCGACCAGGAGCAACAGGCCTCGTCTTCTGCACTGCAAGGTGATACTCCTGGACGAGCACGAATTGCTGCAGGACGTCCTGGTAAGTTTGCGCAGCCTCGGGACTCGATTTTGTACGACTCGATTTTGTACCTCCGCGAGCCGACTTACCTTCTCTCGAGGCCGCTGCCGCTATCGGCCGTACTCTTTCCTACTCGTTCTTCGTCCTCATCGCGGATTATTTTACCTCAGAGACGATCGCGGACAATTGCCGCACGCAAGTATCGTTCCCGTGTCCGCGCCATCCGCGGAATCGAAGGTACGCGGCGTAATCCTTACCGTACCATCCTATCCCGTAATTCGTGCGCGTAGCCAAGTTGTAATTTAGTGAATTAATAGCATTTTCTTTCCCAGTTCGTTTCTGGACGGTCGTTTCGTCGGTGCCCCGGCTACGGACTACCCGTGCCCGCCGGCTACGGTGGGTTATGGCCGACTGTCTCGGCTCCGCACGAGAGGAGGCGCGTACATATCTCAGGGGGGTACCCGGAATTCCTACGGTCTTCTCTGTTATTAGACGATATGCCAAAATTGGCGGTGGGCCACCGTGGGCCACGACGGTGGTAACGCCGTACCTCCTCCGCATCGCCGACGGCCGTGCCGCACACTAATTCTCGCGTCTTTTCAACCTACCCGCTCCCCCTCTCACCCCCCTTTTTTCTTGTTTTTTCTTCCTCTCGGAATCGCTCTCCCGCGTTGCGCTCTCTTTCTCTCTTTCCCCCTTCCCTCCTCTCTCTCTCTCTCTCTCTCTCTCTCTCTCTTCCTCTTATCCTCTCGCCGTTTCCCTTTCACCGTCTAGCTCATTTTGTCGATTAACATTCCGGACCTGTATAAGCACGAATCCTTCACTGTGTGTATCCAGTGGTGTATCGCTTCGAAACGTGTAACGCCCGGTAAGCTCGAACGTAAAACCGAAATTCAGTCGGGCGCGTTAAAAACGAGAAAATTGTTCCCCCTCCCTGAGGAAGGGATATCGAACGTCAAGTTGTGCTCCGCATCGATTATGGAGACTCGCGAAAAAGTGTCGAAATACGTTCGCCACCGAATCTTTCGGCAGATACACACTCGGCAAAGTGGCAGCGACCACTTGTAATACTATCAGTAACAACAAGCACTAATAATATTATTGATCGTTTATAATTAATATTGGTTCAGAATATTGACAGTAATCCAAACTGCTTGAGTCTCGAGCATCAGTATCGCTCTTGGTATCGCTGTGTGATAGAGATATTGATAATAATGCTGGCTATATGAGGAAGATACGTCGGTATTTTTATCAGCATACCTAGTTCTATTACACAGGAAAAAAATGTCGTTGAATCAACAGCATCACTCTAATTGGAAATTTTTGTTAATTTAATAACACTATTAATTCTTAACGCCAATAGCATTATGTGGTAGAAATATTGACAGTAATACTGACTATGCGAAGAGGATACGTCAGTATTTCCACCAGCATACAGGGAAGAAATACTGATGAACGACATCAGTCTAATTGAAAATATCTTGTTAATTCAGTAACGATATTGACTCTTAACTGACAAGATGGAAAAAAAGTTGCTTCTAATGTCGAGGATCCATTGGACTCTTATTTTCCAAAAGCTGATAAAATGAAACTCATTAATCTTAAAAGCATTTTTATTATATCTTCTTGCTGTTTGGGGGCCATCATTTATCTATTTTCATTAATCAAAACTAATGATAATCGGCCTTGCATTATTCTTATTTAAAATATGTTAATAAACTTTCTATTAATCTTTCACGAGCGTGAAAGATTCAATATGGGTTCAACGGGGCCATCACGTAAGTTGAGGATTAACGAAACAAAAAGATTAAAAGTAAAGACATTAACAAATATAGTTGTATGAATAAAATTCAGTTGAATCAACTACATGTATTCTTGACAGGCCGTGTGATTCAACGTTCAATCGAATCCAACTACTAATTTTAATTCAAGTTACGAAATTTTTTTCAGTATGTGGCTAACAGAAATCCCAGAAATAATCTTAGGTTGTAAGAATATTGATGCACACCGTCAGTATTACTAATTCAATATTACTGATCAGTACTATTGGCCGTGTAAGACTTCTACGTACAACACTCGAGAAGAGATCTCAAAACCGACTTAAAGCCACTACCGTTTTCTGGTTCCAAGAAATCCCGAAGTGAACGTATTGGAAGCGGTGATCTAATCGCCAATATCCTGGCGTAATCGTACGACATGGGAAGAAGAAGAAGAAGAAAAAAAAAGAGGGTCGTTGCAAAATGCTGCGAAGATGCAACCGAGAAATGCGAGGGGGAGAAGCGATCGTTGATAAGTGCGATGTAGGCGCTATCGTTACACCGGTATCCAAATCCGTATCTTTCCGGTTTTATACCCCGCCAGTCGTAGAACCAGTCTCCCGTAATTGCGGCATAATAGCGCGAAAGAATGACCATGCGTCAAGATAGCGCGACCGGATAAACGTGTAACTCTTTTTTTTCCCCTCTCCCCACCTCAACCTCATCTACCTAGTAGAATCAGAGATGTATCCCGCGCCGTTCCGTCGCATCGCGTCGCGGTAGTAATTTCAATGAATAGAACATTTTTTATTCCGTTCAGCGGTACAAGCCAAGAAGCGGACTTGATTTTCAATGATATAATAATATCCGTCCATATAACCCTTACTATCTGCGCCCTCTAATTCTATATCTACATGTTTCTTTGTAATTTGCACTTTCCTCCTTAGAACTTGGATTTAGACTCGAGAACTCAAGGCTTAAAAGCTCAAAAGTTGAACTTGACTAAACTATAATAAACTCGCAGCTTTCTATCTTAGCATACGACTGTGATACGCATTTTTTAAATTGCAGTAAATTTTGTTCTCAATGTCTATACAATTTTTCCACCTTTCAGCTATTCCTTTCCCGCTACCTTCTATCCGTGCAGCAATTTCAATGGGATTAGCATAAGGCATCGGAGCCGGTGCTGGTGGTGGACGGGGAGAACAGTTCCTCGAACGGAGAGGATTTTCATTCGAGACGTCCGCCGGATATCCTATCGGGGTATCCTCGTCCTCGTTAACGCCCGCGACACGCAACCCTCTATCCGGGTCTCCGGCGGAACGAAACTCGCGGAGGTATCAATCCCAGAGATAATCGCAACTACCGCAGGGAAGGGAAAGAGACAAAGGGATCTAGAGCCGAGACGACGCTACGCGACGCGCACCCGATCGCGTTGTGAAGTTCCTCGAATTCCGGTAACATTACCGCGTCTCGCAACGCCGCTGATCACCTTCTTCGCTTCTTCGACGGTCCAATTACACAAATGGCGCTTAACGTTTGCCGCGGGTGGTATAACATTTCTCTTCTTTTTCCTCTTATCCTGTCACGATCGTTACTACACTTTTCATTGACAATACCGTCCGTGGTCACGATACACCTGGAGGCAGAAATGAATCTTCCGTACAAAGCGGCGACGTTGGCATTGTTTAGTCTTCCTCTCCTCTTTCTGTGTCCTATTTTCGCGACTACTCTCCTTTATTGTCGTTTTCCTGTCTCTCTTTCTCTCTTTCTCTCTCGTGGAATCCGCCTTACCCTTCATTGTCCGGATGGGTCTTGCGTCTCCGTAGCAACGAGGGAGTTGTCGAGATCGTCTGGGGTTCGAGGATCCCGAACGATTTATCGCGAATCGATCTTTCTCGGAGCTGGTCCTCGCTGGGGACCAGTCAATCCACGTTACGACGGCGTTTCGATTCCCACAACGAGCTCTAGGCAGGAAAGATTAGAATGCCTAAATAAATGTTTAAATTACACCGTGCGTGAAAAATGAAAGAATACTCACTGGAATAACAACCGATGGAAAGAGAGAGAGAGAGAGAGAGAGAGAGAGAGAGAGAAATAAAGGACGGGCGAGCAAAAAAAGGAGAAGAAGGATCGTTCGGAACACGCAAGTTGGAGATGATTACCCATCTCCTGAACCTATACTCGACTCTTCTAAGCCTTAGGCGAAAGAAAAAGGGCGAGGTCTTTCGTCTTCCTCTCCTCCTTCTTCCGCTTCTTCCACCGCTCACCCCGGCGGTCTCTCTCGCCTGTACTCGTACTGTTAAACGTCTGCCACTTTCATTACGCCGCGTATTTCGCGTTTCCTTTCGTTTATCGACTCGTCCGGTCTAATCTCTATCGGTCACTTCCCTCGTCGCACTTCGCGCTTGCGGGGGAGGGGGGGGAAAAAGGACACGTCTACGCGTCAGATTTATATAGGATAACTCCTAGTATTTATGACGCGTGGGGATTTATGCCGCAGAAGTCGGAAGAAAAATAGAAAAAGTGGAGATAACTTTCTAGCACAACTATTATATATGTGCCTTCACGTTAAATTAGTATTGTGTTGTTTTAGTTTTTTTTTTTTTTACTTCTAATATTAACGGAACTATATATTACAATCTACGTAAAGTGCTCTCTCTCTCTCTCTCTCTCTCTCTCTCTCTGTAGGAAGTATAAAAGTGATTAGTTCGCGATACATAAGTGTAGACAGTAAAGGATGGATACAAGGCTCTTGTATCTTTTGTTCAACTTGATTGTCCCACTCGCCCGAGTGGCCACAAATCTCACCCCTTTGGGTACACAGTAAAAATGCGAGGTTTCTTTTCCACATACAAGAAAATGAATAAACTTCGTATCTCTAATGTTTTTTTTTTTTTTTTTATAGCAGTAGACAGTACGAAGTTTTTATTCGTACAATTCATTTTCCTAAAACATAGCAAATAGCACTCGGTAAATGAAGTTATCGTTAGGTACGGCGTATAGTCGTGAGCTAAAAGGTTGCAACACATTTTCTTCGATTGTTTTTGAAATGTAGACTTGCTCATCAAACGGCGAACATAATTGGTTCTTACCTGTGGATCCAACCAATTAAGCATCGAACCATCTAACCATCGAAGAAAATGTGTTGCAACCTTTTAGCTCACGACTGTACATACTACACCGGAGTTACCCTGTTCTCTTACGTGGCGTGGCATCGTATCGTCGTGAGCGCGTAAATCACGGAATGGAAAAAAATGGGAAGAGAATAATCCGCGTGTAAAATCTAACGATGAAAAACACCATCCGAGAGAGAAAGAAAGAGGGAAAGATCCCGTTTGTTTCCCTCGGGGAGAAACAAACGAATGAACGTCACGGTTCGCAACACCAGTGGGAAACCGTCCTCGCGATTTCAATCTCACTTGGGTTATTTAATGAGCGTGCAACAAGTACCCGTCTTGTACAAGCGATTGTACAAAATCCGAGAAATTAATAATTCATTTTATTATATAATATGTACATACGCCTGCGCTTAATTTCGGCGTTCGGTGTTTTGTAAGCGCACATATTTATGTTTTCCAGAGCTCGAACCTGGGCCAGGAATTGTTGGATAGAGTGTTCAAGCACCTCAACTTGCTGGAAACTTCCTATTTCGGGTTGCGCTATCTCGATCACGGGAATCAGACGGTAGGAATCTGTTTATCTTTTAATCTACAACCACGTAGCAAATTGCTTTTTGATTCCAGTAATATAATTAAAGAGATCCGAGATCTAGATCTTGAATCTCGCGTTGCGTCAAAATGCGCGGGTTCTCAAATTAAAATAATTGTTCCTCGCTGAAAATTGTAATCACGAATTACCACGTATTTTTAGCAATGGCTCGATCAAAGCAAAAAGCTCGGCAAGCAACTGAAGATTCACAAGGGAGACCCTGGATCGGACGTTCACACTCTCTACTTCGGTGTCAAATTCTATGCGGCGGATCCATGCAAGCTCATCGAAGAAATTACCAGGTACGTTCGCCGATCTTCACATTCAAAAAGGTATACACTGAGAGAAAAATTTCTAAATTGTAATAAATATTCGAATAGACATAATAAAATATATCTTCTTACGATACAAAAATATTTACTTTATAAGAAAAAAATGATACTTAAATGAAATTGGTGATTCTTGTATGAATGTAAATAAAAATATATTTACATTCAGCAAAAATATTTCATTAATATTATTCGAATAAATATTTATTAAAATTCAGTAATTTTCCCTCAGTGTTACGCTTCTATTTGAACAATTCTTTTGAGAATCTCTTTCAGAGAGATATGCTCTCTGTCACGCAATAACTTATCTCGCATCTTGTTTGTACATACAATTCAGCGCTGAGATCGACGAGAGAATCTTCCTTTAACCATAGAGAGCATTACTCACATTTTTCTTACGTTAACATTATTCTAAGTGAAAATTTACCCACAAAGTTAAAAATTTCTACTTTTTTTCTGCTTTATGAGCGGATCGTTAGAATAAACTATTTTACTGTCAACAAAATCTCATTAAATGTTATTTTACCTGTAAACTATCAAAATTTTAATAACGAAAATTGTGCTGGCGCAACTTCCAGAAACTTGAATTAGCTTGGATGAAAATTCTATCCACAGCGGCGCTCCAAGATTAAAGTGAGGCTCTGATTGTTTGGTCGCGACTAATATTCCTGGATATTCTCGCTCAAGTCCCCTCCAATAACAATAACAATATATTTTGCGTCTTTCGACGTGACGCCGGGTGAGAACGTCCGGGAAACCGCTGCGGGTTCGTTCCGGCGCGCACGATATGCGGATAATACGAACGATTTTTATTCGTTGTCACGCTCCCGTGCAAACGATCCTTTCACGCTCGGCGTCTCGAAATTCCAGGAAATTCCAGGGACACATCACGGTACATCGCGGACGCACGAGAATTCCACGTGCGTCGAATTTCTTCAAGCGCCCTTACGTATTATACATACATGCACGCGCGCGTACGCGTGGCTCGCGTCAGCGTTTCGCCGCGACGACGCGTTTTATCCTCGCTCGTGCGCTCGCTCGCGCTTCCACTGATCCATACGTAAACCTCGGCAATAGTCATTTAAACTCTTACCACACTCGATCGATTCTGTATAACGTAAACGACTCGCGGAATTCTTTACTTTCCAACTTGAGAAACACGATGCTCACGTCACAGCATGCAAAATTTTTTTTTTTTTAGTAATCCAAAATTTTTTTGCTAATACTCTTTTACTGACACAGTTACTTTTCATTCGAAAATTCTAAGGAAAATTCCAATTTGAAACAAATTATAACATATTTATAGTACCGATCTGTTGAAACCAACAGATGGAGTGTAAGAAATACCCCAAGTGATCATTTATGTTATAAAATCAATCGAGTGGTAAGAGTTTGTATTATAAATTCGAAATTATGAGCTTTTTTTTAATGAGATTTGAGACAAAAAGTATAAGCCATTAATATCTTTATACGTTTATGCAACACAAAAAGTGTATACTATATTTTTATAAATGTTTGTTTTTAGTGAAAAATACTTCATGCATATAATTTTGATATTTATATATAATTTAATAAATTTATACAATATAATAAACAAATATAACGAAATATAATACATTTTTAATAATTCTGCAAGAGCAAATACAATATAGGTAAAGCTTGTCATATAAATAACTTTATACAACAGCGACTTAGTCTCACTTTAAATTGCTATAAAATGGATTTTGTACAATATATTTTGTTTTTCTTTTCTAACAATTATTTTTTTAAACACAACAAAAGCGTATTAACTGATTTCTGAATTTTTTTAGAAATATTATTAAAATAAGCTGCTTAATATGCCTTTTTCGTTTGTTCAATGTTTTCTTAATTCCCTCTTATTTTTTTTTCGGAAAATATTTATTAAATCTATGCGCAAAATCTTAAATATTAGTAAATTATAAAACAATCAATAATAAACAATATGTAATTAATAACTAATGGCATTTATAATTGAAGTGTAAAAATCATCCCAGACGATCGTGCGCAATGAAAGGTAGGATTATTCCCGGGTTAATTCTTGCATTCTGCGGCGTGCGAGACGAGCGCGTATAAAAATTATATTTTTCCGCCTCGATGCATCCCGATACGCTCAGCCTTGTCTTGTATCTCAAGTTAAAAACTATTTGCTATTGAGAAGGAAAGAGAGGTAGACGGAGAATCTCAGTGGTGTTGGTGTCTGACTTGTTCTCCACAGGTATCAGTTTTTCCTGCAAATAAAGCAAGACATTCTGCAAGGAAGACTGCCCGTATCCTTCGACCTAGCCGCAGAATTGGGAGCTTACGTCGTTCAATGTAAGCTACGTTATTCATCTGTTATATCAAAGTATATACAAAGAATATACACGCACGCTTCTTATCATTTCTTATTCACTCTCGAATCCGGCTTGTAAATTCATCGGTCATTCACCTCGTAAAGAAAAAAACGGAGAGCATTAAAATTACGCGAGAGGGAGTGGCGTTTACAAAAACGCGGAAAACGCGCAGATTTACATATACATGGTAAGAGAGATCTAAACAAAACGAGCAAACAGAACGCATGCCCGGTGGTTCATTCGTTACAGTTTATCTGCCGGGGCGATTCAAAGTTGTATGGATAAAAAAAGGGAAGGCAAACTAAAATACATCCGTGTTTGCATCTCATCGCCATCAAAAGAGACGAAATGAGTATCCCTTTTTTCCTATTTAACGATAATAATATGCGCGTGTATAAAAGGAGATGCGGAAAAGAGCAGAGCGCGCGAAGAAGGACGGACGTAACAGAAAATGGGAGTGAATTGAGAAAAGGCGTGCTTTTTTCTCTCTCTCGCAATGTTATCGCGGCCGGTGTAGCGAAATTGCGTTTTTGAAAATATCTCTCATCGCTATTTGTCTTTCGCAAATTTTTTACTTTATCTATACGGAGGTGAATGCAATTAGAATCGATGCACATTTCCCTGTATTTACACGTGATAGAAATTAACATTTTATTCTTCACATTTGAGAATAATGTGCTGTTTTTTCAGCGGAACTTGGGGATTATGATCCTAGACGACACTCACCCGGATACGTCACCGAATTTCGGTTTCTCGCCAACCAAACCACGGAACTGGAGAATCGTATAGTAGAGATCCACAAAACTCTCATGTATGTGAACAGTGATATTTAGTATTCGAATAGCGTGCGTTTAAAGCTATCCGAGGTAGGGTTTTTATATTAGTAGACAATCGATCGGCTGTCCGCGAGCCCATAACTTACACGGTCTCTGTATTTATGAAATACGAACAGAGGAATCCTTATAAAAAAATTAATCTTAAAAAAAAAAGAAAATTGAACCTCTCATGCGAATAAAATTCTGAAAGCACATCTTTATTTCAGCAGAATTACGCAATTAATATTCCATTAATAATTGATATTTTTATTAAGATAATAACGAACCGATTTAATTCATTTAAGTAGCAGAAAAAATATAAAATCGATTTGATTTTCAAACGAGTACGTGTTTGTTGATTTTTTCAGAGGACAATTGCCTTCGGCAGCAGAATTAAATTATCTGGACAAAGTGAAGTGGCTGGAAATGTACGGAGTAGATTTGCATCCCGTGTTGGTACGTAGACATGTTATTGACGTCGACATGACTACCGCGATCATGTTAATCTCTCAACATCGTGCAATTTTCGTTTGTAGGGCGAAGATAGCGTGGAGTATTTTCTCGGCTTAACTCCGAGCGGAATAATATTGCTACGCAATAAGACCAAAGTGGGGAATTATTACTGGCCTCGAATAAATAAAATCTACTATAAGGTATAATTTTTGCAACGCTGTTAGCTCGCTAGACCTGTTGTTCGTCTATCTATCCTTTTGTCTCTCTCTTTTTTTTTAGTGCTTAAGTAAATCTGAGAACTAATAATTTTATAATGAAACAACGAAACACTCAAGAGTACGCTACAGTACTGCCGAATGTTGATTTTGTTTTCTTCACATTTCTTTCTTGTTTTTACGATACGCGAAACGAGTTGTATCAACTTCCAGGGCAGGTACTTCATGCTGAGAGTCAGCGAAAAGAATTCTGAGGAGAGAACGCACGGCTTCGAGACGCCATCGAAAGGAGCCTGCCGTCACCTCTGGAAATGTTGCTTGGAGCATCAAGCTTTTTTCCGATTAATGGCGACCGGCCCACCGCCCCTTAGTCCGTATTCCCGTTTTCATTCGTACAGTCCTCCATCCACTTTGGAGAAGCACGCGGCCATTAGACGAAATCCACCGCCGTTCCAAAGGACTCCCAGTCGGAGAGCGCAAAGACGTGTCGTCGAGGGTCAGGAGATGGTCGGTTCATTCGTCGAAACACCCGTCACCGTAATCTCGAATCCAGGCAACAATCCATCTAGCGGCAACATATTGTGCAATGCGCAAAGGCAGATGAACACCTCGAGTCCGAGAAGCACGAGAAGCGCGCCGTGGACGCAGAGTCAGCCCCGTGGCCTGTACACCTCGTCTAGTCCTCGCTCCGTTCGCTCCGCGGGAACGGCGCCGGCAGTTAGTTGACATATCATATTCGCTCGTGTTTCAACGGTTATGCTTAATCCGCTACAAAGTTGATCGCAAATGCGTCTTCTCAAACGGTTTGTGGCGTCACATACATGCGCACGCGGCGTAACATACTAAAGAATTAACTCTGTTGATGGGTCAAGCATGTCCACTCTACGCGTTATAAAATTTCTGCATTTGAATTCTGCCTGACTAAACGCTGTCTGTCGACGTAGCTCTTAAGTAGGCTTCAACGTCGGAGCAGCTCGGTGGAGAGTCAAAGTTCGGGGGATAGTCATAGTCGCAGTGGTCACCGTAGGCGAAGTCATAGTCACAGTCATCGTCGACACGGCAGACATTCCGACTGCGAGTCCGAGCTTTCGAGGAGTTCGGATACGCGATCCGGCCATCGAAAACATCGTAGAAAACACAGGAACTCCCGCTCTTCTAGGTGCGTTTACATATCAACTTTAGTTACGTAGCGTTACGTTCGCTCTCATCGCGATAACATCTCGTTCTCATAATTGTTTCGTTAAGGAAAGTATCTTCTTGAAAAATTCAAATCTCGAACACTTATGAGCATTAGTGTGTAATTAAAGCAGTTTGATGATAATGAGTCTTGTTCCCATCAATGACGGGGTTCATTGACCTTACCAACGTTAACGTCATTATTTTTGCATATACTTTTCCTTAATAAAAGGATCTTTCCTGTAGGATTTTTTTTTTCATAGAATAGCTCAATGAGTACCAATTTAATCTAATAATGTTATTTTTCGCAATAGACACGAGCTGATAGATTCGGAGCCACAATGGAGAGAGGCGCAGAAACGAAAAGGGGAAGGCGTGCAAAAAGCCATCGTGAGTATCGTTACTGGATGGCTACTTGTGCGAGACTGCGTTGTTTGTAATATTTAACTAGCTATTGTATCGTAGGTAAGTCACACGGAGCCTAGAAGAAGACACAGAAGCAGACATCGAAGTCCCTCTCAAAAGCAGCCATTACCGGATGAACTTCGAAAGTATATATATATATATATATATATATTGTATATTTCAAGTACTACGAGTGTTACAGCTATTCGCGACAAGCTTTCACAGTCCGTGGAGACAGTCCGATTATATTTCTAATACTGCAACTTGTATTTGCTAAAACAGATTCTATTTTTGTTAATCTACGCTTGCACGAATACCGACAGTTTATCGATGTGTTTTATGAATGATGTTGAAAGTTCAACATATTCTTTCAGACACTTGGAATTTGGCCTAGTCGACACTAGTGGGATGAGCGAGCAGCAACGTCGAGAGATATCCTATACGGTGGTACAGTCGCAATCTGTACAGCAATCTCCCATACAATCTAAGAATTCTCGATTGGATGACACAGATTCATCGCCCCTGCCTAGGTACGATGATCTCAAGACGGCCTGCAATCTCCACAACCATCCTCCGCAATTGGAGGATGAAACGGGATCCGTAGTCATTGTTTAGTTACCCCCTTCACCCACCCCACTCCCCAATCTCCCATGCATGTATTTTTTTTTATTATTATTTATTTTGAGCATGTATAGTATCTACTTTAAGCATGCCCCCTTATTATTTATTTGAAGCATGACGAATCCTTATAATAAATAAGTGAAATTAACTGCTTGTCGCACCTGTTTATTTTGACGTCCTAGTTGTGGCACTCACTCGCTTCTGGCTGTGTTCCATAGAATTTCAAAGGCGATGCGTTGTGCCGATCGCCTTACGTACTGGGGTCGTATTTTTTATTCGTATGTTTTTATTTCTCATGCATTATGTATATTATATGGTATGCGCCATGTATTTGTGTAATAAATATTGGTATTTGGGAGGACGGACGATGATGTCAACGTTCGGGGCTCGGGACACTTCATGTTCCGAGTCTTTCTTATGACACTCCTCGTATATCCCATTCGATTCCTCATACGAACCCGGTGCATCTTGTGCATTTTATTTTTTGCAAAATCTCTTTGTATTTTCAAAAAAATTATGCTTTAAAATCCGACGCGATACAGTTTATATATATATATAAAAAAAAGCGAATGCATTAACGAAGTCTGTGACTGAATTTATGTTATTAAATTTCGATAACGTGTGCATCGTGAGAACATAGCCAATGTGTGTATATTAACTATATGTACTAAAACAAAAAAGAAAAAGAGACACGCATCGATCTGAGTCGAGTACAGTGGACCTGCTGGTCGCTAAAACGACCAAGGTGCCAGACTGTCAAGGATTCCCTTTCAGAACTATCGGATCCGTTGGCAAAAGAGACAGAAGACTCGTGCGGCATTATCGTGATGGAAGTTATAACTTGCTGTCGGCAACGTCCAATCGAGTCGAGGCAAAGTATCCCGAGGCTCGAAACGAATATTGCTCGAGGAGGGATTTTTATTATACTCGTAGCAACCGAGTGTCAATAGGGAATAATGCGGACAGTGGACTCGGGGAAAGCACGCCGCAGGACTTTTCAAGCTGCTGCTCAAGTTCTGCCGACAGCAATAAACCTATTCATGTAGTACGTATTCCAGTTTGCTCTCGCATTTTTACTGTAATATTAACCGTTTTAAAATAAGCATTAACCGAGCGTTGCGCATTTTACCTTACATTAGCCATTTAAGAATGATAAAAGTTGAGAAATAATTAGGAATTTCATGTGTAATTCGTGCTTACTTCTTGCAAAAAAATTCAGTGTTGTAATGTTTATCACATCCACGTTTTTATAAGAAAAATATCAAAATATTTCTATATACAGATACAATTAAGGTTTCCTATTCGTCCCCCACAAATTTTAGCTTTTAATTACGTTATGAATTTTTAAAGTGACCCCTAGACAATCAATAATATTGTATAAAATTCTTCTAGATGATTCAAAACAAACTCAATATAATCTTTTTTTATCATAATTTCCGATCAATAATATCGTGCGATAAAGCGTCTAGGGACCGCTTAAAATCGACATCAGAACCGCGCATACCGTTTCCAGCGACACGTTTTCGTACACCTATGCATGCTAGTAATTACACATAGCTTCGTTTTATGAAGTAATAACGTAATATGGAATGATACTGTTCTTCCAAATAGTAGATTAGTAAAACGGTTTTGTTTGGTATAGACACAATTGCAATTAGGGGGAGAGGTACACTATGAATTGCCTTCAAATCAAGAAATCTACCCTCCTGTTGATACTACTCTGGACGCTGTTCTCCAACCCATTATATCGTAAGTGCTTGTTTTTGTCTGCTTTGTGCTTTCTTCTTACTCGAGTATCAAATCAGATCTCGATTCAGTTCAATACCTGGCTTTATTAATATCTAATACATTGTGTGCATCACTTAATATGATATACTTTTGAATAGATAAAAAAAATGGATACATTATAAATGTTGAAAAAGTTCTTACTGTATTATATCCTCGATTGTATCGCTCGATTTAACTTTACACGATGAATTTGATTGTTTCAGAACTTTAACGAGGAGGCAGCGGAGCTACCCGAAACAATCGTAAAACTTTAACACAAAACAGAACAGTTTTATATGCACATGTTGTACATGTAAGATAACGTTCATACCTTAATTAAATATCGATATTTGTGAATCGCTGGATCACACATGTGAAGCGAGATCTTGTTGAATAAAAGCAGTATATTTTAGTCTTCACGATGAATGTATTCCTACATACAAATTTTGTTTAACTCTCTTTCGACGCCATGTGTCTCATGAGGTTACCTATAAATTTTTCCATTTTCTTTAAGTCTTGAGCTATTTCTGTTTTATATTGGAGGCACTGCAAGCAATTTTAATTACCACTATTAATTCCAATGTTCATAACGCAGAAATGAATATAAATGGATTATCCTCAGTCTTAAGACACATTTATAAAATAACTTACCTGTCGATTATCCGTTAATTTTAGACACAAAACCCCTTTACTGTGACAATATTTCATCGTATATCGAGTCTGTAATAAAATAGAAAGAGATGTTAATACATCACGAAAATAATTTCTTTTTTATTATATTTTTAATAACATATAGTCATAATTTTTAATATCAGATACCATCTATGATACCAAAAAGCAAAAGAAGATAGAAAGTGACTGACAGAAGAAGAAACACAAACGTGATCTCGTACATTATACAGGAAGTATTACGAGCTTAACTTAAAACAAATTGAGAAAACATCTCATAAACGTTTCTTATTGTTGTTTTAGTTCACAGTTGCATAAATGTAAATAATAATTCTATCTACAAATTCTACGAATAAGCATTTTGAGTAATATACGTCACGTTAATAGGGGTAAGTACGAGCATGCTTCGTCGTAATCTCAAGCTGCATAATGTAGAGAATCTGATCGAAGGATTCTCTGCATTCTGCATATCTCGTTATCGAGTACTGAAGATATAAATACTAAGGATGATAAAGAAAATACAATCTTGTCAAACGTACGTTTATCGGATCCTGGAGGTATAACCTCTCGGCGCCTCTTTCGAATTCCTCCCACGAGTTCAGATACGTCATCGTTATTACTGATAAGGCGATGCGTGCAATTTATCTCCGCGAAGAGAATTAAACTAATGTTATAACGATCCTGAGCAGTTCTAAAGTCTCGGAATGTCTTTCGCGAATCCAAACACTCGCGAGATTTTCGGAGGTTGACACCGATTGTCACGTGTGTACAGTGACAACGGCGGAAGTGTCGAGCGCTTCCTGACGCCTTTTGGAACGCGGCGATGTCGTGGCGCCGCGGGCGCACAGGACGACGCAAAAGCGGCATACGAATTGACCAATCACAGCCGCGAGCGTACTATCATTTTAAAATTCACGATTGCGATTGGATATTTTGATTGCCGCTTATTTCATTTTTAAATAGCGATTCTTCGATCAAAACTCTGATTAGTTTCAGCGAGAGAGTGATGAGATCTCATCAACTTTGATTTACTTGAAAATTTGGCGTAAGTTTACGATTTGATAATTTAAACTGATATATCATTCCTAAACTAATTTTTTACTCTAGTTAGAAGTATCGAGAGTTGGAAATCGGCTCCCACAAAAACAAAAAAATCAAAATTATTGAGAGGTTATGTATACCGATAAGATTCTTGAAAAACTTTTTTTCAAAATTTTAATACAAAAAATTTTTTAAAATGCTGAAAATATCTATATTTTTTATTAGAACTTTTCATATATGTGCATTCTGAAATATTTTAATTATTTATTTGTATAAAAAACATAAGAAATTTTCTAAAGTTATAAAATTACGCAGAAATTCTGAAAAAATTCTGAAACAAATTTTTATCAAGGATTATTCAAACTTTGTGTAATATATGTGTCCTTATTATACTTATAAATATCTTTTTATATATTTACAAATACATATTCTTTTATATATAATATTACAATTGATATTTTTGTATTAAGATTTTTGTCTTATCTTTAGATCAGAAATTCATTAAAATTTCAGTAACATGTTACGAGACATTATCTATTATATACATAGAAATGTAAATATACCTAAAATATAAATAAACATTCCATTGAACATTCTTATTTGGCCATTAAGTGAAAAACAAAAATCACTCGCTTATAATAGTGAAGATAGGCATACATTTTTCTATTGTAAATAAATTAATAAATAAATGTATGTGTGTGCGTGTGTTTGTAAATATATAAAAATATATTTTTATAAATATAATACGGGTGCGTGCGTGTGTGTGTGTGTGTCAAATTATATGTACACACATGCATAATATAAAATAAAATAATACATCCATAAACATGAATGGCATGCGACGAGGGAAACGAAGAGGAGAGGCGAACAGGAGGATACATACAACCCCCACGAAACGAAAGAAGGCGATCTCGGGTAGCGGTGACGGCGGTGTCGTGCCGCTGATCGCTGCTAAAGTCTTTCAGTTTCTTTTGGACCGCCGCGAGCGCGGGCAGCGGATGCGATCGACGTGATGCGCGTGTGAAAGTTCGCCGTGTGCACCTATCCTCTACAGCGCGGATACGGAGATGAGAAGCAGAAGGATGTGAGAGAGAGAGAGAGAGAGAGAGAGAAAGCCAAAAGAACGAACGGAAAGGTATACGTATAATTAGGCGATACGCGGCAAAACACGTAAAAACCGATGAACGAGATCATTCACCGGGTACGGAGTCTCCCCTTCCACCTCGCATTTAGAATGATTATCGTGTACGCGCGCTCTTCTCGCGAGCTGCGAGCAGAGAGAGAGAGAGGGAGAGAGAGAGAGAAACACTCCAGAGAGAAGCAAAAGGGAAAACGCAACTTCCGTTCCCGATGATTATATTACTTTGTTATTAGCGGCGCTACTGCGAGAAATCTCTCTTTCTCTCTGCGTGGCACTATTGTTATTCCGTAAGCGTTACTCAATCAACGATAGCATGTCATCGCCACTTTCTTTCCTTATGCTCCGAGTGTACTTCTGATCCTGTGGTATACACGTCGGTGTGTCGCAATCGGCATGTCGCTCCGAGTAACAGTTCTGATCTGTCGCGCTTAAATGCCGCTCGAAAACGAAAGTTATACCGGCTCCAGTTGTTCACGCGCGGTTTCACGGCAGTTCCGCGCGGAACGCGAATTTATATGTTCGAATCGACGCGGGAGAACGCAAGGGGATGAAACCGAAATGAAATCGCTCGGACGAGACGCTTCTTCTTCTTCTTTTTTTTTAATCGTTCGGTCGTCACGGTCGCACAAAACTTTGACTGTTGTTCTCTAAATTGGAATCAATGAAATTTCACTGATTTCGGTGCTACACACTTATAGCTGTATTAATTAGCGATGGTAGGGGACTAAGTTGGGGCGCGCGTGAAAGTGCGAGAGTGTGTGAAAGAGCGGGATATTTTAGAGTACGAATTTAGAGAAATAAACTGAAAGAGAAATGTAAACGAATAAAGAATAAGTAGGAGAGCGTACGGAAGACAGGGAAGCGAAGGCAAAGATAAGTGAGTAGGAAAAGTACAGGAGTCCAAGTGGAATTTAGAGATCGTAATTAGCGATGATACACTGATTCTGATCAGTGAGAGTACTCTCTTCTTAATTGAAATTACTGAGAGACAATGAACTGCACACTGAAGGAAGAGTTTGGCAATAGCTACGAAATGTTGAACGAAATAATACCAGTTAAATATTTGTTAATTCAAGAAAGAATAATTGTATTTTTCTATTTTATAAATACTACAGGGAAAAGTAAAATTACTTCTGATTATATTAATCAAATATTTAATTAGCATTATTTGATTCAACATTTGGTAGCTATTACCAAACTCTTTTGTCAGTGTGATGAGTTATAAGTATAAATATAGCACTGCAAAACAGTGAGTATAATAGTACACTTGTTCTAATACTTGACACAAATTATTATTGATTCCAATTTAGAAAGTACGCTGAATAAAACTTTGGTAATAATTAAGCTTTGGTGAAACAATTTCAATTAAATACTCGATTAATACCTTTTGCTCACTTCATTATTATTAAAATTATATAATTACTTAATATTACTAAATACTCGGTTATTCTCTAAATCTCGTAGAAAAATCGTTCAAAAATTTACATAAGCTTAATTTTCATTTTTTTAGAGTGACGTTTCATTCTACGAAATTTACACACAAAAAAATTAGTATCAAGTCAACAATTCCATGTTTCATATATATATATACAAGCAAGAATATAAAATCTCCTTGAAAGAAATTTATAATCTTAGACATAATTTGCTAACATAAAGAAATTTTTTTTATACAAGCAATTATGTCCGTTTAAGATTATTAAATTTTTTCAAGATTGATTTTATATTCTTGCTTATATATAAAACAATGAATAATTGATTTAATATTAATTATTTTTTTCTGTGTACGAAGTACATTAACTAAACATTTAATTGAAATTATTTCATCAAATTGATTATTAATTGTTACAAAACACTTTTACATTTCACAAGATCGTCAATAGATTGAGATCATCCGAGACAGCTCGAAAGATCCCGTGTTTGCGAAATGCGATGCTGTAAACGTAGGTGATTTCGTAGAGAAATCCGCAAACACAGAAAAAAAAGAGTTTAATAATATAATCAATCTAAATTCTAGATGATAGTTACTAAGCTTTGATGAGCCTCAATCAAATGTATTATAATCAAATATTTAGTAATATCTCTAACAGCACATAGATATGAATATCCTATGATACGTTGAATATTCGTAAGATATTCGTAAAATATTTTAGAATATTTATACAACATCTTGAGCTGTTAGAAATTTAGTAACTGTTGTATAGTAACTATTATTACATTTGGTTAATATTAATATAATTAGTAAAAATTACTAAAGATCTGATTATATTAAATGTTAAACATTTCGATTAAAATAATATTTTAATTGAAGCAAAGCTTAATTATGAGACTCTTTCTTTCAGTGCGAATAACGATCGGAGATGTCGTTTGGGCGAAACTTTCGACAATCGCGAAAGCGGTCATAAGGATCTTTCGGGGTTCCCGGTCGAGAGCCACGAGACCGAGGCGGCAACGGAACGGACGGCGTGGTCGGCGACGATCTTTTTTTCCGTCGACGGCCCTGAATGAGTGCGAGTGAAAGTCCGTGAGTCAAATATTTTTCGCGGTTTCATACATTGCGCGCTCCGGCCACGTTGTGCGTGTCTGCCCGCGTGCCTTTTGCTTCTGCGGCATAATATCTTCCCTCGCATGCATATATGTAACAGCCGCCGTAGAAAGGCCGTGGAACTCTCCGTTGGAGAAAATATGCTAAGATCTCGGCGCGCTATTTCTCTCGCGTGATGCTCGTCAGCGGTCGACGCGTGAGAGATCAATCGCGTTCGTTATAACGTAGCTGCGAGCGGTGACTCGTGACTCGAGTTTAGAAAAGGTTCTATTGCCGTGTATCACTTTAGACGTGCGAAAACGTATTCTCGCAATCGGCTCGGATGCAAGCCCACGTATATCGACATGCATTCGACGTGAACAATTAGAAATGTTTTCGCGTCTGCTTTGCTGTCGGCTTGTCGTGATATAACTTACATAAATGATTACATGTACTGTACAAAGTTGAAAATATTTTTGTATTTATGTTAAAAAACAGTCCTTGTGAAAATTTTTGTTTAATTTTTAATCCGAGTGTTAATTTTTAATGTAATGTGATTTGCTATTTAAATATTTAGTATTAAATCAAAATTTAACATCCCAAAACAAAAAAACGAAAATAGATTGAAATGGACTCGTGCAATCATTGCGAAATTCAAATTCTGGATTTTTTTAAAATTCATTTCAGTTTAATTAAAGTTTAAGAAATCATTGAATCCATTTTAATCCGTGAAGTGGGATTGAAATAGAGTGATTCCTATTCTTTCGATCCAAAAAAAGTTTTACACAATTCTTTTCAATCCATGTCTGTAACATAGGATTAAAATGACTCAATTGCTAATATTCTTTAATACAAAATGTATTCACATGAATTAAAATGAAATATAAATGTTCAATCCATTTAAATCTATTTTCATTCACCAGGATTTCTTCGTGTCAAAATAATACAATTTATAGGCAAATGAACAAATAACATAAAAATAATGTAGTTTTGAAACGTTAATTCTAAGACGAATTTTACTATGAAAAATGCTTTCGAATCGGAGCTGTTGAGTCGACAAACTTGTTGCGAGAATTTGTGAAAGTAATCACGTTCGCGGAGACGATTCGACGATCCGTCCGCTAATAATCACCATCATCAATCGCGTCGATAGCCGATCGGTTTACGTGGGTGGATCGTCCGTCTTTCACGCGCGGAACTTTAATGTATTGACGTTACGTGATGTTCCAGGGTGCACGGCGTTAACGCGTAAACATTGGCGGACGAGCCGCGCTGATGTGAAAGTGGCTGCTGACCGTTTGGTTGCTGATGATGATGGAATGCACGACGACCAAGCGTTGCAGCGTTGACCCACGTACCCTAGGTAATTACGTACGCGGATACATATAGCTTTTGCTGTGAGGTAACGTTCGTGCCAGATGGTTCCTATATAACGCATATCTCCTAGAGATGTTTATGGAACGTTCAAAGGATATCCTAAAGACGTTCTTAAGACATCCTTTAGATAAAGCTGTTTGAGTTAGACCTGTCGCGAACGACCAACCGATCAATCTACCGATACCGGAGTCGAAAGTGTCTCGTGACATCGAGGAGTGAGCAAAAAAAAAAGATGGATAGAGTAGCAGGCGGATAATTGGATGTCGTATACGCGGCGAACGATACGCGCAATGGAATTTAACGTAACAAATACAAAGGGCACTTTCCAATACTCAGGCTGACCTAATTCGAAAGCGGGCTATTCTCGCGCGCACATCCGCTTTCTCTTCGCCTCGTACGTCACGTTGACGAAATTTGACACGCCGCGCTCCGCCGCCGCCGCCGCCGCGGCACCGGTGCGAGATGGAGAGGAGTCGCTCGCCCGCTCGTGCCGAGGATACCGATAACGCGCGACGAAGCGGGGGATTGAGGGGAGAGGCGATCGGATGTATAACGCTCGCAATCTCGGGAATAACGTAACTTAAGCTCGTGAAAAAAAAAAGGACGACGATGACCTCCATTAACGTACGTACGTACGTTCGACACGTTCCGAATAACGTAATAGGCGGTTCGCATCGGCCGATTTCTTACGTGAACACAACGAATGTGAAAGCGACCTTGAAACGTGGATCATCCGTCGCACGCACGCGTTCCATAACAACATCGTCTGGTGAAATACATATGCGTATGTATGTGCGTATATATCTACATAAAACAATTCGCTTAAAAAAAAAATTGATAAAGAGCCAAAAAAAATTGAAATTGCTGTATGGCCCGCAGGAAGCCACGAGGTCCGTCGACGCCGAGAGAGCAGCTGATCGAGCATGCAGCGATGGTTGCTGGCCCTGGACGAGCCTGCGTCCGATCCGTGCGGTAGCGTCCGAATGCCATCGCCGAGTGCCGCCGTCGGGGGATGCGTCCGTGTGCTGGCATAGCGAGGCGAGCGACGGCGATCCCGCGCGATCCCGGAACCAGGAGTCGGATCGATCCCGAGGGCGCGGAGGCCGACAGACGCGTCTACGCAGCGTCATCCACGATCGAGCCCACGTACGAGATCGAATGGTATAAGAGTCGAGCTATTTAAATACATTCTCGTGTTCTTCCTTCCTAAAAAAGGATTCCTAAAAAAGAAATATGGAAAAAAAATTAGAAACGTAACGTTAGTTCTTCTCGCATGCAGGAAAGGAGCTATTGAGAACTATTGAAATGTCATGAAATGTATTATGAGACATTATTATTCATTACTATTGAAAATATGAATAGTTTACTATTTAATTACTGTGTCGAATTATGTCGCGAATAGTTATTATTTAGAACTATTCGCCAATAGTCGTAGTCACGTAGTATTACTATTCAATTACTATTTAAGCACATTGTGTATAATCAATAGTTATTATTCAAGTTACTATATAAATCGAGTAGTAATATAAACATCTAAATAGTTCCTGTCCATGAGTCACCTAATCGTTATATTCAAATCAAATTTTTTCGAATTTGTATTACATGAGAATTTAATAAAATTACTCAATATTCATGATACGTTGTTTCTATCATCTACTACATTCGGCGGAAAAATTTTCCAGGATAAGATCGGACTTGGCAGACGTCGAGATCTCCAAGTTCGTGAGCGGCATCGTAGGTGGCAAGTCGACAGCGTCGCGCAACAACCCACGAAGATGTTACAGAACGTCGACCAGCTCCGGTTACTCGAGTCACTCGCCGCCGTTGTCAGCCGGTTCGTACTCCTATTACGCATCAGCGTCGACGAGGGATCCGTCGTACGGTGGCCTAGCAGTGATTCACGAGAGCGAGGCGATACCGCGACCTATTTGGCCTTCCGTCATCTATCATTCCGCTGAAGATCACAGTGGCGATTACGAAGGTAATGAAAAGCGCGTATCCCAGACATCCTGTAGAACTGTTCGGAATTATTCCGTTTTCCCTGGAAAACATAATAGAAATCCAGAGAATATATAATTGGCCACATTTAAACAAGAAACAACCAACGCACAAATTGATAACTTTCGAATTATCGTAATCAGTGAATAGTTCATACGTTTTTCTACTTAAAAAAAAAATACAAACTTAAAATTGATAAAAAACAATTTTTATTTTCTGCTTTACTCATCGGAGCATCTTTGTTTTATCGTGTCAGGTATTTATACGTGTTGCGTATGCGGTTGCACGTATAATTATTCATCACTACCGCCACCGCTGCCGCCGCCTCTGTTACCGCCGCCGCCGCCGAATCGCCGCCACCGACGACGACGACGACGACGACAACGACGACGACAACGACATCGTCACCGTCAAATGCGCGCGAGGTGCTGCTCAAGTTATCCCGAACTCTCAATTCTGTGATAGACGGCGACGTCACGGCGGCACCGGAAGACGTTCTGCGCGATATCTCGCGCATTGTTTCTCTGGAGATCGGCGCAAGGAACGACAACGTCTACGAGTACGTTTGCCCCTCTTGGATTTTCAACGATAAGAATCCATCGGTATGGCCGAGCTGCGTGAAAAACGTGCCATCGAGAGTGAATCCAATCAATTCGAAACTCTACGTCAGCCCCCGCTGTCTTTACGGGTACAATCCGGCGCAATCCGCGCCGTCGCTCAAGAACGACAGGACGACAAGACGCGAAGGCGACAGCGAAGAAAGAAGGAAGAACTCCAATCTCATAAGGAAGAAACCTCGCGAAACCGAGTCGAAGTACTCGACGGTGAGTACTAGGACTCAAAAAAAAAAAAAGAAAAAGATTTGAACATATTGTATGTTTGATCTGTTCGAAAATAATTCAAAGTAGAAAAAAATGAGCATTCAGAATATTTCGGACAGTTTAATATCTTCACACTTATTGTTTAGTACTTAATATAAATTTTCACTTAACACACAATTATTAAAAACTATTTTCTAAAATTCTTGCGATTAATTTTCTATTAAAAAGGTAACGTCATTGAAAATACTTTATTACGTTTAAATTGACATGAAACGTAAGTACGAAAAAACTAGATTCGAATTCGCATCAAGTGATTCGATTCGATTCAATTCGATTTAGTTTATGTTATCAAAAAGGTTCGATTCGATTTCAAGTAAAACGCTCGATTTGCACATCTCTAATTTGAACTATAATAATTTCGGATCTGAAATGAAACAGTTCGAATACTTTAGTTTGAAAGATTTGAACTACTTGATACTCTAGTTCAAACTGTCTGAACTATTCAATCATCTGACGTTTCTGGGCACCAGCAAGTACGCTCGATCTGGCTCGCTTTCGGAAATAAAATTATACCAATGCCCGATTTCTTCACATCTCCGACTATCGTATTAACTATCGTTCAGCTAAAGATATTCAATTAACTAAAAATTTATTTTCTTCACTGAAATCTCTCTGGTTAGGTACTTGATGGATAACTTATCCTTGATACTACTAACTTTCGAAACAAAATGTACTAGAATTTTAATAGAAATTATCATATTCTCTGGAAAATATATATCTCATGAACAAAATTATCTAGAGGTGAAGAAATTGGGCATATGGCCCGTTTGCTCTAAAGTAGATTAACTTTCATTTCGATTTAACGTACTTTCTTAAGAATTTAAGAGATTCTTCCAATTCTTAAGAATTAGAAAAAGAAGCAAGTTAAGCTGAGATTAAAATTAATGTACCTCGGGTGCGAACAAGCTTAGCTTTTTCTCCGTAAAAGACTTTTCGAATTTACATTGTTCGATCAATTTTGCGCAATCAACGTTCATATACGAGCGTACTGTACGGAGGAACATTGTTCCAGCAGCTGGAGTGCAGCGACGTCGGGTCGTCCACCGAAGACACGATCGCTCCGTTGAACGCGAACGACTGGAACGGTCGCCTGGCTATCCGAGGTTTGGGCGAGGATTTTGATTTCACGCTCGACGTGACGCAGGCCGAGCGTTTAGGCCGGACAATCGCGAGAGCGAAACGGAAGCGGCAGTGGTGCAGAGCCCTGACCACTCTCTTCGGTCTAGTTTTCTTCGTGTTGAGCGTCGTCGTCGTCTCGTTATCTGTAACGAGAGGTCGCAAGGTGTTTGGAAGCATGTAAGAGTCAGATGGCGAGAACTTATCGCGATATACCACATACCTAACGTCCGAGAGTACCTCCTCGTAAAACTGAAGGAACGCTCTTCTAAACGCTTCGGCAGCTCTTACCGCAAACATTTTGCGATACAGATACTCTCGTTTCGTAATATATCACTTTCAGTACCTTTTGCAACATATCGTGTATACATATATCTGTGTGTGTGCATTTAAGTGTGGAATTCGAGGAAGATCCTGCAATCACAATATATGGCTGTGACCATGTTGTTTGCATGCGTGTTATTAAAATGCGTACGGCGCATCACGATCGTGTTAAATACGAATAAATTAGACTTCTCGCAAAGGCAGGCGCGAATAATGTTACCAGTCGATTGATGTCGCGCGGCAAAAAAAAAAAACGGGTATCTACATAGAATTATGGCGACCTCGACTAAACTCCGATTAATATTCGACTAGCAGAATTGCTCGAACAGAAATTGTACAATATCATTCTTTTCTGCTAGTTGATGATATATCAAGATAATAAAAAAAAATTATTACAACTACAAAATATTACTAGATTAATTTTCAGGGCTAAATTAGAATCACATACCAAATGTTTGTTGTCATTAGACCTATTTTTTAGCTGAATTTTATGCATTTTTCCTTTTTTTTTTCTTTTCAATAGAAAAAGGGGGAGAGAATCGCGCGAGAGAAATTAAAATCTAAATTTAAAAAAAAAAGTATAAACCTAACCTCAGAAGTCTGCAGTCTTTAAATTTCGATAACTTTTAACTGATATTACAGAGTCAATACGTCTTTAAAACAGCAAAACACAATTGTGTCCATGTTACCAAAATACAAACGTCGCTTGACAAATTACTAATGTCTAATTAAGTTAATTGGAGTTTAGAAGGAGCCGCTCACCAAGCTAGCTAATAATTTGCGCGCGCCAATTCGACACTAGTCCAACCCTAGTCGCGCTCGGCGGCGCGGCGCTGCGAACGACAGGCGAAAGGGGCCGATTGGCCGAATGAATACGGATGTGTTGTGTATGTACTGTGGTCGCGAGAGTGACGGATTGACGTTTCGAAATTTTCGAACGCGACGAGGACGAGCGACTCCGTGTCCCGGAGCACTTATCTACGGCCGTTGATCTCTCGAGCTCGATGCGCGATCACCTCGGCTCTTAACCGACATATCTTCTGTATTCATCGAGAACATTCCAAGAAACTTCTTGCACACGATCTCTCATCCAGGTTATGCTCGCATCGATCTCTCTCGCATTTGCCCGATCGTTTTCCCGTGGAGACTCGATATAGCTTCTCTTTGCCTCTTCCCCGAGGTAAGAATCACATGGTTCCTTCCGCATCTTCAGAAGTGAGTGTACGGCGTACGCAGCGACGATTGGAAAACGAGACGACTGATCCGCGAAGCTGCAGCTGTACTATCGCTCTGAGATGGAAACTCGTCATCTCTGTCCCTCTGTTAAAAGAAAAAAAAAACATTGTTCTTTATAATTTTAGATCGTAAAAATAAGTTAGACACAAAATGGTGTGCGTGCCATGCTTCGCGGTTCCTATAATCCTAATAATATGGAGGTTCCTTGTACAACCGTTACTGATCAAGTGGTGGCAATTGAGGAGTAAAGGAGAGGAGGGATCAGCCAAGGGGGATCAGCCGTGTCCGGATTTAATAAAGGAGTGCAAAAATGGGACGTGTACGTTATCATGGAAGGACAAAGGTGAAGCGGTGAAAAAAAGCGAGTAAAGCAGTTGAGTCGTTTTTGCGTGTGGGGAGACATCCAGCTTGGCTCAGTTAACACGGGTTACTTCGACACTTATGTTTCGTTGAACAAATTTTACAGTTTGTAATTTGTATATATTCTATTGACACGATTGCGAGTCACCTATATATGATTCAACTAAGAATAGAATAATTTCTTATTTTAGTTAATTGAAATGCAACTGTTCTCTTTGCATGGCACTCGATGTCAATGTGTTAGAACACATTAAATAAAATTATGTGGTTAGTAAGGGATCTTTTTGTTACGTATACGCGCACATGCCAAGATTCGTTAAATGCAATTATCTTATGTATAATAGAATAAATATATAAATATATATATATATAAATATATATACACACTTTATGTTATGCGTTTTATTGTAACAATATTACTTTAATGTGTAAAATGTAATTTGAAGAGAATAACAGAAAGGAATGTGCATGTCAAAATATTAAAACATGTTAATAACAATGCCTTTATTTATAAAACAATTTACTTAGCTTTTAACATTAGACACCATCAAAATTATTTTATTAAGAGTCATGTGACCATAGTTTTATCAGTCTTTTATAGCTGGTATTCACAAACAGGTATTCAGTTGATTTTTATATTTAAAATTGTCTTAAATATTATCTTAAGATGTCCTTAACCAGTGACACAGAATTGTATTAGCATCTTAAGACATTACTGAGACGGTATTGAAATAAAATTTGACTATGAATACCAACACACTAAATTCTCAACTGAAATGATGTGAATGTCTCATATATTCATCTACATTAATGCTGTCCAGAAGTTTTAGATTTAAAATTGTGAAATGTGTCAGTATTCATTATTGTTACTTGTATCTTATACTCCTTACATTCTGGACAGCACTGCTGTACAAAACAATATTTTATTCAAATTTTCTAATTTAAATTTCCATTTTAAATAAAACTTTAATTGCTATTTTATTGTATCATCTACACGACAGACTGTAACAAAAAAATATTCTAAATTCTAAAATATAACTTATTTAATATACATAGGATAATTTCTAAGCAAACAATTTAAGGAATATATTAATATATGAAATATCCATATAGAGATAATTGATAAATTTAAATTTACAAGATAACCATTTAGATATTTATATAAAATGGTTAAAATTATTATATAAATATATATTTATCTTTCTTCAATAATCCGCGAAATAATAATTATGAACATATATTTCGAACAGAATAATTTATAAAACAGTACTTTATTGGTAACAGATTTAAATCTATAGAAGCTTTGAAAAGTTTATTCTAAAAAATTTAATAAAAATATTGATTCAACAAAGTACTTTTCATTGACAATCAAAAAGGAGATATATTATCAATATTTTTCTATAAAAGGATTCTCTAAAAAAGCATCTTTGTTTTTAATAAATGATTTAAAAGATAGAGATAAAAAGATTTATCCTAATGAGATAGAAGATACATTATAAAAGATCCTTCGACATAAGAAAATACGCTGTTTATATGATAACAGAATTAATAAAATCTCAACCCAAAAAATTCTAGATACACCCATGATCGTTCCCATTTTCCACGCGGATGATAACCACGGAAAAAAATGCAGCTTTGCGGAGACATATCACAATATAGTTGCGTCGCAAATTGTGTACGCTCGTTTATAAAGCATTCGCGTAATATTAAATCATTTAATATCGTGTTACAAACCAGTTTGAATTTTTTTACGCGATTCCGCGAATTAAATTAATCGTCGATTAATCGAAGATGGCTGATCGGATTTTGATCAAAGTCGTCCTCCGGCGGCTCCGGCTATGACGTATGCACGAATACAATACAGCTGACTGTTCCAAGAGCGGATTTATGCTCCGCTCGACAGCCAATGAGAGGTCTCGTTTCCTAAAAACGAAAATGGCGTCCTCCACAATCCCTAGGATCCGCGTGCTCCTATTGGACGTTTCGCTCGTCACTTGTGCGTATCCTCGCACTTGTCAATGGCTGTCAGTGGCCGAGACAGAGAAAGGTAAAACAGCGAACGAGCGAGAGAAAGAAAGAGAGAGAGAGAGTGAGAAAGAGCGATAGAGGAGTGAAGAAAAAGCGAGGGAGCGAGAAGGAGAGTGAACGGAGTGCAACTCGTCGCTCGTCGCAGTCAGTTTCGCAGGCGCGGCGCGGATAGGTGGTTTCGCACGATCCCTAGTACCTGGGGATCGTGGCCGCGCTCCACAACTCGCACGGCCTATCCGAGGTAGAGGAAGCTCGCTTCGTCCTCCCGAGGCGCGAACCCGTTCCCGCCGTCGCCGTCGCCGTCGCCGCCGCCGCCGCCGCCACAGACGCGCGGGTGTGCGCGCGCGCGAGCGTGTTCGTACTCCCACGCACGCACGCACATACGCACACAGGATGGCGTCCACGAAAAGGAAGCAGGACGAGAGGAACCTGAAGACGCTCCGCGAACTGGTGTCGCAACCGGGTAACAAGGAATGCTTCGACTGCAACCAGCGCGGGCCGACTTACGTCAACATGACGATCGGCTCGTTCGTCTGTACCTCATGTTCTGGCATGCTGTAAGTAGCTCCGGCTCCAATCTCTCTCTCTGAATGCTTTCTCTCTCTCTTTCTCTTTCTCTCCTGTCTCCCCTGCCCTGTGGACGCTTCTCGCGGATCGCGTGTCATCGCTTCGCGAATACCATTCTCGCGTTTCCTCTCTCCGCTTCACCCCCCCTCTTTCTCTCTCTCTCACACACACACACACACACACACACTCTTTCTCTCTCTCTCTCCACAACGTGACATTGAACAAATGTCAACCGTCGCCGTCCCGGACGACGACGGCGGGAGGCAGCTCAGCTAGCGCAAGGTGCGCGCGAGCCGTGTGCGAGATCCGTCTCGATGGGGACGGGGCCCGAGGGGCCCGGGCCGCGCTGTCGCGAAGCAGCTAATATATGTACAATGCGTTTTCGCTCTGGCCCCGCGCTCCAAATCCTACTAATCCTCTCTGGCCGTGACGCGTGTACGGACCGCGGCGCGACGGCTATAAATAGAGGAAGGGAAAATCCGCCGTGCGGGCGCGGATCAACCTGGTGCGGCGCGGCGCGGCGCGTTACAGCCTCTCCGCGTTGCGCCGCAAAAATCGCTTCGGGCGACGTACACGTGTACATCAGGCTTCTTCTCTTCTCCCTTTGTATCGTCGCGTTGCGTCGCGAGTCGCGACGCGAACAAGAGAGGAATGAAGTGTGAAGGAGAGAAAGCGAGGGAAAGAGAGACCGTGCGCTCTCTCGCGCGCGGTTCCACAAGTGAGTCATCGCGCTGAATCGTCGGCGCGACTTCCACCAGCCAGGAAGTTAGCGCTATCAGCGACGTCGACGTTTTCTTTGTGCGCAGTTCTGGTTATCAATGTTCGCAAAATGTTACGCCGAAGAAAATGAGGACGAGGAGGAGCAGAAGGAGGAAAAGAAATGCGTCCTTCGTTCTTGTTTCTCATTTCTTTTCTTTTTTTTCCCCCCATTTCTTATTTCCCTCCCAGGAAACTGCGATCGCTCACGCGCGATACGAGAGCGCCGATTATCGACTCGCGCTCCTTTAATCGGTCAAGTCGCATTGCGCGAGAGCCGCCGCGCCACCGCCGCATTGCACTGCACACGCGCGCACGTGCAGATTTTTAAATTTCGTTATACGGCTATATTCGAGTTCTACGACGTATTCGAAGCACGCGAGCTTCGTTATTATTCGTCACGGAAACTTAACGATTGGCGTCATTGACGTCGAGCGTTGCGGGACGATAGGTACTTCGGAGCGAACCGCGGCTCTCGAGAAAAATTGTCTGCATGACGTAATTACAATTGCTAAGCGCTCATTGATTTTCCGCGAACCCCCCCCCCGCCCCCTCCTTCCCCTCTCCTCTTCCTCTGTTCTCCTTTTTGCCTCTGTCTTGTTTGTTTCTCTTTCTTATCATGTTCTTTAATAAGAGTAATTTCGAATATAATATCAAGGACTCTTTATCGAAGCAGCAAATTAATGAGAGGCAACCGAGAGTCGAGGCGCAAAAATTTAATGCTTTAAATTAATGTTCATGAGATAAATTGGATATAAAGTTATTTGGAATCTGCGTAGAAACGCTTGATTTTCAAAATACGAGATAACACGTTTCTCGGAGACGATTGCGGCTGTAAATTATCGTAAATGTTTTCTTGGAAAAGATACGAAAGAAAAGAAAAGTGGAAAAGATACCGATTTTTAAAGAATGCGCCGTGCGTACAGTCCCTGCAAATTGAAGTTGGAAATGTATCAATATTTATATTTGAGATAAACCGTGGACATATGAAAGTTGCGTGAATAACGTTTTTGTTCAATAACACATTTTTACAGTTTATTTATTATTACAGATTAAATTATTTTAACAAAGGAAAGTATTCCACTTTCTATTGAATTAATTTAATAAATTATTTTAACAAATAAAAGTATTTAATGAATTGTTTTAATAAACGAAAGTATTCTACTTTTTATTGAATTAATTTTTGATCCAGATGGAAAATCGCCGACAAACCTATTACTTTCAAATGTAATATGTAGTAGAGATGGTGAATCAAAGTCTGAATCGCCGAATCAAATTGAATCGAAATTCTTTATTGTATACCATTGAAAACTTAGTCAAGTTAACAGTTTTTTTTTTTTTTTAAGTATAGATTCGAAATTTTTAATTAGTTTGGATTCGATTCATATTCGATATATGTAGTTCACACGTACATACATATGGAATACAATGCAAAGGAATCCGTAATTTTTTTCATTTTGGACGTACGTTTAAGCGATAAACTGTACATGTTTACACATGAATCACGTCGCCAAGATTTGCCCAGTAATATTCCGTCCGTCAATAGTCTGACCTCCGTGTATTATCAATATTGAGCCAGAATCCTAATCTACAAGCCCTTGTGTTGCGTTTCCAGACGTGGCCTGACTCCGCCGCACAGGGTAAAGTCTATCTCTATGGCGACGTTCACCCAGGATGAGATAGACTTCATAAAGGAGCATGGCAACGAGTACTGCAGGAGAATATGGCTGGGTCTGATGAACTCCAACTCCCCGCAGAATTTCGACACCAAGGACGAGCAGAAGATGAAGGACCTAATGAGCGCCAAGTACGAGCTTAAGCGATACTACCTGGACCCGTCGATCGCAAATCAGAACACGGTGGCGCAGCCGAGGTCGCAGTCCGCGAGCAACATTCCGAGGGTACCGAACTCGGGAACGTCCACGACGCTGCCCGCGCCGGTCGGTCAGAAGCTGGGCAGCAACACGGACGCGTTAAACAATTCGAATAATTTCTCGACGGACTTCGTCGCCGACTTCAGCAAAGTTCCTGATCCCTTCTGCCCGGCGACGACGGTGCCGGTCGGCCAGTTCGGTCAGCAGCCGATCGCGCCGCAACCGTTCTTCGCTAACTTCGACAATAATCCGGTCTTCAATAACTCAAAGAGTGAGTAGCGGTATCAGAGCGTGTCTCTCTTTTTTTTTTACCACCTCTTATATCAGAATACCGAATTGTAACAATGCTTGTCTTATAATGAACAATTTTATTATTGAGGTATGGAAACGTCCGCAATGTTTAATCAGGTCGGTGGGTATGCCATGATGAACATGAATGGGATACACGCACCACCCTCGGAAGATCGTTATGCGGCACTTAAAGACTTAGACTCGCTGATGAAGCAAACGCAATTGAAGGAAGAGACTACTGGAACCTTATCCCCGTCTACGTGGGGGAACACAAATAATTCGAATGGTAAAATATCGCTTGCGGATTACCTGAAACACAATGTCAATTAATTGTTATCGTCTATCGCCCGATTAGCGTAAATGGAAGCATCAAAGTAAACAAAGTTTGTCAATTGCAGCACCGAACGCTACGTGGAGCATAGGAGTAAATAATCAAACGCACGTCATCTCAAATCCATTCACAAGTGGCGATTTATGGCGACCGTCTGCAAATGTAGTCAACAATAATACTCAATCCGTCGATAGCTCTCTGTGTAATCCCGCGAATCCATTTAAGCCGACTCAATTCTCTGTAAATAACGGTAAGATATGACAAAACGCATTCTTAAACTGAAATTTAAAATATGCAGCTGCTACGTGACTTTCACAATTATCTCGCACTATTTATTTTTCATGTTTGTATGTACTTATTTTAATCATCTTCAATTTAGAAAAAGGTAAAAAAAGAATTCAGGCATTAAAGAAGTCAAAGAAGAGAAATATTGTGTTATACTTATCAGTAATTTTAAGTTTGCTATAATGTTAGTGTTTTCGTCTAATATTAAACTGAACTTTCAGATTCGCAATGGATAGGCATCGGCACGCCTAGTAACGGAGACGTACTACAATTAAGTCAACTCATGACACCGCTAGCGAACAAAGTATGGCAACCAACAGTACCGGCGTATCATGCAAATCCATTCGTGGTAAACCATAATTTCGTTTGAATTCTCGTAATGAATTTGAGAGATTCGTCTTTAATACTCTTGTTCACTGTCGTTACAGGTGGGTACGGGAGTAAGCAACATGACAAGGAATTCGAACAACCCCTTCTTATGATTATATACGCGTAAGCTTTCAATGGAATTACGAACAAATAATGCGAACTAAAATATATTTAGATTAGGCAAATTGTTATATACGTGACCTTATTGGCAATTAGTGCCATTAACGTTTATCCCCAGGAGCACCACAATCTCATATCTATATAAATAAAAAAAAAATAATACTTTTATTTATGAATATAATATACACGTTAATAAAGATTAATATTTGTTACTAATGTGAATGTTACTTGGCGGTACTTCCAATTTCTTGGCGAAGCAAATTTGTAAATAGACAAATTCTTTATTTTCCTTGTTTCTCTTAACAGTTATCTGTACCTAGAAAAAATTAATCTCTACAACGTAGCAATGACGTTTGTTAAGAGAAAATAAAAAGAAATGAAGTTTATTGTAGCAGAGTTGTATAACAGAGTTGTAAATGTATATGTATTTTAAAGTTATTGAAAATGGATAAAGGAAATATAAGCTGAGAGGATACATTTTGTCTTATGCACACTTAAATACAGTTTATTTACTTAAAAACTTCTAATATAAATACAAAATCACAAATGAACACTTAGTCTTTGTTATAATTCAATACCAATAGCTCTAGAGTAGAGATCCACTTAATCGTTCATAATTGCATGATAATTAATTATTACTTGATCATTACACTTGCAGTCTATATTATATGCAGTTGTAATATATTATTAATCGTAATAACAGTCGGTTCGCGTTTTACAATTACATATGAATATAAAGATAAGCCTTGTGTTGTCAATTAGTTCACATACTGCCGTATTAATGTTTCTTTGTTCGTTTGCTGAGTAGTCTGGAAGCTCCGAGGAGTGTAATACGAGTTACCGATTCACTTAGAGTAATAAATTATACTTCACTGTATAAATGGTGAAAACAATCGAGAAACACTAATATACGAGTAGACCAATTATATTAATTGTTATTGTATAAACGTACGAGAGATGTGTGATATTGATATTACTAGGCAGGCGTCGCGTATCTTATCGATACAGCTGAAAGCGCATGGACTGTCTCCTTCATGGCACGAATTCATCTAGCAACCGTTGCTACTGGCATTGCCTTTTGGTAATGGGCGCACCAAGTACAGCTTCTCTCCTTGCTTATTGGTGTAGATTGGGGCCCTCTGGTAATGATCTACAAGCTGATCTAACGTGTGAAACTTCCTTTGACCGATGCAATATAACGCTCCTTCTACATGTACCCTAAAGTGCTTGTTACGTCCCGGTGCTTTCAAGGATACCGAATAATCGCCCATCTAAAAAGTAAAGATAATTAGAGGGATGAACAATGACACTTATACTTGTTTTGTCGACACAATTGATTAAAAACTTTATATTAAAAATCAAATATATGGATAAATAAGGATAATAATGTAAAAATTTTCGTACGCTTTGGGATGGGAGATTGTATCTCGCCAGAAAGTCTACTACTCACGTTGGTTTCACTATCCCTGATTAGGAAATCTCCGTCGTGGCCGTGTTGATTGAGCAGGTTGTCGCATTGCGAGCGCGTAATACTACCGTAGTACCAAGGTTTGCCGACGAGGTGCGGCCGATCGCCAGGGTCCGGCCTTCGTTCGAGAGAATCCCCCTGGCTGATCTCGCTAGTTGTCATACCACGCTCACGGTACGGTTGCGTCAAGTACTCGCTCAGCTCCTGGAGATAATTGCGCGGTACTAGTCCAACCTGTCCCTGGCTGTTTCTCGCCTTGTACCACTCGGGATCCGCCGGTGGACGGTCGAGGATCTCGAGACGGTCACCCTTCTCGAACGACAGCTCCTGATCGTTGTTGGACGAAAACGAGTAGAGAGCCACCACGATGTCGAGCACATTCTCGGCCATCGCGTACGTGTGCAGCGTGTCGTCGGCGTCGCCCTCCTCCTGGGTGTAGTTCGACGGGAACCAACCGGCCTGGGTGCCGCTCTGACCTCGCCACCAGCCATCGTTACTCTTTTCGAGTATCAAAATCCTAGTGCCCTTCACGAGGGACAGCTCGTCCGCCTGCTGCGCTTGGTAATTGTACTTGACGACCGCGGTGCCGATCGCCTCGCTCGGATCGGCCGGCAGACGTCGCGCCATGATGGGGGACTCGACCGCCCGGGACGGCGAGTTACTGGATGGCAGGGTCTTGGAGCCGGAGCCCTTTTTGACCTTCTTCTTAATACTATCGAACAGTGAGGGCTTCTCCTTTTTAACATAATTGCTCGGCACATAGCCTGCCTGTCCTCTCGCGCTCTGCACTCGCCACCAATGCTTCGAATCGTCCAGCAAGAGATAGCGATCGTTCTTTCGTAAATCTAGCTCCTGGGCACCCTGTGCCCCATAATCATATTTGGCGACAACGTAACATACGTCGTCTTGACTCGTCTTGCCTGAAACGTATCACAGCTATTATCATTGCACATACCGATATAAAGATGCGTAAGAAATGATAACGTTAAACTATATTCTATCTTTGTTATTAGCGTTTGTTTAATGATCACAAACACTTCGCTATGAATTATAAACTACCAAATTTCAACTCTGACTTTTGTAATTTATAAATATTAAAAAAGGCACACGGTACTAATGTACAACTTAAGAAAATTACATTATAACAAGATCATCAGGTTCTATTTTCGATAAACAATAAGATACACGAGACAGAATCAAACTATTTACAAATTTACGCAGAAAATATCACAGTCAATACAAAATCAATTATCCACGCAGCAATCCAAAATTTGAACTCGATATGTAAAAAAAAAAATAAATAAATAAAAAAAAATCCCCAATATTCTCAGAGAATATACAGTAAAATTTAGCGAGATACACAAGGACGAGTTAATAATCGAAGTAATACTTGTGTATACCTGATGAGAGCTTCATCAACGTGAAAAAATAAATTTACATACAAAGCAAAGCGTACGAAAATAAAAACGTACCATGCTTCATGGCTGCCATGTGCGTAAAAATAAATACATATATATTTACGACGATATATATGTATTTAGATTTTTGTATGTACAGCTGAGTGTGGCCGTGAGTAGCTGCTACTCACGTACTACTTCAACAAATCTTAAGTCTGCTTGTACAGAGTCGACGGCGTGAGTGCAGCAGGCATTCATTATTTAGTTTTTGCTTTTTTTTATTTTGTTCAGTGCTGATGCACCTGCTGATTTCTTTGGTCAGAATCCATCGTTCTCAAGGGTAGCGCAAGCAAGTGCATTACCAACACTTTGGGGGAAAACAAAATAAACGGTCATTAGCACGAGATTATCAGAGATATGTAGAGACTTCATTTTTATCATATTACTTAAAGAGCTATGCACGTCATAGAGTGCGTGACACATTCTGGGCGAACGAACTTTCAAAGAGTTACAAAGTGGCCGAGAAAGTTTAATAACGGCTATTTTGTAACTGTGCAGGGCACTCTTATTACAATAATAACACTTGTATATATCGAGATATATATAAATAATTTGAAAACTGAGGACTCTACTAAGGAGTCTATTCTTCTAAAAAATATACATAATTTGAAAACCGAGTTATACAAAGAACCTTGAAAGAATTTCTATTACAAAGAGTAATGAGATAATAACTCATTGATACGTTAATGACTCACTCTATGGCATGCCTGTTTACTTTACTAAAACCTTTATTCTTCTATAAACATGCAATATATTCTATGATCGAAATAACAATACCGTGTCACGATAAATACGCTGCTAACAGAATTGTTTAAAGTTCTGGTAAGCGATTCGAGGCAACAAACAAGTTCGTTCTCTGTGGCTGCCCTAGGTCACACTAAAACGACTTTCCTTTTTTCAAACGTAAGCCAAGGAAAAACCCATGTCTGTCAAAGTGGATTTTGGTGCCTAACAATTCACTTTGACCGATATGATAATCCGTTTTTCGTCTATATTTAATATTTTTATCGGTCGATTTACAATGAACATTGTAAATCCCTTCGCCACGTTTTAAATATACATCTATTTCACTTGAAGTATGGCAAGCGCATATGATAGTTCAGCCACAAAGAACAGACCTGATAAATAACGTTATAAACCAGTTGGAAACTGCTATAAGCGACGTATAAATCAACGGCCATCATACCGGCTATTATGTTACTTAAACTGAGTGACAGTTATGCTAATATAATAATAATACTTCTATAGACAGCGTATAATGTCTAGCACAGTACTATAATACAAACACATGTGCATGCGGTAGACAAATGTGCGGCTACTTAGACTAATAAATATAATCGACATAAAAAATTTGATACGTTCAAATTTATCAATATACTCAACAGGTAAAATTCTATCAATTTAGTATAACCAATGTTACATTCAATATATTCTATATAATATATTCAATATAATCTATTCAATATTCTATCAATTTAGCAATCTAATAATTCTTCATGTTGAACAAAGGCTTGAAAGAAATGCATTTTATTAACCCGAGAATAGTCATTTAGTTTCTTTTTTAACCCTTTCGTCCTGGAATATAAATACATATTGGTACATATGTGCACCGTTCGGGACGAAAGGGTTAAATAAGCACCTGTTTTATAATCTATTTGAGATCATTGTCTATTATAGCGCACAGGTCTTGGCTCTTCTTGAAGAGATGGTGCTACTCTTGTTACGGTATCAGTGCTGTAACATACTATGGCAAATTGTATATTGCTAGAAAGATGACGTATGTGGGCTTATAATGTACGAATTTCAGAAAGAAATAAAAATAGTAGATGCTGTAAGAAACATTTGTGATGTTTGGAAAATTTCCAAATTGTTTTTTTACACAGTGTCTTTCTGAAACTCGTGCAAATATTTATTCTTCAAACTAATAACTCAAATGGCATCAACTTTTTTTTTTTTTATAGACACAGTTCTTGACATCTTTATAATATATAATTTTCCATAATATCTGCCAGTATTATTCTGTAATAAGAGCAACGTCAAAAAAAGGCCAAGACATTTGCTTTGATCCAATGTACATTTATACTCAATTTAATGTGATATTACTAATTCTTGTTCAAGTGTTAGAATCGTTAAAACTGTGACCAAAAATTTATTCGGCGCATGGTTTTGTGAGCTTGAAAAGATATATAAAATCACATAATAAATATGCATTAAGATCTAATAGGGCACTAAGATCTAGCTATGTCAAGGCATTAGTTTATATTTTGTTTATACTAAATATCAAATTATACATTTTTTAAAGAGTAAAATAAAAAAAAAAATAAGTACGTGCTGTTGATCAATAACAAAAACTACTGTACTGCTGAGCTTTATTTAAAAAAAAAAAAGAATACTTCAGATGACTACTTCCAGGTTAAATAAAATGTAATAATGCTAATATTTCCAAAATTCTTCGCGCCTTCTTATACCGCCTTTTTTTATCCGTGAAAGATCTCTAAACAGAAATTCCGAGAGGAAGGAGAGCACCAGAGGTAACGCGATGATCTAAGGTATCGATGAAATCGTCATTCTTGAGGTACCGCTGTACCACGACGATGCAGCTGCACTCCTCCCTGGATTGTGCCTCGCGATTGGACTCGAAACACAGGAGAGGAGCGAAGATGCCTCGAAGCCAAACCATCGACTCTAAAACCGGTCGCTCCAAAAACCATACACTCTCTCTTTCTCTCTCCTTCCTGTCGATGTCGCGTAAGCGGCAAACGTAATTCTAATGAAAAGCGGCGACGACAAGCGGCCGAAGCACCGTGGCACGAGGACGCCGTGCGTACGAAGGGAACGTCGCCCCGGTGTCGCATTTGCGTGCAACGCAACCGTGGCCAGTCGGGATTCACGCACCATCACGTTCGCTCGTGTTCGGGCATCAAAGGCGCCGGCGAGGGGTATTACAGAGGGGAAATTAACTGGGGGAGGCCAGGGCGACACTGATGACTCCACACGAGCGAGAGCGAGCGAGCGAGCGAGCGAGCGACCGTGGGTTCTCGTCTGCTTCTCCCTCTCTCTCTTTCTCTCTCTCTCTCGAGGAAGAGAAACAGCCGAGCGACACGACACAACCTACGCGCTTACGGATCGTGCGAGGAGCGCGAGAAGTGGGCGAACGGACGGACAGACGGACACGCGCGCGCGCCGGTCGTCAGACTTACCGATTTTTAAACTTGACATATTCCTGCATAAAGAGAGCTTTTTGGGATCTTACGTCGTTACACGGCTTGTTTTCCCCCACCCCGAGCCACAGCCATGAACGACTGGAGCGTACCTACGTGCCGGGGGGGCTCGTGCGTGTCTGCTCCCTATCTCTCTTTCTCCCTTTCTTCCTGTCTTTTTGTCTCTTTCTCTCTCTCTCTCTCTCTTCCTGTGAGTAATCGGACGGGAGCGGGGAGTCAGGGAAGGAGAGCGCGGTGAGCGCCGCGTTCCATCCGCTTTCGATCGTCGCCGTCGACGCCGTCGTCCTACCGTATCGTCGTCGGTCTCCGAACCGCGAGGGCTACGCGCGACGATTCTCTCACGCGGAGCCGCCCTTCCTCCACGCCACTTCCCGTACGCGCGAGCACGGCGGCCGAAGCGATGCTCACGGCTCACGGCGCCGATTAGCCACACGTTCGCGGCCGCGCTCGTACGCGACGCGACCCCTCCCGCACGAAAAACAGACCCACCCTTAGGCCGGAGCGCCGGAGGTGCGGCGTACCGAGAATATCGGATAGAAGTACGAAGCCCCCTCCGCGATCCCCGGCTGTAACCGACTCGCCAACTGCTGCTCTCTCTCTGCGGAACGTCCGTCGCGCCACCTCGCGCCCAACGCGGTGAACGGCCGCTCCGCTCTCCCGGCTCCGACTAGTCCGACTCCGCGATACGCTCCGAATGCTCCGAATGCTCCGATATGATTTGCGCCCATTCGCGCCTACCTTCATGAGAGAGATCGCGAATGCAACTGGAAACCAAAATATCTACATCAATTTTTTTTTTTAATTTTTACAAATTGCTATGACATACATATCCAATTAAAATATTTGTAAATATTTAGGTTAAGAATAATCGGATTTAAGTTTTGTAGCAATTAATAAATATAATTCAAGGTAGGTTTGCATTGCTTGAAATTCTCATAAAGTTTCTTCCTAAAAATTTTCCAATTGTTCCAATTGAAAAATTTTAAGCACTGTGAATATATGATTGATCACAATGATCAAATTGGACGATCCTCAAACCTATGTGCATGAAACGAACAAGCTTGTTATTTATCCATATGAAGTACAGCATTTACGAGTCAAAAGTGACGCGTCTATCCTCGTGCAATGTCTATGATCGATACGTATCGCTGCTTTGGGGACTGTTCGTTCGGCATTGTTGTCGACACTGCTCGGAGCTGCCATGGGATAATTTTGAATTTAGGAGAGTGTAACGTATCGCTCGATGTTTTTCACCTGTTGCTTTTAGATTTTCGTGTGACAACCGTGCCCGTGTTCTCTTCCAGGATGGTAAACGTTACTGGCACTTTAACGAAAGATAAAAAAGGTAGAGATTCTTGTGTTTTATGATCAATAATAAATATCCACACGTTTGTCGACGAACGAATCGCAGATTTTCGTTATTTTGTTGACGCTCGTGCAAGCTTTCAATCGTCAACAAATGGATCAGACAATTTTTGTTAATTTATGCACGTATAATTGATTACAATTTTGCACGTGCGTATAATTTCGTATATATGTGATTAAATCTAAAAATAATCAGTATGGTATCCAGAATAACCATTTTCTATGTTAATATTGAATACATCATGTTTGACATGGATCATGTTTATATTGAATATGAACTTTCAAATATTTAGAATTGTTATAAATGTATTTTAGGAAACGATAAGAGGACATCTGCGGACGATATGGATGAAGAGCGCAGAAGAGATTTGTCCTACCTCTATCTTTGCCACTTGGAAGAAGCCAAGAAGTAAAATATTATGGCTAAATTAATTATCTATACTTTATAATCTATTTATCTATTATTTATTAATTGTATTTATCTTTAACTAAGTAAAAGATTGTAGATTTATCATAAATAATATTACAATAGCAGTTTTTTCTTCTCTAGATGGATGGAATCATGCTTGAGAGAATCATTACCCCCATCAATGGAACTAGAGGAGAACCTTCGCAATGGAGTGTATCTGGCCAAACTCGGTCATTTTATGGCACCCAATATTCTGCCCTTGAATAAAATCTATGATATTGAACAGCGCAGATATAAAGCTGTTGGATTGCAATTTCGTCATACTGACAATATAAATCATTTTCTAAAATGCTTGGAATCCGCGCAATTACCATTGGTACATACAAGATCATTTCGATATAATAAAAATACATTAATGATGCAGTATAGTAATAGTAGTATAATAGCTTAATTTTTTTTTTACAGACATTCTTGCCAGAAACAACAGATATATACGATAAGAAAAATATGCCACGACTAATATATTGCATTCACGCTCTTAGCAAGCATTTGTTTAAATATGGGAAAGCGCCACCAATGTCAGATTTATATGGAAAAGTGAATTTTTCTGGTATGTACTCTTCTACAAGACCATTGAGAAAATGTAGATACATTAATTAAATATAAAGTTGTTAAAATACATTTTGAATATCTTTTTTTTTACTAGAAGATATGGAAATTTTTTTTGTCTATTATTTTATTTTATATTTTTTCAGAGGAAGAAATTGATACCGTTACTAAAGAATTGCAAAAACATGGCATTCAATTGCCCGCTTTTCAAAAAATAGGAGGTCTATTGACGAACAGCACAACTACGAATGCAGCCATACTTCATGACGCTGTGATTGCAATTAATCAAGCTGTGATAGATAATGTACGTCTGTTTCATTATGTTTAAAAGACAATTTTTCATGGAAATATATGCCAGTATTTAATATAATTGTATATTTCTAGGATAATGATAAAATTTTACAAAAACTTCAAAGTAAAGAGATGCAATTAAATAACATTGAACCTGCGTATATAGAAAAATATGCTGAGACATTGTCAGAGGCTAAAGCTGCGAAAACGGAAGCAGCACTTAATAAGGTATTTGATTATGGAGCTCATGTAATTTCACATATTTGTATTAAGTACTTTTATTGATCTTTCAATTTATACGACACTGTTTAGTCCCTCAACGATAGTTACGTAGCGGATGAATACGATGAATTATTAACGCAAGCAGAAATTCAGGGACACGTTAATCATGTAAATGGTAAGTACTGTCAAATTTTGGTAATTATTGTAAAAAAATTGTATCTTATTTAATTTTTAAATACATATTTCAGTTTCTTGTGCGCTCGAAGATATCGTTACATCTTTATCATATGACGATGCTAAAATAATTGCCGCTTTGAAAGTGCCAGCATTATCTTTCAAGGTATAGCACAAATTATTCTTTTGTATATGAATAGTTTATTTATTAAAATTTTGATCATAACATTATGTATATATTGTTCCACAGAATATATTTTCTGAAAATGTTGAAGATTATAAAGAACAACTAACGCTAATATTGAATAAATTCGATTGGAGTGATATTTATCCATCTGAAAGTATTCAGTACTGGAAAGATACGTTTCAGAATGCAATTAACAAAGGAAATGAGAACGCACAACGACATCGCCAACGTTAATATTACATTTAATTTAATGTACTTTATAAATTTTGAATGGATACGAACTACAATCCCAATTTGTTACAGGAGAAAATACTATCGATCGTCTGAAGATGGCTTTAGAATCTGCTGACACAAAAAAGTTTTATGAGATTTTGAAAACTCCATGTCTGGAAATCTCTCACTGCATTGATGAGTTTGCATTTCCATTGTATTATCAAGAGATGAGAGAAGATTATATACAATCTGGGGTAAGATCATATAAGTTTTATACTGTCATTTTATATTTTATTATATTTTTTAAAAATAAAAACCATAATTTTTTTAAAAGTAGACAATTTTTTATATGCGCTATTTTTTACTGCATCAAGCGTTACAATTAATATTGATGATTTTTTTCTGATAGACCAATATTACTTACGCTGATATAGTCATTTGTATACCTATCTTATCTGTTATTGCTGCTATTACTAAAGCAGTGGACACAGGAAATCCAGATCTTGTGTATGAGAAGCTGTCGAATCCTGATGCATGTTTAACTGTAGGTATAATAACAATAATTTGTTATACTTGTAAATGTTGTTTTTTTGTTGATATTAAAACAATTTTAATAATATTATTGTAATTGTTACAGGGATTAGACGAATTTAATAAAGTTAAATATGCTCGAGCATTAACAACGGTTCGGCAAACGAAGCTAAAAGCGTCTCAAGAATGCTCTATATTAACTTACAGTGATATTGAACAATGCATCAATTCAGTGAACGCACAGTGCGACGAAGGTTTTGAAGGTATAACAAGAATGCCACATAGATTGAGCGATTATATTTATATATTATAATGTTTAGTTGATATAATAAAAATTACTTTGTTTGAATAGTTATACAGATTTTGCAGCAGATTAATCGAGCCGTAGCAGCAAACGATCATGAGGGTATGATGAAAGCTTTGATCCTGATTAACGAAAAGTTTGATATACCTACATATCCGCATGATGCATCGTTTTATTTGAAACTGTTTAAGAAACGTTTATTTGAAAAAGAATCTGATGAATCTGAATTATGGCTGGATGATGTCAAAGCTATAGCGAAGACAGTGACATCAGAGATTGAGGAAATGCAAGAAAGTATGTCACACGTTTTCACAGATATATTTTTCCTTCGCTTTCGTTGATTCTTTGAATTAGAAATTATTCCTAATATACAGGCAAATTATCATAACTTATTTACCATGTTTCAGTGATAATATTTTTGTGTGATATCAACACGTATGTGGAGAAAAATAATATAATAGAAACTCTCGACTGCTTGAAAACGCTTAGTATACCTAAAAGATTTGAAGGATTTACTAAGGAATGTCAAGAGAGATGCTTTCTAGCACTGCGGCAGTTACAGAAGCGGAAGGTAAAATATTTTTTTTTTTTTTTTTATAAAAATAAAATATATACTTTGTTATAAATATTTTTGTTTGTATCGTAGCGCGAAATGTACAGATCTCCATATGTTTGCTATACTACCAATAAAGGAAATAAAATTTATATCGATTTGAAAGGCGGAACATATGCGTGGGAACGTCCAATAGATTTTATGAAAACTGGTTATCTTACCATGGATGATATAAATGTATGTGTTCTCTTTCAAAGGATCATGCCTAATTAGAAACATACGCATAAAAAATAATTCATATTTTTATGCTTGTAGGAAACAATTAAATCTATTATAGCAGAAAAACGTGAAGAAGATTATATGATGTACGATGAAAAATTACTTATTAAACTTCAAGCTTGCATTAGAGGATATTTGTTTCGTAAAAGAATTAACGATAGATATGCTTATTTCGACGATAACCTGAGAAAAATCATCACAATACAAGCGTGGTGGAGAGGCATCAGGCAACGAAAACAATATCGTAAACTGTTGAAAAGAAGGCGACAGAATATGCTACTACATCAGAATAAATCCTTAAATGCAAAAACAAATAACAAGGATAACAGATCATGTCAAAATAAATTATTAAATGCAAGAGCAAACGACAAGGGTGATAGATTGAGTCGATATAAAAGACACGTAAGCTCTTTTGAATAATTGCATTTCTTTTCTATAATTCTTTCCATAAAAATTTTGTTTTTTATATTACGTAGGAAGACAAGATAATTAAGATACAAGCTCTGTGGCGCGGCCGAGCATCAAGAAAAGCTTTTCACTCTTTACTGCGATCGGAAAAACCATCGTTCCCTGTGGTCAGATATTTTTCAACGGTATTAGGTTTTAGCGCCGAGGATTACGACAAAGATTTAGAATTACAAGTACGATATAACTTTTGTATTACTTGCATTTATCTTTGTTCTTTTGTATCGAAACTCTCATGACTGTTTGTTTTAGAAATTAAAACACGAAGTCGTCCAATGTATAAGACACAATCAGAATCTATCAGAACAGTTGAATAGCATGTTCGTTAAAATAGGATTACTCATCCAGAACAGAATAGCGTTACAGGTATATTTTCTGAAATTTATCAAATATTTACGAATATATATGTATATGTATGTGTATATATATATATATATATATATATATATATATATATATATATAAATGTATATATATTTCTTGTTTTTGTTTACAGGATGTAGTGGCGCACGGTAAAAGTTTGGATACTCTTGCGAAGGAAAAGAACGCAAACAAGGATCAAAACATTTTAAACGATATTACTACATCGATGGCACACAAAGGTCTCAAATCGTTAACAAGAGAAGGTCGTAAAATGTTGGAGGGCTATCAGCATTTGTTCTACGCGTTACAGACTAATCCGCAATATTTGTCAAAACTGTTGTATCTGCCTCCTAGCAATAAGTCAAATAAGTTGTTCCTGAAGAACATTATTTTGACGCTATTTAATTTCGGATCGAATACTCGGGAAGACTATTTACTGCTGAAACTCTTTGGTTGCGCGTTGAGAGAAGAGATTAAATGCAATTGCCATCAGCCCTCCGATGTGTTGACCGGCAAACCACTAGTTCGTGAAATGGTGGTCAATTATGCGAAACAATTCAACGGTCAGGCATCATTAAAACAGATCGTAGGTCCATTGATCGAGAAAGTCCTGGAAGAGAGAGATCTGTGCATAGAAACAAATCCGGTAGACATATACAAGCTTTGGCGAAATCAGTTAGAAATGGAATGCGGCCAGTCTTTAAATATGCCTCACGCGGTATCTCAGGAACAAGCGTTGAAGCACATTGAAGTACGAGAGTCGCTTACGCGAGCGATAAATCAATTGAAGAAAATATCCCTCGAATTTCTTGATAGGATAACGCAGTCCCGCGATCTGATCCCTTATGGAATGCTCTACGTTTCGAAAGTCTTGTACAACACCTTGATGGAAAAGTTTCCACATGCTCCCGAGAAAGATATCTTGAAAGCAGTTGGCAATTTAATTTACTATCACTTCATCAACGCTGCGATCGTAGCACCGGATACCTTCGATATCGTAACATTACCAGTCGACAGAACATTATCCTCCTGCCAGAGGAAGAATTTGGCCAGTATAGCGAAGGTGTTGCAATTCTCCACCTCGAAGAAAGGTTTCGGCGAGGAGGCACCGCATTTAGAGTGTTTGAATCAGTTCATAATTGCCTGTCACGAGAAGTTTAAGGACTTCTTCCGGTACTGTTGTCAAGTGGAAGACCTCGAGGAGCACTTCAATATTCACGAATACACAGAGGCGACGCTTATACAAAATCCGGAGATATGCATATCTTTACAGGAAATCTGCGAGATGCATGCTCTGATGTTGAATTACGTGGATCAAATAGCACCGGATCCATCCGATCCTTTGCACGACTTGTTGGACGATCTGGGCCCAGCGCCGACCGTAGCGTCATTGCTCGGGATATCCAACGCAGTGTACGAAGCAAACTTGGCACGATACAGCAAGCAGGAGGTATGCCTGGTACTAACTAACAAGTTCCAGGTGCCTCGGAACGACGACGCGAATCTGAGCAACCTCTTTGTAAAAACGAAGGAGTTGCTCGTGTCGGTTATCCCGTTTTTAAAGAAATCGACTCTGATGGAGTCTTTGGAGACCGTATCCTCTCCGATGTCCGTGAAACTGTTTGACTATTCGTCCGTATCGCCGACAGTTCGCGAGAGTTCATCTATAAATGACTGTAAGATTCGATTACGCGCATATCTCAACAAGCTGGAACTCGAAGGATGGGTCAGACGCGCGGATGGTTATCAAACGATCGTGACCGCGATAGCGAGAGACATTTGCAACAAGAGCAAATACCGCGTTGCGAGGGACAAGGAGTTGCAGACACTGCGGGCGACCAAGGTGCGATTGGAAGAGAAGACGCGCTATTACCAGGAGCAGGTTGGATTCTACAACGAGTATATTAAGGGCTGCCTCCAGAATCTGCACAGAGGAAAGAGTTCGCTTCGCGCGTACCAGGCGACGCAGAAGGACACTTACACGCAGTGTAAACTGAGATCGAAGATGACGGTGAAATATTCCGCGTGGAAGCTGCAGGAGAAGGGTGTGTTGATGGAGGTCGACCAAGCGCTGAGTCCGACGGAGATGAAGAATGTGATTTTCGAGATAAGCCCGACGGAACACAGTGGCGTATTTGCCGTTCGCTGCAAATTCATGGGAGTCGAGCTGGAGAAGCTCGACATCAGCATACAGGAGTTGCTCGAGTTGCAGTACGAGGGAAGACCCTGCATGGATATGTTCGGTAGAGCGAAGGTCAACGTGAATCTGCTTCTGTATCTGCTGAATCGAAAGTTTTACGGCAAGAAGAGCTGAAGAGACTGTTTTAACAATCTTCTAACGGAATTAGAAACAATGGAATCGATTCACGCGTGTTGCATGTGCAATTTGTTGTTAGCACAGCATGTTTAGAACGAAAGTTGATATTTTATCACAATGATGAGTAATCGATGATTTGATACGATTCTTTTCGTATTTCGAGACCGTTTGAAAGTTGGCACACAAAACTGCATATAATACCTGAAGTGGGAGAAAAGTTCGTAAAGTTTCACTTTTTCTTCGAAAATAAAGCGAGCTAATTGTCTTCTCTTCAATGATGCAAGTGCAATTACACGTGCGTCGTATACAAAAGGACTGTTTTTTCTGACTACAAGATAGTTTCCTTCGATTTTATTCTTTCTCCTTTCTCTTTACTTTCTCTTACTTTCTCTTGTTTCTTAATGTAATTATATATTCACTTTTTGAATGAAGAAAAAACGGTCGACAAGACAAAAAAGAACAGACTAAAATTCAATCTTTCGCTGTAATTAAGTGCTTTATATTTTTTTAATCTGAAGGATATGGTGTATATTACGTCCACTTGTCACTGATTTTATTTTACGTGACGTTTTCTTTCAATAATTAAGCTATCAGCAAACATTACTAATATTTTATAAACTATCGCACATCCCAGTAATACATTTAGTAATCCGTTTAACAGCAATCTATCTAGTCTATGATATTTCGTTTGTAAATAATCGTGTTTGTGAGTATTTGAAATATATTAACAATGCAACGACGATAGCTTGACATCACATTATATATGTATATGACGAGTCTGCGAATTTGTTCAGTTTGTGATTGCGAATCGGTATGTGCGGATTTCGAAGTGTGAGCTGACAAAATTAGAATTGTTCTAAGTTAAAATGGAATAAGGAAGCTTCGATTGGCATTGTAATATACATATACGATTTCAGCAGTCGAATTAAATTGTCAATTTTAATAAATTTTAATAAAATATTTTTATGCACTACTCGTTAAACGTATTCTATTTTTAATTTTATTGCCTAGTTTTATATAAACTCTTATGAATTATTAGAATCAAAAGAGAAAGTAGTAATAAAAAATCATATTATGAAATGCAACATCATATAAGTTTATTTTAATTACAGTTACATAAATTAAAAGAATATATTTTAATTTTTAAACACAATAATAATTATTATCTTTTATAAATTATCTTGAAAATAGTTATCACACTTGCATAAAAAAAAACATTCCATTGAAGAAATAAAAGTAATATCAATATTTTTCATATAATTTTTAAAATAACTGTTAGCTGTGAACATCTGATCGCATTTGAAGTAACATGCTTACCATTCTTATGAAAATCCATTGATGATGTAAGTTGCAGAACTTTTTGCTTAATTTTCCCATCACCGGTGAACAATGCTGTATTGGGAAATTATCATTTGCACTTGTTTTGTATTGAGTAATTCGGAGTAGTGTTAATATTGATATTACTTACCATTCTTGTGGAAATCCAACTGATGATGTCAGTTGCAACACTTTTTGTTTAATTTCTTTATCACCAGCGAATAATGCTAGCGAAATTATTATTTGTACTTCTTTTGTATTGCGTAATTCGGAATACAGTGTTAACCAGTTGGAATAATTTGCTGCCAAGTTTGCTGTCAAGGCTAAGGCGTGAACAATTTGAATTCGTATTTGCTGGAAGACCAAAATTAATAATTTAGTGATTTTTTAATTAAAATAATTAAAAAATTAGGGTATTGATCAACTTTTAATTCTGCAGTTGGATTTTGTTCAATTTTATTGCCTGATTCAATTATTCAAAGTTAATCTATGGGTGTTTACGATAACTAATCGGATCTTGGATTGGATTGAACAATGGTACTCAACGTAGGTATAGAAAATTTCCCTAGGCTAATCGGATTGACGATTGCTGTCTCAAATGTAATCCGATTGATGACGAAAGCGTGGAGACCGAGAAGCATGCTTGAAAAGTCTCTTTATTTTTTTAAATAATAACACAAAAAATCAAAGATAAAGTTAAAAAGAATGATTTGAATTTAGATTTATTGTAATTTTTTGTCTAAACATTGGATTTCGTTTAAATTTCTGTTTGTAAAAATTAATTAATCTATTCTAAAGTTTGTGGTTATATCGGAAACAAATCAAAATTAATAAAACAATTATTAATTATTAGGTACATATTAAAGCATATAATATTTCAAGCATATCATATAGAATTCCTGTTTATTATAAACTCAGTAAAAATAACTTTGAAGTTATTCAACTACATTATACATTAATCAATATTAATTTATATGTTAAAAATCAATAATGTCTCTGAAAATGTTTTTTTTTTATTCTTTTCCAGATCGTAAATAAACTTCAACTCCAAGAATAAATAAAAATTACTGGAAAATGGATTGACATGAAAAGAGCATTATTGAACAATATCAATTTGTGCTAACTTAAAATTTGTAAAATTTGCTATTCTTGGTTAGTTGTTCATTAGAGAGTAATAATATAAGAACGGAATATACATAAATAAAATTAAAATAATTGTATGCATATATGATGCGTATATTCCATTTTTATATTATTACTCTCTAATAAACAACTAATAAAGAAAAGTAGATTTTACAAATTTTAAGTTAGCATAAATTGATATTGTTCAATAATGCCCTCTTCATATAAATCCGTTTTCCAGTAATTTTTATTTATTCATGGAATTGAAGTTTATTTACGATCTGGAAAAGAATAAAAAGAACATTTTTAGAAACATTATTGATTTTTAACATATAAATTAATATTGATTAATGTGTAATGTAGTTGAATAATTTCAAAGTTATTTTTACTAAGTTTATAATAAACAGGAATTCTATATGACATGCTTGAAATATTATATGCTTTAATATGTACCTAACAATTAATAATTGTTTTATTAATTTTGATTTGTTTCCGATATAACCACAAACTTTAGAATAGATTAATTAATTTTTACAAAGAAATTTAAATGAAATCCAGTGTTTAGACAAAAAAATTACAATAAATCTAAATTCAAATCATTCTTTTTAACTTTATCTTTGATTTTTTGTGTTATTATTTAAAAAAATAAAGAGACTTACTTTTCAAGCATGCTTATCGGTCTCCACGCTTTCGTCATTAATCGGATTACATTTGAGACAGCAATTGTCAATCCGATTAGCCTAGGGAAATTTTCTATACCTACGTTGAGTACCATTGTTCAATCCAATCCGAGATCCGATTAGTTATCGTAAACACCCTATATTGGTGGAAATTGGCATTAATTCACGTTTCTAATCAACCGCAGGGATTGAGTGCCGCCGAATCATGGAGCACGTGTATCTTGAAGTGTAGAAAGTGCAAGAAGACAGCTACAACGAACAGTTTAAAGCGTGCGATACTTGTTATGATTTGAGAGCACTTTGGCTTCATTGTGTGAACAATTCGAGCTTCGGTTCACTTCGGTTAGCTCTGTTTATTATTGCCATTGATGTTATAATTTGTCACGAATCGAACTTTTGGTTTAGTGGTATTTTTCCTGCATAACATAGGGCTTTAAATGGATGGCTCCAAGTATTAGTGAGTAACCTCGCTGTTACTTTTATATTTTTGAGTTGTATAACCGCAACAACCGATTCGGTTAGATTGAATACACGTGTCCAAGGGGACACAAATTTAAAAAAAATTGATATTTTTGATTTTGCTTGTAATCTATATTATGTAATGTTTCAAATAAACCTGTTAAAACTTTCCAAAACTTTGAATTTTTGTCTAATTTATGTTGTAAACATTACATTGACCTCTTTGCTTGGTAAATTTGTTTACAACCAAGATACTTCCTGGGCACATTGTGCATACACAGTGATATACAGTATGATGAGTGTCCTTGATTGTTTACAATTTTAAGGAATAACTGACATACGATTATATATTTACTCATTTTCAGGATATAACCCTTTAAGAGCATATTAACGAGGTGCGTACGTGGAAATTTTGTTTTGTTAAGAAATGGCTAGTACAGCGACTACAAGTACGGAAACTAATTCTAACAAGAATGGAGACACAGCAGAGACAGAGAGACTTCTCAAAGAAAGAGCTGAAAAGAATCGTCAGAGAGCACTTTTGTTAAAAAAATCTAAACTTGTAACTCATCCATACACGAGGTACATACTAATCATACATGAAAAAGTTAATAATATAACACAGAAAATAGATAGAATCTTAGTATTAGTTTACTCTTATCAATTCTTTGATACTTTTAAAGTATTTTTCTCGAAGAATTTTATTAGATTCTTATTCTTATTAATAATGTGACTGCAGAGAAAATGGTGACTCTATAAAAGGAAGAATGATAAAAGTTCAAGGGCAGCGTGTTATCGATAGCGGTGGAGGCTTCTTGATAGAAGAAAACGATGAATTAGAACAGCAAATGGTATACACAAAAAAAAAAAATATATATATATAAAATAAATATGTATGTAATGTTGTTTATATAACATTATATAACAATATACATTTATTTATTTAGTTGAAGATTAGAACCGAACCAGATCCAGTTATTGGTAAATTTACTGAGTGTGAGGAGTGTCAACAGGAATTTGAAGATTCGTATCTTATGCGAACATTTGATCTATCTGTTTGTGATAAGTGCAGGTATAGTAGCGGCATTTAAAGCGAATAGTTTCATTTGCATGATGTCTACTTCCTATCTCATATGTCTTTTGATGAAGATCAAATTTTATATCGTTATAAACTGTTTTAGAGATAAAGAGGGAAAGCACTCCTTAATTACCAAAACTGAAGCTAAACAAGAATACCTGTTGAAAGATTGTGATCTCGATCGACGGGAACCTGTGTTGAAATACATCGTACGGAAGAATCCTCATAATGTAAATTGGGGCGAGATGAAGTTATATCTGCATCTGCAGATTGAACAGAGGGCTTTGGAAGTTTGGGGCTCGGAAGAACAACTGTTGAAGGAGAAGGAAGCGCGCGATTTAAAGCGGGAAGGAGCTAAGATTAAGAAATTCAATAAAAAGGTACTTTAACTTTTTTTTATATATACAAGTGATTTTAATAATTTTATTTTGTTGCTAAAACAACTCTTACATTTTTCACGCTAATGAAGATCAAACAGCTGCGAATGCAAGTGAGGAGTTCGTTGTATGATAAGACGACCAAAGCGTCGCACGTCCATGAGTTTGGAGAAGACACATATAATGAAGAGGATGATACGTATACGCATATTTGCACAACGTGCGGTTATGAGGAAACGTATGAAAAAATGTGAATGTCCGAATATTACTCACGATAGCATTAATTGACGTATATTTGATATCTTTATGAGAGAAAATATGATTTTCTCTCATGAACATACGATCTTATAAATAAGACTGAAAAGAAATTTGCTTTTTCTCTCGAAAATTAAGACACGCGTGATATTTATATTTTATTGATCAATGTAGTTCTGATTTATATACTTTTTCATTATTTCACAAAATCAGATTTCAAACCAAAATATGATTAATTATAACATTTTTCTGTTATTATTCATTTTTATAAGTCTTTTATAACACAAATGTATTTTTCTTAAGATTATTTAATTTACATTAAAAAAAAATACTTATAAATATATTCACAGTTATGAAATATATGTATAGAATATACCGCTATCGATAACACGCTTGGAAATTAAGAAAAAAAACTCAAAACTCTACAAGTATATTATTATTTATCTATTATAATATATAAATCGTAATACAATTTATATATTATAATCATGCATTTGAATGTTTAAATAATAAAAGATAAAAGTATTATTTTTCTTTATTTCCGTTATAATTTGTACGTTTTTCGAGTCCGACGTTTCGCGAACAAATTAAATTCTGATTAATATGCACGTATACAATCAATACATTTCGGAATAATTGAAAAGTTTATTATTTACATTACAGCACATAAGAAGAGATAGTTCATTATTTTTGTTAAAATAATTCTGCAATATTTTTTCCCGTAAACATATATACATAAATATAATATACACATTACAGTTCGACCTACATCTCATCGCATACAACAGAAACATACATACTTGACTAATTGTTTCTTTGAAACACTAATGAGGCAGGTGTAAAGTCATAAACATAACAACAGGCCGCTTCGTACAGAAATTATGAAAATATACGTTTGCCACACATATACTTTTTACAGTCTGCATAAAGATTTTAGAATGGCAAAACATTTGGCACAGTCAGTGTATCGCCACTTTTAGTACTACTGCTTTGAGTAGTAGGCACCGGGTTATTAACTAGGGCAGACGATCTGCAAATAGAAAGAGAAAATCATTACTTATGATCAAATATTTAGCTATTAACAGTTATTTATAGTAATATTCACATTTTTTTTTATTATCAAACTGTTTAACTTTAGAATGTTATTCATTTTTTTGACGTTATTATTTCTCTCTCTGGGTGAAACTTTATCTACATAATTAACTGCTTTTTTGACACTTAAAAATTCTTTTATATTAAGAGTTTTTTCTATTTTATAGATTGCAAGAGATGTTACACTGATCGAATTAATTTAATATAAATAAATTTTAATTAAATATGATTTTACTATCAAAGTTTTAATAACAAAAACTATATTAAACTTGAATTAGTATCTAAAAATTCATCCACATTAGTACTAGTAGAGTTAAATTCGCATTACGTAATTTAAATCTCGCACAATTCTTTTGGATTTTGTCTCGCGATGAAATTGATTGAAACTGTAATGTTATAATTATGACTCACTGATCGAAAAGTCTTCATGGATACAAAACTTGTAAATAGATAGTTTTCTTGCTACAGCCATTCGAAATGTGATATTTTATTATTTTAATAAAACATTCCAAATTATTTTTTTTTAAATAAATCATAAAATTTCGGATGATAATATATGATTTCTCCGAGGACCAAAACTCGAGAATTGTGCGAGAACTTTTTTTTACAACGTTATATAAATTTAAGATGATTTGGAAATAAGCTTCTTCTAAGTATACGTACATTTATGTTCTTTAGTTATTTTAATAATTAATATTTGTATATTAAAAGAAAATTGTTCTAAAAATACATTTTTATCATTTATATAGATAACAATTTAAAATAATACTGCATTTAATTTTTCGATTGAATTATTTGTTAAACATATAAATACAAATTCAATAAGACACGTACCTGTTATGTCTCAAATGGCTCTTAACCAAATCCCCGGAGGCCAACGCAGCCATCAAGGATAGCTCTGCAGCGAGTACAGTGGCGCAAACTATTTGGGCGAGTTTTTTGGCATTTTGTCCAGGTTCTGTGGGATGTCCACCTTTGATTCCCAGCATCCCTAGGCATGCTCCTTGTGCTGGTAGAACAGTGCCACCGCCAATGGTGCCGACTTCGATGCTGGGCATCGTGCAGGTCATACGTAGATCTTTACCATCTACACCCCACGGTTCCATCAATGTTAGACAATTGCTACTGCCGACGTTTTGTGCTGGATCCTGTCCAGTGGCGATGAAAATTGCGGTTACGATATTGGCAGCGTGAGCGTTGAAGCCGCCTATACTGCCTGCCAAGGCTGAGCCGATCAAATTCTTTTTATGGTTAAGCTTGACAAGTTCAGGTACAGAGGTCTTCAACACGCGCGCCACAACATCCGCGGGTATGATCGCTTCGCACACCACGCTTTTACCTCTTCCCTCGATCCAGTTGACGGCCGCAGGTTTCTTGTCGGTGCAGAGGTTTCCACTAAGAGAGATTATTTTCATATCCGGAAAATATGTCTGCAACGTCTGCAGAGACTTTTCCGTTCCCTGTGATAGCATGTTCATACCCATGGCGTCGCCAGTCGTGGCAACAAAGCGTAGATGCACATCTTGACCGGCTATTCTTGTATGAATTTTTTTCAAACGTGCAAAGCGACTAGTCTGATCAAAGCTTTTCTTTAACTCTTGAAAGTTTTGCGGCTGTTCTATCCACGATATCGCCTCACACGCGCGTACAATGTTCGGGAATTGTACTACGGGTGCTCGGGTCATCCCGTCAGCCGTTACGCGGGTGGTTACGCCGCATTTTAAAAGCGCACGGCTGCCACGATTGGTTGACGCTACTAGACAGCCCTCCGTCGTTGCCATCGGCACGTGATAGAACTGGCCATCGATTAATAACGGTCCAACGATGCCAACAGGCATCGGCACGTAACCGATCACATTTTCACAGCAGGCGCCAAGTACCTTCTTGTAGTCATAGTTCCTATATGGCAAATTGGTTATCTCTTTGATAAACTTGCCGGCAGTACCCACAATGTTACGTCTAATATCGACACCACGCTCCGGATTATCCACCGCTTTTTCTAACTGATATGCAGCTATGTCTTTGTGATTTACCAACTGTATCACTTCCTCGTTCGTCAAGGCTTTGGCTCCAAGCTTATACGTAAAATAAAATAAAATATATAATTATGTTGTATACATAATATATATCATATTGGTTTATTATTTTCTTACCTGTGATTGATATATCTCAAGACAATCTTCCAAGCTCCTGGGAGTTTTAGATTTCGGCGATGTATCAATTTCACCAGAATCATTCTGGTCATGATAAACTACGTCAGTCTGCACCTCCTTATCAGAATACTCCTTATCGGACTCATCGGACTCCCATCCACCACCCACACCAGACAGTGGAAAGACCGGCTCTCGGATAGTCGGTACATCGGACTTTACGCCGGACGTTACACCATAACGTTCTTGCAACCATGTGTTCACAGTGATATCATCTAGATTAGCTGAGCCGTCAAGAAATTTCCCTTTTTCCTCTACTATCATCTCCTCCTCTTCTTGCTGCTGTTCCTTTTCTTCCTTTTCTTCTTCTCTAAATCTCAACCGTTTGGCAACCACATCGTTTCTATCATCGAAGAAGATGAATTTTACGGCCACAGCTAACACCAGTATCAATACTACTATTTTATCTGCGTTGGTTGATAGCCAAGTCATCAAGTGTTCTTCCAAATCGGTGTTTTCAATATGGTCAGAATCATTTGTCGCGTTCAAACTCGTAGATGTCGCTGCCATTTTCGTGTACTTGCCTTCCTCACTCTTAAAGGGCCAGCGGCTGCAATAAACATTTGTTATAAATCAAAATTAGAAACAAATTAAAATAATCTAAATTAAATAACTACAAAGCAAAATAAATATAAAATATAAAATATAAAATATAAACATACACACACACGTAAGATACGAATATATTATATCATCATAATCTGTAATGTGCGTAATTATAAAAATAAATTTGCCTCATAATAAATTATATTGTTATTTGACAATGCAACATAGGTATTGAATGAAAACGCGAAGCGAACGCAACAACACTTTTTTGCAAACTAAGACGTAATCCAGAATGATCGTTGCAAATGGAGAAAGAAACCCGAAGTATGCTCCGTGGCATCACCCAGTCATGTCACTTATTTTTGGACTCTCATTTTACTTTGTATAGACGACAGTCGATCTTTTGTATAGGTGTTATTATTAACGTTCTCATGCAATATTAAAATATACTCTATACGGATTTCACACATGAAAGTCTAACTGTCTCAATATTTTTTAAATAACACATTTGTTTTGAAAACATTTACGTTTTGAATAAACGATTATTGCACAAAGATGAAATTATATAATGGCACACGTCATTGTGACATATTGAATTAATTCATTTTATTATTTCAATAGCAATTAATAAAGAGTACTGTAATTCCATAAACGTGAAATTTTTCAAAAGATTCATTTATTTTCGTTGAACCATGAAAATCTAGACTCACATTCAAATTAATACTCGAACATGACATTTTTTTCTTTTTAACGTTTTGTTTTTAATCTCTTATATTTGAAATTCGATCAAAGAAAAGCAAACATTTTTTTTTTTTCAAAAACATTTAGAATTTAACTGCGTTACTCGTGGTCCTTCGCTTCCTATTTTTGTAAATATTCAAGACGAGAATGGGGAAAATACTTATGGATGATTTTTTTGCCCGCGTTATGAGTTTGCCTGATTCATATCGCAATATCGACAATTCTTTGAATACGCCCAAACTTCTCGCGCGATAACATCTTTCTTCCGCGGAAAGCTTCATTGAATATGAATACTTTATTGAATAGAAGTCTGTATACAAATGTTAATGTCTCCACAGACCCGACCTGGCGTTGAAATTAGGCGCTACAAACTGTTTAACAAAAGCAGCGCAAACATAAAAAAGTAATAAGGGTCAAAAAATACAATAGCTCCTCCGGCCGCGGTTTCCTGCTCTACCGCATACATACATTGTGTTTTGCACGTTATATTTTAATTTTATAGTTTGCATTAAGAAAACAGATCTCCTCTCATTGTATCATTGCAAGAGTCAATAAAAGTGTTTACCTGTTGGCATGTACTACGAATAAGCCGGCGATCATGATCTTCTTGACTCGTTCCACAACTGGATTTGGTTTTTGATCCTCCTCGTTTAACGGCTGCATTATGAACATCCTGTCCGCGCTCAGTTGGCCCATATTATTGTTCCCGCGAGAAAGCTGCAATATAATAGTGCCCATTACACCGGCAAATGCAACACGTGTGACGTACGATAATCTAACTTTTATCACGCACATAATGGTCAATTTAATTCTTCAATCTTTTTAAAAATTTTCTGATTTGGAAATTACTGATTTGGTCAATAATATTTCTGAGCCGTTGACAAACTCGACGATTACTCTTAAATAAAATATTTTCAAAAACAATTGTACGTTAATTTTTTATATATGTAGCATTTGTGCGATACGTTCGATATATTTGATTGAATTTTTCTAACACGATAGTAGACGTTCCTTCAAATCTGTGCCTTTTAATTTCGCCGCGTTACGCTTTCTGCGTTTAAAATGGAATGAGTGCGTACTCGAAATGATTTGGAGGAGAGTTGTAAAAGTGTGGGAAAGGAGTGCGTTCCAATGAAAGTGTCAAATTAAGTTGTACCTCGAGTATAAGCGACAAGCAGGCCGGATAGAACGTCATGAAGACGATGTAGTTAACGATAACTCCGAGGCACGCAAAGGTGCAGAGGATCTCCAGCCTTCTGATGCCCGATAAGGATCCTATGCTGATTAGGAGAGTCTCCACGAGGGTGTCCACAGTGATGGCCGGTCCCAGCAGAGACATGCCGCGCGCGATGTTCGTCTTGACTTCTTCTTGATTCCGCGAACTCAGAGCGTATTGGGCTAATGTTGCGGCCTTCGACAGATCGATAAGAAGAAAAAAGAAGAATAGGGCGTCCCTGAAAGAGTAATAACGTTGCGTTACAGTCGCACGAGAAGAGGCGCTACGTTCTTCCTTCTGGGAAGCGATGTAACGGTTCACATGCTTACTTCAAGTTCGCAATGTCGCTGCGGCCGAAATTTATCACGCTGGAGGTGAACATGACGCTAGAAAATACGGTAAACAGGCCGGCGATACCTGAAACATACACCACAAATCTGGCTGAGTATGCGATAATCCAAGTTAAATCGCTAAAGCGTGCTAAATCGAGAATCGGGGCATTACTTCGGTGTGAAGAAAAGACAGATCGTCGCATTTCGTTCGAACGCGCGAGCGAACGAAAGCATTATTTTTATGTGAGCGAAATGTAACACGGCGTAGTATATTTCTTTTGATCTCCCGTCGATTAATCATGTTAATGTGCTGTCATCGGACAGGAGGCAGAGTCCCGCGCTAGCGCGGTATCGTGTTGTCACGAATTAAATTGTCAGCGTGTACCGGCACGTATAACGTTATGTGGCGTTAAAAACGGTAAATTCAGAAACCGAATTCAGTAATCGAGTGTAACGCTCCGTACGAAACGCTATCGCTTTCCACGAGACTTTCACTGTTCGCCATCGTGGGCTTTCACGCGCCGCTCGGGAGGATCCGGTTTTATGAATGGTCCTGACACGCATAATTATTACGTATATCTCTCTCCGCGTGATTCCATCGTCGGTGCACCGGCCCGAAAGTTCTGTAATAATTGCGAGAAAGAAAAAATTCTACTGTTATACGAAATTGTGTAAAATTGAAACAAACTGTGTTGTTGCGCACAATGCTGTAACGACATTTTTATATGAAGTAACAAACAAGAGAATGTATGTTTTTTTTTCTTTTACAATTTCTTCTTTTACACAAATAAATATTTTTAAGTTGGAGAAAAAGATGTTTATAAGTTAAGATTGTTATGCACTTTAAAAATAACTAGTTGAAGTAAAAAATTTGTTTATTCAAAATTAATTAAGTTAAAAGCTAGAACATTAATCCTTTTAATTACATGACTTTTAACTTTCTGACTAGTTACTATTCAACCTTGCATATACTGTTGCCTAAATAATTTATTGTAAATTAATTTATGTCATTTATGAAACTGCATATAAAAATGATAAGCCGAGTTTTGTACGATTTATTTGACAACTGCGCTAAACTGTGAATTTTCCATAATAAGATTATTAATTTTAATAATTTAATAATACTCAAGTTTTGTTGCAAAAAAAATTGTTCTTTACACATATTTGTGTAGCTATGGGAAATATTTTAATACAATGCAAATCTGAAATAAGGTAAGTTTTTTTAAATTAGCGATACGCGTAAATACAAGTTTTAAAGCAATTTTTTTCGCGCACCACGATTGATAACTGGATTAAAAAAAACTGATCAAGCGCACAAAGAGAATAAATATAACTTGATTTAAAAGTAAAATATTGAATTTATTTGATGACATCACAATTGTTTTATTATTTACTATTTATTAATATAATTTAATGTAAATAATGCTTTTTAAAATTAATTTTAAAATTAAATTTAATTTAATCTAATTTAATCTTGATTTAAACGCAACTTTTAATGTAATGTAATTTTATAAACTTATAACTTGAGTTTTAAAATATCAATGTACTTAGCCCTGAGAATACGCATAAATAGTAAAAATGATTCTATGCAGTTCTAATTAACTTACCTAAAATGTACTTGGATCCCATTTTTTGCAAATTGCGAAACTGATGATAAGTAAATAATACTGCCAAGCAACGTATTATCGTCATCACTATAATATCAGCCGCGTTTAGGTCCTGTCAAAAATAGATATGCACATGTCAGAAATTTTTTCTATTACAGTAAGTCGAAAAATATGGAACAATAGTACAATACATATAAAATTGTTTTGCACATTGCGGAACCAAATAAGTAAGTAACATCGCTAAATAGTGTTGTATTACTGTCATCACGATAACGTCAACTACTTTTCGATTCTGTCGAACTCTGTTCGCGTATATATTAGCAATTTTTTTCTACTAGTGTAAATAAAAAAGCAAAAATAAACAAATAATAGCGCATATAAAAATTTTATTCAAATACAACGGTTATAAGTAAATATCTTTCAATAATTCGAGATATCTAATATAATATTTATATTATAACATTCGCGACTAGAGCCTTAGAACAGAGAAAAAAGTGGAAGTCCTTAAGAAGACGAACGAAGCGTAGAGTTTTGTGACGAGTCACTTACCGTAACATCGCATCTGTTGTGACGACAGTACGCAGCATAGGGCAAGTCCTCTTCGCGTTCCTGTCTATTTCCGGTCTCTATGTTAAGCATACATGCTGTCAAAGTGAGGATCGTCACGATCACCTCCCAGGGATGTCCGGCGCAGAACAGGCCGTACTTTTCAAACGCGTGCACCAACATTGTCGGTCCTCACCGAAAGAAGAAAACCGTGCGAAATCTGCAACATATCCATCGCACGTTTAATAGTGTCTGAATAACGTATCGAGAGAAAGAGAAAGGCGGATGGTTTAAAAATTTATCGCATGCTTCTTCGGTCAATCTGAAGTCAATTTTTTCCAGAGCAAAAGCGTTGAATCTTCTATTTTATTTTATTTTATTTTTTTTTGCAATCTCACTCTCTAAAGCGGAGCCAGTGCAGTTGTATGAATGAATTTATTTCAACTTCTGCTTACAGCCAAGAAGCGGAACTTGATTTACACTTTTAGAGCCAGTGTATTTATTATTCACTGATATGCAGTGCTGTACTTATTACTGTGATTATCAGCGAACGTTTACCATTTTCCAGGATTTTAGGAGGAGGATATTCGTACTTATCGCAATTAGTACGTTTTGAAAAATAGTGCATGTGTCACTGATCGATATATGAAGTTATAAGTATAGCAGTGAAATCAGTAAGTTTCCACTGACTCCGATTTAGGGAGCATTTTCTTCGCGACAAAATCGCTCATTCAAACACCTTTATTCTTTTAATTAGTTTCTTTTCATTTTTTTTTACCGCGAGACTTGTCCAAACTGAATAAATTCCAGTTTAAATTGATTTCAATTTCTGTTAACAAAATTTTCTCTTGAGCTCAATTTTCTCTTGAACATTGGCGGACTGTGAGAGTGGGTCGGTTTCTTTCGAGAGCGAAATAATACAGGCGTGGTAGTGTGTCCATCCCAGACATAATTTGCATGTGGCACAGAGACGATACTCAAGACACTTTGGGGAAAGTGATCGTTGCGTAACTTTTCAAGTGTCAACATTTCGTATAAATAGCCTTTAGCCAATTAACTTATATAATTGTTGTACAATCAGCGAATCTTTACAATCTTTGTTACTTTGCTCTAATCTTATCAAGTCAAAATTGTTTTTTTTTTATCGTGATATGTCGATTCTAGGTTTCATGATATAATAATGAGTGTTCCTCTTTGTGTATATTTATATAAAATAAATATGAAATAATATGGATTAATCATTTCATCAATGTCATCGAATCTCCAATTTGTCACATACTTGTCAAAGTAAGCAATAATTTTTTTTATATAAAATCTAATTCTACGTGAAAAAATAAAACGTTTTATTACAATTGTTTCAAATATTTTCTAAATGTTTAAAATTCTAAGCTGATTCTATAAGCTCTACAGATAAACTGCAGTATGTTATAATTCTTGACTCATTAACTGAAAATTTCTATGGGTACAAAACTTAAAAATGACTAATATTTTTGCTACGATTGAGATGTTGTATCATATCATTAGTAATATTCAAAATTAGTTTTTTTATAATTAATCATGAGATTTTAGATAATAAATTGCGATTTACTTATTAATATAAAAATATGAGAATGTGTGTGTATATATATATATATATATATATATATATATATATATATATATGTGTGTGTGTGTGTTTGCGTGAACATGCGTGTGGAGGAAGGAATAAGTAAAAATAAGTATGTATTACTTGTTATCTTAACAGTTTAAAGCACATATTTTAAGAACTGCATATTTGTCCCCCACCGACTACTACCACAATACACACTCGGCTTACATACGAACAGCAAATAATATTTCTGATAAATATTCATAAACACTTATTACTATTCATTTTTAAACACTAAAAAAATAATTTATACATATTTTTATACATAAAGAAAAAAAAAGTCATAAAATGTGTCTTAATGAGACATATTATTAAAATATTGCTAATTCATTTTACAACTTATGGTAAACAAAAAAAAATATTCCAGAGAACTCGATGTACGAGTCCAACTATTGCATATATTTATGTGTGTAATATTTGTAATAAATCTTTATGATCTATTCAATTTAAGATCACAAAAATATTTAAGAAATATTTAGATAAATATTTATAAAAATAATTATTATATGATAAAAATTTAAAATCTTTTTCTTGGCACCATTCTTCTTTGCTCTCGTTAATCAAATTTTTTGGAAACTATTAGCAATATTGATAAAAGTAACGGAGCAATAAATAAGATATATTTTAAATTGCTAAAATATACAGAAGATATTAATACAACTCGTGTGTAAAAAAATTCGAAATATGTAGCCTGTTCTTGATTAGCCTTTTAAACGGATTTTTATGAAAATTAAACAGGATTAGATAAATTAATATACTTCTTAACTAAATTAAGTTAAAGCTATAAAATAGATTTAGTTACGTTAAAAATTATACATAAACAAAAAACTATAATATCAAGTAAAAGTTAAGTTATGATTAAACTAACTTAAGTTAAACGTTAATTTTGAAAAACATTATTTATATTAAATTAGAATGTCGTAATTTTTTAAAGTTTACTCAAAGATTATTTAAAACAATTATGAATCATCAAATAGATTATACAATAATATTTTATCGGTAAATGAAGTTTATATGAAATATTGTATTTTATGTGATCATTTTTCTTTTATAATTGTTTTCTTCTACATAAATAAATTTTTAGTTAAAAAAAAGTTAGTAAGTTATGCATTTTTAAAATAACTAGTTAAAGTTAAAATTAACTCATTTAAAATCTAACTCTTTGACTTTATTAAATAACTTTTAACTTTCTAACTAGTTACTTAACCCAACCTTGGAGCTGAATGATACCTGAAGCGATAGTGTCAAAATTCGAAGCTGATGAGCGAGTTGCAACACTGAGTTCCTGAATATTATGATTCACTCTCTAGTCGATCGCATGGTTACCAAATAAAAAGTTGTTGAGACACAAATAGAGTGAATCTGAATTCACATAAATTCACATTCCACAGGTCACGTTCGAAATGCCTGATCGGCAAATTTTCGAAATAAATCGGATGGATAAATGCATACTTCACAGGGTAAACCATTAATTGCACTATGCAAGTTCTAGGACACCCCGTGTACCAATGCACCTGTCCGGATAGTCGAGACTTTTATATGAATATGGTAATGATACAGGTTGTCGACTACGAAGAAAGAGCACTAATTCACCGTAGTAACGCGAAATGTCTGTCAAGGTCGGTGACTTTCCAAGTGTTGAGAAGTACTCGCAAGAATTTCTACACCTGACTGATCGTTGTCCTCTTCTCAAGTCTCTTAACAACTAGCACAGAAACTATTTTTTTCTCGTTAGCTGCAATCTACGCTCGAAACAACACTGTGAAAAAGTTATATTGAATACGAATAATGCCGCATTTATACGAATTAATTAAAATCAATAAAAATTCCATTAGCCCTTCGACATAAAATTGATAATGAATAAATTGATTATTCGATTTTTTTTTGTATTTCAATGTTATTTTTATATTAATTTAAATCGAACGTTTTAAATATATTCATTTAATTATGTTGTTGATGAATGTTTATTATTTGATCCAATTTCATCGTTTTATGATTAAATTAATTATATTTGCATAACAATATAAATTTTTTTCTAATCCGTATTAATCAGGAAATAATTTGACTTTCAAAAATGAAAAGTTTCTTCAACAACAGTGTGTTTAAACTAGTTTGATATATTAACATTTATATATATGCGTATATACATTCTACGCTTCAACCGATGAACTTATCGTGCACAATTATAAATAATAATAAAATATTGCAAAATTAGGCTTGTGTAAAGAGCTTGTGCAGAAGGTTATATCAAAACGCAAATAACAGACGCAAAAATTCATATTCTTTCAAAATTCATTGCCTTTAACATTGCCAGGTTCTTTATGGAGAACTATTTAATAATAAATTTTCCGATATTTCAGATATATCTGTCAGCAACATTATTATTATTTGCTTACGAAATAGTAACTGCGATAGATATGTTTGGAATGGAAAACGTTTGATAAATGAGCGTGAAAAGGATACATGTATGTACACTAGAATACATGTACATACCGGTTATACGGGCAACGCAGGTTCGATCGAGTACTGCGTAAAACACGTATAGTATCGCTAATTATGTAGGCAAGCATATCGATTACTCTCGAAACTGTTGTTATTTTAAACTTGAGATTTGATAAACTTGAAAGCTTCGGACCTGTCGTTCGTATAATCGTATTTCATTGAAAGCCGAATTCTTCCATACTCGTAAACCTCGGAAAAATATTAAAATAGCGTAAAAAAATATTAAGAGTAAATATCGAGCAGTAACCGAGAGTCTGAACGAGCAGTAGTAACTTATAAATACTTCTTGTATAAGATTTCAAATATTTCTTTAATTTTACACGCAAAGGACTTTATAAAATTTATAGCAAAATTATATTGTCGTGGTTTGCATTCTTTCTACAATATGTTTTCTTCTTCTAAATAAATATATTATTATTTATCTTATCTTATCTTCATCTTATTTATCTTATCTCATCTTATATATCTTATCTTCATTCTTTTAGAGTCATTTACAATAAAAATAATATAAATCATTATTTTTAAATAAAAAATCATTTTCATCGTGTTTCTTTTTTAATAATTCTCGTAGTACAATTGCAATGATCCCCAAAATAGTACTAATAAAATATTTACTTACAATACATTAAGTAAATATTTATTTTATAAGAAAATATCTCTATAACACTTTAATTAATAGTTCTTGTACTAAATAAATATGTATTTACATTTAATAAACATTTTATTAGTACCATTCGAATAAACATTTATTAAAATGTAGTAATTTTTCCCTTCAGAGTATAATTAATATTTATCGATCATGAATATGTATATAAAATCACACGTAATGCCATCGAAAAGATTCAGCCATGATTGAATAAAGCTCATCTTTATTTAGTCGTGTTTCAACATACAAGTATTATACATTTCAGCGAGAAATGATATGTTACGGAATCGACGTAAGAATCGATGTCGATTCAATGTCAATTCCATTACCATTTCTTACTGAGATTCTACTGTTATTAAATATTTATTTGAATTGTATCACATTGAAATGCGATAAAAATTATATTATTGAATAAAACTAAAATAAATTAATAAAACAACCGCTTCACGCATGTATTATAACAAGCGAATCAACGTGGGATTCTTCCTTCAGTTTCAATTATTCGTAGTTTGAGAACTGTTCGGTGCCTCGGGATCGAAAAAAAAATGCATTTCGATCATCGATATCTGTAATAGAAAGAGAAAGTGCGCGCGATATGCTTCGGAAGTCCTGTACATCCTACTTTTTCTCTCTCTCTCCGTCTCTTTCTCTCTTTCGTAATTCCCTTTTCGTCAGTTACAGCGCTTTTAGAGGCGAAATTCCCCGTACCTTTCCATATACGCTGAGGAATCGCTACTTTCTTTATTCCTTCACGTTCCAAGAACGTTCACTTCTCTCCTGGCGCATTAATGCAACGCCGCCGCCGCTGCCGCGGTCGGCGTCGCTTCATCGTGCTGCTCACTTTTTCCGCGATACGTTTCTCTCCTGCGACCAGGTGACCCTGAAGTAAATGAAATTTACTTTCTTCGACGATGCGCAACGAATGACGTACGCGCCGGCGCACCTATTCGCGATTCCTTTTATTTTCTTTTTTTTTCTCACGCCGAATAGCATCTTAGCGGCACATAAATAGCTGATTAAAAAAATTGATCTGCGATTGATCTCTTTCGGTCTTAGTCACCGTCCCGGAAATCCCAGAAGATTTCATAAAAAAATTTCATATTCTTGACAAAGGAACTTTCAAGAAACTATTTTTACACCGAAACTTGATTTCGGAACGACACGCATCCTTATTACAAACCTTTATTTTGTATGCGAGATCCAATAACGAAGTTCTCTCGTGAACGTCGTTACGATAAAATTGCCATGTATCGCATTGCTGAAATATCATCGCGCTGGCATTGGCACGTAGCTTTCCGTAAAAATTTTATCGCACCAAGTTCGCAAACTTTATTATCAGGTAGATGTATACATAATTTCATAATTAGTTTGACAACGTAGGTAACGAATGGTATTTCATCCTTTTCCGACAGGCACACGAGAAAAAAAGTTTTCCGGAGTCTCTAAAACTTTATATACGGGTCTGAAATTCTCAGGTAGCAAGCTGCCAAGGTAGCAAGCCGTCATTCGTTGCTTTAACATTAAAATAAGATCTTGGACATTTTGACGCAACGTCAGTTTGCTACTTGAATAACCTTTTGTTGGCGTATTAAAATAATTATGATGGAGGCTTAAACTGATTGCTAGAACGTCGAGACTTCTCGCGGCACTCATCATCATGCTTAAACGTTCTTCATAATTATTTTGTTGCTCAAACAGAAAATCATTTTTAGATCTGTATTTAACTAAATTTTTAGATACTACGAGCAAAACCGTTATTTCCGTCTGCTATATCACAGGTGCGAGATTAGTTATGTAATTTATGCCATAAGCGATAGTTGATCCTCGGCGAGAAAGATGGACGCTTTTAACGTATGACGATGAATGTACGACGTACAGTCGAAGAAGAATGTAGTTTTAGGCAAAACTTTGCACGTAGAAATAGAAGTAGAAAAACCAGTTTTGTGCGGAAGTATTTAAACTATTTAAAGATTTTGCTGAAGTATTCAAAAATTCAACTAGAAGTGTAGATCTGAAAATAACTTTTTGTTGGACCATCAAAAATAATGAATGTAGACTTGTCAAAATTTATTGTAACATTATTGTCGTGTTTTCTGTTATGCATAAATTTTGGTTCAACATTGAGCGTTTTACATAATTATTTTAATGTCCAAAAAATTATTTGGCGTAAGCCAACAAGAAATTATTTTCCGCGATGTAACAAAAAATTATTTTCAGATTTGCTTCTAGCTAAATTTTTGGATATTTGAACAGATTCGTTCTCCATACAAATTCAATGATTCTCACTTATCTGTACAGAATATTTACGCAGTCTGTTTCCATCTTCTAGATATCGAAAACGGTTCAAAATTATGAAAAACCGCAAATTATGAAAATACGCGTTCGATTATTTCGAGAGAGATGGAATGGATGAACTTTAATTCCCTTTAAAGAGCTCCTTGAAACAATCGAACAGACATTTTGCGGTTTTTCATAATTTTGAATCGAAATGTAGTGGACGGAGAAAGGACTTTATAGGCTCTATATATTATATTTTCGTGTTAAATAATCGTTTCAGTCTATAACATCCACAAAATAATAACCATAAAAATCAATGTAGAACATGCTAAGCTGTTGCGGTAACGCTCGTATTATTCGAATAAAATTTTATCATGATGTACAAGACACTGAAAACAATTCTTCTGTGCTATTAGTACATTTATTTCCTATACTTAAATAATGGCAAGTATCAAATAATTTCTGTACTTTCTAAAATTTTTGGAGTGGAATTTCATCTAAAAGAGTGAAATTCCATTCTAAAAGTGTGAAAATCCTGCCACTCTTTATCAAGACTGATAGGATTTTCACACTTTTAGAGTGAGATTTCACTCCAAAAAATTTAGAGAGTAAATAAATTTTTTAATAAATTTACGACATTACTTTTTAAATCACGGAAATGTTACCAAAATATATATATATTTACTCAATGACAATTTTTTTTTAAATTTGAACCGTTTAAAATACCTTTAAAAGAAATTTCGAGAAGTTTCCATGTATAATCAGATATTAAATTTTCGTCAAAGGCAAATTTATTTTAATTTATAATAAAGAAATCAATAATTAAAAACAAATCAAGTTCATACATTAGTAATAAATAAAGATTTCGTATATGTTTTGTTGACAAATATATTTCTTAATCCGTTATTTCGAGAACTTCTCAGAAATAAATCGTATTATCGAAAAAAAGAAAGAGAGATAATTTATTGATATAAAAGTCATTTTACATTTTTAGAAGTAGGAAGTTTGTCAAGGTTTGGCGCACCCTTTTTTTTTAAAGATAAAGATAAGTGAATGTTCACGTTTGTAATGTTTCGTTACTCCAGATAAGAGTAATCTTTTCAAAATACCGACAGAAATGTATAAAATCATTTAGTTGTTCCGATTTTAAACATGTTTTTTTACACGTTTTTTCTTTTAAAAAAAAAAGATTTGCGTTACATAATGAAATTATTTTCTTTTTCAAATTCTAATAGAAGAAACAATCAAGAAATGTTTCAAAATTAAAACAAACCTTTTCTTTAACCGTACAGCAATGCACAAATTTCTTGGAAAAAAATATTTTTCAAATTGAAGAAACTTTTCTCTAGGTGTAATAATACTGAAAGTATTCTTTTCGAAGTATCACAAAGTATAGATCGACGTTTGGCAGATCGGACGGCATCAAAGGCAAATCAATTAACAATACGAAATAATACGAAAGCCGCCAACACATACCTAATTTAGAAACAGAGGCAATCCGTGGATTTTCGGTCCGCTATCAGTCGCCAGTCGCGTCTTGGACTCTCTCGAAGCGCTCGATCTTCCGACTTTTTTTTCCTCTCGAAACTTCCAAAGCTTCCACGGAGCTGGCGAGATAATCGGCGTTCGCGCCGAATGCGAATCAACGGTAAAACGTCACGTTCGCATTCAGGTACGATTCGATTCGATTCGATTCGGGCAAGACAAGCTAACAATCTCAATCGTTTCCAACGGCTCCGCGTACGTAGAGATAAGCAGCACAACCGCGAACGGAGTACCCGGCCATCCGGCAGTAGACACGTGGATAGGCCAAGTGTCGCCTTTGATCTGCGGCTCTACGCTACAGACGCGAGAGATATAAAGCCTCCCTCCAAATTATACGGCGCCTTACGCGGCAGCGACTGACTCGACGATGTATCGGCTCGACCGTGTACGATGCTCGCGTTTGCCGCCGTGTTGCACCTCGACCGCCTTCGCGAGCGCTCGGCTGTATTCGCTGTTATACGCGTACCGAGAGAAAACAAAAAACACATTTCAAATTAATATTTAACTATTAGATGAGTTGGAATACGCATGTAAATATAAATTATATATAAAATATGAATCATATTATAAATACGAATAAAAATGATCGAATACTCGCCTGCGAAAGTCGCAGATTAAAGAAAGATAAAATTGTAAGTTAATGATACTCTTTATTTTAATGTTAAGCCTACGGAATACTTGATGTTAGTTTCGAAAGCTTAAAATAAGAATACTCCTAAAATTCCAATTTTATCTCTCTTTTTTTTTTCTTTGTATAGAACAGTATCTTCTCCAATAGATTTTTCAAATTTTGTCCGCGACTTTTCGCGTTCAGATAATATTTGATACTACTTTCTATTCGTAATTTTTTTATTTCGCAATATTCATTTTTTATTGCTATTTATATTTTATAAAAAATTTACTTGCATTCTACGATCTACATGTGTGTTTTATTTTATTGTTAATCATTAATTAGACAGCTGGTAAAACGTTGCCAATATTAGTTTTGACCATGGATTTTTTTTCTCTGCGCGATCTGGGTTAAAAGATTTTTGCGAAATTTTCTCCCGATTTCCGAGAAATGGCAATTTCCGTAGGTCAACCTCTTTATCCACAATCTCCTCGTTTCGACGAATGCGTTCGGAGATACGTCACGTCGGTACGCGGGATTAGAAACGGCTAGATTAACAAAGTCGGACGTACACGGCGTATCGGAAAAGCGCGCGTTGAAATCTCCCTATTTTTAACGCATCCATATTTTTGATACTTTGGAATCTATTTTTGATAGGTACTCTGTAACTTTAACATTTCTTTCGTGCCGCCCCGCCGTTAATACTCGAAAAATATGCCAGAAAAAATTTGCAATTATTAAATTTGTTCTGTGAAGTATAATATACAAAGGACAAATATACGAGCAGAAAATATTCATAATTTTCCCAAAACCGATATCATAATCGAGAGACATGTTTTATTTTACAAATAAAATTAGACAAAAATAGAAATTGAGAGAGAAAATTAGAAAACAGCTGCAAAAGATCGTTCTAGAAGTGCAAAATAGAAATATTGTGCACGTGTAGATCTACGGACTGTACGATGGATGAGAGTGATGTAAAAAATAATTTACAAAATTTTTCATAAATTTAAATACATACGTACATAATTTACGATTATTGATTTAAATATTCGAAATACACGTAATAGCACGCGCTACATCAATCAAAATTATCATAACAACGCTAATAAATGATATATTCAGTGAGGTCTTCTACTATAGTACAGTGCGTTGCATTGATGCCTGGGGTATCCGATTTTAGGGATCACGTTTCTTTCTTGATTATTTGTACGTTCATGACGAATGACGTTATTTTTACGAATGCTGCGGTAAACATTAACGCAACATTCGGTCATGAATATAAAAATAACAAAGAAAAAAACGTAGTCCCTAAAATCGGTACCCCAAGCATCAATGCAACGCACTGTACAACAGAAACAACATAAAAAATTGAAACACGAGACTTTAATTAAACATTATTATTCGGCACCAAGAAGCGCTGTGATTGGCATAGGCCTTCTAGTTTCATGTTTTAATTTCGTCAGTCCGATATAATGTATTATCGTTTATAAAAAAAAATTGAGTATATGAATTTTTATTAAATATTTGTTATTGACATGTTCATATGATATTATACGGTAAACAATTTTGAGTCAAGTTTTGTTGAGTGATACGCAACTTTTTGTAAACTGAGGGCTATTTTCAGAAATAGAAACAGTATTGCGAGCTGCATGCATACACAACATGTTAATACAATATGAATAGATATATGTGTATACAAGAAAAAATATATAATACTAATAAGGAAATAAAAAATGTCAACACAAGTTAAAAATTGAATTTTATAAACACGTATATTTATGAAAAAAGTACATAAACTTAAATTCTAAAAAAAAAACAAATACTTAATGCAAAAATAAAACTATAAATATTTATTACATATTAACATGATATTTGATAAATATGCAATTTTATATTTCCGATTACGAGTCGGCGGGTCACAAAAAATTCATTTGCAACAAGCCGCAGATTACGTAACACTAACATAAAATACACAAAAAAATATAACTTTAAAACAAAGTTAAAAATATACTGTCAAAAAATGCTTATTCAATAAAATGAACATTTATAGTATGCTGATACGTGTATTTCATTCATCTGTCTTTCAAAATTTCAAAACTACATTATTTTTGTTATTTTATTTTTCATTTACTCACAAGTTATGTTATTTTAACTTTGAGAAATGTTGAATATCAAATTTTAACACACAAAATATTCAGATAACACAAAGCAACATTCGATGTTTACGCTGCGCGGAGATTTACACCGCAGAAGTTAGAAAAAATAAAACGAGTGAGAAGGTAACTTGCAATCACTCTGTTACATGCCTCTGTTATATGTAGTGTAATTTCAGTTTTTTATTGTTAATATTAACGAAATTATACTGAGTTGAATCGATCTGTTAACGTAGTCCTGCAATTATATATGGTATACGCAAAAGTGATTATTGTAAAAAGCATTAAAGATTTATGCAATTTATTCACCTCTAGATAACTTTATCCATAAGATATCTTCCAGGGATTATAGTAATTTATATACTCTCTAAAATCTTTGGACTGGAATCTCACTCTAAAAGTATGAAAATCCTGCCAGTCTTGATCAAGAGTTGGGATCAGGAATGCCGCAGCACTTGCGCTTGCTTATACAAATTGTACGCACTGCATCATATTAATTTCTTCATATTAATATTACATTATTATTTCGTACTTATCGATCTTATTCCTTAATAAATATTGTAAACACTTTTATGTTATGTCATTTTATGTCTCATTTATAAACATTATTTGTAAATTATCTGTATGTGCCGTATATTCTACAAGCGAGTGATCATATGTCCCACCTCTTAAGGATACATGGCAAAAATGCAAACGTTTTTGAGAATAAAACATTAAACATTAAAATTCCGTATTTTTAATTGTTTTTACAGTAGTGACTGTATGACGATTTTATTGACATAACCCAATACCAATTCTTCCTTAAACACAATAAATAATACTCTATAAGCTGAGTTTCAGATAGATACGATATATAACGAGAAGTTATATATACCTTCCTAATTATATTATTGAATTATTAAATTTATTAACACTTGAATACGTTAAAAATTTAACACGAAAATTTTAACAATGACCAATTTTAACATAAACACCAAATATTTTTTTACTATGTAGAAAACAATGTAATGTCAATAAATTTAGACAAACTGTCAGCAAAATACGTGATCTGTTTAAAATATCTGAATCTACAACGCAATAGCGTAAGATAATAAAAAGACGCATTTTCTTTGAACTTTACAAGCGCTTAAGACAATGTTGACGTCATATAGAGGAAAAATATAATTCGAATTAATTATTCTTCACAGAGCGATATTTCTCACAGAATTATAATTTTTCTCTGTTTGCATAATTAAAATACTTGTTAATCATTTGTTTCCAGTTTCCAACTAACATGCAAATTATAAAGGCAGGAAATAACAGCATAGTCAGGTGTAAAATCGTTGAATAAATAATACAAATTGCGTGAGCTTTTAATTTTAGAATGTAGAGCTCCGTTTCGTAAATCATATGTGCGTAAGTCGCACATAATCAGTAAAACTTATGATGTCAGCATCCCTCTACGCATTATTTCAATCTTTTATTTATCAAGTGTTAAACAAGAATAAAAGACGCTTACAAGCTGCCAGCGTTGAAGCGAACGCAGATGAAACATTTTATCAGAAAAACACACGTTTGTTAATAATCGAGTTGCATGTACTATGTTTCAGCAAATTGCTAACCAAGTTTTTTATTGTCACACAATTTGCATACAGCGATGATCAGCCCGTGATCTCTTGAACTTTCAGACCTATATATCGTATACAAGGTATTCAGAAATTCGCGAATCAAAATATTATAACAAAAAAGTTCGTAAAAAATTAAGTAAAAAAAAAGTGACTTGTACATTTTTATTGCAAGTGGTTTTTGAGGATATGTAAGGGCTTAAATCTGATCAATTAGAGATTACGTTTAATGGTCGCCTACCATACAGTTATTAATACTACTCGCACAGTAGTATTAGTGACTTATAAACATGCGACTATCTAAATGTAGTTTGTAATTGGCCAGCTTTAAATTTTATATTTGAAACTACTTCTCGAAATAAAAATTTACAAATAAATATTTTTTATTAAAAATTTTTTTTGAGAATTTTTCTGTTACAATATTTTAATTCGCAAATTTCAAAACACCGTTTATATTAAATAAAATAGAGCTTACGTATTTTAAAAATAAATGTATGTAATGTGTGTAGGTTTGTAGTTGGGTAAGTTAATCTTTTTCTAAAGTAAATTAAATTGCAGTTAATGGTTCATAAAATTAATTTAGTTACGTTAGGTTAAAAGTTGCATTAGCATAAATTAATTTTCCAAGACAGTTATGTTACGTTAAGGTGTCATAGTTAGATTAATTTAAAATTAGATTACTATAAATAACAAAATAATTACAATAGAAATCATCTAATAAATTTATTATTTTACTCGTAAATTAAGTTTGTATAAAATAACAAAAAATATTGTATTTTATATAAAAATTTGTATATAAAAGGGGAATGTATTTTTCCTTTTACAATTGTTTTCTTTTACATAGGTCAATTTTTAACTTGAGAAAAAAGTTAATTAGTTAAATACAATTTTAAAAAGCACAAATTAAAGTAAAAAATTAACTAATTTAAAGTTAAATAAGTCAAACTATTACCTTTTTAACTAGTTGCTAATCAACTTTGAATTATGTACTTTTATGTATGTATAGAAAGTAGTATTACGTAATTGCATGCACGTATATTAATGCAATACTGATTATGCATTATAAATTTATTCGATTTTGTATGTCAAGTGCAAAAAAAGCAATTGCGTAAGTAAATGATCTAAATGAAGTAAACAGAATAACTGTCTTTTTAGTTGAATTTCTTGCACAGTTTATTTTCCAATTTCTCTTCATGTTAGACAGAAAAAGAAGAATAAATAAACACATCTATTAATATTAACTTTATTAGTTATAATGCGTTTCAACGTGCGTGACCAGCAATTGAAAAAATTACCTGTATGTGTAATAATCCGACAGATATTAAATGTCAGTAAATGCATAATTTCCTTTTTGGTGCGAAAAAATTTAATATTGATTTGACGGAACAATATACACTATTTTTTTCTATTCCATAAATATTTTGTAGCTGTGCATGCTATAATTTTTTGTCTACAGGACGTGCGCAAGTAAAATCAGATATTAAAATCAATAATTTCTACCAAACAATGCTCATGATGCATCAGTTAAAAATTTAAATTTAATTTAAATTTATAATGATCGCTGTAATCCGCGCCCACACATAAATTATAACTGAAAATACTATAAATTCACTAAGCAGAAAAAATTAGTGTCAGGTGTAAGCGTCAGGTGTAAGATCCAAAGAAGAAACGCGATCGATGTTATGCATATACACGAACATGTACACGCACAATTGCAGTCAAAAATTCACATCATTTCTATTCGATGTTAATGTTCGATTTTAATTGCTTAGCTTTAATAGCAAATGATAATTTTTCATTGATACTTTAATTTATGTTAAAATTTTTTAATTTACCTTTAAAACTCGCCTCTCTCGCGATACTATTTATAAATCAAAGACAATAAATGACATAATAAAGAAATTAAAGATATTTCAACTGAACAATATCAGCCAAAAGTTATCAAAATATATAAAATTGTTAACTGTTTTAGATATATTCCTTTTTTTAAAATTAAATGTTTAATAAAAGATTTAAACCGTAAATGTCCAAATTTTGATTCTGAAACCAATTGGAAAGAACACAATGAAAAATTTGGATTATAATATTGGTGGTGAAAATGAACATATTTTGCTGCAGTTTTTGATAAATAATTTTTAAATAGATAAGTAAATCTAAATAAACTTTAAGATTACAAAATTAGTGAATTTTTAAGAAAAAACTAAAAAATAAAGTATATTTGAGATGTGTCATTATCAAAAGTATAAAAATTCATTCTTTTATTATTATGTATTATAATATAAAATTTAAGTACAATGCTCTTGGTGATTAAAAAATTATTTAATATTTTGTTTACTCTTAATACTCAAGTAAAATCACTTTTTAACACTTGTTTGCAAAGAAGGGCAAATAATATCACGAATTAAATCAAATTTTTACATGTACTAATAAAACTTGAATAAATATTCAAAAGAGTTTATTTATATTTTTGCAAAAAATCAATCCGCAATACATATTATTTTCAATAATAATACAAAACAATCTCTGACAAAATAATAAAAAAACAAAACAGAAAAAAAATACGATTACATATGTGTACGTACAATCAGTCGTATATCATTTGATCGTTACGACTGACAATTTCGTATTTTGCAAATGCATTAGGAAAGTGGGAATGCAGTCGAGCGATAATGCATGCGTGTAAAACTTTTCCGCTTGTTTGACAATCGAAAAGAATAATGTCACGCAACAAAAAAAATCGGCATCAAGTTAATTTGATTCCCTATTTAAAAAAAAAATTATTAAGAATGTAATTATAGAAGAAGGTCATTAATACTGATATAAATATATTCTATAACGACGCTTCATTTCTCTAAATATTCTTTAATTATCTAAACTGATAACGTTTTTCAATATTTAATAAATATTGAAAAACGTTATCAGTTTAAATAATTAAAAGAGTGAAAATCTATAATTGAATGTCTGTGGTTTCTTTTTTATAAAATCAGTTAAGAATAAATTCTTAGAAAAAAAGCGAAATATACATTGAGAGAAAACGAAATAGTTTTGGCAACTATAAATTTGACAACTCAAAATTTTAAATTCGTGTTTTATAAAGACTAGTTTTATAAAGACTAAATACTTAAAAAATATAGTTACTGCAATAATTTATGTGCACTATCAGTTGATATTAAAATAGCACAACTACATTACACAATAATATAAATTTCACAAGTTACATTTGACAATTATACTTTTTTAGTTAAAACAATTATTTCTCTTTAATGAAGCATAATGTCATAACAACACTCACCAATAGTACATTTTTCGTTGAGACTATTTTGTGTTGGTATATAGGATGGTAAGATCGATTACATAAGTATTCATGTACGATCAAAATAATTATGACAATAGTGATGCTTCTAGCACTCTAATTGCTAGGAGAAAAAAACGAAGAATTTTAGGTTCAAATTTCAGCAGGCTTAATTTTTTTGTCGACTATTTTTCTATAGTCATTCAACAAACTATTATATTTTCTTAATTCATATAACTCATTTACTGTTCTTGTTACAACTGTATAATACATAGTTCAGGCGCTATCTGTCCTCAAATTTCTAACTGCTGATACAACTTTTTTCTCTAATTGTAAGTATATCATTATTGGTATCATTAGATTTATAATATTTATATTTTACATATTGCAAACCTCAAAATAATATTATAAAAATGACGATACCATCTGATAAAAAAAGCCTATTTTATATTTTTGTTTTCAAAGTTTTATTTAGTTTAGTTTTTGTTTAAGAAATTCCAAAAACAAAGTAATATATCGGAATTGGCGACCTTCTTCTACATATTCAAATCAATATATAATATTTGAGGAAGTGGAATTTGATATTGATTAAATAAACTTGATCTGAATTTAAAAAAGAATTATTAAAAGTGATTGTTCAAATCAATTGCTCGAGAAGAGATTGCTTACACAGTTCTAAGAAACGATCGAAAAATTCGGCGATAAAAATTATCATTATTCACATGTTTGGAGATTTTGTGCGTTGTTCTTCTCAGTGGAACGTAACGTCGAGGCAGTACAACATTTTCCAAAAGCTATTTTAGCGTCCCTTAGAATTAGATTAGAAATAAATTGTATGCTGTGCAGCATTGTGCGTGTTGGATAAGGTATACTTTTGTGTTCGCGATTCCAATTGACGGAGTATAATTCATATAGGAATTTTTAGAAATAACTTCACTGACGCAATCGGCTTCGCCCCCTGCGAGCTTCTCCGAAACGCACTCGCGCTTCCAGAGATTCGGTCATTTCTCTCTCTGCTTTATTTTGTACAGATAATGGAATCCGGATAATTTTCATCATCAAATTATCGTGTGCGTCATCCTGCAATTCTCCTTAATCGATTGTTTATGATAGAAACTACTGGAGAACGTTTCTTGCATCATACGACGCAGTACATTTCGAATATTTCTCCTACTATGTATAATCTATAATACATGTACATAATCTGTAACATTATAAATCTATAATTTAGATTTTTTATGTTCGATTACACTTTCTTTTTTTGAACGGTGACACATGGTTGACTTATTGTCAGGTGTTTATAGAATTATTTGTTAGAAAAATGATCCATCTCTATTTAAATAATAGAATAATCACTTATAGAGCAGATCAATGATTAATTATCTAATATCATCAATGCTACTAACAAATTGTTAAAATTCAAATTTGTATCGCGCTGCTTCAAAATCAATGGTTTAATCAGAAAGTAACGTTTTATTTCGAAAATCTGATTGCGCACAAGATAAAGTACCTAAACTGCATTTTATTTTCAGTTCATTTTATGTTCATAAAAAAAAATGACGTAAAAATATGAACTAAATATCAGTAGCCAGTTTACTTCTTTGTGCCTTTGCAAAAAGTTGATTATTAACAATAAAATATATTTGCTGTAAAATACAACTTTATTAACTAGAATTAAAAACGTACTTTGACACGAATAGCTAAGAAAGTCGTCAGTTATTTTAGAGATGAAATCTTTTATAGAAACTAAAATAAAACTTTTACTGTCCCACAAAATATGCATATCGCATTGATCTTTCAGCTTCGAATTCAATTTTGGAGACTCGCTCTACTTCAAGGAATCTTTTCATTAAAATGTGAATGAAAATCTCACAATGTTGCGCTTTTATACTACATCGTAGTTTCTTAATTACAATGAAATTCCACCTGGTGGTGCGTTGGTAAAGCACAGGACATTATCTGCAATATTTTGAAAACGTTGCTGTAACATTGCTGAAGTAATATCGAAAAAAAAATCTTTGCAATGTCGCAACGTTGCAGCAATATTACCGCAAGCTTCTGTGCTTTATGATATATCTTTTTTGCGTGTCTGCGAGAGTCTATTATTCTTTTTTCTTCAAGTTTACGAACGCTTCGGTAAAAACCGAAGAGTAATGGCAATGAGCGGGCGTACAATCCAACGTTCGTGTCTTTATATCATAAAAATTTTTTATTACATGTAGTCTTCGCGCTGACCAGTGCTTCGAAGCGTTCTTCGAAACATCTTTTTATCCATCGTGTGGACCACAGACCAAGATGGACAAAAAAGTCCGACGGTCACTCGCGCGTCGTCTCGCGCACCTCCCGATGCGTAAATTACGAGTAGTGGAAAGCGGAGAGAAATTGCCGCGTTGAGCAAACAGCGGGTAATCGGTGATTTATCGCCGATTTATAAGACATGGAAAATTACGACGGATCCGATGTACGGCCGCACACCTTCCTGTCTTCGGCGCCGCGCCGCGCCGATACCGTTTCAGTTTATTCAGGGTAGAACGGTGCGATAAATCGGCGTTACGAGAAAGGCCCAAAGCACCCGCAAACGCCACCGTAGAAATCACTACCTCGCTTTCTAACGGGTCATTTATCGCGATACCATCGCGGACGTTTCACGCGCGGCGAGCGAATCCCGCATGCGTGTCCGCGGAATACTCTCGCCGACGCAAAATCAATTAATAATTCACTCGGTGAAGCTGGTCGCCGGAAATTCAGAGAGCCGAGAGTTGGTTGTCTATCTGATGGATTTCGCACAGAGTCGCGGGTGGCGAGGAACGTTAACACTTGATGCACACCTTAGGACATTTGTTCCCTGAGCATTTTTTTTTCTTTTTTAATAATACTACGAAAATACATCTGGCTAAACCACAGTCTCTCCAACCCCGTCCCCAAAAGAGCTTGGACAGACACAGGGCGTTGCCACAAACTCGAATCGTGCATATCCTTTATCCAAGGAGACCTCGGAAATTCATGATCATGAGAAAGGAATGATCCAAAGTCTCTCGCGTACAGAGAGTGAATATTTTTTCTGCCGCTAAAAAATTCGTTTCCTTTATTCTCGACTAATTCTCGTTTATATTGCAAGAATTTCACAAACTGTTAAACAAAAAATTAAAAAAATAACTTATTATGACCGGGAAGTGCATCAACGCTTTCAAATGGAGAAACATCGCTAAACAATCGAAAGTGGATCTTAGTGCTCAATAATCATTTTTTAGATAAATTTATATATAAAATTTCCCGAACAATGTTGATGTCTACAAGCATCTCTACAATCCCTCCCTGTCCCAAAAACTCTGAAAAATTTGTTGAGAAAAATATTACCCTGCTCAGAGTTTAAACCTGAATCCCAGTACATTCCGGACGATTATCTTAGCCCTTTTTCGCAACAAATTCTATACAGTTTTCGGGATGAGAGTATTGTAGGCGTCAAGCTTAGTAAACTGACTAGCAGTTTTATTTGTAATATTACATTTCTTATTCTACTCCCATTCACGATAATCGCTTTATTTTAGTACAATTGATCCCCCCTTTCAAATGAGCTATAACTCATCTCATAGTTTTTGCTATCTCCTTTTAACTGCGTAAAATAAAATTAATAAAATGTTTTTGATAATCATTAACAAAATTTTACATACTGTTTATACAGATTTTTAGTTTTACCGTTAAAAATGAACGGATGTGACTGTAGATAATTAACCTGTAACGTTTCAATGTTTATCTCACATCAAATTTCAATGCTTATTCACATCTGGAACGCCATAACAGTTTAACTTTTAATTATCTTTATAACAATCTTTATAATTATACTTAAAAAAAAATATTTAAGTAATTAAAAGTCGGCGCTGTAATTCGTGCACAAAAAACTTTTTATTTTTCTCTTAATAAATTGAACAAAAAACGCACACAATTATTCATCGTTCTTCCGGTCAAAGAATTGTGTGAAAAATCCTCGCAAAATCAAGATAAATGCTTGCTATGAAATTCATGAACAAGTTTGACCTTGTAGAAAATATAATACATATAATTGAGGAAGTACTGAAAATGGCAAAAACTTTTAAACCGTAACGTTCTCTACGTTTATGATATGAGAAACTAAAAATTAAACACTGGAAAATGAGTCTTGTTGCATAATTTAGAAATCTGATAGATTCAACCAATACGTTTATTCAGAAACGAACGAATCAGAAATCTTGTATAAAAATTACCAAATTATAAAAGTAAAGTATGTCACACGTCCTGATTACAAAACTTCGTCCTATTATAATAAATCTGGTGAAACTAAGCAGAAATTCTGCTTAGTTTCACCAGAAACATTCAACTGTATACATTTTATTAATATAATCAGATTATTTTTCTCACTAAATAATTTAATTTTTTTATAAAGAAAAAAAACTTTGCGCATGAATTACAGCATCAACTCCCAATTGCCCATTAATACTTTTTTCTAATTCGAATTTCCGGGAAACCTTGTATTATAAATTTATGAGTTCTTTATGAATCATTTTTTTCAAAAGCATTATTAAATTTCCTATTATATTTTTAAATAAAAAAACATATTGAATTCATAATTACATACATTCATCAGTTTTTTTGTTATATGAATAAACTAAATAAAATTGAATTTTTATAAGGATAAAAAAATTTGTTCTATTTAATATATAATTTTTATGGAAATCAAAGCATTTTGAAAAATAATGCAACTTAAACTTTTTTACAAGAAACTGCATGGTAATCAATTTGAAATTTTAATATAATATTAATTTCGCTTTAAATATTCGATATAATTTTTAAACAAATCACAGCATTTGGACTTTTCGATTATGCCTCCTTAAAATATAAAAGTATTTTTCTTTCTTTTTTGTTACCAAGTTACTTTATACGCTGAAAAAAAAAGATTGTTTACTTGTTCTAAATTTTTCAACTTGATTAAATTTCTTCAGTTTAAGCATTTATATATTTAACTTTAATACATAAATACTTGAAAAAATTTAATCAAGTTGAAAAATTTACAACAAGTGAACAACTTTTTTTCTCAGCGTATAAAATAACTTCGAAACGAAAATGAAAGAAAAATACTTTTCAAGTTAACTTTTTGTTCTCAGTGTACAAAAAATAAAAACGTGCGTGTCTCTGACGTTGCCGATTATAATTAATTAGTTGTAACCAGAACTGAGTGACATCTGATATAGCAACATCTAAATAGTTCCATTTTAATATGTATTTAAAATGGAAATGGTATTTTGCATTGTCAATTTTAAATGGTTTTTTTTGGAAGATCATTTCCATTTTACATTTGAAATGGAAATATCTACATTTAACCATTTGTAAAGTACATAAATGGTTTTTTTAACTGCTAACAAATTTTTTTTCTAGCGTTATTGACGTACAAGAGGAATCGAATTCTGTGGTTGATCAAAACACAGTTCATTCTCTAATCACATTGAATTTAATATTCGCGAACATTTGTCTTTGTTTCAGTGAAGAACAAAGATGAAATAATTCCGTGAATAGTAGCCTACCCGTAGTTCCGTCATTCCACATCCAACCAATGAGAAAAAATAAATCATTGATCAAACTTCTAGGTACACTACACTGAGAAAAAAGTTATTAACCTGACTAAATTTTTCAACTCAATTAAATTGTTTAACTCAACTATTTATAAATTTGAATACATAAAATACTTAAACTTCAGTTTAATCTTTTCGCTATAAGCGTCTTCTTCGATGAGACACCGCGTCAAAAGTATATCAAGTATAGATTAAGCGCAGACAGTCATCAACAGTCGGATTTACGTCTTGTTTCCGCAAAAGATACTTTGACGATGCTTCTTGGAAAAAAGGAACTTCTCTTAAAAGTTGATATTTATAATTTCTTAATAAACTCATTTTTACAGAGAACGACTGGTTGCACGTCGTAGGGAAAAGGTTAGCATTTATGTATTTCACCCAAATATACATATCATATATATGTGTATATTTAATTTAAATACATAAACATTCGAATTGAAGACTTTCAATCGAGTTGAAGAAAGTCAAGTTAAACGACTTTTTTTTCTCAATGAAAAATGCAGTCAAAAACAATTGCTGCTTAAAGCAAACGGCCTGCTTATCAAATAAAGCTATAAAATGAATATCCAAATAAACTACATATACCAGGAAAACTATTTTGCATTTGAAAACTATTTAAAATACCTACCCAACTTACATATAACATTTTGCAGTCTGCACTTTCAACACATTTTTTTTTTTTATGTATTTTACATTTGACATTTTAAAATGCAATTCAAATTTTATTTTACCCAGCCCTGATTATAATATATAGACCTAATTATTTTAAATTAATAACCATACAATTATTTTCTAGAGAATGTCAAAGTAATATATGTAAGAATTACTTAATAATTTTTATACGTATATTTATTATATTTGTAAAAGTGATGAAAATCAAACCGATGGACACGAACGATGCCATGAGGGATCGGAAAACAAAAGTGCGTCAATTACAGAGAGATATCAATGACGTAAAGCCCGTTATCGCACAGAGAAGACTTGGAGATTGAAAATTAAATTGGAATTCGACCTACCGAAGAACTTTTAATTTTAATCCGTATCGTTCTGATTAGTCGGACTCTAAATATCCAATTTATAATTCTGTATCTCCAATGCGTAGTCTGGTACCGACTTTACGCTTTTCATTTGCCGCAACCGGTTTCACTCGAAGCGAACCGCTAAAATTAAATTCGCGACGGCGAAATGATGAAAATAAGAGAAATACGTGCTCCTTTTCCGATGGAGAGAAGGCTCTCTCTCTCTCTCTCCTCTCTCATAAATCGTACACGCGCGTGTACCAAACAGTTTACACGACACGCGGTCATTTTCACGGTCAGAAGGCCGAAATTAACGGCGGGTATATTTTCACCGGAAACTCGCAGCTTCGCCGAATGCGTAATAACGCGGCATAACATGACGCAGGAAGCCGCCGCCAAAGCGAACAATTCAACGAAGTCGCGAACAACGTGGTCTCGCAATGTCGCATCGCGACGATCATTCATTCCGATCAACTTCCCGCTTCTCCGACATTGTATCATTCGCGCTACGTGACCGTAATCTCGATCTGCGGCCGATGACAATCTCGCTGCCGCGGATAGCGATTGTCAAAGACGAGAACGCCGTAGCTTTCAGCTAGATTCTACAGACTTAATCTACAATGTGCTCTTCCCTTCCTGTTTTCGAGAGCTTTCCGTCTCTCACTCTTTGCACCACTTTGCGCAATATTTTATCGAGAGTTATTGCGTCTTCCGGCGGACGATTCGTCATCTTTTTGCATATCGAGCGATTGCAGAAAGCGGGGTAGCATGGCAAGATCGAAAGGTCAAGACGAAACAAGACGCAAAAGAACGCATTGTAGCCTCAAGCATTAAAATGCCACATTAAACGTGGTTACGTCACACGGTTCCGCTGTTCTTAAAATATGCAACGAACGTTAGTTCAGTTATTTTACATCGGTGCTCGTATGCAATCCCAGCGTTTTCGGGCTCGTAAAGTCAACGTTGATCGCTACTTGGCTCATGATGCACACTTGAAGCTAACAAAGCACAGCACCAGATAAACTTGAAAAGGTTTGTTTCTGCATCCAGTCTGTCGTCTAACAGACGGAAGCGAAGGAGCCATTTGGCTTCGCGCGCCTACGTGCTTTAAAAGCCAGATCGATTTATCATTATTGAAGAAAAAGAATTGGAAGAGAGAAAGAAAAGGAAGGCGAAAGAGATCTTACTTAACTCTTAATTTACGAGACGAAGAAAATTACGCTAATGTCGTGGGCCAACTGAACCTTTATTTTTCAAAAGCTAATAAAATGAAATTGATTAATTTTAACAATTTTTTATTATATCTTTTTAGTGTTTGAATTTTATTTATCTATTTTTAATTAAATAATAAGAATAATCAGTCTTGCATTACTTTATTTAAAGTATATTAATAAACACACATACACACACACACACACACACACACACACACACACACACACACACACACACACACACACACATACACTCCCTCTCTCTCTCTCTCTCTCTCTCTCTCTCTCTCTCTCTCTTTGTATTAAGTAATACAAGTGTTGAAAGATTTAATGCAGCCACCTCGTAAGTTAAGAGTCCTTTTTCTGATCAAAATACTACTCTGGGTGAAAATTCACCCACCTAACTCAAAGTTTTTTACACTTTTAATTTTCTAGATAATTTAGGAGATGAGGTGTGATATATTCCAGTAAGATTCAACTTCTTTTAATTGTTTACTTATTGTTTCTTTGTTTTAAAAGATTAAAGAGTTTATTCTCTTTTCAATATTATGTTTTATTTTTATACCTTAAGGGACAAGAATCGATGTTAGTGGAATTATTGTTTCACTAAAATAGTAAACTTTCGGTGAAGTATAGCATAAATAACATGAGATTGAGATATTCCATGTAGTTTGCCAGTGTTGATTTTTTTCCATCTGGTTCGCAGAAGGTTAAGAGCTCCTTTTGGATTTTTTCTACTGTTTAGATTGAAAAATAATATTATAAAATAACGGATTTAATAATATTTTCGTGTAAAAAAATCTTATTAAAAATTATTTAAAACTAAAAAAATTTTAATAACATTTACAAACACTGACTAAACTTGAATTAGTTACCTGGGTGAATATTCACATAGAGTAGCATTTTATAAGGTTAAATGTATGTGTGTATATGCAACATGCCCCTAGAAAAGTTCGAGTAAACAAAAGTTGTTGCAATAAAAAAAAATATGTGCATTGTTAGATGTGGTTAAAGAAAAGTTTCTTTCTGAAAAAATTTTCGTTTCTTTGATTAAAATTAAAGAAACAATTCGATAGCAATGCAAATCTTTATTTAAATGGAAGAAATATATCTCTAAAGTCAGAACAATTAAATTATTTCTTACATATCTGTCAGTACTTTTATGTATTTCAATAAAACAAACAATTTGAACAAATAATTTAGCTTGAAAAACCCTAATAATGTCATTTCTTAAAATCAAATACATTTTTATTTTTCTCAAAGGTATTTTCATTTCAACTTAAAAAAAAACCCAGTTATAGAAACGATTTCATCAACTTCAATTTAAACATAACTTTTCTTTGGGTGCACGCATGTTAGCATTGCATATAAATTCGTCTGGCGATAATGCTTGTGACAGAAAATTAAAATAGCTTTATTGTGATTTAAAATCAGTCCCACGTACAGACGCATGGAAGAACAGACGTATATATGACGTAAATGTACACACGTTCTTGCATTTCTCCCCCTAAAGACGCACGCAGCATATTTATTGCGCATGATGGAAGAAAGATCATCCGGAATTCCCGGGTCAAAGTGCACGACCGAATTTATGAGATTCCCTACCGAGCAGCCAATTCGATATTAACAATAACAACATGATTCATTAACTACAATTCCGAGAAAATTATGAAAACATTGCACAATGTTGGACAAAGTTTGCATCGTGATTTGACAAAAATTTCATGATAATTGCGACAAGATGAATCACCATTATGTAGTAATTTCTAAATAATATTAATATTTCTGTTATATTCGGTGTAAATTAATTCAATGCCTTTTTTATTATAAAATTTAAATTTTATTTTATTACAGGTCAAGTAATATAAACTTAATAATCGAATTAGTTTTATAACTAATTCGATTATTAAGTTTATATTACTTGACCTGTAGTTCTTATAATTTTGTTTCATTTTATTATCAAGTGCCAAATTTCATCATAAAAGAACAGAGTATTTCAAGTCCGACGAATATGTGGCGCGCAGTTTGATAATCTGGAGATTGTAAAAATTAAAAATTATGATTCAGTACTAAGAACCACTGTAACTGACTTGCAATCTTACATGTCTGACATTTTCGTCAGTCTGAATTTAATTTATTATTGTTCATAAGCATAGAGATTTTAATTCGAAGAATAATGCATTTTTATCATTTCTGCGATAATTCTAAAATGCGTTTCAGATAAATTACAAAGAATGTAATAAATAAAAATATAATCTGTCGGATTCAAGAGGGCGTGACAAAAATTCCCTAACTAAAATTTAAAAAATATTTTCTTCACTATCTTCACGACATGATATCGAACCTTATTATCATAAGGGAAATCCTTCTTCGTCCTTTCTCTTATATATAGCCTCTTGCGCTCCAGCTTTACTGCTTAAAATAAAGAGTTATTACAATAGCAATTATTTTAACGATTATTTTAGTAGTATTTGTCTTTATCTCAAAGAGAATATAGATCGGTATTATTCAATTCAAATTTCAAGACCATCTTAAATGACGTCTTCAAGTGCTAATAAGTCTCTGTGATTGGTTGATGACATCTTAAAACAGTACTTAAGACAGCCTTAAATATAAGAATAGACTGTAAATACCGGCAGTAGTATCTCATTGTGCGTCTTGTCAATATCGTAAACAAATAATTTTTTTAGTTTATATTCGTTGCGCAGTCAGGTCATGTGGAACTTGTAAACATAAATGGGGCAATTCTTAAAACTATAGTCCGGGAGGTAATGACACAAATTTTTGACCAATATCGACAAAGCTGATTTTCATTTGTACAGTTATTTTCGTGTTACAAATGAATAAAATGACCGTCAGCCCACGATCCCGCGGGACGGGGGGCTTCCACAGTGTCTTCAAATAGTTTTTTTATTATAACGACTAAAGTATTGAAGTTAGGTAAAATATGTCTATAATCTTTATTGTAGAGCTTATCACGAGCTTCATTGTTTGTTTGACCCTTCTTTTTGTCAAATGAATATTTTTGAAAATAATTAAGAAAAACTGTTTTTTTTTCTCTAAGTATATCTCGAAAACTGTACGAGAGCGCTAATTAATTTATAAAAAAAAGTTGTTTAGTATCCTTGCCTCTATAACATGTATCAAGGTCAACACGATTGGAACTGAGTCTCCTATACTGCATAATTACCCTACTTTTTTCACATATTAATATGAATGACTGATGCACGACGTTCCGCAATTGCCGCGGCTGACGGTATCCTTTCGACATTTCATGTTGTCAATAGTAAGTACAAGAATTTTCAGCTTTGTCGATATTAACTTTTCGTTAATATTGACACTTCTTTTTTTACATTGTTGAGACACTGTGGAAGCCCCCCGTCCCGCGGGATCGTGGGCTGACGGTCATTTTATTCATTTGTAACACAAAAACAAATGTATAAATGAAAATCAGCTTTGTCGGTGTTAGTTGAAAATTTGTGTCATTACCTCCCGGACTACTACTATAAGAAAAAAATATTTGAATTGAAAAATTTGGTTATTTGAAACTGGTAAATCTAAAAGGCATCAAATTAATTTACACACTTAATAAATGATCAAAAGTAAAAAACAAAAGTTTTAGAATCCTACTTTTTGGAATTGCACAAAAAAAATATTAATACGTATAAAAAAAAAGATAGAACAATCAATAATAACATTTAAGTATTTCCAGTGCTAATTTGCTTCGAAGTCATTATAAATACGGAACAGATGCGATAACGTAAAGAAATTTTTTGCAATTATGAAAATTTTGCAATTAATTATATGTCATCTCAAACGCGATAGTGGGCTAGTTATTGCAACTAGGAAGCAATTGAATAATTTTTTAACTTCCTACAAACATTCACCGAAATAATCTTTGGCTTAAACCACCGTAATCAGCCGACTGTTAAAACGTAAATATTCCTGTTTCTTTAGTGCATTCAAGTACATGCGATATCAGCATTGAGCGAATGAAACAATAAAGTTACTGCGCATAAGTTTTGCTTCCAAGAAAATAGACTACTCTTAATTAATGTAACACAAGATGTTCGTACTCTTCGCTTTTTATTGATAAAATATTTATAATCTAAACCTTTATAAACACCTTTATAAACAAATGATCTCATTATTAAAAGAAAAAAATAAAATTATAAAACCTTAAAAAAAATAAAAAAAATAAAAAAGCACACATCAACTTCAATTTTGAAATAATACGGACCAATAAAGACATAACTCATTGTTAACGTTAAACAACGCACTAAGATGGGAGAATTTGAGAGAATAGAATATTTACGTCTTTACGTTAAGTTTATGTATGATACTAAGGTTAAAGTGTGATGTTTTGTATTTGTTGCTATATATATTTTATTTAACTTTACTGTTTCTTTCCTCATTCACACGCGTGTTTATTGCATTCGAGAAAAAACGTGCATTAAAGATGTTTGAATCAATTAAGATTTTTTTTGTACATCGAATCGAATTAAATCGATAAAATTTTTTTCTTTTCTACATCAACAAAATTCCAATTTATTTTTTGTTCGAATTGTAATTTTTAATTAATAACATATATAATTATTATTGCTGCTAAACTGTTATGATGTTGAAGCTAGCAGCGGATTCGCAGCAGCAGATTCGTCAAAGCAGGGATTCTCATTCAAAATAAAATACATAAGAAACTTTGACATATAAAGGCAAACTAGCAAGTAACTGCACGAAATACACTTATACGCTTCTAAATAGATTAGACTATCCAGAACAATTAACAAAAATGCGCAGGTCTACTAAATTGTTTAAATTATATAACGAATTATTGCAGAAACAAGGGAAGGAAGCCTCGGTCGGAGCTGTAAATTTTTTTAGAACATTACTGTAGGCTTCTAAATCAAGCCTACCGCGACTAGTAAGAAAAATAAAAAAAAAATGCGCACGGCTACGAAAAATTATTTAAACAATATAAAATTTATTGCAAAAACAGGAAAACAAAACCTCGGTCGGGGCTGCAAATTTTTTTAGAACATCATTATAGCCTTCTAAATCAATCCCGACTAGTAAGAAAAATTAAAAAAAATGCGCACGGCTACAAAAAATTATTTAAACAATATAAAATTTATTGCAAAAACAGGAAAACGAAATCTCGGTCGGGGCTGCAAATTTTTTTAGAACATCATTATAGCCTTCTAAATAAATATTGATTAATGAGAAAAATTAAAAAAAATGCGCACGGCTACGAAAAATTATTTAAACAATATAAAATTTATTGCGAAAACGGGAAAACATCATAATCAGCTGGGATTTTATGCCCATCATTTGAATTAAAGATTTTATTTTATTTACTCAAATCACGGAAATTAATTATTGGCGGCCGATTATGATGCAATCGACCAGGACAATAATAGTAACGTCTGATCTCGTAGACCGGATTTTCTTGATTCCTTCTCTTAATGACCTTGACTCGACCTAGACACTACTCTTTAAATTCGCATCTTCTGCGCCGAATACAACGGTAGGCGGAACCGGTATAGCAATCTATGGGTATAAATCAGTCTTGGTAACATGCGACCATGAGACGCTTATGCGTGTGCGCATAAGGACTTCGCGCACGTCGGGTGTCAGACAGACACGAGAAAGTTCCATAGGCATAATAATAGTAAGAACAGGCCGCTAAATTTAACCGTCGGTTAGATAAAAAAATGCTTAATAGGTTTTGTCCTTGGATTTGCCTATATGGAAAAAAAATTCTGGAAGGCAAGAGAATACTCCAGTAACACTGCGCGAATTAAAGGCAATAAAAATATTGTGGGAGCACTGTGCCATTGGTATTCTGTAGATAATAAGGAAGAATGCTTAAATCCAGTGCAAATGGAAATACAAGGGTACATAGATGTTAAACAATATGTTATAACTATTTCAGCTCCATGCATGACTGATTTAAACTTAAGGCTAAGCCATGATGTTTTTGAAAAGATAAAAAAGTATTTATAATTATTATATAATACTTTTATAACTTTGTTATGATATCATATTTTTATAACTTTTTTATGATTATTATAACAAGCTACTTTGTGAATTAAATAAAGTTTATGAATACTATAAAATACTTTTTATTTTCTTACTTTTTCATGATGTACATTTAATAAATACTCGTAATATTATATATAATATTATATATATTATTTTTTTAAACTTTTTAAAGAGTTGGCATGTTGCTTTAAAAGTTAAATAAAATCTAATCAATCATATTAAAATTATTTAAAGCATTAATTAATGATTTCTATTATTATATATTATAATTTAAAATTATGATAAATTTGTAACAATATTTACATTGAAATTAGCAATAATAACAAGTAATACTATTGAAATCATTTGCAATCACAATAAAATCATTTGTAATCACTGCAATCACAATGATATCATTTGTAATCACTGTGATATCATTTGTAATCACAATGAAATCAGCTGTGATCACAATCGATTTCACACAGTCGTATAAAATCACTTTAGTAGTTGTAATCACATCGTAATCAACTGTAATCAGTTGTAATCAACTGTACTTTATAATCACGTGTACATCAAATAGCTGAGTGAATGGCCCCTCGTGTCAACCACTTGCAAGGATCTGTCTCGCATGTGCATGCTCTCGATCTAGGAAATCGGTGGTGAAAGAGGTGCACATGAGAGTACATTATTATCATTAGTATCATTACATTTTTAATAATTTTTTACGCACCACGCCGAGCCGCAGTTTGATTCCTGCCGTCTAGGCGTTTCTCCGAGGTTTCGTTTTCCTGTTATTGCAATAAATTTTATATTGTTTAAATAATTTTTCGTAGCCGTGCGCATTTTTTAAAATTTTTCTTACTAGTCGGGATTGATTTAGAAGCTTACAATAATGTTCTAAAAAAATTTGCAGCCCCGACCGAGACTTCGTTTTTCTGTTTTTGCAATAAATTTTATATTGTTTAAATAATTTTTCGTAGCCAAGTGCATTTTTTTTAATTTTTCTCATTAGTCGAGATTTATTTAGAAGGCTATAATGATGTTCTAAAAAAATTTGCAGCCCTGACCGAGGTTTCGTTTTCCTGTTTTTGCAATAAATTTTATATTGTTTAAATAATTTTTTGTAGCCGTGCGCATTTTTTTTTATTTTTCTTACTAGTCGGGATTGATTTAGAAACCTACAGTAATGTTCTAAAAAAATTTGCAGCCCCGACCGAGGCTTCCTTCCCTTGTTTCTGCAATAACTCGTTATATAATTTAAACAATTTAGTAGACCTGCGCATTTTTGTTAATTGTTCTGGATAGTCTGATCTATTTAGAAGCGTATAAGTGTATTTCGTGCAGTTACTTGCTAGTTTGCCTTTATATGTCAAAGTTTCTTATGTATTTTATTTTGAATGAGAATCCCTGCTTTGACGAATCTGCTGCTGCGAATCCGCTGCTAGCTTCAACATCATTAAACTGTTAATATGTATAAATAATAAAAAAAGAATTCTATGTAAAAAAAAATAAAACTGATTATATAATTATTTTAAATATATTTTTTAAAATTGTTAATACATAGGATTCGTATTCGAATCTGTTAGATTCGAAATTTTCGAATAATTCCGATTCGAATCGGAGAGATTCAAATTTGAATAAAATCAGATAAGTTCTGATTCGATTCGTATTTGCGCGAATAATTTGAACATTTCTAGTATGCATTAATATAATGTTGGAAGAAGATTCTCCGAGATGTCTCATCCATGTGTGAAATTTGTATACTGACAATGAGTATCGTTTACGTGTAAACAGTGAAATTTTTCAGTTTACGGTCGGTTTTAGTATGTATGTGAAGTTAGCATATCAATTGTCAGCATATCAAAAAAAAAGTGGAGTTCTCTTTGCATACAACCGAGTTCTATAGTTCCTGATAAGTTAGAACAATAGTTCTGGTCATTTAGCATAAATAAACGGAAGTTGAGTAATGATATGCTAACTTCGCGCGAAGTCAGCATATCATATAATATTTTCAAAATTTAAACCAATGAATTTTATAGTTTTTGACGAGTTCTATAGTTCTAAAACATAGTTCTGACCATTAACTATCTCTAAATAATTAATAACAATTATTATCAGCATATCGCCCGTGCTAGAGTGATATGCTATGCTCCTGCGACAAGTTCTCGGCTCGTTCGAGATTTTAAACAATAGTTCTAAATCCCCTGACGATAGTTCCGTACAGTTCTGACAATTAACAATCTCCAAATAATTATTAATAATTATTATCAGCATATCGCCCGTGCTAAAGTGATATGCTATGCTCCTGCGACAAGTTCTCGGCTCGTTCGAGATTTTAAACAATAGTTCTAAATCCCCTGACGATAGTTCCGTATTATTTGGAGATTGTTAATTGTCAGAACTGTACGGAACTATCGTCAGGGGATTTAGAACTATTGTTTAAAATCTCGAACGAGCCGAGAACTTGTCGCAGGAGCATAGCATATCACTCTAGCACGGGCGATATGCTGATAATAATTGTTATTAATTATTTAGAGATAGTTAATGGTCAGAACTATGTTTTAGAACTATAGAACTCGTCAAAAACTATAAAATTCATTGGTTTAAATTTTGAAAATATTATATGATATGCTGACTTCGCGCGAAGTTAGCATATCATTACTCAACTTCCGTTTATTTATGCTAAATGACCAGAACTATTGTTCTAACTTATCAGGAACTATAGAACTCGGTTGTATGCAAAGAGAACTCCACTTTTTTTTTGATATGCTGACAATTAATATGCTAACTTCACATACATGGTTTTAGTCTTGTTTTTTGATTTGCGTGCACGAAAGTTTGCTCTATTGCTTCCTGTCACACTTTCTAAAGAATCGGCGATGTCTATGTGCGTGCGTGCCATCCCAATTATGCATGACGAAGTTATGCGTGTACACCTTACGTGGCACAATCGAGTTGGTGAACCGCATATAATACTAGGTGCGATACGTTCAAAGAAAATCTATTACTATCGTTGGTACGAGTTAGTGAACCGATGCAGAATCGGTCGTTGCAGTGGCACTTAAATTGCGCCACAAGATTGCAAAACGCGCGACTTTGAAACATTTCAGGTGTAATGATTAATTTAGGTAGGATAAATGAACCAATTACTGAGAGTGTACTAGATACTGGAAATCCGATCTTAGAATGTAACACACGTACAGTCCTTGCAACATAAACTGAAATTGGAAACGTGTTATTACATTTATACTGTAAATAAACTTACATATGAAAATTGTGTGAGTAACATTACATTTTTATTTATGTCTTATAATTTATTTATTTCACTTGTTATTAAGAATTACTTTAAAAACAGATAAGAAATCTCAATTTTTTGTTTAAGTACTTTAAGTATTTAAGTTGATTCAATGCAAAGCTTTATTTACAGTTTACGGAACAACTTCTTCATTGCAAAACTTTATATAAATCATCTTAAATATTTAAAGTATTTATATTAAAAAATTCAGATTCTTGCCATTATTTTTTTATTAAATTTCCATTACAGCACATTTCTACTTTTTATTACAATAATTTTTTGACCACAGACAGAAAATCATTGTAAAATCTTTTTGTATTATTTTTAAGTTCAGTCTAAAACAATTTATAATTCCTTTATTATTTTCAAAATATATTTAATATATCCTTAAATATTTCTTTTAATTAAAAAATTAAAAGATTGAAGTTCAACGTTTAATAAAATGTGTTTGTAACAATATATAAATAGACAAAAATTTAAGTAAAATTGAATATAATTATATAATAATTTATACATTCGAAAACGTATTTATACGAATCAAAATTCAGTATTTTGATGATGTTGAAGCTAGCAGAGGATTCGCAGCAGCAGATTCGTCAAAGCAGGGATTCTCATTCAAAATAAAATACATAAGAAACTTTGACATATAAAGGCAAACTAGCAAGTAACTGCACAAAATACACTTATACGCTTCTAAATAGATCAGACTATCCAGAACAATTAACAAAAATGCGCAGGTCTACTAAATTGTTTAAATTATATAACGAGTTATTGCAGAAACAAGGGAAGGGAGCCTCGGTCGGGGCTGCAAATTTTTTTAGAACATCTTTATAGCCTTCTAAATCAATCTCGACTAGTAAGAAAAATTAAAAAAAATGCGCACGCTTACGAAAAATTATTTAAACAATATAAAATTTATTGCAAAAACAGGAAAACAAAGTCTCGGTCGGGGCTGCAAATTTTTTTAGAACATTATTGTAGGCTTCTAAATCAATCCCGACTAGCAAGAAAAATTAAAAAAAATGCGCACGCCTACGAAAAATTATTTAAACAATATAAAGTTTATTGCAAAAACAGGAAAACGAAGTCGCGGTCGGGGCTGCAAATTTTTTTAGAACATCATTATAACCTTCTAAATCAATCCCGACTAGCAAGAAAAATTAAAAAAAATGCGCACGCCTACGAAAAATTATTTAAACAATATAAAGTTTATTGCAAAAACAGGAAAACGAAGTCGCGGTCGGGGCTGCAAATTTTTTTAGAACATCATTATAACCTTCTAAATCAATCCCGACTAGCAAGAAAAATTAAAAAAAATGCGCACGCCTACGAAAAATTATTTAAACAATATAAAGTTTATTGCAAAAACAGGAAAACGAAGTCGCGGTCGGGGCTGCAAATTTTTTTAGAACATTATTGTAGGCTTCTAAATCAATCCCGACTAGCAAGAAAAATTAAAAAAAATGCGCACGCCTACGAAAAATTATTTAAACAATATAAAGTTTATTGCAAAAACAGGAAAACGAAGTCGCGGTCGGGGCTGCAAATTTTTTTAGAACATCATTATAACCTTCTAAATCAATCCCGACTAGCAAGAAAAATTAAAAAAAATGCGCACGCCTACGAAAAATTATTTAAACAATATAAAGTTTATTGCAAAAACAGGAAAACGAAGTCGCGGTCGGGGCTGCAAATTTTTTTAGAACATTATTGTAGGCTTCTAAATAAATCCCGACTAGCAAGAAAAATTAAAAAAAATGCGCACGCCTACGAAAAATTATTTAAACAATATAAAGTTTATTGCAAAAACAGGAAAACGAAGTCGCGGTCGGGGCTGCAAATTTTTTTAGAACATTATTGTAGGCTTCTAAATCAATCCCAACTAGCAAGAAAAATTTAAAAAAATGCGCACGCCTACGAAAAATTATTTAAACAATATAAAGTTTATTGCAAAAACAGGAAAACGAAGTCGCGGTCGGGGCTGCAAATTTTTTTAGAACATCATTATAACCTTCTAAATCAATCCCGACTAGCAAGAAAAATTAAAAAAAATGCGCACGCCTACGAAAAATTATTTAAACAATATAAAGTTTATTGCAAAAACAGGAAAACGAAGTCGCGGTCGGGGCTGCAAATTTTTTTAGAACATCAATATAACCTTCTAAATCAATCCCGACTAGCAAGAAAAATTAAAAAAATGCGCACGCCTACGAAAAATTATTTAAACAATATAAAGTTTATTGCAAAAACAGGAAAACGAAGTCGCGGTCGGGGCTGCAAATTTTTTTAGAACATTATTGTAGGCTTCTAAATCAATCCCAACTAGCAAGAAAAATTTAAAAAAATGCGCACGCCTACGAAAAATTATTTAAACAATATAAAGTTTATTGCAAAAACAGGAAAACGAAGTCGCGGTCGGGGCTGCAAATTTTTTTAGAACATCATTATAACCTTCTAAATCAATCCCGACTAGCAAGAAAAATTAAAAAAATGCGCACGCCTACGAAAAATTATTTAAACAATAAAAGTTTATTGCAAAAACAGGAAAACGAAGTCGCGGTCGGGGCTGCAAATTTTTTTAGAACATCATTATAACCTTCTAAATCAATCCCGACTAGCAAGAAAAATTAAAAAAATGCGCACGCCTACGAAAAATTATTTAAACAATATAAAGTTTATTGCAAAAACAGGAAAACGAAGTCGCGGTCGGGGCTGCAAATTTTTTTAGAACATCATTATAACCTTCTAAATCAATCCCGACTAGCAAGAAAAATTAAAAAAAATGCGCACGCCTACGAAAAATTATTTAAACAATATAAAGTTTATTGCAAAAACAGGAAAACGAAGTCGCGGTCGGGGCTGCAAATTTTTTTAGAACATCATTATATCCTTCTAAATAAATCTCGACTAGTAAGAAAAATTAAAAAAAATGCGCACGGCTAATAATTGTTTTAATTATATAACGAGTTATTGCAGAAACAAAGGCTTGGTCGGCGCTGGAAATTTATTAGCAATCATATTAAGGTTGCTTGCTTGCGCCGTATAGGAATATAATATTGTCATTATAGAAAAGAAATAGTATGATTTCCCAATTTTCTACTTGAATGTAAATTATAGATCAGAAATATAATTTGACTGCTAAACATACATATTGTTCTCTCTCTTTGCGCTACCCAAGACCAACCAACGAGGGGGTGGCGAGAATATGGTCTCTTTTATTGTTTTGTTTTTACTGTTTGTAAATGTTAAAATTTTTTTGACTTTTTTATATTAAAATTTATTTGCGTTTTTGGTATTAGAATTTTTTTTCTTTTTTAGTTTTTGCAATAAATTTTATATTGTTTAAATAATTTTTCGTAGCCGTGCGCATTTTTTTTAATTTTTCTTGCTAGTCGGGACTGATTTAGAAGGTTATAATGATGTTCTAAAAAAATTTGCAGCCCCGACCGCGACTTCGTTTTCCTGTTTTTGCAATAAACTTTATATTGTTTAAATAATTTTTCGTAGGCGTGCGCATTTTTTTTAATTTTTCTTGCTAGTCGGGATTGATTTAGAAGCCTACAATAATGTTCTAAAAAAATTTGCAGTCCCGACCGCGACTTCGTTTTCCTGTTTTTGCAATAAACTTTATATTGTTTAAATAATTTTTCGTAGGCGTGCGCATTTTTTTAAATTTTTCTTGCTAGTCGGGATTGATTTAGAAGGTTATAATGATGTTCTAAAAAAATTTGCAGCCCCGACCGCGACTTCGTTTTCCTGTTTTTGCAATAAACTTTATATTGTTTAAATAATTTTTCGTAGGCGTGCGCATTTTTTTTAATTTTTCTTGCTAGTCGGGATTGATTTAGAAGGTTATAATGATGTTCTAAAAAAATTTGCAGCCCCGACCGCGACTTCGTTTTCCTGTTTTTGCAATAAACTTTATATTGTTTAAATAATTTTTCGTAGGCGTGCGCATTTTTTTTAATTTTTCTTGCTAGTCGGGATTGATTTAGAAGCCTACAATAATGTTCTAAAAAAATTTGCAGCCCCGACCGCGACTTCGTTTTCCTGTTTTTGCAATAAACTTTATATTGTTTAAATAATTTTTCGTAGGCGTGCGCATTTTTTTTAATTTTTCTTGCTAGTCGGGATTGATTTAGAAGGTTATAATGATGTTCTAAAAAAATTTGCAGCCCCGACCGCGACTTCGTTTTCCTGTTTTTGCAATAAACTTTATATTGTTTAAATAATTTTTCGTAGGCGTGCGCATTTTTTTTAATTTTTCTTGCTAGTCGGGATTGATTTAGAAGGTTATAATGATGTTCTAAAAAAATTTGCAGCCCCGACCGCGACTTCGTTTTCCTGTTTTTGCAATAAACTTTATATTGTTTAAATAATTTTTCGTAGGCGTGCGCATTTTTTTTAATTTTTCTTGCTAGTCGGGATTGATTTAGAAGCCTACAATAATGTTCTAAAAAAATTTGCAGTCCCGACCGCGACTTCGTTTTCCTGTTTTTGCAATAAACTTTATATTGTTTAAATAATTTTTCGTAGGCGTGCGCATTTTTTTTAATTTTTCTTGCTAGTCGGGATTGATTTAGAAGGTTATAATGATGTTCTAAAAAAATTTGCAGCCCCGACCGCGACTTCGTTTTCCTGTTTTTGCAATAAACTTTATATTGTTTAAATAATTTTTCGTAGGCGTGCGCATTTTTTTTAATTTTTCTTGCTAGTCGGGATTGATTTAGAAGGTTATAATGATGTTCTAAAAAAATTTGCAGCCCCGACCGCGACTTCGTTTTCCTGTTTTTGCAATAAACTTTATATTGTTTAAATAATTTTTCGTAGGCGTGCGCATTTTTTTTAATTTTTCTTGCTAGTCGGGATTGATTTAGAAGGTTATAATGATGTTCTAAAAAAATTTGCAGCCCCGACCGCGACTTCGTTTTCCTGTTTTTGCAATAAACTTTATATTGTTTAAATAATTTTTCGTAGGCGTGCGCATTTTTTTTAATTTTTCTTGCTAGTCGGGATTTATTTAGAAGCCTACAATAATGTTCTAAAAAAATTTGCAGCCCCGACCGCGACTTCGTTTTCCTGTTTTTGCAATAAACTTTATATTGTTTAAATAATTTTTCGTAGGAGTGCGCATTTTTTTTAATTTTTCTTGCTAGTCGGGATTGATTTAGAAGGCTATAAAGATGTTCTAAAAAAATTTGCAGCCCTGACCGAGGCTTCCTTCCCTTGTTTCTGCAATAACTCGTTATATAATTTAAACAATTTAGTAGACCTGCGCATTTTTGTTAATTGTTCTGGATAGTCTGATCTATTTAGAAGCGTATAAGTGTATTTTGTGCAGTTACTTGCTAGTTTGCCTTTATATGTCAAAGTTTCTTATGTATTTTATTTTGAATGAGAATCCCTGCTTTGACGAATCTGCTGCTGCGAATCCGCTGCTAGCTTCAACATCATAGTATTTTGGACATTGCAAGTAATTGCTCCATTTTCCCTATAACGCTGTAATATTTTCCCACCCAAAGCACAAATAAATATTAAGTAAATTTTGCAGTAATTTACAACGATACAAAAATTACTTTCAAAATTAATTTTAAAAGTTTGTTGACAAAATTATTTCACAATAATACCATTTCAAATTATGATAAGAATAATTTAAATTTTAATAAAGCTGAAACTTTATTTATTTTAATAAATTGAAACTTCATAACTTATCTATACTTTAACACACTATTTTTGTTTCAATGAGTCATTAAAACTCTTGCATAGCCATCATTAATATTTCAGGTTGTAACGTCAAAAGCGAGTAAAGGCATAACAAAATTTTTATTTCATAGTGTATAAGCAAGAACAGACTAAATATATATTAGTAAAATATATCAGAATTCTCTTTCTTTGTCTTGAAAAGGAAAAATTAGTTCGTATTTATATTTTTATATATTATTAATTTGACAACTGTTAACATAATTTGTGAAGAAATATTCTCACTTTAATGTATCCTCTAAGAATTTATTTTTTTTTTGCTTCTGAAAATCAATTTGAGATAGTAGATGAATGAAAGCCTCAAATCATATTTTGATATTATTATTCAGTCTTGCAGTACAATAGCAATACATCATACACTATTCATACAGCATCGATTATTACAGAGAGCTTTCAGAAAGGTTTCAACCTTTCAATACTTCTGAAAGAATTTTACAAAATGTCATATAAAATGTTGCAACAAAAATCTTTCAAAGCTCTTGTGAGACAAAATATTCACAATAGAAGCATTTCTGAAATCACAGGTAGTAAATTTTCAAATTAAACTTTTTAAAATTGGGTAAATTTCTGCTTGAATATGTTAATATATTAAAATGGAAAATTTACTTTGGTTGTTTTCATCGACTGCCTGAGCATAAATTTGTCGCTTATAGCATATGCTAAATATTATAATACAAGTGCAAGAATGTTGCAAACAAAATATTATTTTCTTACATATTTTGTGAATTCTTTTTATTAAATATTTCAGAAATCATATTTACATTTGTTATATTAATCAAGTTGCAAATAATAAATAAAAACGCTAATTATATTTTATATATAATTTTTGTTGTAACTTTTTAATACGTGTAATCTTCTGAATAAAATAAAGTTAAATATTTCTGAAGTATTTTAAATTTAAAGTATACTTTAAAGATAAGTATGCTTTAAATTTAAAATACTTCAAAAATAATAAAATTTATTATATCAGACGGTTACAATCGGTGGAGTGACCGTTGCGAGGTGGTCCAGCAACGGCCTCCAGAATAATGAGGATGTTCCCTACCGATGAGGGGACCGGGGCTCGGGGGCGCCTGTTGGTTGAAATATACAGGGTGTATATTTTCCAAAAAGATCGGGACACCTAAATATCTCGGAAAATATAAGTTTTACAGAAAAATGTTTTAGACAAAAGTTGCATGGTTTCGAGAGGGATATGAGATGGTGTCCTTAATTTGACCTTGAATAGTTGCTTGAAGGTCACACGAAGGACACTTCCAATTTCTTAAATAGAACTGTCAACTTTTTATTACACATTCTTGTAGCTTATCTCGAGACTTTTCCAAAACACTACAAGAAAGTTTATTTTTGTTAAAAACTTTCCAAGTTGTGACGCTTGAAAGTTACAGTACACCGTAGCTTTCAACTCGGAAGTACTCACAACTCGGAAAGTACTCAACGGAAATAAACTTTCTTGTAGTGTTTTGAAAAGGTCTCAAGATAAGCTACAAGAATATGTAATAAAAAGTTGACAGTCCCATTTAAAAAATTGAAAGTGTCCTTCATGTGATCTTCAAGCAACTATTCAAGGTCAAATTAATGACACCATCTTATATCCCCCTCGAAACCATGCAACTTTTGTCTAAAACATTTTTCTGTAAAACTTATATTTTCCGAGATATTTAGGTGTCCCAACCTTTTTGGGACACCCTGTATGTGATCTCGGACCACTCCTCTCGTCCTTGTAGGATGGAACACCATGGAGTTTTAGTCGGTAAAAGTTTAGCATAATCTCGCCCTCAGCCGCTGGAGGAGAGTGGGGATTCCCCCATGTAAAATAAGGTTACGATCAATAATATTTCTACAAGGTTTCAAGTAAAAGAGCACGGGACATTTTGCTACCCCAAAGACATCTTTGAAATGTTGCAGAGCTATTTCGAAACTTTTCTGAAATGTTTCATTATTTTCTAGTAAATTATCTCTGAAAAATTTCGGTGCTGTATGTACACAATTTTTTCTCAATTTCAGAAAATTTTGTTAGATATGTCTTTTTTAATTTTATTTTAAACAGTAATATAAATATTTTTAAGAGAGGACACATATAATTCACCAATATCTATTATTTAAATAATTATTACAAAAATAATAGCATTGAAAAACGAGAACAAACCTTGTCTGTGTAAGGAATAAAAATATTCTAAAGGATATATTTATGGGCATTTACAGGAAAATTCCAGACAGCGTACAATATTTATAAATTATTTACAAAAATATTTTATAAACATCTTTATGATCTTAAATTGAACAGATCAAAGGTTTATCACATAAAAATATTTATAAGACATGTATAAAATATTACTATAAATATTAATTTTTTTATTTATCACGAGTATTACATAAATTATGTAGTTTATATTTTAATAACATTTTTAACGATTTTATGATTTTTTTCTTTCGTGTATATACTCTGATAAAAAACGATAGAAAATGTGAATTCACGAACCAAATCCACGTCCAAAACGATAGAATTTTTTCTACCAGAATATAATATCTACAAAATATTTAAATAATATACAAAAAAAAATAGAGTAATAAATATTTATAAACAATTATCATAAATATCGTGTGCTATCTGAGATGTAAGATGACGCAAACGGTATCTAATTGTTACAAAACACAAAAAATATGAACAAAGTCCACGTACGACACGTCACCAAACGAGCCTAAATTTTTACGAAAGAGGGGTGGAAGGGTGAGCGTGCTACTTGAGACTGCCAAAGTGTCCCATGGTTCCAAAGATTCGCTCATCAATCCATGAATCAAATGACAAATATATGCCTCCGCGTTCGTTTCGCCCGCGTTTAGACCGTTATTACATGCACATAATAAATAACGTCGTTCACGAGTCTCATATCGCATTCCGCCAGCACATAACCTATACGGACGGGGGAAGCGAAAATAACGATAACTGACTTACGTTACTACGATGCGCCGTGACGTTGGTGATGACCGCCGGAGATAGTGTGCACCGCGTGTCGACACTACCCTGCGCCACCCTTCCGCTGCGTTCGCTCCCCTTCAACCAACCCTCATGCTCCCGCGTATTTTAGGCACCCGACCGCGTTGTGATACTTGATACTACATTCACATCCACGTCTCCTTCGCGCTGTATTAATTGCACTCGAGTTGCGACGAATCCTTTTATTACGACATCTACACGACACTTCGTGAACACGTTGCGTCACGTATTGATCGTGTATCCACGTGGAGAATTAGGTCGGTACACTTTAAATCGGAACATTAGACCCCCATGAGCGATTACCAAATGACATGTTGATTATGGTGATCATAGTCATGGACGTCATGGTAACCACCGCCCCATCTTTCAGTGACGTCATCTTTCTTTCTTCTTTTTCACAGTTTTTAGAACTTGGAATAATTTACTTGAAAAAGATTCGTATATAATAATGTAAATAATAAATAATCCATGTAGGCGTAATCTTGAAATTTACGACACAACTCTGATTGGCTGCGTTCAAAAATTCTACTTGTCGGGTAGAGTAACTTTAAGTGACCAATCAGAATAAAGAAATCTTGAGATTTCTTCATCCTGATTGGTCACTCAAAGTTACTTTACCCGACGAGTAAAATTTTTGAACGCAGCCATTCGAATCATAATTAAAACGTTATTCAAATGTCAATATAAAACTAGTTTATTTTATTAATTGATCGTATTATGCACAATGTAACTTTGCTTGGTAATAATTTTATAATGTAGTCGGTTAATGCATTAACAAAAAAAATGCAATATGAAAAAGCCTCGGCAAAAACAAACATAATTTTAGCAAGATTGTGCCATAAATTTCAAGATTACCTCTTCTTCTTTTACATAATGTTTACATGAATCTTTTTCATGTAGAGACAAACAATGTAAATCATAAATTAGATAACACGAAAAAAAGGTAATTAAAATTGTTCCCAGTCGACATAATTATGTATTAATTATATAATAGCTATAAAGTTTCAGTATTACATTTTATATAATGTGAAAGTTACTGTAATGTTGTAGTTATAATTTTGCTTTTTTTCAAAAGTATAATGATGGTTTATTTATATTATCCTATTATAATAAACAACTTTTTTGTTTATATAGTTCCAATGTTTAAATTCTTTATATAAAAACTTTACATATTCGTTATGTTAAATAATATATAGTATTTGCATGTTTAGATATAATACATAAAAAAAATACAAAAATTAAATGATGATATTTTTGATAAATATCATAAAAGATTTATTATACATACATACATATACATATATATATATATATATATATATATATATATATATATATATATAAGTATTATTTCCCCCTAAATTATATGATAATAAGCAATTACAAATTGTGTCGACTAGATTAATACATTTGACTTCAATATTGATGAAATGAAAATACATAATATTAGAAATATAATCTCCACTATTTGTGATAAAATTTGAAAATTCAATGATTGTTATACATACATCTCTACATTGATGATATGTTTAACTTAGTTGACATGGTATACACGTAATGTAGATTATTTATATTTTATACATAAACGCTCAATGTTGAATTTTAGCCATAAAGATAGAGGCACATCGTACACCTGCAGATAGAACTGATACGATTGCTTGTGACAACAGGAATAGAAATAATATTTACGGCATCATTTATTGTATCAACAGTATTGTGTGCGGCGTCGTAATCTACACATATAAAACTCGTGGATAAGCGAGTTATTATCACAGAAAATTGAGTCCTTCCCCCTATTTCTCTAATCCTTGTGAGCGGCCTTGTGTTGCGCCTCGCCCGAGTGCCGATTCATCATCGACTCGACGCGGTTCGCCGTTTCCCGCACCACATCGGATATCTCGTCCGGCAGATGATCCAGGGTCGGGATGTGCGCCGACAGCCTCTTGTAGACCGAGTCCCTACTGCCTTCCTTTTTGTGCCGCCTCTGCTCCTCGTACTTGAGCTGCTGCTTGAAGAATATGGCGTTCTTGATGAACTCCAGAGTATTCTCGAAGCTCTTTCCGGCGCCATGCATGGTTCGGATGGCGCTAACCGCGTACTCGACGTCGTAGCACCTGCCCAGCAGCTGCTGCTGCAGCGCCAACACCTCCACGCGTTTTTCTACCATCGGCGGCAGCGCTTTCCTCACATGCTCCTGCAGCCTATAGAACGCGAGCGACGGCTCGTTCGCGACGATGTGCATGTTTTCCGATATGCGCTCCGTCGCTGCAACAACGAGCTTTCATTGCGTTTTTGCCTTCTGGATCAATATTTACTTTTATCAGTATTTATTTTGTTATATACATATCGATTTCTATTTATTTGTTAAAGGCAGATCGTAGATCTGGGATTATCGAGTCTGCATCGACTCGCGTTGCCAAATTAATTTTCAGAAACGGTAAGAAAAAGAAAGAGATAAATTAACACTCTAACCTTTCTTGACTTTCGTTTCCAGCTCCTGATCAGGTTGATACACTTTCGCTGCCATCGCTTAGATTATCACGTTCCCACAGTTTTAAACGTTAGTATATTGTGTCAATTCGACATCTCAAGATGTAAACAATAGCTCTAATCACGCAGTCCTTGACACGCGTTCAACGAAATGTCATCGCATCGTCGCGTTTGCTCCTCTAAAATGGACATCCGTTCCTTTCCAGCTGCAGTCTTCCGTTTCTCTTACCTTTCTCTTCCTAAGATTCTTCCAAATTCGAATAAATGTCTGAGATCAAAGCGACAGGATCATTTGTATTCTTTCATTACTATTCACTGCTGTTCACTGCGCGCAACAATCGGCCATCGGACGCCTGTCACGATCAGCTGATTGTTAATTGGTACAGCAACTCATTTTACACCTGCACCTTTGACACTTTATGCAATGACGACGAACTTTTATTGCCTTTCATAAAAACTTTTTATTAAAAAGCAACAGAAACAGAGAATCAACGTTGGCATTCTGTTTGTAACAATAGAATTCTTTAATCATTTATTAATATAAATAGAAAACACTTTATAATCCGTATTAAAATTATATCCCTGTTTGTATATATTAATTGTATATATTAATTGTATATCTATATATACAATTATAAATATTAATTGTATATATAGATATACAATTAATATTTGCAATAAAAATTTATAAATATATTATAATATTAATTTTTTTAAATATATATAAATATTTTATATAAACGTAATTTACAAATAAAATATTAAAATTTATTTGATCGATATTATAATTGTTTTTATCTAACTTTAAAAACTTTTACGATTTTCTAATTTAATATGAATAAAAGCTTTTCAAAATTCATTTTTAATTTAATTTAATCTTAACGTAATGTTTAATTAGTTATAATTGTTTTTCAATTGTGTGACTTTTAATATGTATATTAATATATTAAAATGAATTATTATTATACTGTATATTAAATTAAATTATTCGAGCTGACCGCGGATCACCACTGCCGCCATCTTGGCGTTTACAGCGCGTACCGGAAGTAACGATGTGTACGCGGACTTATCACCCCGTATCGGAAACGTGGCAGCGGACGGGAGCGCCGTTGGCACTTCTCGCAAGTAACGAGTATACCCTGTGTACCCCGGCGTACTGCCGCCGTATGGAGCGATCGGTGCTGAGCGAGTGACACACGGGAGAACTCTTCGCGCGTTCCGAGACAGCCGTGCGACAATAATTAATCCGGTCGTCGAACGTCTGTACGAAGAAAAATGTGAGTTTCTTTTTCTTCACCTTCCGTCCTCTCATTCGCAAGCGTTCGCGAGGAGAAAACCCGGAGGGTCTTTTCCCGCGGAACTGGAAACAGACCTGGTGGCACGATCGCACGTATTTTCTCGAATTCCTGTCCAAATTAGGATAATTATGGTCGTGATAGTAAGCGAGACGATTGTCCCGTGAAATTTCCCCGAAGTGTATTTGGAAATTTTATACTAATCGCGTTACTTATGTTTATATCTGTCAGATAGAATGTAGGTATGTACGTCGAGTCGCATGTGCGAATGGATAAATTTATGTAAGATTGACTTAAAGTATTGTGATATGCGGATCGTGCAATTAACATCGGCGAATTTATACATATTAATAGTGTTCCACAGTAAAAATTGTTGACAAAGTTGCTAATGAGACCTTTTAATCTTGCAGAATGAAGTGGTGCATCTTATTCGCAGCATTTGCTGCGTTATGCGTAGCTGTGTACGCAGAGGAAGAAGAAGAAGCTGCTAGATTATTAGTCTCTAAACAGATACTTAATAAATACCTGGTAGAAAATATGGACATAGTTATTAAGGTAATGAAAAAAGGGAAATTACTCCTGTGTTTGATATTTCTGATATCTGTACAAAGTATCACATTGATACATTTTTCATTTAATACATTCTTTTATCTTTTTTTTTTTATCAAAGTAGATTAACTTTGATCTCGGTTCAACTTATTTTTAAGTTTGGAAAGTAAAATGTTTCTTGTGACTTTACTATTATTGTTATTTTTTTTGTAAGTCGTTACTACGATTGTAACACATGTTACTTTTATAAAGTAACATTCCCAAACTTGCTTATTTTCTATTTTCTGAGAAGTAGAAAAAGTTAAAAAATACATTAAACCGAGATTAAAGTTAATTTATATTAGTAGAAACAGGTCTTAATGATTCTTCTTTTAATGAATATTTTCTATTCTAAAAAAATATATAGTTGAAATGATGATTTTACTTGACAGTCTGCATTATTTAAATATTAATTTGAAAATAAAATTTACAGTATACTATTTACAATACTGGCAATGTGGCGGCATTAGAAGTTGAGATCACAGATAATTCATTCCACCCGGATCACTTCACTCATGTGAGTGGCGAGTTGAATGCTAGAATCGACCGCGTGCCACCCTACACCAACGTAAGCCATACTGTGGTCGTGAGGCCGCGCAAATTTGGATATTTCAACTTTACTTCAGCCGAAGTTCTCTATCGCCGCAAGGAGGATGCTCCCCGATTACAAGTAGCTGTTAGCAGTGAGCCTGGTGAAGGGCTTATTGTGGCATACAGGGACTATGATAAACAGTTTTCGTCTCATGTGGTAAGTACGAATGTATATATTTGTATAATACAAATATTATTTGTAATAATGAGTTACAACTTCGCAGAAAAAGTAGCCTTATAATTATATAAAAGAAATTAGAATATTTAGAAAGAAAGTTAATTACACACCTAAATTGATAACATAAATAGAAATGTGGGTCTTGTCTATTACAGTATGTACATATTATGCTTGTTTCACTTTTTTTGTGCACATTTTTATAGTCTCTGTATTTCTCAATTTATTTAATTCTGATATTTCCAATATTTAATCTTTCTTTTTTAGTAAGATTAAAAATTATTTCATTTTTGTATGTTATGTTACATGTTATTCACAACAGCTTACAATAGTTATTTTGTCTAGTCTTAATGCAAAATTAAATCTAAATCTCATCTTGGAGTTAAGTTTCATCTTAATACAATCTTATTTTGTTATATCTTATAGGTCGATTGGGCCGCGTTCGCGGTGATGACTTTACCTTCCCTGCTCATTCCATTCGCCTTATGGTACTCCAGTAAATGTAAATACGAGAAATTGTTGAAGAACACGAAAAAGCACTGATTGTATATTGTATGTTAGAGTCGTTTTCAGGAATTTCTAGGTCACTTTATAAATTTTCCTATATCATTGTAAGAAACACGACTGTTCTACTATGTATATCTACTTTTGTAATAAACGTGATGCTATTTATGAAAATTATTATTTTTTAATTTAAAGATGTATTCAACTTCTTTTATTTAAATTTTCATCAGCTATAGCCTAAAGAATAGAAATATGATAGTTTATATCTAGTTTATATCCCTAATTATCTTGGATTTTGCTTCTTTTATTTTAAAGTGAAATATCTTTTTCCTTAAAATTTTTATATATTTGGAATCTCTTACTTGGCAAATGAGTGACTTTAAATTATCTCCTACATTAAAGTTAGAATATAACTTGAAAGATTGTTATGTATATCCTATACATTTGGGATGCATCCTAAATGTGTACATATCACAGCTTCACAAAATATAAAAAAATAAGGTTTCCTTTCTGTGATAATACGCGATATATCATGTATATCGAACAACAAGTTGGCTGCAATTTTATTTATGTAAATAATTTTTCTAGTTTCATGACTAGGAACTGTCTATATCGTTATTAAAATGAAGACGGTACACAGAGAATCGTGTACCATGGCAATGTTAATAGCATAATATTATAATCTTTCATACTTTGCAACATATGCACGCATACACAAGCGTCATGAAGTCGTGTATATATATACACATACACATACATACACATAATATATCGTACAGGTTACGTCAAACGATGATACAAATGTAACAATTTACTAAAATTGATTTTGTTTTCTTAAGAAATGGAATTGTATTTCTAGACTCTAAACAAAAAAAAAATAAATAAATAAATTTTACTTTAAGGCACCATTTTATATAATAATTATTTATATTCATTTGTAAATGAATGAAAATCATTTCCAATGAGAGCATCAGTTGTTAAGTATCTGTATCAGTCGCTTTACGTTAGCATAGTTAAACCTTTCTCATGAAATTGAGCATCTTAACTTAAATAACATTTCTTAGTGCTAATGTCGGAACGGACATTACTTTCTAACGAATCTTCGTCAACAATTTAGAGATCTGCTCTATCTGATTCTACTTACTCTTCTAACATAGATCTCTCCTCCTAATATATGTTGTGCCGAAACTACGCGGATCACCATAGATAGATGATTCAAACGCCGAGAAAGGTCTTAACGGGGAAGTTCGTGGACTGGCACTTGGAGTAGTTGGAGTAGTTGTACATGACGTACATAACGTCTTCTTTATCATCGGTGGAGATTTATCAGCTATAAAGGATGTCATTAATGTCACAAATGACGTAATGTTATTACAATTATACCGAGAAAAACATCGTAGGACAAACATCGCAACATTAACATTAGCTAGTGAAATAATGAAGAAAAAAAGGAATGGTACGTACCAAAAATAGTTCTATTTCTGATTGTCAAATCGACAGCTGCCACTTTATGTTTCCAGACTGGAAAACATTAACCTTAGATTAGTAAAGCAAAAAAATGACAAACTCAGAAAATTCGTATCTAATCTTACCATAAAAAATTGTGATCACGATGACAGCGAATGTTCCCAGAGTGTATCTGTGGAAATACATGTAATTCACCCACTGTACTCCAGACATAGGGATGAATTGGTTGTATCTTGCCACACGTACGTGAAGCTGAAAAAAGTGATATAACAATTGTTTATGACCTACGTAAATGCGTTTAAAACATAACTTACTTACAGATATGTTTTGCTTAGTCAAATCGTTCGCAATGAATATTTTTTGTCCCTGAATCTCATCCTGATCCTGCATTAAACGCAATTTGTATTGCATTGTAGATTTGGAGACAAGTTGCCAACTAACGGCCACACCATCTGGTACGTCAATCTAATTAAAAAAAGGTTAATAATATTATTTGATAAAAAATTTGTATCTTTTTTATAAATTATAAAATAATTTTATAAAAAAGATCAATAAAAAATACATAAAATATTAATGTTTAACAAATATCAAATTTTAAGTTTTTGCTATCATGAGATCTCTAATTTTAACAATTATACATAATTTAATAAAATTTATAAATAATTTAAATCACATGTCATTTTTTATGCATAAGACTAAATTTTTTTGTAGATTTAAAGCAAATATACATAGTGGCCCAAAAATTTGTGAATCAAAATATAACAAGTGCATCGAAAAATTAAGTAAAATAGTTTATTTGTGAATTTTTATTTTAATTAGTAGTTTTTGAGATTAGTAGCTTAATGACCACATGATGTGACTGAATATAATCTCTAAAAATTATTGCTTGAAATAAAAATCTAGACAAACACAATCATTTTACTTAATTTTTCGAGAAAACTGACTTGCGAATTTCGAGACTCCTATATTTTTTAGATTCAAACAAATGTCTTACAGTAAGATATTGTAACACCGACGGCAAGCCGTACACTTCAAGCGTTGTCGATGGAGCACCACCAGAACTAGTGGTGACAAATATGATTTCCTTGGCGTCGATATATACAGGTGGCAAGTAAGCGAGTTCCATTGCTGTTGATTCGATGTCTCGGCTCTGGACGCTAATTTGAATATGGCTTTCTAATATACTGGCAGCTATGGTCGAAGAACTCATCGGTATAATGTCGCAATAATAGAAGCCTGCAATAAATAAGAGAAAGGATTATTACAACAGATTTATTTCTATTTCTCATCGTACGCATGTGATACTGCACCAACCTGTTACGATATCGAATCGTGGCTTTACGACGAACAGGTCCTTTACGCCGATTGACGAACTTGAAGAAATAAACTGGATATTACAGGTGTAGGGAAATACGTTCAACGCGAACGACGATAACGTTCGACAACCGCTTAGGCCTCTCGCCAATACGTTGTTTTCTTTAATCTCTTCGTCTTTACCCTTCAGCACGAGCGGCACGCTGAAGGTTTCCGAGCCGGTGATGTTCCTTCCTCTCAAAGGAACTATGGATACCTGTTCAAAAGATTATTTTATAACAACGTATCTTGATATGCGTCATAACAGCATTATCATATTAATTTTTGTAAAGTGATTAATTACCCATGCGACTGGTAGAACATTGACTTCTATCTCATTCTGCACGTGCGTTGCGAGACTGTGTTTTATAACGGCATGCCCGACGTTTCGTGCGCGACCTATACCCGTGACAGGATCTACCAACAATATTTCGGGCGCGGAGGACTGCCAGTATCCTGGATCACCGTCGAACGAGAGAAGCGGCATGGAGAAGCATATTATATCCCCAACAGTCAGGGTAGTCTTTGTCGGAAATATAATATCGCCGATCATCATGTGAACGTAATCGAACATTCCATGGGGATGTTTCTCGTTGTAAATTTTCACAACTAGCTCGCCATTCTCCAGGAACTTGGCGGTAATAATATTACCCGCGCCTGCGGCAAATGATGCTAGATCGGCGCGATTTAGCATGGCCTTAACATTCGTTTCGGCAGCGTGGAATCTGTTTCCTACATTGTCGTAATATTCAATGTCGTAATTCAGCTCCATTCCCTTCGGTAACATATTCAGCTCTTCGCCATTCCGTATGCGCAATTTGGATTTCAGGGAGAGCATCATATAATGAATAGGCTTGACCTCGACAACCACTGTCAACGATTGCTTCAAGTTGTACGCTTCTGTATTCGTAATGGAAATAATCGTTTGACCGTAATTCTCGCCGGATCTCACGATTCCGTTCTTCTCTACGGTCACGGCTTTCGCAGCGGTTGTCAAGGCGCGTTGGTCCTCGGACTCGTCACCATGTGTGCTCGATAGGATCCTATAGGTCGTTGTACCGTGTCTGTCGCGATTGGTTTGCAATCGCAGAACGGAGTTCGGTGACATTAATACCGTCGATACCGAGTTTCCCGCCGACGTTGGATCAGTTAGGCGCAATTCTTCGAAGATTTCAATTTTCACAAATGTGGTATATATGATGTCGTTCTTGCTGAAGCCAGAAAGCATGTTGCAGGGCACGGTGGCGTTCAAATAGATTGTCGCCACGCCCGGGCTTACGGCTTTGGCTCTCAGCGACACCTGATTCTGATATCTGATGTTGATGCCGGTACCCTCGTACATGTTGTGCAAGGTCAGTAGACCAGGGTCGTTCGTCGACCACGCGAAACTCAGTGGCAACTGCATGGAACCGATGATGAGCGGTGTCAGATAATCGGGGATACCGAATGCCCAGAGGGGAAATGTCGCGCCCACTTTCACCCTGTTTATCGGAGTCGAAATCTTTATTCCCTCGAGGTGCAGCACATATATATCAGCACGATCCTCCGAATAGACTATCTTGTTACCTTTAGCGTCGAGTCCAACGGCGCGCACGCGAATCCCGGTCCAACCCGCCGACTTCCCTTCGAGAATACCGTTGCGATCAACGCGCAGGATATCTCCACTCTCCGTCGAGAATTCAATTTCGGCATTCGGCGGGCCGCCAACTGTCTGCATCTGATAAATGGTGCCGATCAGTATCGTCAGATTTCTCGGCTGCACTCGCAGCGGGACGAACACCTGCATGGTGACCGGCTCGCTGCGTATCTTGCGTTCGCCCGTCTTCACGAACGTCAGCTGACTTTCGCCCTCCGACAAGCCGTAAATCTTGTACAGTATTCGCTCGTATGGCGCGGGATCTTGTTCGTTGGCGGGCAATTGCTTGATCTCGATATGTTCGTTGTCGATTTCCGCGCGGAAATCTAGCGCACTGAGAGACGGCAATTTTACGACGTGATCGTTCGTGTCGTAAAGTTTCAACGCGGCCGTCACGCACTTTCCCTTTTCGATCTTATCCACGGTGTCCACATCGATCGCCGCGAGTTGTTGAACCTCTACGTATACCTCCGCCAACTTCGAGGGTAGACAGAGATCCATCAACGATATATGAAGCACACCTGGCTTTCTCGGCGTCACGCTGATCGTTCTCGTCGTATCCATGTAACGAATGTCCGCTATATCCTTCGAACTGAGGACAAATTCGTAGTAACCGGAGCCTTGACTGACCTGCAAGTACGACTTCATACTCGAATCGTTCAGAATTATCAATTTATCGGGACTGACGATAGTGTCGTTCACCAGAGTCGTTTCTATGGAGGCTTCTATGAGCGGAGTCTCCACTCCGCCTCTCTCGTTCTCAATGGGAAATGGTGGCCATTCCGGCGTGATTTTCAGTCTGTTAAGAACAAGTTTCTGGTAGCCGGTCACAGTCGCGAATATCGTGAGGATGCCATGGTGCTTCTTGAAAATGATATTTTGATAGTGGTTCTTCGGCAGAACCACATTCATGTCCGTCCATGTTTCTTCCATCATGCTAGACTGAATTTCCACAGTGCCGCTGCCCGATGGCTTCAGATTCCATTCGACGTTCAAACTTGTGATATTATCGAACCTCTTGCCGTCCTGATCCTTGACAATCACAGCGATCTTTAGGCGCTTGTCGCTGTGCGCGATTATCTTGTCCGTGTTCTGACCAATCGGGCAATTCTTGTCGTGTGACCCTCTAAATTCCGGCTGCAGATAGATGTATCTGGGCTTACCGCAGACGATCTCGATCGTTTCCGACGCGTGAGTGCGCCGACAGTTCAAAAACAGGGGCACGTTCGATACCGTGTACGTCAGCGCGGTTTTGCCTAAAGCTCTGCAGATCACCTTGAAAACGGCTCTGTCGAACGGTCCGCTCAATGAGTCCTCGTACTCGGCCACTTCGGCGATCTGCTCGTTCGACAGATGTATCTCTCGCGAGTAATCTTGGGATTTGTTCGTCCACGGCAGCGGTCCGCCCTTGAACACCACGTATCTCGATGCTCCAACGGCGAGTAACGATTCCTTGTTCTCCGGGTGTATCGCCGCGAGCGGCTCGTACGCCGACACGGTGACATTATCTGTCAAATAATGGTCGATCACATCATTGTTGTTCGCGTTGTAAGCAATGGTCACGTCGGTCGTCCCAACACCGCGATAGTTCATCAAGGATATCACGGCGCACGCGGCGCCAACCGGTTGCACGTTCTTGTCGTAACTCCGCACGAAGTTCACGTCTGGGATATGCACCTCAAAATCAACGTCCTTGCAATCGCTGAAGGGTACCTCCTTGGCATCGGATCCGTTGATCAGTACTCCGTATAACGCGACGTGCAAATGAATAGGCTCTCCTATGGCCGCCTCCATGTTGTACTCGATAATCTTCAGCTTCACCGGTGACAATACGTGTATCCTCGCCGTGTCTCGGTTATAGTGATTTCTCGCCATCGTGACGACTACTTCCGCTGTACCTGCTGAAAGAATTTTGATACCGCCGTTCTGCGAGACGGCCAGTATCGACGGTTGTCTGCTAGACCAAACGTACGATCCGTCTCCCCCGCTTGCCTTCAACATTATGTCGAATCTAGAACAGAGTAATAAAAAGTAGTAATGAATCAAATTATATACAATATTTATTAATTAAATTTATCCGATTAATCAATCCTTTTCTATAAGCGCTACAATATTATTTATAATATTAAATAATATTCCTGAAATATTTAATCTTTATAAAAATTGGTTATATGTTCGTGCTTTTGCTAATATTACATGAATACTGTATAAGAAGTAAATAATATTCATTTCAATATTTTAAATTATCGGGAATATTATAACTTCTAAATGTAATAATTATAAAGTATATAAATATTTTATGCGTGACATAATTTTTTACCATAGATAATATTTGTAGAACATTTTCATATTATTCCACAGATATTAAAATAATATACTACTTATTACATCACATAAAAATGGACATATAACATTAATACAATGTTCCCATAATACACTCAACAGCAAAATTAAAGGATCACCTGTTCTAATTCCAAAAATTCTTTGCAAAGTTTGTAAAAAATTTTGAGATTTGACGCATTCCCATTTGAATCCGCGTAACTTCGTAAACAATCTGTAAATTATTTAATGATTTATCAATCTCGAAAATAAAGATTTCAAGCTATAAAATGCTTTTTTTTAACAATTTTTACGATTATTTTTGACAAAGTTACACTCTCTTGAATTTCGCCTATTTTTCGAAGTCAGAATAGGTGATCCTTTAATTTTGCCGTTAAGTGTATCAGAAATATTAAATATTTTAATTTTTAATAATATTCATATAATATATTCTAGGAATATTGTAGCGCTCATAGGGTTTGTGTTCACCTGGACTTGTTCACGACGTCCCATGGAACAGCCAAGACGCGGGGTTGAACCTTCACCGGGGTGTGTATCGTGAGCTCGGCTTTAGTAGAGAGCTGCGGCTCGAAGGCGATCCTCTTGCCACGTTCATCGATTATACCGCGCAACGTTGCCTCCACAATCGTCGTCCCGCAGGTAATCGGTATCACGACAGCATAAGTACCGTTTTGCGTGATCGCTTTCGGTTCCAGATACTGCTCGTCTATTCTCATAGAGACCTCCACGCCTTCTCCAATGTAGAATTTGTGATCTTTGTTGTCGTACAGTTCAACGACGATCTCGTGAGCGTGACCCAATATCAGTCCCCAGTTTCTGTTTGGCAAAACGGAAAGGGAGATGTACGCGACCTCGTGTACGTTAACCATGGCGGAGGGTAGAATAACCGGATACTCCTCGCGAACGTTCTTATCGTGCAGGAGCACCTTCGTACGTCCCAATTCGCGTCCGTAGGCGACGTCGCGGTCGTTGTCAATCTCCAGTATGTCGGGATTCTCGGCCTCCAGATAATACTGGCTCAGAGGCAGGCTGATCTCCTCTAGTCGGCCCTGACGCGTATGCATTATTTTGTATCTGAAGCTGTCGTGAGCCATTATCGTTATCTCCGGCGGAATGATGATTAAATTGGCGATGACGACCAGCTCCAGTTCTATCGACGGGACATACTCGTATTCCGAGTGCGGCAGTCTGACGGACACCTTGGCCGTGCCGGTCCTGACGCCTTCTATGAGAACGATGTGACCCTTCTTGCCGACGCTGTCCAACGTGGCTATGCTAACGGGCCTTTCGTACTGCGATTCCTCGTAGGTCATGAAACGTAATACGTTGCTGGTGGACTTGCCGTCGGACGGCATGCGCTTATTGGCATCGCCGATAGTCCACACGAATTCTATGCCCGCCAGAGTCGTAAACTCGTTTCCGTGTTCATCGTACGCTCGCACCTCGAACGCTTCAGGTATATCCTCGATATATAATTCTCTCGTGGTGGTAATGAGATTCAGAGAGAAAATTGCATCCACTATAACGTCGCATCGCAGAAAGTGACCGGTGTTGATGTCCTCCGCCAAGACGATCGCGGTGTTCCTCGTCAGGTCTCTCGTTATGGTTTGAATCGATATCGCTGGCGAGCATGTTCTGTCAAAGTTCTCGTTTATGGGAATCAGCTGTATGATATCCAAACGCGAGGTTGACCTACGTCAAAGAAAAGAAATTAGAGAATAAGATAATCAAAAGTTAAATAATCGAAATTTAGTCAACTTACTAACAAAATACGTTTATTAATAAAATAAATTTACAACGTTTCGAGTTGTTTTGACCTTAAGTCCTTTTTAAGTGAATCAGTTGCAACATAGACATTGAAACAAACCTTTAATCAAAGAAACATGTCAATCAGTAAATTCTTTCCAAAGAATCAAAAAATTTAATACTAAAAAACGATTTAAGTACAAAAAATTAACAAATATTTAACAAAACTGCTAGTTGAACTTAATAATCGGGAATTTCCCCACAACAAAAAATCTATTGCACATGGATATAATTAAAACATTTCTATCTCTACAATTTACTTGTGAAAGTACTTGAATGCAAGTAATATTTGAATATTAAGAATTCCGCGTTCGCTCGGTTCGTTCGAAACAAATGAGAGCGAAGCGATTTTAATTGCAATTTTTAATTCGCGGGAAATCACTACGTCATCATGGCAAAGGTGCAGATGCTCCGAGATTGACCGTTGAGGTTATGGTGCGACCGGCAACATGCCATGTGACGACAGGTTCACGCTCCGTATAAAAACGAAACACTCGAGCACGATTTCGCGCAACGCATGAATCAACGACGTGAACGAGGAGAGGAAGCAAAGAAGAGTCACCATTTGTAGCAACCGCCGTCCGTCACCTCCAGCGTGAAATTCACCGCAAAGTTGTTGAAGACGGGCAACAGGACTCGGGGCACGTTCAGCCTGTGCGTCGTGGAAACCGGCGCGACGCGGAGCGTCGCGACGACGCCGACGAGCAGCACGATTCTCCGAAGTGTCGTCGACCAGGGCATGTTGCCCCGCGTGTGTTCGCGCGATATTTCGGCTGCCTCTTTCCTCGAATTGGTTCAAACGTGAAAAACCGCGTCCACACGCAGGCGTGTCGATACCGCGAGATATCGAGAGAAAACGGTACGCTGCGAAGCAAAGCGCACTTTGACGGAACTGTCCAATCATCTGAAAGTGAGGAATGTTGTGCGCTGTGATTGATCGATTTCTTTATACAGACAGATGCGATTGGTTAATTCTAATGGACTATTTGATCGGACTAATTTTCTTTGGTAAAAAAAGTTGCCTTTTTCAAATTATCTGAATTAATGTCAACAATAACTAATATGAAGCGTTATTGTCTTTATAAGCTTCAACTTCCAAAATCTATTATCGAGTGTCTTAATAGAAGAAATGTTGAAGCGATAACAGATTGTACAGATCAGAAAATAGTAATGTAATGTAAAAATTGCTTAAGATGTCGTTAAAAAAATTTATATTTCTGTTCCTACAATCTAACATTTCTCTGTTGTGCATAGGACCTTATTACGTAATTTATACGCATACATAAATACATGTACACGCACACATATACATAACGCGATTAATAGCCTACGTCGCCATCGTCGCCATGATATGCTTCGTTTGACAGTTGTGATGTGATATGATGTTTTGTCGCGATGCTTCCACCTTCCGATAGCATTCGTCGACGGCGGTTATGAGACTCGCGGAGCGTGCGAGCGAGCGAGGGGATCCGCGATGCGGGATCGTGCGATCGGTGCGGTCAGTGTCTCGTGATGAGTGCGGGAGCCTATTGCGTACGGCAACCTTGTTAGTGTACATACTTGTATATAGATCTCTCATTTCCTCGCAATGCGTACCTGATGATTAATTAGCACGCTTAATCGCGCCACGTTAACACATATTGACGCACGAATCGCACGATGTCTGCTCTGCGGAGGAAAACGGCCCGGAGACCGACGAAAGAGACGAGAACTGACAATCTTGTAGGAGGTTAAGTGCACTCTTCTGTACTCCATTTTTTTGTATTGTTAATTTATTTGCCGTTCTGCACTGTATGAAATTTATCCACAATTTATACACAATGTAAAAGGATAAACATTTTTTTTGTATGGCTAAATAATTAATGAAGAATTAAATAAACGTAAATATATTGTTTAATTTTAAATTTATAGTTTAAGAACAAACAAATTTATATAAATAATGATTTTTTTGTGAATTTAAAGCAGTAAAAAATTCTATAAATATATAAAATAAAGAACTTCTCGTAAATAAAAAAATTTACATATACCTATGTTGTAAATAATGTAAATTATTATGTTAATGTTACAGCAGATGTTACCATTGACGATTTTGCTAATACATTACGGATACATGCTAGATTCAAGAAGTCTGTTACAAATGTCTCTAATGAAGGTTAGAAGATAAATTATTTAAAAAATTTTTAATTGTATAACAGTTTGTTGTTTGAAATAATTTTCCATTATATATTTTTTTCCATACTTCCATTGGTACTTACACACATGAAGTTTTAATTCTAGTATGTAAATTTTATTTAGTGAAACAGGAAGCAACGAAACAAGAAGATAAAGTAGTATGGGATGAAACGGATGAAGAGTGCTTATTAAAAGATAATACGAGAGGAAGGAGAAATAGAAGAAAAATAAAATGCCAAAAGGATAATGATGAAGATGAAGGTAAATAAGAAATGTTTTTATGTTTTTATTAAACATGAAAACTTCTTCCAATAATTGCATCATAGACACTTGCAGTTCATATGTATGACGAAATATAATGAAGATATTACATTTATTAAATAGGAATCAACTATCCATTAGATATATGGTTTATTATTTCTGAATACATACAACCTGAAGCAGTAGGAAAGTTTGCAAGGATTTGCAAAAGTTCTTATTATGTAACTACCACTGGAAAATTTTGGTTTCATTTATATAAATCGTAAGTACTCTATTGTAGTGTCTATATAATATTATAATATGATTTAAAGTTTGTGAATTTATATTTAAAGATTGGTCTATCAATGTTTTCAATATTTTTTCAATGGATTGATAGCTAAAATGTAACATGACATAATTGTTAATATGATAAAAATGGCAGCTATGTTATTGTATAATAATTGGTAAAATCAGATTGTAATTTTAGATATTACAAATTCGTACCAGATTTACCAGAGCGCCTACAACCACAGTGTATGAGGTTATATGAACTAAGAGCTTGTGTTATCAGGGCATTGCATTACACTTACTTTAGAACGTCGAATGGAGAAGGGGACGATATGTCTTATTTACGACAGGAGGAACCGCATTCTCTCGTGAAGAGAAAATGCACTCTTATGTGGCATAAAGTAAATTGCAAATAATAATTCTTTGTCCATATTTTATGCTCTAAGCTCAAATAAACGCATAGTTGTTTATCTATCTATCTATCTATCTATATATATATATATATATATATATATATATCTTTACACTAATTATGTAATCATATTGGATTTAAATTTTTTTTAAATTTGCCCTACTTAATATCTAACGGAGTGGTGTGTTTTAGGAGGGGAAAGTACGATGGTATTTTTATTTCAAGTTGAAGGAAGTTTCTAAAACACGTAATGGCCAGTTAAGGCAAAATAAACAGTGTGACACTAAAAAAGTCGAATTTCTCCAAACATTAGAAGATGTGGCTGTTAATCCCGAAGACAATTGCAAAGTGCTTAGGGTGTGTAACACAAGATCCGTTCTTAAATTCTCGAAGACATTAAAACGTTTACAATAATATATTTTTATATATTTATGACTTATGCACAGGTGAGTTGTTCGAAGTATAGTATGTTACCACCGGTGATCGGATTAGTCCTGCAAACAGTGTCTATGAACTTGATGCCTGGCTTTAGAGAGCACCGACTTCAACTTGGTTTTGGAACGTCGGATGTTCCTAGTACGTTAACAAATCAAATAATACTTCGTAACGTTATCGGGTACAGTATCTTGAATTGGTGGGATCCTGCCTATCCTCATCAGGACGTGAGTTACACGATCGAATTGCCGCAAAGTGACTCGTGGGACTAGAATTTATTACAGATTGTTCTTATATTTTGTGTATTATATTGGGGAAATAGAAAAGCCTTTAAATTTTATAAAACAAATATATATACATATATCAACGCGTAACAGATGTAAAGTTATTCAAATTTTCATGCCTCTTCTTTTTTTATCAGTTATTCATCATAACATGATTTAAGAAAAATACAAGTAATGTAGAAATAACGAAGAAACAATGCAAATTTTGTGCAAAGATGCTTTATGTGCATTATTGTATAGAATATGTACAAAATTCTTACATATGATTATAAATATTCAATTAAAATATTACTAGAGCTGCGTTCGGGAAGCGCGCTATCGGCGCTATTTCGTCATTCTATCTTTATCGATCATTAGACGTAGAATAGGGATAAAACGACACGATAGCGCTGATAGCACGCTATGCAAACACAGCCTTGATGTATCAATTTGGTTGCGATAGTAACCTCGAAATTCAGATGTTATTTACTTTAAAAGTTTTTAATCGTGTTACAGTGTAATCTTACAAATAACTGACGATGTTTTTAAATTGTTCTTGAATTGCACATTTCACACAATTGACTACTTTTGCTAGTAGAATTTTATTTCTTAACGGCTGCTTCTACAGCATCTATCAACTCTTGCAGATGATGTATGTTTGCAGTCGAAATAGTAAGGTCTTTAACCTAAAATACAAGTAATTAGACATATATCAAATATATTTTAAATGAGTATAATATTTTCTTACCATATTTGCATAACCATCCACATCTACTTTAAGTTGAATACGTATCTTTTCATCGTCGCTGGTCCCCTGCGGTTCCGATGAAAGAACTCCAGTGGATTTATCACGTATCTTTTTCAACCTTCTTAAACTCTCTTCCGTCTTTTGTACAGATGTTAACACATCCGTAACGAATAACAAATAACTATAACAAAATTCAATATTCTTATTGTATTCATAATCAATTTTGAATAGTTTTGACACATTTTCAAGTCTTTTAATAATATTGTTACCAGTATTGTCTTTCAACAATATTCTTTTAACAATATTGTCTTTTAGGCAATGTTGTTGAAAAAATAAATATATAATTTACCTTTCTGTTAATGACGATAAAGTCAGCTCCAACCAAAGAATAATATTTTCAGGAATAATTTTATTGTAATCCGTATAGAAATTGTTAAGAGGAACCATCGCGCTCCTTACATATGGACAAGGTTTAGTCGGCACATCTCGTTTCGTTCTTCTAAACAATCGAGGAATATCGCTAACTTGTTTCAAATGCGTTACGCATTGTTCCGAGAGCTCGCTCACAATTTCTTTTGTAATTAAAGGTAAAAGATTGGCTAGATTCTTCGACGTATCACCCAAAGAGTCTAAAATATGAATCAACGTAAAATAAATTTAATAATTTGTGATACATTTTTAATTTTTTGCCCAAATGTATTACCTTCTAATAGTTTCGATATTGTAACGTTTTCGTCTTTAATTTTAGACTGTACCATTTGTAGGAAAGATGGCAGGGCGTTTATCAATTTTTCTACGTCAGTATACAAATATACTAGAAAATTCAATCTTGTAGAACGTTTCGAATCATTTGGACTATTAGTTTCATTTATCACTGGCCATACCTTCAAATGTAAAATTGTTTATTTTTGTGTGGATTTATCTAATTGTTAATTTATATAAATAAATTATAGTTATAAGCTAACTGTGAAAACGTACTTGTTTCATTGCACATTGACACCAAGTTTGATACCTCGAATTTATTTGAAGACTAAGTTTCCAAAATCTAGTAATAATATCAATGCGTCGGTTTTTATGAAAACATTAAAGTTGCAATAAAAATGATTATCACAAAAAAAAATAAAATTATAAAACGATTGCTCACCTGTGAAACAATTGATACAAATAGATATCGTCGGTCCAAATCCTTAGCAGATTATTCCAAACCACATCAGTTGCGTGAAGAGAGAATTCCTTTTGCGTCAGAGACGTAAGACTACCTTTGACCGAGTCCGGCGATATTGGTTCGGCTAACACCGACTCCACAGTGCCGGCTATCTCTTGAAATCGAATTTGAAAGTACACTGGTAAATTCCATTTTTTGAGAAAACTTTTGTATTGTGAATGATTCTTCAGTGCCACCAAAATTTCAGGCGTAACGCACTCTGCTTCCAACTTTGTTAAAAACTCCAACGTAGCTGTATACCTCTGAAATTGCGATAACTTAAGATATATATTTCTGTATCGTAAGTATGTCGATATTACATTTATACATTTGCAATTATCTTACTTTGTGAAATAGTACCGGATCTCCAGGAGCAAAAATGGATTTTATATATTGCTCGATCTTTTCTTCGACTTCAACCCAAAAGCTGTTCACAAGAAAATTAAATCCCTTCACGGACATTCTACAACATCAGTATAATAATCATGTAATAATTATATTTGTAAATACGTAAATTATGTGCTCAATTAAATGTAATTCGTGACTACCTTTCGGGATGTAACGTGATATCCAACAGCTGTTTCAATTCCACATTTAGAATATTCAGTAATCTATGATAAATGCTTTGCAGGCCAAGTGGATCAGTTTGAAGATTCTCCTCGTTAACGATATTGTAAATTAACGGCCTTACAAGTTCGTGCCTAACCAACTCTTCAGCGTTTGTTATCTTGTCGAGCGTAAGATAAATTCTAAGGCAACGAATCGCCAAATTTGAATTCTTCTCGTGTATACATGCTAAGAACAACTCGTTCAGACATGTTAGATACAAGTTTTCCAATTCTGTAGTTTCCTGTTGTAAAATAATCGTTTTGACTTATTTGGCTATTAACGCACCATTAATCTTTTCTAAAAATACATACTTTTTCTTGATCAATCGAGATATCCGATTTACACCTGGACATATGGAATTTCAATTGATTCAATTCAATCGCAGCCTGCTCCAGAACGTCGATCTTTGTGGGATTTTCCATAAACGTTTTCATACATAATATGGAGGAGAGTTTTCTCAGTGACTTATACACATGTTGCAAGCTGTGCAAACTTTGCTTGCGCTCTCTTATCTTCAGATTGTCATTCAGATTAGCCGAAATGGTTGTAATTTCATCATCTAGAACTTGTCGCACTTGCTGTCGAAACAAAATTAAAATTTCATTAGATTCAAATAGGAATCACAGCTATATAAAATAAAGTTTCTGATGTTGATCCAATCATATATCTCATCAAGTTTTTAATCCTACATTACTCACATGGAATGTCCAGAGTGCCCGAGCCTTTGCTAAACTCATAAATTTGTTATATTATATTGACTAAATCTGTTTCTTTATTATATTTACAAATTGTTTCACCATAAAAAAAATTCCATTTACTTTTATCCAAAGCAAAGAAACGCAACTAATTTTTTTGATAAACTATAATATGAAAATTAAAGTTGTTGCAGACTGTAATTACGAAAAGAAACTTAAAAGTATATTAAATATATTTATTAAAACAATTATTATATATATTGTTATGTATTAACAATTCTAAGCTATGCACTGAAAATTCAGTTTACTTTTAATTTTTTTCAGCTTAAATGTTGGGGGTTGGAAAGCCTTGTGAGTCAAACTACCAATTGCATATCCCTAATCTAAAGGATGTATAGTCATTTATTATCAATCTTTATAGCAAATTGTGGAAGAGAGCCATAAAAAAATAAGATGCTGAGGTCTCAGAAACATCCAACGGCAATAATTACATTAAAAAAGTGAGTCATATAGGATTAATCTGAAATATGAGCCCTTCAAATATTCAGGGCTATATACTTTTCCAATTTTACCATCACTTCCTCCTTTAACTGTCCAAGCGGCGCTTGCAAGTCATTAATGGCTTTGTCCAGTCCGATCAAATTACTGGACAGGTTCACGAAGTCCGTGTAATCTCTGTTAATCAGGTCAATCATAGCCGATCTCAGTAGCTTCAAGTACATGCCGAGATCGTCTCGCATCGTCTCCAGCTTGCCATTTTTCCTGTGATCTTGCAGAAACGTGTCGACATCGAAATTCTCCTGCGGCGCCAAGCACAGAGACAACGGGAACAAAATAGGGAATTATTTGCATTTCGTAAACACCATAATTATGTGGCGATGAAAAAAAGAAAAACTTGTCGAACCTGCACGAAATCGAGCTCGGAGAAACACAAGTCCTTCGGAGCTCTCGGCAAAGTGATATTGCTGTTGGACATGATTGTATATTTACACCTTTCTCTCGCTCGACGATTAAACGGTAATTGTCATCGCAGCTGCGGCAGGACCTCAGTGTGAGCCCTAATTAATCTCGATATTCAAAATCTCGTTGCCGCTAATCCTCGTATTTTATGACGTGACAGAGTTTGACGTTTTGGCCACGGTGTTCGCAGTCTGCGTGAAGCTCGTATCTCATAGAACGTTTAAAACTAATGGAGCACTTTAATCGCGCGACAACCAATCACGTCTCGCTACATTCTACTCGCTTCCAAGAAAGCGCAGATGCGATTGGCCATCGCGCTGATGTCGCCACGTGCGTGCTGGACACAGGTTTCTCGTGTGTTTACATTTCTAATGTAAAGGGCACGGTTTATACTTTCGGGTAAACAAATATAACCTCATATCACTTGTGCGATCTGGTACGAGCTCATCAGAGATTAGCTGCTGTATTTTGTAGTATTTAAACTGTTCTGAAAAACGTGTTCGTTGACGATAGAAGTTAATTGACATCTCTTGATCGAGGACAGGAGTGAAAGATGGACGAAGATTGGGACGTGGAGCAACACAAAGTGGAGTACGAGTCCGACGAGCACTGGGAGTTGCGTCGTAAATTTCTGTTGGCTCACAAAGACAAGTTCCCGGAGGATATGCTCGTATGTTTAGCCCAAGTGTTCGTCAATGTCGAATTGTTAGGATGCAGGTACTTGATGAGATAAGTGCTGTTCTCGTGCCATTACATGTTACCTCGTGATGCAAACTCGATGAGTACAGAAATTTCCCAGTTCTAAATTTGTGCAAATTCCTTGCAGATACCCACAGGAAACGATGGACATGGTGAAGGAATTGTCGCAGGAAGTCGCGGCCGAATATAGAGAAAAGCAAAAGAAAAAGTTAAAAAGAACGTTTGTGGAAGCGTCAGAGGCAGCTAGTTCTAAGGTGAAAGGTATAAAGAAAAATTGTGAGTTATGACCTATGTAATTTTTTTTCCTTTTTTTCGTGTCTCATTGTGAAAATATGTCTGTTGACCTTTCTCGAATATCGTGAGAATTTGAAGACCCTCAATTTTTGCTGACACAAAACACGAGTGACGAAACACAGTGTGTAGTCCTCATTTAATTTTTTTTTTATGGAGAAAAGCTAATCCCTGTTGTATGACATCTACGAAATAATTCAAAGTCGAAAAATCTATATATAATATATATATTAATCAATCATAAACAAAAGAAATAATACAATTAAAAATGAATTATTAAAATAAATTATCTATAAAAATAAATATTTAAATGTTAAAAAGATTAATTGAAAATTAAAAAGAAAGTTTGTTCATATTTGGAGGTTATTATTTTATTTTTATTAGATTAATATGTTATAGATTATTCATATTTGAAGGTTATTAATTATTGTATTTTTATATAAATATTTTATATATAGGTCTTCAAATCCCTGCGATGTTTATGGAGGGTTAAACATGACTCGTGATCGATGTGTTTATATGATAGTTATATGAGACGTTTTTGTATAGGATGCACTGCTAAGATGTCTACTGTCACAGAAGAATCTATTCCGAACATGCCTAATCATTTACCACACACAGCCAATCTTAGTGAATCACAACCAACCATTGCCCAACAATCTCGTAAAAAACGCATTTCCAAGAAAAAAAGACTTGATGCTAATAAGTTGTTCCCTGCTGATACAAAAGAACCCATATCCAATATTGTTAGTTATAACCATCAGTTGTGTGAGAATCCTAATACCGAGGAAAACCCTGCTAATAGATTAAAAACAGAGGAAAATGTATCATTTAAAAATCTCCAAGATCATCCGTACAAAGACTTTGTTTTATGGGAAAGGCCAGGTGACAATGCACAGAGTATACTGGAGACTTCAGCCGCTGTATCTGGCATGACCTTAACATGCAATTACACTGTTATACCAGAAGAAGGCTGGTAATCATATTTTTGTATTACATTCTTTAAAAAATTGCTCTGTATATGTATATAGTCACAAAACTTGTCCGAATACAGGATAGTGGGAATATTTTCTGCTACAAATATTATAATTCTTTAGAGAAAACTCTTTAAAGTAAATTAGAGATTTGAACACACCTAGCCAGTGATGCATTTCCATCAAAAGTACTTGATTTGTAGCACAGCATAAACTCACAATATGTGTCTGGATCAGTTTTATGACTGTGTATAAGATTACGTTGTTTATTTTAATATTTTACCACACAATTTTACTATCTTTTACACGTATTTTTTTAAGTAAAAAGATAAATGTAATAATGAGACAAAGTAGAATCGGCGCTTTATTGCAAAATTTATTTAATATACCTCTCTCAATTTGATTTTGTTAATAACAGCGCCAGTGAATATTTTCAGTTTAAATACAAATATGTTTTTGATGGAAATTGCATCACAATGTTTTTACTTTCAATCGAGTTTTCTCTAAAAAAATTAAAATCATAATATTTGATGAAGTTGTAACATAATAAATAATAATATCTTGTGCGTTCGGATAATTAATTTCGTGACTGTGTATATGATGTATAAATTCAAATTCACGAATCACAAAAATTATCATGGAATATTTTTCATTATATCTTTTTTCAGGGAATGCTCTCTTAATCTCGTAAATTCGCAGGTATTGAGTTTCAGTATTAACTCTAATAAAAAAGTAGCCAGAAAAGAAGCAGCTATAAAAGCCTTAAAAAAATTACAAAAGTGCTGCTATACAGTTAAGGTGAAGAAAAAGTAAATGTATCTTTTAACTAGATAGGAATACCTTAAACAGATTTCGTGGTATATCATTAATCTTTGTGTTATTCTGTAATAAATTATAGCGAAATGTAGATATAATGTTCTTCATTATCTTTGCATAAGATAGAGTCTTTGTAGTTTTTCTTATAAATTATATTTTCATATTTTGTAAAATTCAGGTTAAACAAGAATTAGGTACAAACTCGGATGTAACTGTAACGACGGAGGAAATAAAGTCCCAGGATTCTCTCTCCGACGACACCGATTGGAAAGGATCTAATTGCATTGGAAATAAGTTGATGAAAATGATGGGCTGGGCCGGCGGTGGTCTTGGAAAATCAGAGCAGGGTATTGTGGAACCCATGTCTGCAATGTGAGTAAGCGATCCATTAGTGGTTTTTAGAGAAATCTTGTTCTCTTGCATTTTCATATTTTCATCTTTTGCTCTTAGAGTCAAGACACAAATAAATCGAGAAGGTCTCGGTCTGAAAACAAATTCTAAAAACTCGCCAAAGGCGCAAATCAATGAAATAAAGGCCAAATGTAAAAAATTGTTTAAAGATCTTTTACAGACCGATAATTATCTGCGAAACGAAATTATGTTCTTGGATTTTCCTAAGGAAGATAGAATGATAATTCATCAGTATGTATTATTTGTAAATTGCTTATAATGTTTGGATGAAATGCCGCCGAGATTTAATAATCATGCCTTGATTCGTTTCAGACTTGCACGATCAATGGGCCTTAAGTCACGTAGTTACGGTAAGGATCAACGAAAACTGATAGTCTCACGTAAAGTTAACATATGGAACCTGGTCAGAGAACTGAACAGTCTCGGTGGAGTCACTGACAAGTACGAACTGGTGAAACCGATCGACAAAAAATTCATCTCATTGCCTTCTATTGATATTTAAATGTGAAAAAAAGATATTGTTTAAAACGATATCTTCTGTGACACTGATGTGTAATAGCTTACATTGTTAAATAAATGGAGATATAAGTTTTTTTCAGAAGTCTTTCCGTAATATTTTATTGTTTAAACGATCCAAAAAAACAAGCTGTTTGAAGTGATATCGCGACGTTCCGATACTCCTTCTAGCACGCAATCCGAAGTAGCGGGATTCGGTTCCTGTTCCTGGAACGGACATGGTGTTTCTGTCGAATGAAAAGCCGCAGCTATTTTATATAGATATTCGGAATATACCGCATCACGCGTCGCCAGTAAATCAGCACAAACGAATGCAAGAGGTGAGACACAGTAAAAAGCAATTCTTCTGAAATTGCGATTATACAGGCGGAGCCCTTCGTGAATGAACGTATGTCGTTCATCAGGTAAATGTGATGTACATTCATACGCTCGCACGCACGGTCGACGTGTGAAATCGCGTGGCACGGTGCGTAATTGGAGGCACTAGCAATTAAAACTAAAGAGAAACGTTCGCTTTATTTAACGATTGTAACTTTTGTCGCGCGACAAAATCATTCCCAAGAGAGCGCCTGGCGTACATTCGAATCGAAAATAGAGAACAAGTACAAAAACCTTTAAGAAGCGGATTACTTACAGCGTACACAGTACATGTCTCAGGTATGCCGTGTAACATGACGTATAATATAAGAAACGCTTTCTGGCAGTAGAACAATCAGAAGTCGAAGGGTAAACATATACAGATAATACGACGGTGCGTGACATTTTAGTACATTATCACATCGTTGAAATCTCTGGTAATTAAAGTGGTCAACGCGTTCTCTTTTTTTTTTCCTTTTTACACATATAGGTCGTGTATATGCATATATATGCGTGCGCCGCGTATACGTGCCATCAGTTTGAAATGACAAGGTTGAAGATTACATGCGTCTCCTATATAATCACTTCGATTTATTGATTAACTTAACGTCTACTTAGCGACGTACGCATGTTACAACAATAGTGTAACGCAACAATGTAAATGGGCAACGAGAGCAACGAAACAACGCGTGTAGCGTGTATAGAAAAAAGAAAATGTAAAAAAGCACCGCGTACATCTTCGTTAGTCAATTAATTGAGCGTGTTATCGCGCGCATAATAGCCTGGTGAAATATTTTCACAAGAGCAGCGTCCATCGCGTAGATGAATTTACGGGAAAGAATCGCTACGTACAAGCTGCGTTAACGCAATTTTGTTGTATTTTTTTTTTCCGAAATCTGATAAATTTCGCGGGTTACAAAGGGTTTGTTCAACCGGAAATTTAATGTAACGCGGAACGTTTTAGCGGGCTGCGATTAAATTTCGTGCAAATACGTTGTTTAATATAGACTATTTGTTACTGTAATCCCATTTCGCCACGTTACGCAATTACGAATTAATTTTCATACGCGCAAATGTGACGCGTTGTTACCACCCTTTTTGCGACACGTCGCTTTCAGTCCAACCATTTACATTCAACGCCGAATCCCTTCTTACCGTTGAGATTGTAAATGCCAAAGGGCACGGTAAGATAACCGAAACGCTTTGTGGACGGATCGACAGTTTCCCCGAAATCAGTTTTATCCTTTTGTTGAAATTTTAATCCTTTAATTTTGTTTAAACCATGTTCACTTCGCGTATACACTGACCGTGTTCAAAATGAAATTACGCGCTATGAAAAACTTACGAAAAACACACGTACGTTCTGCCACAGTCTATTTTATAAATGCACGAAAGAGAGGAAGAGCAAAAAAAAAAAAAAAAACAATATAAAACTGAATTTAAATACAACAGAACGATGTTGTACAAAACTCGAATATCACACTCTACGTGACTCGTGTTGACAATATTTTGACGAGTATTTTTATAAGAAACGTTTGGGTGATTCGGAAAATACCCCGAGTACGATCAAACAATTAAAAAGTTGAATCAGAAATCACCGGCTGAGTTACAGAAAATCTAGGAATAAGAGTAAAGGTGTTGTATCTGAAAATAGTCATAAACTTTAATTTAACGTATTTCTTAATTAAAAAAAAAAAAAAAGAATTTAATGAAGAAGCACCGATTTAGATGTTATTTATTTGATCATCGGATCTGTGAGAGAATATCAAATTGACCAAACCAGCATCGTCCGCTCTAAACATCTGTAAATAAAACGTGTGTAAATTATAATAAAACGTACAGAAGAGGAGGGAGGGAGGGAGGGTGAGAGGAAAATACGATCTCTTATCATTCCAAGACGATGGGTGAAACGCGCCCTCGAAACGTGGCATATATATGTATATCAGATATCGGTGAAACTCCAGTGTGCCGCTCTCGGGGGAGATAGATTGACCTTATGACTTATGACTCGAAATTGGGGCCAAAGGGTCAAGGCACGCGGCGGAGAGGCGGAGAGAGAGAGAGAGAGAGAGAGAAGGGGGAGAGGGTTGTCGCGGCGCGCCGTGACCCCCCGGTCTGATGCCCCGTTCGGTTGTTCGCTAAAACACACAAGTTCCCTCGGATTTTGCCCTCGGTCCAGGCCCTACTTTGGACCGTAATTGACATCTGGAGGGAATATTAAACTTTTTTTTTCTTCTTTATATACCAAAATATTATCTACCATCTGATAAAAGAGTGATTTCTCTGTTGATATGTATTCGCTATGTATATATGTATAATATTTATATATATATATATATATATATTTGTATACCTAATTAGAAGATATGTCTCAATGTATCGTTTTCGAATTAAAAGATACGCTTAATAAGTAAGATATGTCGTTAATCATCCCAAATGGGGGGATGCATTCTCTCGAGGTAAGAAAAGAGAGGTCTCTCGCCCAGACTCGCGCCCGTCCGCGGTTTCTCGATTGTCGCGAATAGCACAATTTATATATGTATGTATAATATATGTGCATATATGTATATATGTGGGTGTATATATAGAAATTTGTAACGCGCTAATTTTCTCTCTCTCTTCGAAGTAAAAGGAAAGCGCGAAACGGGAAACGCTACCTCGAGAGAATTCGGTATATCGTTCTCTTTACTTTCTTCATTATATATAATATATTTATAATCTATATAATTTTTTAAATATAATTTACTGATATGTATGTGTACTGATATGTATCGTGTTGCCGTAATGAAAATATCATACGCTAGCATCGTATACATATATATGTATATACTGTATCTATACATATATATGTATATATCTTGCTTTCTTTCCCTAATAAGTAAAACGCGCGTCATACCCTGAAAGAACGCGACGCGATGCTCCATTATCTTCTTCCTCTTTTTTCTTCTTCTTTTTTCTCTTATTATTCCTTTGTACCCATATCTCTCTCAAAAACGCGCGCGTGCAACATCGCCGCATTGTGTGTTATACGATTGCGTGACGTTCACGATCGCAACGCGAGAGAAATCAAAAGCACCTGATCTCTATTTAATGAGAAAAGTACGGTATTTCCAGCGCACATTTTTCTTTTTTTTTTTTTTTTTTATAACGTTAAACAAGGCTGCTTCATCTCGTCTCGTTTGTCTTTACATTCGCCCTCCATCAAAGTCACCTTAATCAAGACAAGAATTACAATTTGGTGCTTGAATGCAGTGAAAATACCGAGTAAACCGAGGACTTTCTCGCCACGGGATTTGCCACCTTCGGTTTCTTTTCCAGTTTTCTTTCCACCTTCTTTCGTTTTTTTTGTTTTTTTTTGTTTTGTTTTTTTTCTTTGTTCGTCACAGCGCCGCGTCGCAAAACATTTGCGCGACCGCGGTAACGAAGCTAAAATTAATTTAGAAAAACATACGTGAGAGAACGTTGGTTTAAATCAATATACCGTTCCAGCAGTAATCGCCTGTCCGAATGAAAGCCGTCGTCTCTCCCTTTCTCGAAATAAGCTACCTGGGCCGAATAAAATTCACTTCGTCAATTTTATTCTTTCAAAGTTCTATTTAATAGTTTTTAAAAAAAGAAAAACTTTAAAAACTAAATTTAATAGAATTTTTCTATTTCAGTGTATTTCATAGAATTTTTAAAATTAGAACTTTCACAACTTTGTCTTTAGAAACTCTATTAAATAGTTTTCTTTGAAAATAAAATTAATTAAGTAAGCCTCATTCAGTCCAGGTACTCTGTACAGAGATGAAATTATTCTGTAATTACAACAGAAATTGCGTAGGATCGTGGAAAAGTACATTTAAAAAGGGGAGTAATTAAGGACAATCGTTACGTACGACTCTTTTGCAAATACGCGGAAGTAATTAAGAGTAATATAAACCCCTGTCTCGACCTTAGCCACCAAAGCACAGGTGCAGTGCTGCATTAACCTGTTTCATTCATGGGCTAAAATATTTCGAGTCTCCCTTTTATAAGGGAAAATTCACACCTTGACAGAAAAGCAGAAAGCAGAAGAGCAAAGGCCAATCCGAGTTCGCGCTGTAAATAATACATTTGGTACAAATACATTTTGTCTTTCTGCAAATGTATTACCAGCGCGAGTTCTCATTGGCTTTCTGCTCTTGTCGAGGGGTGAATTCTCCCTAAGACGTGATACGTGGGTAACATTTTTTTCCCAAGTTTACGTTAGATCATCAAAAGTTGTAAGACTCATCATTATTATTATTTATACATTTCATAATCCCATCTTTTTATCAAGTGCCAATAAAAATTTCGTAAAATTCATAATTAAAGAAATTATTTTTGTGACACCTGGTTTTCAGAAATCCTTCACTTATGTAAAATTTAATTTTTTAGTGTAAAAATTGTTTTCGGTAATTCGATAATTTCTTAAATATTTTTCAACGCGCAACTAAAAAAGAAAAAAAAAAGAAAAAAAAATTTTTCTAAATTCGCTGCTCTGGGCGAGAGCTGATTCAGGCCAGGGTGTTAACGCGACACTGCACAGATTCAATATATTCCAGCCGCGATAAGATAAAGTTGTTTCTTGCGGGGGAGCTAATTTTATGACATTGCATTTAATAAGAAATTACATTATCGGCTTCTTCCGCACGACCTTTCCGAAGTAACGTGATTTGATTAAAAACCATCCTGCCACCTACTCGAACGTAATTACTTTCTGAGAGTTTCTTATCGCGAAGTTTGAAGTTTGAACCTTAAAGGTGGCTATCTTGCCAAGAATCTTTACCAAATCGACGAATTTTTTATTTGTTTGACATTTCACCTCAATCGCGATGTCATAGGAAATATTTCAATTTCTCAAGCGGATAATCGTAAGAAATCCTTCGCGTAAAATAATTCGCGCACTTTAAACGAGTTTAACGCACAACCGTCGGACTATCGCGTCACTGCCGATCGCGAACGATTGCGTCGTCGATGTCTTATCATTTATGCAAGATGGTATACCGTATACGTGCTCGCATATTAAAGACGCGGCTCGAATAAAACCGGGACACGCGTACACGTGCACGGAGAGTGAGAGAACACTTTAGCGAAGTAATTACAAGATACATGAGGAAGCTCAATATTTTAGAAATAGGTCGGACAAAAGCTCATTACTTGTTCACGCAAGGAGAAGTTTTGCGCCTCGGCTATAAAGGGGAAGCGTAAGAGGGAACGTAAGAGATCTCCCGAGTGTCGCAAAACATTCACGAAAGTCCAATAGCGTTATTAAAGTTCAATAATCGAAGTTTAGAAGAAGTAAAGTAGGCTAATGTCCATTTTCATCAACGTAGAGTAACTTTGACGTCGATTTAATTTACTCTTTATCCTGTTTTAGTTCTAAAAATTAGAAAAAAGATGGAGAGCAAGTTAAACTGAGAGAAGTTGTCATCTACATTGATGAAAATGGACGTTAACGGAAAGCGACACGTTGTTTGTCATAAGGCGTTTTCAGTTTGAGAAGTTAAAGAGGTGATATTGGATTTTAGCTTATACGGAGAATCTCTAATACGTTTCTTCAGTCCCTCGATTATATCTTTCCCTAACGACAAATGCAAATCGCGATAAAATTCAAATTGCCCGAGAGTACGTGGTACGTCAGTCACGTTCTGGTTATTACACTCTTCTTTAAGCGGATCAGCGATGCGCTTAAAGACCGAAATGAAATTACCTAAACGTGATAGACTATTACGAGATTATGCGAAATGAAATCTGCCTTGATCGCTCGTCATGCAGAAGATTCGCACATTCGATCCCCACGCGGATCATCCCGGTGCTCGTGATCGCATTAAAGCGAGAGCAAGAGATACGAGAAGGATAGGAAAGGAAAGTAAAGTGACAGGCTACATCCTGCGCGTAAAAACTCGCGACGAAGAAAAGATAGAAAAGACGACTTAGGCTTCAACAAACGAAGGATCTGCTGGTAGTGCTGGTGCGACGACTGTGACGCAACATCGGCGGCGGCGACGGCGACGGCGGCGGCGGCGGTTCCTCCTCGTCGTCGACGACGACAACGACGACGACGAAGACGACGACGACGACGACGACGACGACGACGACGGCGGCGACGGCGACGGCGACGGCGGCGGTGGCGATTCGATGGCGGATGTGACCGTTCAATCGAGGAAGCCCGTCTTAACGAGTTTCTCGAGGAAGAACTTGACGTCGCCCAGCTCGGAGTCCTTGATACCGATGGACTTCAGCATACCCAGGTCGCCGTTCTCCACCGCCATGAAGACCGAGCGCAGGTGCTCGAGATCTGAGCGCATCAGGTGTAACGCCGCGCCAAAGTCCTCGATCGTCTGCGACTCTAACGGCCGAAACAGATCGTCAGGGGGGGACTATAGATTGCGAAACGCGAAACCGGGACTCTTTTGAGGGTAGAGAGCGACGAGAAACCTTTCTCTAAACATGCCCGCACGCAAATCGCGCTGACGAAGCGAATGCTTATCGGACCTCCTTACGCGAAACCAAATTATAACATATTTGCGATAATATTGCCGCTTTTAATAGATTTCCGATACGCGGGAAAGATTTGCCGCGTTACAGCGATACTGGACAGCCCGATAATATTTTATTTCCGCGAAAGCTTTCAACTCACCGGATAGCGCGATGGCCACTTTCTCCACCCCACCGAGCGGTTTCAGCGTATCGCGTGCTTTGGTTCCGAACAGCTTCTCCAGGTAATTGGGACCGTGGCTGGCTAGAAGTGATTGCAGAAAGCTCGCGGTTTCCTCTACGGGCGGTCGTTTGGCTGTAACAGCAAGAAAGAAGCAAATTCCGCGTAAAGTAAATCGTTGTAGAATAATACGAAACAAATACAAAGACTCGGGAACGCTGGGGGAATCGATACGGGATTGCCGCGTTCATAAGCATCAATTACAACATTTCGATTAGACTAATTTCTTCCCAATGCTACCTTAAAAAAAAAATAAAATAAAGAGGAGCAACATGTAATCTTAATTAATATTTATGCGTACAATTCGTGGAAAGGTAAAAGCGAAATAAAAGGTAATATATCCCTCGTAAATGTATCGAACGACTATGGCAACCCTCCCTGATCGCATTACAGCTGCTCGGTGCAGTTGCACGGAACGTAGTCGAGTGCATCCACACCGAGCGGCATCCGTTTTCTCTCTTTCTCTCATATAATGTATAAAATATAAATGAAATTCGCGTCAGCATGTATAGGATAAAATCCATGTCGAGTCGCGCGGTAATCCTACGTAAAAAGAGAGAGATAAAGGTTACGTTAAAAGTCCAAAATATATTAAAAATCAGATCGTACGCTCTTCACGCACCGCAAACGAGTTTATTTACCAAGCGTGCAGCGCTATAGAACGAGAGGCGCAATTAATAACACTAAGTGAACTGCCATCTGATTAGCCATCTAATTAATTAATAAAATTAATTAACTCACCGGCGGTACACAATCTTGAGTCCTCGTCGTATCCGTCCTGACAGTCGGGTGCTCCGTCGCAGAGGTACTGTATCGAGATGCAAATTCCGTCGCCCGGACACTTAAATGGTTCGTACGGGTGGCAAGCCTCTGAAAACGTACACGGACTCTGAGATAGTGAGACGGGTAATCCGAGAAAAGTGCTTCGAGAAAGGTAATCTCGGTATATGTCAAACTTCTCGAAATAATCAGAAACGTGTGTGCATGTGTGTGTGTGTGTGTGTGTGTGTGCGCGTGCGCGTGCGCGCGTGTTTGTGTGTGCACGTATACGTGTGCACGCAGCTCAATCTCATTCCTCGGAAATGGAAGTTCGGTAAAGTCAATTACGTTTGCCGGTGGGACGGTCGCGAGTCGCCGGATGATTAAATTACGACGATAACGTATTAAAGTGAGAGGGATCCGAAACAGAATTAATAAACACGGCTCGCGGGTAATGCGACAGTCACCCTTCCGTGCGGGAGGAGGCTTTTGGCATAATTGAGCAAACACGCGATCGCATATGGCTCACGCTATAGCGGTCGGCGCGCATAGCTGTCGATCCTGAAAAATCAATTAACCGAAAAACGCGTAATCTGATAAAACTGCAGGAACATTCGTACACGCGTGCACTGAAAAAGTGATTAAAATCTTCCGACTATAGCTATACACGGTCAAATAAATATGGTTGGGAGCTACAGAGCTTTTCATGTTTGTTAGTTTTATTATTGCTATAATGTTAATAATAATAACATTACGCTAATAGTTCTATCAATTGTGGAAAAATTTTTAATTAATCGAGATACGGATGGTAAAAATAAAATAAACATTTTTATATAATAAATCGATATAATAAAACGATTGCAGTGAATATTTTAAATACATTTTAGTGAATATTTTAGTGAATATTTTAAATATATTTTAAATACATTTTAACTTTTGCTTACTATTTATATAGTAATAACAACTAACAGCTATAATTTGCTCAGTTAAAACAAACATATATAATCAACGTCGAAAATGACTATAAATTATAATTAAATTATGGTAATTGCAATCATTTTTTCTCGGTATATCAATTATTTGCTCCTCCCTCGTAAAATTCTACCAAGCCGTTAGAATGTTGTTCTACGATTAAGTAGGTATTTTTTTACGAATCTTACTACACATTATGAGAAAACTGTTTGGTATTTTTTATTACAATTGCGTCGTTCAAAACTGTGATTAGAAGCTCCATTTTCATAGTTAATTATTATTTAATTACCTTAATTTACAGTAAAATTTTTTCGTGGTAGAATTATAAGCGCAAGCGATTATTTATTAACATCATAATGTTAATCTCATACGTTTATAATTCTACCCCAAAAAAATTTTACGGTAAATTAAGATAATTAAATATTAACATAGTAAAATATCAAGGTGTGGGTGGTAAAAATAAAATTAATATTTTTACGAAATAAATGTAATCAAAGTAATAAGAAATATAACTATTTCTAAAATCTTTGCTTACTATTTACGTAGTAATAGTAACTAAGAACTATAATTTACAGTTAAAACAATATCAAAAAAACAGGGCGAAAAACAGCTATAAATTGTAATTAAATTAGGATAATACAGCCATTTTTCTCTCAGCGTACAAGAAATATTGCAAGTATCCCAAATAAATATTGTTGAATTTCATAAAAGTCGCTCGAGAGTTTTTATATATAAAGCATTTTTATGTACCGACCCTACTAAAAGGAAGAAATGAAGTTTTATGTGCCGTACAAGCCTTCTAAAAAAAGAAGAAGAAGATCCCCTGGAACACCTGTCGGAAGGGCCGTGTTTCCCAAGGGATCGAGTATCGACATCCTGTTCATTGTGCAGAGAGGACTCCGGACACTTCTCTGCACAAGGAAAAAGTTTTATTTCGTCTCGCGAAGGAAATGTTTCGTAATACCTTATAACGCGCGACCTTTATTCGCACGTTCCATGCTTATAAAGCGGGGAAAAGATATCGGTAATCCAACGCCCACGCGTGCCCGTTTCCGGAAAATTTTCGTTCGACGGGAAAACAATCGCCCGTCGCACGCGCCAAATACGTAACATCGTATTGTGCAATGGTTGTGCTCGGCGATCGATTGTGTGATATTGTGCCACATTCGTTATACGATCGCCTACACACGTTTTCCACGTAAACGTAATTTATACCGCAAACACACAGAGCGTCGTGTCCACAAAGCGCCCCGTGAAAATTAATTTTGACCGCGTTAAGAATTCGATATATCTACATACGTACATACATATAATCGAAAACCATATATCGAACCACCGCGCACCGGCGACGGCGGCGGGGGTGGCGACGGATGGCCTCTGTCCCATCAGCATTATTAAATTATTATTGCGTACGCCGCAGTATTTTTCCCCCGTGTGTTTGGATTGGACGTCTATGTAGAGCTTTATGCAAACATTTTCATCAATCAACGGAGAGACCTATCTATCGCTCGTATTTGCGGAATTCGTTCATCACCCGTCTCGTATAGAGGATCGCAAATTGAATTTCAACCGGCCGCGAAACATTTATTAAATTTGCTGCACACGAGCCTGTGCAATTTTTCCTCCACGTGTTTAGAGCGGACGCCTACGCGTTCGTGGGCGTTTCTCATCAGCGGCGTTACAACAAATATTTTGCCGATCAACGATGAAGAATGAGCTCGCCCCCGTTGACTCCCCGGGGAGGCGGGTTGCCGTTACCCTCGCGGGACCGCGCGCGCAAACCCCGACCTCAATGCATTCCGAATGAAACGATCGTCAAGGGGATATTAAAGATTGTCGCGTATGCTTCTCTGCAAACGAGAGATACGCGACAAGTGCAATGAATTTTAAATAGGAGCGTTTCGATCGGCGACCGCCACTGCGCCGCTTCGAACTTCTATTCCCCCTACGCACGTTAAGGAGTAGTTCTCACGATGTAAACTTGTTGAAACTTCGTTGGCGCCTCCTTGCATAGGATATAAGTTGCAAACAGTTTAAAAACGAGCTCGAATTCACTGAGGGAACTTGCAAAATTCATCGTCTCGCGGTCGATCGAATCAAGTTGAAAAATAAATAGAAATTTTTATTCTTTCAAGATATAGTTTTGACACTATATGTGCAATAGCAATGATGAGTTGTAAAAAAAGGTTAATAAAAAGCATTTATACGGTAGGTGTACATATTTAAAATATGATTACTATGATTTTGATTTTATTAAACAATTACATCTTTTTATTCCGAATTTTTATTATTAATTGGCTATGTCTACAAGTCTACAAGTCTATAAATTTTACATGCTGAAGAAGGGCAAGTGAATTGTCCAAAATGTTCATTATTAGATGTAAAGTTGAAGTTTATAATTATATTTTGAATGTGCACAGCTATCTGTAGGTGCTCTCTATTGATCCTTTTTATAATTTGTTCTTTCAAATTTGACGAATTTTACTTCACACAACGGTATTTATCAAGGTTATTGTGAACTGTTACGAGGCTGAGGATGACTAAGTATAGCCGAAACGCTCCATTAAATTTATTAAATAAATTATTAATTTTGTAACAACAATTAAAAACATTTATATGTGTTCGTTTTCGACCTTCCTCTCACGCATGTTTGTCTTTGCTACAATCGAGCTGGAAAATTAATATTTATTAATTCTTAATAAATAGAAACCTTATATAGTTTTATTTTTAACGTTACTTGTCTAGTATTATGTTTAACAGCTACTTCAGCTTTAGTATCGAATTTACGAGGACACGTCTCATCAATTTCGTCTCTCACTCAATTTCTTACTCACGTCACATATTTTGCTTAGAATGAATTTGTGAAAAGAAGACAAAAACATCTCATTATTTCTCATTATTCTCTCATTATTTCTCTTGTAAAAAAATCTCGTTATCTCTTGACAAGATTCTTTGAAAACGCGTATCCGTCTCGTAGAAAATTCATTTTATTTTAATAAAACAGCAAAAGTTCTGCCAGAACAAGGGGTAGATAGAAGATAAAGAATTATGTGAAACGCGAGCTCTCAAGGAAAGCAGGAAATATTGTGAAAATCATATTTTTAATATCGAAGCACGGTGATGAAAAAATTATGTCAGTACGTATACATTTTATTTTGATCGTCGTCAATTTTGCAATGTCGTTATTAAAAAAAAGTAGATTTATGCAATAAATAATTACACAAAAAGAAAGAATATCTTACGACAAAAAAATTATTTACTTGCAGTCAAGCTGAAAAGTTCTCAATGATAATATTTATGTAAATAAGATAAAGAAATAATTTTTATTCAAGTAATTTTTTCTTGCGTTTGTAGAAATTATTTACTGTTAAACTATTTTTATCAAGATCTTTTATTAATCTGATCTTTTAATCTAAGAAAACAATTTAATTAAGTTTAATAATATTGTTAATCTATTTGTAAAATCATTATTTAAATGTAAAAAGTGTAAAAATACAAAAAAATATGTAAGGTAATACGTCTGTTTACTTAAAAGTAAATATTTTCACTTAAACAGAACAAACAAATGCTCGCATCAAGATATATAATTTTAAGAAAACGTATTTCTTCATAAAAAAAATTGTTTCCCCAGCGTACGAAAAACGTGGACTTGCGTAAGCGGACATTGGACATTTTTAATACGGCGATAAAAGAATTATATAATCTGTCCAAATTTTATTTTAATTAAACGCGCAACTTTGCGGTAGCGCTACATTTTCTCAAGTTATATAAAATGGATGTATGCAAAAGATAATTGCGAGAAACGAGGGCTCCGGGTGGGACAAGGGGATGCAACGACCGCATGAAGCCCGCCTCGCGGCAGCCTGGCCCTGAATAGCCGCGAGCTGAGTAAAAACGAGTGTTTCTAAATGTCATCGGCGTACTATATGCGACTCGGTACGCGTTAAGTGGGCGCGTTATTGACCGAGCGAATGTGCACGGAACTAACCGTCGGAGAACACGCTCCCATATGGCCGCGAGCAACGAAACGTCTCCATCGTTATTCACCGCGCCCGTTAATTTTAATGAATGTTAATCGGGAGGAACATGATAATGCAAAGGGCGACAATGTCTCCCGGAAGTTTCCTCTCTCTGTTCCGTGCATATAAGCGTCCCGCGTGGGCTCATATATCAGATGTTTACTCGCTGTAAAGCTAAACTTTATACGCGCACATATTTTTTACATGTACCTTACGTAAGGCGAAGCTTGTATTTTTCTCACGATGTTTGCCAGACCGGCAAGATCATATCCTTCATAAAAGTTTTACTCGCAGCTTGATTGCGTAATAATTTGAGATAAATACATGATGCTGCAAGAAATATCGATGTGTGTGCGTGTGTGTGTGTGTGTGACAAATAACTTCAATTTCTCAACATTCTTCTTAATTAAAAGTTTTTTTTTTTTTTTTTTTTAATTAAACGACGTAGAGAAGTGGAGCATCTATATATATGCTCCGACATGTATGAAAATACTGTACAAACTCATTCCTTCAATTCAGGTTTCGTGTCGAGGCAATTTATCAGGTTAATATCTGCACTAACTTCCTCTAATTAGAATTTCGCGATTGTATGAGCTACAACTTAGTTCCTGAAACTCTCAGCGGTTGCAGTAGTTAACGCTATGTTTGCGCAGACAGAATGCACGGGGCATGAATCGGTAATCCCTTTCAAACATCTGTTGACATTAATATTGTCTCAGAGAACATAAATGCACGTTTAAATTCAGCGTATCAACAAGTACAATCGTTGTCATTAAACTGCAACAGTTTTGTAACAATTATAACTGACAATTTTGTTGAACGTATATTCGTAAAAATGATATAAAAGCATGTAAACTGCAAAAAGTAAAAAGTTTTATCAAGATATTTTATTAAACACGTTAGGCCCTGCGCACAATAGAGGAATATTAGACATTAGGAATAGGAATTAAAATTTTAGAATCAGTTTTCTCAATGAATAAATTAAACGTAACGCACAATGGATACTAATAAAACGTAAGATATAAATGTGCCGTACAAGATACAACATAACTTGTGATTGATCTATAGTTTTCATCGAGGAAACTGATTCTAATATTTTAATTTCTATTTTTTATGTCTATATTGTGTGCGAGGCCTTTTTGATAAAATGTCTTGATAACATTTTTATTTCGGACTGCTTCGTTGTTCAAGCGAAAAGGAAACAGCTGTTAGGCTACAAGAACTAAGAATATTTAATAACATTTGATTATCTCGTTTAAAATGATTTTATACGTGTAAATGTGTTGTCGATGCTTTTTGCAATAAAGAAATTCCGTAAAGCATTACGAATAACCAATCGATAAAATAAATATTATACAAAAACATATGCAGAATGCGGGATACAAGAAACCTGTATTTTAGCAGATAAATGTTTTGTAAATATTGAAGGATATTAAAGAAATACTAAAAATAATAGAAACATTGGAGATGAAAGTTTCATTAAGATTGTAATGTTCTTGCAACATGCGTTCGCGTGTGCAATTCTTCGCGCTCTCTCCAAAGAACTTGGCGCAATGTCGTTTATAAAACGAGCGTATTGTCCGCGCGATTTTATTTTTACGCGATTTCTCCCCTCGCGATCGTTTCGCGGTTTCTGCGTGCCTAACAATTAAGAAAATTCGCGCGGACAACGTCTCGTCGACAACTCGTCGGAACGACGGTGCGTTGACGAGCTTTCGCCGTTCCCTACGTGCCGCTCTTGTACCCCCCGTCGTCGTTGACTTACCCGAGCGTTTCGTGTTGGAGTGACCGTAAAAGCGGCTGAGGTCGATCGCCATGACGGCGCGCGGAAAGGCGGCGCAGGCCGTCAGGGCGATGCCAAGTGCAACCGCACCGTTGCAGAATCTCCGTACCATCCTCGCTTCGTGGATGCGGCGGATGCGTTCGCGAGTCACGCGCTCCTCTTCCTCTTCTTCTCTCTGCTAGGCGCGCTGCGACGACGAGAGTCCGAGAGGGCTGGCTCCGGGCTTTCTCGTCTTTGTCTCTCCCTCACTTGTCGCTGCCGGCTGCTGGGGAGGTGGGCTGGGACTCCTTTACTTTTTTTTTCTTTTTCTCTTTTTCTCTCCTCTCTCGCGTGACGCGAACCCGGTGATGTACCGCCGTCACCCTCCGCGAGAATCACCTGCTCGCTCGCTCGCCCGCTTGCTCGACCCGCTGGTATCTGGTGCGCCACCAAGGTTCGAGTAACTCCTCGGGGTGGCTCGCGCGCAAGGTCCCTCGCCCCGAGAGCACTCCGCTTCGGCTGCGCTGTGTGTGTGTGTGTGCGTGCGTGTGCCTGTATGCGTGGGTGCGAATGTTAACGGCGCGACGAGGTCGCCCCTCACCACCCACTTCGTTCGCCCTTTCTCGGAATCTTTTTCTGCAGGTCTCTCGCTCCCTCTCGGGCCGCTCCGTTCTCGTCGCCTCCTTCTCCCACTTACGCCCGTAGAGAGAAAAGAGGATACGAGTTAGCCCTGCTGTGCGCGTGACGGTGCTCAGCCACACTGAGAGAACACACCTGCGCGCCACGCGATCTCACCTGCGGGCCGGCTCGCGTTCGCGGCTTTAGGGAGGGGGGAGGGGGAGGGCGGAGAAGACGCGTGGGAGGTCGGCCGACCAATCGCCCTCCGGGTTACGCCGGATACGACCAATCGAGGGACGCGAGATCGCAGGTCTACCCTGGAACACCCACGCTTGCCGTTGCGCCCAGTCGCATCGATTTCAACCCCTCGTTGCTCAGTGGCGTAAACGAGAGGTGGCTAACGCGAACCTACACTTACGATACTTACTATACGGAATTGTATTTTCATTATTTCGCTTTAGATATCTGCCATTGCATTAAATTGCCACGTAATCGATGTACTGACATTTCCTGCCCCCCTCCCCTCTCCCTCCCTATCTGTCTTGGCTCCACGCGTGTCCTTTCTTTTCACTTCCCCCGGTTACGCCGTTACGTCCCTGGCTTCGCCTAATAGGTAACTTTCGCTTGTCGTTACAATGTATCTTTAAGCGCCCGCGATAACACGTCGGCGCTTGGTAATTTTACGGCGAATCGGCCGTTATCTAGGCGGAAATTGCCGTAAATTACTCTATGCTCCCGAACGATACACAATGGCTTAGTCAAACGGCGCGCGCTATTTTATCTTGGCTAGGTCTCGTCCAGACTACACAATGGAATTGATAATTGTCGCGTAACGTCAAGTACCGTTTACCGCAATGGAACCCATCGCCGGCGATATCGATTACTTTCAATCGCAAAGAACGAACGCTCGGAATTTATACATGAACTATTCATCGTGATGTTCTGATTGAAGATAGATCAGGCACAGTAGCATATTCTTACAAAACCATCAACAATAATTTCGAGTAAATTCGACTTTGTATAGAATGGCAAGTGAAAAAATAAGACGGTTTTGACATCAATATGTTGAAAAAACTTTGATAATAAAAAAATGTATTTATTCAAATGACAAAAATTAATTCCTAAACGTCTGATTATATTTATTGTTAGAAAATTAATTTTTTCTGCTTGTATAGCTGTTGCAAAATAAAATACAAGAAAATTATTCTTTTTAATTTAGCTTTTAATTTAACCTGATGTCAGATTTTGTGTAAAATTTAGAAGCTCCAATTTATTAAATCCTCCCAGGAAGATAACACGGCGGTTTTTCGCTGGTTATCCAAGTCATTACGTGGATTATTAGTGCACGCGCGCTCCAATTTTATTTCTCTTTCTTACCGCACTTTTCTTTTCTTTCACGATATTAATACGCGAAATTCTCCATATTTCTGACATTTTTCCGATACAATCTTTCTGGGCGTATCATAATGGCTTGTGAAAATATTAGTATTATTCCAGTACCGTATTTATACAGTCGAGAACATTAAAACACATTTATTCAAGAAAATTCAACAAAAAAAAAACTTTTCTTTCATTATCATAAATTCTATAAATTTTGACCGTATTCATTTTGATCAAAATATCCTAATTTCTTTCTCCTTCAACATTGTCTCTCTCTCTCTCTCTTTCTTTCTCTCTCTTGTAAAATAGAATAAATTATCTTTAATCATAATTTATTAATTTATACATTCATATATTATATTTACATTATTTGACGAGCTCATAAATATGATGATTCGCTGAGACACTCTAAATATATATATTTCGTACGCAATTATAATTACTGCGACGTCGATTTTATTTTTACTGTTTGCCTTCTTAGGAATTCATTGCGTAACACGAATGTTACGTGCATTCACATGACTTGCATGCGTCTATAAAATTACAAATTTAAAATGCGATCAATTAGGTTACGTAAGATCCTTGTCCTTTTTTCTATTTGTATTATAAGCAATCCAGAAAGAAAAAAAAAAACTTAGTTTGCAGGGACAACTTAGCTTGCAACTAATTAAAAAGTTAAAATGACTAATAAAGTTGAAAAGTCAATAACTCTTAATTTAACTCTGTTAATTTTAAATAAGTCACTTTTTAACTTCAACTATTCAGTTATTTTTAAATCGCATAAACTTTTATTTATTAACTTTTTCCTAAGCTGAAAATTTATTCATATAAAAAACAACCTTTCTTTGTTACTTCATATAAACGTGATTCATAAATAAAATATTAAATTTACTTGATGATCCATATTATAATCATTTTAAGTAAACTAATTTTGAAAAAATTTCGACATTTTAATTTAATATAAATAATGCTTTCTAAATTAACTTTGAAATTAATTTAATTTAATCTTAATATAACATTTAACTGCATATCCTATCTAAAAATTCCAGGCATGTCCAGATATTTAGATGGTTCACATGTGGTTTTTTGCACGGAAAATTTATTTTACAACCATATTAAATTTGAAATTCCAAATTTTCCATATCTTGAACAGAACGAGATTTGCACACAAGAGTTGGTCTGGAACATAGCTGGAATTCCAAAATAAATTTCCTATGAAATTTTTAGCAGGGTTAGTTTATATGATAATCTCGTACACTTGGAACTCGTTAACTCGCATAAAAGAGAATCGGTCTCTCTCGCTTCGCGTTCACTTTGGCGCAAGACGCGACCGCGCCTCTTGATAACTTTTGATGTAACTTGTAAATTTTATGAGTCATTAACTTTATTTATTAAAAATATGTAAACCCACCTTAACCTTGCCGCGAAAGTTTAGGTCAAGGATCTTCGATTCGAAATTTCGCGCATACCTAAACATAACTGGCAAGACCACTATTGTCCTATTATTTTCTCACTGTGGGAATTTGGAATTCTCGTTGCGTGCTACGAGGCAACAGGAAGTCGTCGGCAACATCTTGACGGTGTATTGCTTTCATATAAGTATACGTGAACAATACAAGAGCGGGGGCGATCGGTAGTTCCTCCTTCTTGCGAAAGATTCGAATCGCAATCCACGATTAGAGAATCGAGAGGAGCCATCGATCGATCGACGTTGTTCCTTCCGAGATTTATTGCGCCGCTCCTGCTTCCCAGAAATGTCACGGTAAATGCAGGGCGCACCAGCCCGATTGCAGTCGTGTAAACAGACGGGGATCCGGCTGGTTTGACGTTCGCGATGCAGTCCGACATCATGGAGGATTTGAAGATTAAATTTTTCGGCCTCATCAACAAGCAGGCAAGCCCGTCGTTCATAATTATTCCAAGCGAGTATCGTAACGCGCCCAATATAAGCGCGACTCCGTGCGCTGTCTAGAAGTTAGGTTATGTAACGACTCGGAAGTGATGTGTACATACATGGGCGAATTTGACGTTTCGCTGTCAAACGACGTTGCGTTTAGCTTCTTAGTTCCTCTTATCTCTGTAATTGCTTTTAACTAGAACTATTATTGATACAATGGTAGTTTTAAGATCATTTACATTTTAATATCAGTACATTGTTTCATAACAGTGGTATTTATGTCGTAATATATATAATTTAAATATATAGATTTTAACTCATTACTTAAGACAGTTAAGACACACACGCATATATAGGTATATAAAATTCACTTGCACATATTTGAAAAATGTCTATTTAATCTTGATAAATCTATATTGGTATTATCTGATTACTAATCGAAATTAAAGAAAATAGCGCTCAATTTTAACATAATGACTGTTAAAATAAGTGATAAAATAAGTTTTTTTTTCTTAGAATGCAACTAAAGTGCCACTTATGGGCGTGAATCCCGATTTGCTTAATCCACCTGACTTGCAAAAATGTGAAGATCTCTATTCTGAAGCTGATCAATCGACAGAGAGTGAGCCTATACCTGACCAAGATGTGCTAGACTCTATCGAGGACGTTTACTTCAGTACTGATGATAATTTCGATTCGTCGCTCTACGAACTGGAGAAATTGCCAGCAATACTGCATTCTAAGGAGATTGAGAAATGTTTTAAGAAACTTAAGCAGCAGCATCAAGTAGTCTCGAAGAAAGTGCTACAGCTTATCTTGCAGAAGCAGAGTGCCTGTAAAGCGGAATTTGATAAGATTCTTCTACTGCAAGATCAACTGCAGGATGTTTTAGAAAAATGTAAAATGGGAAGGTCAGATCTGCAATTAGCTGAGAAACAATTTACCAAAGCGAGTTTAGGCATATTAGCTAACTATCAGAGACGACAAGTAATCCAGGAACTGTTAACTAGTTTAAATACTATAAAGACCCTGGTAAGTCAATTTATATTTTACGCTTGTCTTTAAAAAGCTAAGGCTCTGTATCTTGTAGGAAGTTTAATTACATAATACATTTAAACGAGTAGAAAAGGATCTTTTTGTATTGTAAATTTTATTATGTAGCAATGTACGGGGGATCGTCTGCAAGAGCTTTTAAACGAAGGAAATTATCCTGGAGCTATATCGCTTCTTTTGGAGTGTCAGAGTGCTGCTCAGACTTATAGACATTTCCGTTGTATCGCCGAGCTGAATACAAACCTGCAAAATATATTAGATCAAGCAGAAAGGACATTAGACAATACGCTCTCTAAAATGTGCACTGAATTCGACGTCGCGGTGTACTCTTCCATTCAGGAAGCATACACATTGTTAGGGAAGACTCAATCTGCCATGGATCAATTGCATATGCATTTCACCGCTGCCATTCACAACACGGCGTTCGCCGTTATCCATCGCTATGCCGGCGGTGACGTGAAAAGACAATACAAACAATTGTGTCAGGCTGTGCCTCGTGAAGAGCGTATAACTTGTCTCACAGAGCTGTGCAAATCACTATGGACAATACTGAATTCATATCATTTAATTGTAAATTGGCATAATATGCAAGAGGATAAAGCCGAGTGTAAATCCGATGTTAAGGATGTAGAGATAACTATAAGTAAGCAATACGTCAAACATAAATTAGAGAATGGTATGGTCAGAGTGTGGCATGATGTGGAACTGAAGATATCTATATACCTTATGAACACCGATTTGACAAATACTAAGTTTGAACAATTTGTTCAGGTATTGGGTATAGTTAACAGGTAAGCATATTGATAAAACTATCAGTTGGTGCTAAATAGACGAAAATTGAACTATCTGTTGATTATAGGTTAATGGAAATTGGGGAAGATCTCTGTGGTTTTAAATCGGAGAACTTACAGGAGTCCATAAAAAAGCAATCTCTATCTTATTTTTCTCATTATCATGCATCTCGTTTGGACGAATTGAAAATGTTTTTGGAACACGACGGCTGGGAATTGTGTCCTGTAAAGTCCAATTTTATGGTTACCCAATTATTGGAATTCCGAAGTCTGAAGCCTTCGCTCAATAACTGTAAAGCATGGAATAGCCTAGATAGCTCGACCTTAAGTGATAGCGATAATTCTACGGGGGTCGATCTGCAGAAATATTTGGAGAGCGGTTTGTCACCGTTCACAATTGGATTGGATGATACAATGGACGAAGATATTTTAATAAACGATGATGTAAGAAGATTGTCAAAAACTAACATAATGCTGTTAAAATGATTATATTATTTATCTGTCGTATATGCCTATCTAGATTGATCAACCTGCGTATTTTTCGGACGAGTCCGACGAGGATATTCCCGATGAGTTGAAGCACGAGTATGTAGATGAGTTGGACTATACAAAAGTTAATAAAAAAAAGTGCAAACTCAAACAGTCTGGACCCATGGTCACGAACATGACATTAAGTGTACTGAGAGTGTGCGGCAAGTATCTACAGATGTCGAAGCTTTTGCGATCAATTGCGGTTACCGTCATACAGAGCATGATACAATTTTTCGAGCTATGCTTCTACACAGTACACTTATTCTTTACATCAGATCTCGTAAGTACACGTTACGATTTTTAACTATGCCCGCGTGGTTGGAACTTTATTTAGAACACGGTTCTTCTTTCAGCAAATCAATAGCGACTCGTTATACAGTCCAAAATTAAAATTATCCTTAGCACGAATTAGAGAAACACTGATTATCTCTGAGAATGATACAATGGAAGAAAATGGCAATGCGAATTACGATAAAGTAAGACAACCACAGCTTTCATCCATTGTGAATTTGTCACAGCCAGAGAAACTTTACGGATTAACGGAACGTATTGTAGCTGTCGAGTCTCTGATATTTTTAGGACAACAATACGAAGGCTTAAGGCCTTATTTAGAACATCTCATTGCCAGCAGTCCTCAGAGAGGATTTTTACATCAGTTTTATATGCAAACGATAGCGTCCGCCGCTGACTTAAGAAAGCCAGTCTACATGGCAGTGACGTCGCAAGCATTTAACGTTGCAAATATTTTGAATTTAATGAGCAAAGTCAATTGGGAAGTGACGGACGTCATGTCTCAACACAGTAACTACATCGATGCGTTAATTCAAGTATGTGTCGCTATTTGTTACATGAAACTTTGTCAATCATAATATTGAAAATTATATTGTTTAATATTTTTTTTATAGGAAGTGTGCACCTTAAACGAAAGACTTAGTACTATTATTGGAACGTACATTCCTTTAAATGCGGATATATGTAACGCAATATGGGAAAATGTGGCTCACTTAATCACACACACTTTAGTGGAAGGGTAACTTATTACTATTATATCTTTCTAAAAGTACTTAATATTCTAAAGAGGAATTAAATCTGACGAAGAAATGTGTAATTTTAATGCTCTAGGTTTTCCAATGCTAAAAAGTGTTCGAATGGCGGTAGAGCTTTAATGCAGCTTGATTTCACGCAGCTAAAATCAAAGTTCGAGAAAGTGACATCGTTGAGACCTATGCCACATAGGGAGTACGTCGAATTGTACATCAAAGCGTACTATCTTCCTGAAAATAGCTTTGAAGAATGGATTAAAGAGCACAAGGTATTTATATTTTCAGTATTATAAATGCGAGACATTGGCAATTTTGTTCTTTACCTACACAATATTTACATATAATGTGCCATTACGCCTTGCAGGAATATTCTGTTAAACATTTAGTCGGTCTGATTTCGGCGACATGTCAGAACAATAAGAAAACGCGGCAACGATTGATAGCAGTTGTGGAGGAGCAGCGGCCCGGTAGATAGCATCCAACCATTTATTATAAATCTGTACAAGATTATATCGAGATAGGAAGTACTTGAAATGTCTTATCGAATCGGGAATATGACAAATCGTGTTGTTAATTGTACAGAAAAATTGTAGAATTTTTTAAGTCCGTTACAAAACTGATGAGATATATTCGTGTTTAAACTATTTTATCGAGTTAAAATCTCTGCGAGAATCATGGTCGCGAACCAAGCAAGTCACACATTTCAATATATTCATGAAGTATTCTGTATATGAATCTCGTAGTTCTAAGAACGCTTTTACAATGTACTAACTGTAGATCTAATGTATATATTACCAATGTTCTAACATATACGTGATATTTTAGAGTCTATACAGTTAGACCACACGTGAATTGGTCCGATAGAACTTTAGCTTATTTTTAATATATCGAGACATTTCTCGAACGCTAAAATGCACGATAAATACGAATCTCATTTGTAAATTTTCGAATTTACAACTGTGAACTGCAGTATTGACATGCGACATCATGGTAACTGAGAATTCGAAATGTTGCCATTGATTTTACAATGAAAAGTTATATGTATATATATATAATCTGTATACACATTACTGCATTAATTTAAGAAAAAAAGAAATTTTTTTAATATGATATTGTCATATAAAAATCGATATTTTAATATTTATCTGTTTTAAGAATTCTATTTTATATAGCTTTATTTTTGTAAAAAAATAGCACGCTTAAATACGTAACGTGTTTTCTTTTTTTTTTGAGATTATACATGTTATTAAATTTGGATGTAATGAATATTTCCAAAGTTAAAGTGAAAAATATGGAAGATAATGTGATGATTAATATCTCATTTTACTAGAAACTAATCGTATTGTCGAAATAGTAAAACCATGACTCCTCCATTGAATTTTTTTATTTCTTACTGAATTTTATCAGTTATTTATTTTACTTTACTGTTGAATCAGTCTTGTGTAAAAAATGGGGAATAATATATATTAAAGTACTAATGAAAAAAGAAAAATTGTAAAGTATCTTTAGTGCCTCTATACCTATTATACAAACTATTATCATAAATGACAAATTGCTGCGTGTGTTCATTGCATGGTACATATGTATATATACCACAGAATGTGCACAATTTAAAGAAATTTTTATTATACAAATGATAGTAATATACAAGTACATATATACTTTCTAGCTTCGTCGATTTCCGATTTCGTAAAAATTGCTATTATATTTATATATTGCATTTATTATATATTTATATTCCATATACACACCATGAACCAAAAAGCTCCTGTTGCACCACACATGCATACATATACACAGCTCCTAATCGAAATTATCTTAATGCCCGAAAGTTTTTATGAACAACTTCGCTCTTCCTATTTCGAAGAATACGGAAGATTTCCCTTTGATTTAATAAAGATTCCTAAAATATTAATTAGAATTTATTTGAATAATTACGTGAGTAAATAGTTTTATAATATAACATTCGAGGGCCATAATGCAGAGTGTAACATACTATAGACTAAACAATAGGAATAAATAGCAAATATGTAAAGTAACAGAACAATATTGATTTTCTCTTTTATCGCGCCTAATCTTCCTTTCTTCTAAGGCAGATATTTCGTTCTCGGAAATATTCTATTCACAATCGTGGTGCATTAGGAATTCTCTGGCTTATAGCGTCAATCCATGTGTAAGCTGACAGCATCGATTCATGTGTAATATTATTTCTTATGTTCCGAAGCGCTTTAATGAGCCTTAATTTTTTTGTATGGCCCCTGATAAGATCATGTACTTATCAAATGTCGTTAATTTTCTAAATGGCAAATCACACCTGGATGTTCTTCTCTTTAATCAAAAGGAAGCTATATGTGTATGAATAAATGAAAAGGATGAAACGTTAATGCATGTTTTCTACCTTGAGAAAAATCTCCAGCGCATCTCTCTCAATAGCAAATTTAGGATTTCTATAACATTATTAAATATACTACCTAAAACTTGTAGCAATAACACATCTGTACTCCAAATATTTACGAATGTCCTCTTTTGCAAAATAGTATAAAGTATAATAGTGTATCGTAGTAACAAAGTTTAGTTCACCGCGCACTAAATTTGAAAACTATGTATTTTAGTATTCGAGACTTACAATTTTTTTTAATGGCCTTTTCATCTTTTTATCTCCGAACCCTAAATATGAGTTTATTAAAGTGCTACTGGATATAATTTGTCGTGTATTAACAAAATTACAGTATATACTCCTATACAATTAATCATGGATTTTTCATTAAAAATTGTAAAATTCTTGCTATGTTCAGGCTTTGGATATTAATGAAGCAAAATAGTTGATAATTATGAATTATGACTTATTATATTTCAATGCTGCATAGTTTTAACAGACAGATTTTTATTATGTACATAAAAAAAAATTAGAATTTATTTTCTTTCTGAAACTTATATTGTCTTTTAGGAGCGACTCTCTTCTTTACCTACGTACTTTTTTCTTTTTATCGAAACCGCCATCGAACATTTTCTATTAGTCCTTGAGAAACTTTTCGTGTATATATAATTCGTTATTATCATTTTGTATTTTTTAAATAGTATATTAATGTGGATATGGAACACACAAGACGCTCGACAAAAGCTGGAATATCAAACATATTTATGTACATAAAACTTCGTCATTCAACATCATAACATCACATTTAATAATGAGAAAATGGCTTCTGCTAAAGCTGATGGTAAAACGTAACACAACTATATATTTTTATATTAGATTAGAGAGAGTAGACAATAATGGTACTATTCAAACATTATTGTTAAAAAATGTAGAGATTACGTTCACGAAGTTGTACAAATACCATGGCCATAGAGAGTGCTAAGTAATATATCTAATGTTCCTGGAAAAAGAGCTGAGTATTTCCAAAGCCTGATTTTACAGACGATGCGCTCAACTTCATCATCTTTCAAGTGAGATTACTTAATATTAATGGTACGGATGCTGAGGAAGTTACATAAACTTACGTTCAGGAAAAATCTTTTGTTATAATCCATGTAGAAGATCATTCATATAACTTAAACGTTTTTCTCTAACAATCTAATTCGCTAATGTATGTACCATGGAATGTAAACAAGGTGTCAATGCATTCACGAATTACAAGATGTATCATCACTATTATTTACTTGTAACTCAATTTGATTCAATAATAATACACAAACATTTTGAACACTTGTAAACTTCTATGAATCAGTTATGAATCTCGAGATATTCTTACTAATCTTACTCTATAGATTATGCGCTATGAGAAGTAAAACGGTCACGGAAACATTTATCTCGTCCGTTTAAAGTGTGGTTCTTAACAATCCGATCGTTTTTGCGACCTATAATACTAATATGCTTTATTATCCGATATTTACTTAAACAGTAAAAAATATTGGCAGATTCAATGCTGTTACGTTCTTTGTAACATTATTTTCTTTTTTTTTTTGGTTTTTGAGCTCACAATATCAGTAAACCGATAACTCCTTATTGCATTGCTTCCTATACTCTGCAACTTGTGCGTAATCGTAGTAAGTTTGGTGATGCATTAGATATTATCGCATTTCGATCACCCGTGATCGAGACGAACGAAAAAAATAGAAATTAAAACATACGTTGGAAGACGACGTTACAAAAAAATCAAATTTATAAGCAATTTTTCGGCACAGAATTCTAAACAGCAAGGATGTTTCTAACGGAATATAGCATCGCAGTACTATATAAAGCCTCAATGTAGGTATTGTAAATTTATTCACGTATTATACTCACGGGCTATATATACGAATATCATATAATACACATTAGATAGCATTTCGACAACAAGATATTGCAAAGTTAAAAATCTAGCTGCGTTTCGTTTAAAAACCTGAGGTACTTTCCGCTCGAGAAACGCAACTTTGCTCAAATAACAGTTACATAGATATTAGATATGATCCTGCAAAGGTAAGTTATACAGTATACTAATCCTTGTGAATCCGTGAACCTCTTAATATCATAACTAGATTCTCGTAATTTTTTGTTTCCTTTCTTCTCTTTAACTTGTACAACTTATGTGTCTCATGAAACAGTACACTTGTGTGAATATGTTACATGTACAGGGCGGATATGAAACCCGCTAGCGCGTAACTCTATTTATTTCCACATGAAACGGGATAAATAGCTAGTATAACAAAGGTTGCGCCCCTTGGTACCTCGTTTACAATAAATTACTATTTACCTAGTGTCGATATTATTGGAACACACCATTAATAGTTGTCTTTATATTGTTTTTTCCCCTTTTGCACCTGTGATAACTTTACTTGTAAAAAATGTCGTCAAATGTATCATTGTCAGTTGTTCATTTTGACAAAGCCTCCACATGATAAATTAAAATAAAAAATACAAAGCAAAATGCGTGTATTCTCTGTATATATATATATAGCTAATTTGTGAAAAATAAATATTTGCTCATAATTTATGATTACTGGTTAACCACGTAAGGCCCTCATAAAGCCCGTCTCCCGTTGTGGCACAAGATGGCTGAACGTACCAATTTCTATCTCGTATCCTAGTTAATCCCAGTTTCTCTTGTATTTCGTGCGGTTTCATTGCTAAAGAAAAAAAAGCACGGGCGAAAATTCGTATATTGTGCTAAAGCCATATAAAGATATCTGTAGCACATGTATACAATGCGCCGTACTACTTGTAACACTACTGAACTATATTATATACTGAACCAATAAATGTTCACTAATGTATTAAACTACACCACTCAAAAATATTAAATTTACATTATAATGTAAAACTATAAACATGTGTCACTTACCATCCGGAAGATCTTGTTTATTAGCAAAGATTAAAATTATCGCATCACGCATTTCCCTATCATTTATGATTCGATGAAGTTCTTGACGAGCTTCGTCGATTCTATCCCGATCTGCACAGTCTACTACAAAAATAAGTCCTTGCGTCCCTGTATAGTAATGACGCCATAACGGACGTATTTTATCTTGACCACCTACATCCTAAACAACAAATTTATTTTATTTGATTAAGAACAGACGATCAATAGGTCAGGGTGATGTATAAGGAGACATTGGGTTTCGTTCGCGTCGTATGCTCCAACATACACCTACTCATTCCAACGCGTTTCAATATCTTCGAACAAATGCTGTAATTAGTGATAAAAGTGATCCAAGTCTCTTGGAGCATGCGACGCGAATAAACTTATTGACAAACTTGAGTGAAAGAGTTTTGATACTTACCCACACATTAAATTTAACATTCTTATAGGTAACTGTTTCTACATTGAATCCTACAGTTGGTATAGTTGTCACAGACTGTCCTAATTTAAGTTTATACAATATTGCTGATATAATTTGATTAAGGAAATAAATTTATATAAAAGATACATTGAAATGTACTTTGTACAATATATGTAATATATTACACAATATATAAACTATTTCAATGGCAACTGTGCAGTCAATTATGTCTTGTTTAAAAAATCAATTTATATATAAAAAAAATCATAGAAATATAAGGAGTAACAAACGTATGACTATAGAATGTAAGATTTGTAATCACACAGTGTCGCAAAGGATACTAGTTTTTCCAGCCGCATCCAGTCCTAACATGAGAATACGCATCTCCTTGTTGCCAAAGATCTTTGACAACAACTTGCCCATTTTGCCAACTGTCTTCTACGCATCCGGCACCTGTACTTCACAAAATGCACGGTATTATATTAGCGCTCGGTTAGAATCTCAATCTGTCAAACGAATTATCTAACGATATATTCGCGCCACTTTATCAATGCGGATCTCGGACATCTCCTATCGTTATCGAAGCCATAATAATGGAATTGGATACATTCAACAAAACGCGTTCAACGGAGTCCGGGCTCGCTATCAAGCTAGTTGTATATCCTCACAGGGACGCGCGGAACCAACGGTAACCGACCGGTCCGTTCGCCAGGGGAGGGGAAAAAAAAAGCGAGGCTCGCCGTAATCGCGGCCGTACTCGGCGGAAATCGACGTGAAGATCGTTTAAAACCCACATTTAAATCCTACGCCTCATCTGTGCTACCGCGCCCGATCGCGCGGCATCGATCGACGGTTACCTCGGCGTCTAACCTCCGCTACGAACGTCTCATCGCGGTCGGACGGGCGCTGGGGACGATCTGCGGGCGGGACGCGACCTCAGTAACGCGGATAAACAGAGACGAGGCAGCGGCCAACACTTCCCCTAACCTATCTACGTGCGCGAACATCATCGGCCGCCGCCGCCGTCGTATACAGTGGTGTAATTTCACCGTACGGCGCGTGACGTTCGCGCTCGTTTTAACTGCACTTTCTGCATTCGAAATAGATCGTCTCGTTCACACCCCTCGTATTTCCCTTTGCCTTCTCGTCCCGTAGGATCGGAGAAAGTATCTGATAAAGGTAAAAGTCTGATTTTTATAAACTCGTATATTAATCTTAAGTCGTATAAATATATTCTTTTTTATATATTGGAATTTTTGGTAATTCATAGAATAATCGACCTGGTCCTCGTAAAATTTTCAAATGGCAAAAAGTTAATTTTATATATATTTTAGCGGTTATACAGATATTAGATAATTCCTTTACTCCTTTTTAAATGTTTTTCATTATATTATATTTAAAAAACATTTAGAAAAATAGCTGATTGGGTAATAAAATTCATTTTATTTAGTACTTTTATCTGTCCATATTTGAAAAAAATGGAAACCAGACATCACGATGCTCTTGGTATATCTATAATTTCTATTTGATATTTTATTTTAGCTGCATTCCCGATCGCTTTTAAAATGAAACGAATGTATAATGTACATACATCGCGCGAAGAAGGGAGAGCGATTTAAAGCGAGGGAACTTATCTAAAAATTTATTTTGAATGTGCGGGACGAGTGTAACGAGTGTAGCTGAGGCATACATAACGGAAGGCGCGTAATGTTCGAACTGTGGAAGGGTCGAGAGCCGAGGTGCGGAAAGTGCAGGACGGAACGAACGGCTCGCACGCACCGCCTTGCCTTGCCTTGCCTTGCCGCGCCGCGCGAAACGGAAAGGCGTGTTCGTGTGTGGGCGACGAGACGGGCGCGGAACTTTTTATCGGGCTGCGTTAATTCAGCACACGTCGTCACGATCGCGATACCAGGTCCCGAGAGAGACAGGTAGCCTTGGAAAGTATGCCGAGCGAAAGAGAACGGGGGGAAGGATTCGTTTCCGCGACGACGTTCCGGGAGCTATCGATCGTTCGCGAGGGAGGCGCGTTCCATTTCTCGCGACGTTTCGCCGACGATCGCGCGAAACGCGTGAACTTTCGTTCGCGACGAGTCGCGGCATGCGGTCGAGTGGAGGGGTCGGGCGACCGGAGGGGCAGGGGGACGGGAGGGCGGAACAACTCACCGAGAAACATCTGCAGAGTAGAGCGAGTACCTGACCGTCGACGATACTGCACGGACACATCACAATTACGCTGCACATAGCTCTCTGTCGGTCGGTCGAGCGGTCACCGCCTCGTGCTCTCGTGAAAGCGTTATTTCATCGTCGCGAGGCACACGGCGGCATTGTCGGTTGTCACGTCCCTCCGTTAATCACGGGGCGCGCATGCATTGCGGCGACGGCGCGGGCGCGAGCGTACGGATGCGACATCGCGTGTCGACCGCGCAAACTAAAGCGCCGTCCCGGCGGCAGCTCGGTAAATACAGAGGAAAGGCTGGAAGCGCGCGGCCACAGCCGCGAATTTGTATACCTTTTTATTTTGTAATTTTATTTTAAAAACATCTTTACGTCTGTAAAATCCTGGATAAAAATTTCCGATAGGAAACAGTAGAATTCACGATTTACATTTGTAAATTCAAGAATAAAATTCCATATTCAAAACGATAGGATTTTTATTTTACGGTTTTCTATTTGAAATTTTTATCAATGCTTAAAGTTTCTGGAAAAAAAACGATAGAAATTCGTAAATCACACTAATGAATTAACGAACCAAATTACATATTTTTTTCATAGAATTTTTTCTCGAAAGTTTCTACCAAGGATGTAGACATTAAATTTATACGTAACCAAAATGCCTACGAATCTTGAGTAAAATGTCCACGATATTTGGTGGTTTTCTTTTATGCTAAATAAAAAGAGAAATGAGGTGGGTTAGATAGACAAAGACGAAAAATTAATTCTTCATACGTCTTTATTATTTATTTAATTTACCTCACTTTTCAACTACCAATATTTTATAAACTGTTATAAGTATAAGTTTTATTGACACTTTACATTTTTTAAATTATAAATTAAATGTTAGATATTATTTTAATTTTAACTGAAATTTTATTTAATTGAAACAGATCAATCTTAGAAGCAGATCAAGAATTCTTGTCGCTCTCGTCGAATTTAATCGGTGGTTCTCTTTTTTTTTAAACATGTGCTCTTTTGTTATTTATTTTTTCTTATTGGGTAATAATGTATAATCGATTTACAATTCAGCATTTAATATCACAATTTACAATTTAATTAATTTATAATTTATTTTATAATTTATCTATTTTCAGAAAGTAAAAGAGTATACAACATAAATGTATATAATAAAAATAAAATATATCATAAAAAATGTCTTATTACATTTTAAATATATATACAAACGTGTTGTATACTTTTACTTTTTGAAAATAAATAAATTGTACAACAAGTTGTAAATTATAAATTGTGATGTTACATACTGCATTGTAAATTTATTTTCCAACGATTTTTAAACGTTAAAAGTGAACGGTTTTTTGATAACAATAAGGAGATTTTAATTTATTATTTTTAACGTTTTTAAAAATGTTTTTTAATTGTTTGAACAATTTTTTTTAAAAACATTGCTACTTGGAATAGATACTGAATCGTGTAAAACTTCGATCCCGAAAAATTTAGATTTAATACGAATTATTTATTGCTAAGATTGTTTTAATAAAGTTTTATTATGAATCACTGATAATCACTCGACACGCATTAATAGATTTAATAGATGATACAAAAATATTTTACGTACGGTACGATGCAAGCGAGTCTCGCCGACAGTAAGATTATTGTGATTTAGAAGCTGAGTATGCATACGACGTTAACCGATAAGTTGTTCGGTCGTCGACCGCGCAAGGTTGCGTAAATAACGCCGCCGCTCGGCAACGTTCGTAGGTAGCCAGCGCCAGCGCGGCGTAGACTGGCGTAGTCACTGGTAGTAGTGGTAGTCACGTAGGCCATCTACGAACGTTGCCGAGCGGCGACGGACATGACCGAGCGTCTCTAGCGGCCGCGTCGGCACTCGAGCACTTCCGCCGCCGCTCGGCAACGCTCGTAGATGGCGTACGTGATTGTTGAGTCGCCATTAGTCGTCGCCGCCGCCATGTTGCTTTGTCCTCTACTTCTACCAGTTCTACCGGTGTTTAGCGGACGCTCCGTACTTCTCGTGTTTGTAGTGTTTCTCGTGTTGAAGTTTTGTGCGAATATGACGTCGGGTGTGTCGAATGTGCGTAGCAAGTAGCAAGTAGCAACCAAACGTGAGTGTCAGAATCGTATACAGATTGTATCTCATCCGTGAAGCGGTACAAGCTCGTCGCGTCTCGTCGCTATTTCGTGTTCGTGTAACGTTACTCGATTCTCCGCTTGCCCCGCAATTTTCGTTGCTTCTGATCGGCCGCGATCGTATCGTTTTACTGCAACTCGTGTGTGATATGTTATCCACGCATGTTATCATAAATCGTGCCGAATAAAACGCATTGATGTGCGGTTCGAGAGCGACAGAGAGATTGCCAACGAAAGACGGTTGTCGAGTTGCCACTACCGCCATGTTACTTTGTTCTCTAATCATTTGTACCGGCGTCTGGCAAACGCTTCGTGCTTCTGCTGCTTCTATTGTGTCCCTCGTGTTAAAGATCTGTGCGGATATGATATCGGATGTGTCGAGTGTAGTAGCGTTAGTGCCAGGATCATCGCAGATCTCATTCGTGAAGCGACGGCCTCCGTGGAGTAATTCGGTATGTAACGTTATTTCATTAATTGATATATCTTGTATAAGTAACCCTCCTTTTATCTCGTTAACTTAATAGAGATAGACCAAATAAGAATGATATATTATATCATTTTTATTCCATTTGAACTAAACTTGGTGATCACTTATGCCTATTTCCACCAACACAGATTAACTTTGATCTTAGTTTAACTTACTCTTTATCTTTGTTTAGTTCTAAGAATTGGAAAAAGATAAGGAGTAAGTTGAACTGAGATCAAAGTTAATCTACATTGGTGGAAATGGGCATTAAAGAAATGAATGTACTGACTAAGCCCACAGTTTGATTCACATTCAAAGCGCTATTGTCGTTTACCTTTATTGTTCATTAATCATAAACAAGAATATATTGAATGAAGCCAAAAACATTTTAAGTGCAATCAAATTGTGGCTTAAATGTATCGACATGAATATGCACTATAATTCTATGCTTTACAAACGTAAATTCTTTGCTTTAAAAACATAAATTATTTTCTTAGATGATTTTTGTGTTTTAAAGCAGAGACTTTGTGTTTTTAAAAGTGAGAATTTACGATCACTATTGTGAGAAATAAATTTTTATTCCAACATTTGATAAAATGTAACATGTAATATTTATGTGTAAAAAGAATAATGAGAATTATATGGACTTAGCATGTGATCGTGACATAGAATATTCTCATTAAATATTATTTCATAGTATAAATTAATTCCAACATTGGATGGGATCTATGAAGTTGGCACGACGTACTGTTAATATGAAAAAAATACATAGCATTCTAGTGGCACTTTTTATAATTTTGGAGTTACAAAAATAACGAATTCTGCAATTTTTATCTTAAAAAAAAGAGAGAGTGCTAACTTTGCGAATCTAGCACGATATCTCATCCTTTAAAGTACAAGAAAACAAATATTAGTATATTTGACGAGAGTTCCAGTTAATACAGTTAATCAAAATTCTACCGATGGCTGCAATTTCAAAAATAATTCACATGATTAATATTTTTTTTTGTACTAAAATATTAAACATACCACGACACTTGGACAAAAAGATCGTGTTGCTTATTTATCATAGTTCCAGCGACAGTTCTCGCCACTTCCGGTAGTTCTTCGCTGTACAACCGTTTTTGAAAATAGTTCTGGCGATTGTACATTTTTAAATAATTTTTTAATGTATGAACCAGTACGACACTTGGACAGAAAGTGTCGTGCTGCCTATTTATCGCAGTTTCAGCTACAATTTGCATCAGTTTTGGCAGAGTTCTATGCTACACAATTAATTTTAAAAATAGTTCTGATAATTGCATTTTAAAAAATACTTTTTTTAATATATGAACCATCACACTTAGACACTGCGATAAATAGGCAGCACGACACTTTTTGTCCAAGTATATCATTGAAAAAGTAGGTATACAATACACTATAAGACTGCAAAACTTCTGGCTTCAGGACTTTTGGCTTCAGAACTTCCGGCTTTACGACTTCCGGCTTCACGACTTCCAGCTTTATTGGACTTTGTAGACTTCACGGATTTCACGGATTGTCATTGGAGTACGCCGAATTTCACCAAACTTCAACGAAACATGCCGTTCAATATTTTAATATTGAATTATAATGTTAAAAATGTTTTCATAATAGGCAACACTTTTTGTTCAAGTGTCGCGTAATATGAGATAATATGCTGGTTCGTACTAAAAAATTATTTTAAAATATGCAATCGCCAGAACTATTTTTAAAAATGATTGTGTAGCGTAGATCTCTATTAGAACTGGCAAAAACTGTTACTGGAACTGCGATAAGTAGGAAACGCATTTTTTCCAAGTGTCGTGGTATGTGTAATATTTTAGTGTAAAAAAATGTTAATTGTGTGAATTGTCTTTTGAAATTGTAATCAGCGATAGAACTCTGATAGCACTAACTAGAACTCTTGTCAAATATATTAATAGTTATTGTTTTCTTTTACTTTAGAGGAGGAGGTGTTAGATTCACGAAATTAGCCCATTTTTATTTTTGTTTTTTTTTAGGAGGGGAGGAGGATAAAAACTACAGAACTCTTCGTTATTTTTATAAGAAACTTTAAATTTATAAAAAGTGCCACTAGAACTTTATGTATTTTTTTCATATTAACAGAATGTCGTACCAGCTTCATAGATCCCACTGAGTGTTTGTAAATTAATATATTCAATAAAAATTTAATACAGATGTTTCGATCTTCAGTTTTGGATCATGTTCAGTATATAAACAGTATAAAATAATTAAAAAAGTAGCGGTGTAATATAAATTGCGCAAGCTATGAACTATTTCATTCTACGTATCGTGGCTGATTTGTGTGAAGTATGTTTAGGAAATTAATAAGTCCAGAATCAGAAATCATGTAGTACATACATTATGTGTGGAAGTACCGTTCAATAAAAAGTTTTTTAATAGTCAGAGTTAAAAAGCGTAGCTACTTGATAGTTAAAACAGATGAACATAGTAACAACGGTGTGGATGGTACAAAGAGATATCGAATAGTTTTTGTACCAACCATATTGTTGTTACTATATTAATCCGTTTTAATTGTCAAATAATTACGCTTCTTAACTTTGAACTACTCAAAAACTTTTTATTCAACGACACTTTCACATGTACTACATAATTTCTGGTTCTGGACCTATCAATCTCCTGAATATACTTCACGCAAACAATTTTTATCATTTTAACCATCATATGTGGAATGGAATAGTCAATATCTGCACAATTTATCCTTAATATTTTATACTATATATACATACTAAAGATGATACAAAACTGAGATTTGAAATGTCCATATAGAATTTTTGTTTAATATATTAATTTATACGCAAACAGTGATTTATTTTTTCTGAGCCACATTCAGTTTAATTTTAAATATTATTTATTTTTGTTATTAGTAGTAATTTTTTTATTTATGTATTTCTCAGTTTAGAAAAATATTAAAAATATTATTTTGTGTTTTATTGTGTTTAAAAACTGAGGAAATATTATAACAAATCTATATTATATAAAAAATATTAATCTATCATGTTTATAAATTAAATAAAATAGCTCAATAGCTAAATAAAGTAGCTCAATAAATAATATTCTGTTTATTATATTTTTAGAATTTGAAAGGAGAATGCAGCAGCAGCAACAGCAGCAGCAGTTGGTGAGTGATTTAACAATCTGTTACGTACAATAAATAATTAATTAAAGTAGAAGATATTTGTTTTTGTTACATAATTTAAATTTTGTTTCTATAAATCCCATAGGTAATTGCCACAAGTATTCTAGGAGTGAAGTGATTTAAATATACATAGATGTTTATCAGTTTATTGTTCGTTGTTTATCTAATCTATCTCACTCTTGATCAGGGTTTCTTGAGCGTTTACGTGTAAAATATAAGTAATCTACGTTACGTGTATACAATGTAAGCTAGGTTTTGTCATTGTATATGTGTCATCTATGTAAACAATAATCAATGAGATCACAAAAGATTCAGATTTTATCAGAAATAATAAAAATTATATTTCATTTTTTTTATTTTTTATATTATATATTTTTATTTAATCAGTACTTAAAATCACAGATGTATTAACAATTTTATAACATAATTACTTTTACTATATTAAGTCAATTTATAATAAATTTATTTTGTGCTTGCATTGTTTATGTATGAAAAAGATTCTAAGAAACATAACAAATAAACATAAAAAGAAACATAACAAATAATGTGTAAATAATCCATATAATTAGACATAATTTTGAAATATTCTGCCCTGATCATAGCACAGAAAAGAACCCTAAAATAGTGGACATTACCTACGGGTTTTCACAGACACTGACTACGTAGTTCGATATCCACATTTTATTGGCATAGAGGCGCTCCAAGTCACAATTAGATCACAATCGTAGCTGCTCTGAGGTTTCTCTTTTATAAATATCGTAGATCCGTTCGTCCTCGCTGTACTTTTCGTACACTTGTTACATTGTGGATGTAATAAGTGTACAAGGTATCCAATACAATTGCAGTACGATTAGTAAAGAAATGTTATTAGAGCGGGCAAGACATTGAAATTTATTTGTTTCTGATCGTTGCTTTTTTTAACAATAATCGAAAATCTTGAATATAAAAGTATCGTATATGCATTTGTATTTGATGTATATATTAGAAAAGAAAAAGAGAGGAAAGACGAAATCTAGAAAGCGCAATTTATTTGAACTTTTGTAAATGTTTTCTTTTGAAAACGGAAAGTAAATGCTCCATTCACTTGATAATATAACAATAGTAGTTATATTGATGTCTAGCATTGTTAGAAATTGAGAGAGAGAGAGAGAGAGAGAGAGAGAGAGAGAGAGAGAGAGAGAGAGCGTGTGTGTGTGTGTACATAATATATTCTGGATTTAAAGAAAGAAGCAGATAACATACGAAATTTAGAAAATGCGCATATAGCTAAACTTATAGATGTGCCACATTTTTCTCTTCGAGAATCTTAAGTCGATAACGTATTTCCTACAACTCGAAAACATTTTTATGAGCTATTTCGATTTCCGTAAGCCTCACGCAGAAAACGAAGAAGCAAAGCGAAATTTCCTCGGTGAATATTCGCTGTGGAAGACGACTTTACACGAAATACCGAGTTATTTCGACAAACAATCGTAAATAGTCGAGAGGAAAGCTTTACTTCGGGGTTAATAATAACCAATGTTGTTGCTTAGATAACTTATAATTATCTAGATAAAGAGATAAAACAAATCACTTGTAAACGTATCGTAGATAAGATATTTAATTTAATTTTTAATTTATCTATATAAAATTATTTATAATTTTATCTAGCTTATTTTAAGATAATGTCACTTTTGAGCAAAACAATTAAGATATGAAAACAATATTCACATTGTTATTTATAAATTTTTATTTTTTAAAAACAGGAGTTCTTTAAATAATTCCATCTAACAAAAAATGTTCTTTTTATTTGGATCAACGTGTAAGTAAATAAACTTAAGAAATGTAAAATGGGAAGGAAAAATATAAAACACATTATAATAACTGACAAAGTTTTTTTGTAAACGTTTTCGAACCACTTATAGTTTTGGAGTAATTTTTGCACTACTATTTTCTGATCTGTGCAATCTGTTGTTATCTCTTCAGAAAATTCTGTTAAGAAAATAAATAAATTACTTGGGTATCGAAGCTAGGAACAATACTTAATACTTGTTGTTTGCATTAACTTAGATAATTTAAAAAAAGACAACACTTTTATCTAAGATAGAGAGAGAGAGAGAGAAAGAGAAAGAGGAGATAAATATATATTCTAATAATGTAGATAAAAACAATATAAAGCCATTTTTTCAATTAAATAATTTCGTATAGATAACGGCAAACATATGATAGTAACGCATTCTTCTCGCGGACGCAGATATCTTACCGATTCCATCGTATCATCGAAAAGATTTCGTCGCAGGTTGTTCGCGAACTATGATCGCATCCTCGAAAACCGCAAATGGATCTCGTCATCGGCGCGATACCATTATATACACAACCGTAAACTCGTAAACAACGGCGTGAGTTTTTCTCGACGATGCGAAACGACGGCGTTCAAATGTTCGTAACGCTCGCAGAGAATTTCTATGTGGCGTGATACGGCGTGGGCGCCGACACCTCGTTTTATCTGACGCGAAACGAGGCGCGGCGAGACGAGCTGATGCGACGACGACGACGACGACGACGACGACGATGACGATTGCAACGGAGGCGACGGCGAGGAGGGGAGGGCAAGATGGGGATGGTTCTCGTTCCTCGTTACTCCAGATTGGACGTGGCCGATCTTTCGCGCGCCGCAGACTGCTCGCGCTGCATTATTCCCCGGATCGGAGAAACACACTACGCGGTGCCGCGCGTAGCGGCATACCACCCGCGCGCGCTCGCGCAGAGTCATGCGACGGACGGCGCCAACATTCCCGTCGTTTAACGACGTGCGTGCGCGGCTGTAAAACGTCCGGATCAGCGGCGGCGTCGGCGGCAGCGACTGTTGCGCTTAACGTGTACGTACCTACATGTGGGTTTACGCGCTACGTAAGAAACGTGGGTAGTGCACGCCGCGGCCTTAAATTAGACGTACGTCTATACATGCCACCTGAAAAGAGAAAACGCTACTCGCCGCTATTTAAATGAATAGCGTGTGCGCGCGTTACGGGCGCACGCGGCTGGTAAATGCATTCAGGAATGCCGCATAATCAGCCATTAATTCACGCCGGATGGTCGTTAATGCAAATACGATAAGCCCGGCTCTCCTCTCGTGGCGGCCGGCGCCGCGGAGAAAAAGTCGGCACCTTTCCCCGGTCTCGGTAAACACCACGCGCCGTTTGATATTTAAATTTCACGGCGCGTTTTCCGATTAGAATTTATGATAATCGTATGTTAATCGTGGCGCCGCGATGGTCGCAATATCCGCGGCCGCGACACCGTGACTGCAGTCGCGCCGGAGACCGGAGACCGGAGATCGACCGTGGATACGATGGATTCGCGCTCTCTTGCGCGAGAAATCACGAAAAGTGCAGAGACACGCGAGGTGGGGGGAAAAGAAGACGCGGAGAGATAACCTGCTTGCCTTTCGCGCGATTGCGACGGAAGAAATATGACCGTTTGATCCCAAAGATCAGGATGTTTCCCGCGCGATACGCACAGTACGCACGACGATACTTCGAGGATACGAGTTTACGTTCATCGCTCGGTGTCACACTGAAGGAAAAGGTTTCGTGATAACCTGATAAAAATCGAGCTTCGCTCGAGCGATCGAATCATTTCAATTAAATCGTTGCTCAAGATAACCAAATATTTGCACTGAGAAAAAGGTTACTCGGTTTGAATAAATATTTGTTAATGCTTACAATGAAATATTCACTTACGGCACATAAATATTTATTCGATAAAAGAAATGATAATTAACTTAGTGGTTTTTGTATTGAATAAGTATTTACGTTTAGTAAATATTTCATTTGCGAGTATTCAAACAAATATGTATTAAAATTTTGTAATCTTTTATCTCGGTGTAGTAATTATATTGATAGTAATCACTCGATTACTAATTACTAAGCAATTGATCAAACGGTTATCAAATATTACTAAACATTTGATTACGTTGATTGAATATTTAATTGAAATTATTTCCAAAGCTTAGTAACCATCATCCAAGCTTAATTATTACTACCAAACTTTTTCAAGTATATTACTTGGAAACATTAGGTGATTGAATAGTTCAAACAGTTCACATTTTATGATTGATTCGTTAAATGGTTCGAATCTTTCGAACTGAATGTATGTTCGAACTGTCTGAACTTATTTCAGATTCGAAAGTTCGAAACTTATTCAGTTCGAACCTGCACCGAAAAAGAAAATCTTGAAAAACTAAAATATTTAGTCTGACACATGCAACTAAATATTGAGTTGATTTAATTAATTCTTAAAAAAATTTGAATGATTGATATAAACTATACCATTTTTCGCGCAACTAAATAAATGTTGAATCAATTCAATATTTAGTTGATCGTATTGAACTAAATATTTGAGTTTTTTAACCAATTTTTTTTCTCAGTGTAATATTTTCTGAAATATTAGTGTAGAAAAAAAGATTCGGGGAATGACCGCTCTTATGTTTCCAATCTTCTTTATTGTTCGAACTGTCCTGAACTATCCAAATTTCAGATATAACGAATGGATATTACAGATTATTCATTTACATTTGAATGAGATGCTTCTTTGAAGAGGGGAGAGAGAGAGAGAGAGAGAGAGAGAGAGAGAGAGAGAGAGAGAGTTCATAACTCTCCAAAGTTAATTTTGAAAATAAAAGTAAATGTATTTTGACAGTAAGATTTTTTATTTTTGAGTATAAAAATCAGGAGCACATGATGTCCCTGTGCCAAAATGTGTTAATATCACAACTGAAATAGTATCACAAAACGATTGTATTGTAATATTTCTAAAGGCGAACATTTTGTCATTGCGGCAAAATATTTGGCAAGATTTTTGCACCACCGTTGCAATCTCGCGGCGAAAGATTTCTGCAAAACGTTGCTGCAATTTTTCCGTGCTGTATACGAAGTAGACTCGGCGCCGCTACGTTTCCTCGTGCGACCGGTGTAATTTACGGAACGAGAGACGCGCACTCGGCTAAACTCCGTCGCAAAGAAAGACGGAGAACGAGAGGTTGTTGGAGCCATAATAACCGAGCGTGTGGGACGCGAATAATACTTCCTCGTGTGTACACCTACACGGTGATCTGCGCGCGACGCGTAAACTCCTACAACAAATAAGCACGTGCACGGAAAGACGCGCGAGTTGGCAAGCGGGACGGCGGAAAGGGGAAGAACGCGTTCGCGTCCTCTTTCGCGTTCGTCCAGATTCGCGAAGAAATCGAATAAGACGGAAAGGAACGATGGGGGTTTTTTGTCTTCTTTCTTTCTCTCTCTCTCTTTTTTTATACCCTTCCGAGATAAAGCGTCGCGCTGTGTCGACGGCTCGCCTCACGCCTCTACGAGCCGGGCGAGAGAGAGAGCAAGAGAGAGAGAGAGAAAGACCGAGTGAACGGAGATGGGAAGATGAGATCGAGTCGGTTGGTCGTTCAACCAAGCCAGTTACTACACGCCGCGGTGTCGCGCGATCCGGTCAGTTTGGTAAGGAACGCCAGAGCCCCGTCGGCTCGTGGGAGAAGATGGACGCGACAAGCAAAAGGGGCCGCGGCGTGGCACGGCAAAAGGAGACGAAAGAGAAAGGGGGAGGGGGAGAGAGAGAGAAAGATAAATAGATAAAGCGTTTATTAATATTCTAGGGCAAGAGCCCTCTAAAAACACAGGGATATCAAGCGTGGAGTAGACGGTATTTTGAGACGAGTCGCGTGTAGAAGCGGCAAGAGTGAAAAATAATGAAGCGCGCGTTATAAACCGTGAGAAGAAGGTAGAGACGGGGACAGGGGGGAATAAGACAGAGCGAGTACCCCGTCGAATACGCGGGACGGGTAATGCGCCTCCTCGGCGCGTGTAATGTACACGGCCGCCGGCGGCTGTCGGCGCCGGCGCCTGCCGGCCTGCCGGCCTGCAACCACGGAGACGAGAGACTGTGTATTTATAGTGTAATATTATTATAGTCTGTTTATCCGACATGACACATATTCCTCACCGATACTGCTGCCGTGAGAAATCTGTAGCGTCCGTTCAAAGGACGACGCCGAATCTCCCCGATCTCTTTCGCCCGATCGAATCGTCCCTTGGCGAAAATGGAGACGTTACAATAAAGACGTTGCAACGCCTGACACCACCGGCGTCGCGTGCGTGACGATTCCGCGAGAACTCTTGCGTTGAAAGCAAACATCTTCAAAAGTTGGAGTTTTTCCAAATAGTTTTGCGATTCTGACGAAAGTCAAGAATTTTAATAAATAATTTTTAAATTCCGTCAACTTTCTGGCAAAATATGTTTACTCAAATGAATCCACGTCTCGACCTCAGATTTAGGTCTTTTTCAATCGCGAATTGGTCAAAAATTTTTAATCTTTTACTTCACTTTTGCTTTTTTTTTATGTTTTGTACTTTCTGCCGAGCGACAAAATCATATCTCGCTTAAATTATTTCTCGTTTTCGCAAATTATAGTTCAGGCAGTTGAAGGTTTACCTAAATCATCGCGAGAGAAATATTTACGTGGCTGACGAGCTAATTTTTGTTAGGCGAATCCCGAATAATCTTTCGAGAATCGCCCATGACGCAGTAGAACGGAGAGACGGATGGAGCTGTTCGATCAAAAGCGAAAGAATGTCGCGCCAAGCTATTATTCGAACCGCATTCCTCCGGTTCCGTACACTTAGGAATAATACAGATTTATAAAGTGGGGAAATTACAAAGGAAAGGTTTGAAGAACGTTGAGGGTGTATCGGACACACGGTCCCTGCAAAGTAAATAAAATTTAGAAATGAAAGTAGTGTGAATAAGATTGTATTTTTATTTAATAACATATTTTTATAGTTTATTTACTCTATTTGTTATTAAAAATTACATTATATTTTTCAACGCTAAGAAAAATCTCAATTTTGATGTAAAAGTGCTTTAAGCATTCAAGATGATTTATATAAAATTTTATTATGATCATTTAATTATTTTGTAAATAAATAAACTTTGTTTATTTTACAGAACTGATCTCTGCATCACATTGAAGCTTTAAGTAAATCATCTTGAATATTGAAAGTACTTAAATGAAAATTGAGATTTTTAATTATATTTTCATTAGAGCACATGTCTATTTTCTATTGAAATGTCTGTTTATCCAGACAGAAGGGCCGCCAAATTTTGTCTACCACTTTTAAATATAAAACGACCTCTAATTTTTTCATAATTTTCTTAATGTTTCGAGAAATGCCCTCTACATCCTTAAAACGATTAGCCTTTGGTTTTCATTGTCGAGAGAATTTGTCACAAAGGAAAAAGGAATACAATTCAAACTTTCTACTTAAAAGTATCATTAGGCGGAATTGTATTTCCTCAACCTAGCTTATAGATGCGTAACTCTCCCGAGCAGATGTTCCGAGAAAGGCGCCACATCCGTCACCACCTTGTCGCACAGGGGGTCGTTTTTCTGTGGAGATTTAATGGAGTTACAAACTCGTATTATGGATTTGTGCGTCTCGGAGTGACGGTCAGAAATCGTTTTCGGCCATAGAGCCCGGACCTTTATACACACAGAAAAAAATACCGTAACGTGATTTTGTATCCGGCGCCAGGATTACACTGAGAACCTGGGGGAGAGAGCGAGAGAGAGAGAGAGAGAGAGAGAGGGGAAGAAAGAGTGTCTGGCGCAACACAACGCGATAACTTCATTCAGCTCGGGGTTGCGCGACGATATCCTCCCTTCCCTCGGTTCCTTCGTAGATAAAAAGGCATTGTCTCGGAACGGTACCGCGGCGCGGCAGCTTGGCGCCAGGTAGAAGGACGGACGCTCGTTCCGCAGGAGCGCCGCCGCGCGCCGGTACCGGCTTCGGGGAGACCAGCCGTGATTTTCAAGTATAAGGCTGCTCCCGCCGATCTCCTCAAATGAAATACTGATGCGCACTAGGCTTCAACTAAATATAGGCGCACAATACGTCTCGATTATTTATAACGCGAACAACGGGTGTGTGTGTGTGTGTTTGTGTGTCTATGTGCGTGCATGCGATGATTTCGATCGGTAGCGGAAATCTTTAGGCCGATCATATCCCCCGCGTTTCTCACGATTGGAAGGAGTGCCGAGATTGACGTGTGGCGAAGAGACCTCGCGGAATCGCGCCGCGAGACCGCCCCTCTTTCTCTCTTCCTCTCCCTCTCGCTCTCGCGGTGTATAGGATATGCTCTTGATATATCGCTGTCTGAGGTCGAGGTGACCTTAGGTTTAATTTAAGGCGACGATACGATGCGCGTCCGCTCTCGCGTTCAAAAAACACGCGCTTCGTTATAGCGCGTTAGCGGGTACTATCTCGCAGACCGATCGTTTACGGCGCTGTCTATTGCCCCATTAATCTTCGAACGTAAACGACAACGACCGTTGGCGACGCTCGGCTAAATGAAGTAAACGTAGTCGCGCTTTCACTTTCGTCATAATTAATTAACAGAAGCGCGAGAGAGAGAGAGAGAGAGAAAGATACGCGCTTATCATCGTTCGCGTATGTTATAAATGTATACTTATCCGTGGCAGTTTAGATTTCTCGCGAAAGCAACGCGCACGTCGTCGCGGGACGAGTCTCGAGCTTGGTCGCAATTGTCCCAACGAGTATCCCATCGTGTACTTCCGTTTGTCGAACGTTTATTAAACCGGCATTTTTCGGTGTACATCTGCAGTTTCCCCCTTGTACTTGATACGCACGGGAATACGTCAGACGTCAAACTGTTATTAAAACGGAAGGTTTTTACGTCGAAGGCGCGGATCTGCTTTCCGTGCGTTATTGTTTATAAAAATTATGTAGCTCGACGCGTATCTCCGTATCGTCTTTGTGTAAATATGCGCAGATCACGATGTTTATATAAAGTCGAGTTTAAAGTTAACGATGCCAACGAACGTTGATACTGCTGTCCGTTTCTCGTATACGTACGTATGCACTTGTACATACGTAAAACACGTATATGGCTTGCAATTTTATCGCTCGCGATGCTCTTACGTCTGCAAAAATACATACACAAGCAATAAGCGCACGCGTATACATCTCAACGTCAGTATAAGAATTATAAATAATAATATAAATACAGCAATTTTTATACGTATCGTACATTGAGAAACAAATTTGTTGAGAAACTAAAATATTTAATCTGATATGTTCAACTAAATATTAAGTCAGTTGATTTTTGATTAAAAAATGTTAATAGTTGGCATGAATAAATTATGTCTTTTTTTTGTGCAAATAAATAATTGTTGAATCAACCCAATGTTTATTTGAACGTATCCGACTAAATATTTTAATTTTTTAACAAATTTTCTTTCTTCGGTGTATAAATAATAATTAAAAATAAATATTAATTATATAAAGATAAATATTAATTTTAAGTTGCATCGTATCGCGTAAATAATACATTCGTATAAATTACTGAATTCTTGAATCGAACCCAAGCCTCTCGCAGACCAAACAAAGTCGTTTGAGACCCCGGACGTTTTTTTCAATTTTGTTTCAAATTCATATATAAAAACAAGTTTTATGGCTCACATAATTGTACAATCATATTGCTAAATGTTAAAGGAGTGTGCCAGAATTTTTTCAGAATTTTTAGAGCCTAAAAATCCTTAGAAAAATACAACCGTTCACTAATGACCAAGTCGGTCTGATTGTGAGAACTGTGAGTGAGCAGTGAAAAACAGGTTCGTCTGCGGAGGACTAGACTAAACTGACATTTCGGTCGACACATATGTAGTAATCGCATCGGCGCAACGGCCGAGAGAGAGAGAGAGAGAGAGAGGGGGGGGGAGGAGAGAGAGACGAAAATAACAGAATGAGTACGGGATGCATGTCGAATTGTGCATTATCGAACGTCCGGTTTCTAAGGGCGATGAATCCCCTCGATGAATTGTCCAAAGGTTAGTTCGGTGCAACAGTAACAATACTATTCCGCTGGCGTGTCACAGTATTGTCCGAAGAAGCTTTGTCGTGTGTGACTTGGACTTCATTCACGCATTGGGTTTCTTATTGCACAGCTCGTTCTCCAATGGGGGGTACCATTGTAAAGCCATATAGGAGTCGACGATGACAACGGCGACGGCGGCGGCGTGGCGGCGGCGTGGCGGCGCGCTGACGACGACGACGACGACGACGATGATGGCGATGGCGACAGCATCATCATCTTCATCGTCGACGGGCCCCCGGACCCCAGGCCCCGAACTCGATGGAGCGTTACATCCGTTGCCTTGAATAAAACCACTCTCACTTTTTCTCTTGGTTTTCTCTCCTCTAAGAAGGTTGGAGGGGGAGGGGAAGGGGCTGCGGCCGCTCCGTCTCGTCGGACATCGTCTCGCGACTCTCTCGCGCGACAAACCGGCGCGGCATCGCCGAGAATCTATTAGATTTGTCATTCTCGATTATGAATAGTCGACGCGGAGCAGGCCACATCCTTTCAAGCCGATCTCATAAGCCTCTCTTTTCTTCCTCCTGCGCTCCTCTTCTTCCCACGCGTGTAGCGTTCCTCGCGCTCCGATCTTTTTCACGCACGGAGGAGCCGCGCGGAGCGCCATACCTGTGTCGCGCCGTCGCCCCGTCGTCGTCGTCGTCGTCGTCGTGTGAAAACGCAAGATGCACCGTCAGAATTCCATCGTAAAATCCTACAATAGAGACTGATGATCCTGCGAGACGGTCGCGATTTCTTCTTATTTCCGCCGTACGGGCTCCGTACAATGACGACTTAAATCGCCGCGCCGCGCGCCGGCGAAATTGGGAGTCGCGCCTCCTCGCCTCCTCGCCTCCTCGCCTCCTCGCATCCACATCCTCGTGCGCTTCTTATTTTCTTCTTTCCTTCCTTTCTCGCGCTCCTCTCCTTCCTTTTTCCCCTCCCTTTTATTTCGCGATCGGAGATATGCCGAATGAAGGCGGAGAGGGTGGAGTTTTGTACGTCGGGTGGGATAAATGGACGGGCCTAACAGCGTGGGAGTGCTAACATCTCGGTCTCGTCATCAGATGCGCACCGGCGATAAAAGCGGCGCGGCGCCGCCACATTGCTCGCGCAGGGGTGGCAGGCGCGAAGATACCCTTTCTTTCGTTCCTTCTTTTTTTCCTCCCTTCCCCCCCTCCCCCTTCCTCACCCTTGTCCGGGAGAATCGTCACACCATTCACCGCACATTCGTAGAACTGCGCCGAGCGATCTTTTCTTCAAAATAGATTTAACGCACGACATCTATCCAATTAGTCGGCAGGAATAATAATTCGAGGGCGCGACGAATGAAAACGTGAAGACCATGTCCATGTGAAGGGGGGAGAGGAGGGAGGGGAGGAGAGAGGTATCCGACGTCGTCGGATCGAGGCGCGCGGGACCCTTGCGTCCCCCGTCAACGAAATCTGCCGTAAAATTCGTTTCAAGGCGGAAGATATTTTTCTTGGAAAACGAATACCGCGAACGAACGTCGTCCACGACGAATGTGCATCCGGCTTAATGCTTCGCTGCAGGACTATAAGAATGCCGGCAGGTATCTCACGTGGAATCTGCGAAAGCGCCGCGCGTCTCCTGACTCCTCTCTCGCCTTCAAACGCCGCAAGAACGACGACGACGACGGCGCGGCAACGCGTTGCCTCAGCCCGTCTTCGTCATTTTTCTTTTCTCACCTTGAGGCCCCACATGCTCCTCACCCCACGTCCACACGTTCCCTCCTATACAGTTATACGCGCGGCCTCCTTTCGCACCTAATCAGTATTTTCGAAATCGCTGAGCGCGCCGCGGTTATTAATATGAAAGGAAAAAAAAAAAAACGAAAGAAATGATGGATGCGCGTACATTACGTACGTCGTGAGCTTTCTGTTTCCGATGTTACTCAACGAGCTTGCATCAGCGCGCATCATCGCGCATCATCGCGGAAAAAAGGCGCACGAATGGTGCGTGATCTTATTGTGTCCGGCGTAATCGCCAACAACTTATAGATATGCGACTGACGTTCGCAGCAGCGAAACGGATTTGCATCGTACGCGCGGTGAACTTATTTAACGCCTACGTCATTTCGACGCGCCATGAATCGACGAATTTGATTAAGATTATCGCGTCGGCGTCCTGTTCATCTCCATTCACAACACTCGAACCATTGATGCGTCGTTACCGATATTTATCATCTTTCGCGTTCTCTCGGTTCTTCGAAATTCCCGGCGCTCGCGTCCTCTCGCGCGCCAGAGCAATTTATGTACTCGGGATCTTTATGATTCAAAAGGAAATATCGGGCGAAAGAGAGGTCTATAATGAGTTTCAGCGCCTCATCTCCCTCGAGACTTTTGCAACGAAACGTCCTTTTCATCCGTCGAGAACGGCGAAGCGAGAGTGTCATCGCGGCGCGTAATCAAAACGATATTTTCATTCCTTGTTTGTTTGCATGATCCCGACGTGCCAAGAATAGGGCGATTCGAGCGCGTATGAGAAGCGCTGAACACGTTCTCTCGGGTATATATCCAACGGGTTTGCGAAGCGTCTTCCGTCGGGTGGATTTCACATGCCATTGCTATATGGATTTAATCCCCTGGCGCTGCATAAATTTTACAAGATTGCAGATGCGTGTTTGCGCTGTTGGCGAAATTTAGATGCCTGCGCGGCTAAGATATTTCTTGTTGCGTAGCGCTCCGAAATAAGTGTGCGAAGAAAAAGATTGTTTCGATTTTAGTGTTTCTATTTCATTAAAAGTTGCTAGAAGCTGTTTTTATTCAAACGATATATGCTTGTTCGAAATATTTGTTTCAATAAAAATTTTGTGGTTTAATTAAGAAAAACCTTTATTATTTTATGGAAGTAACGCTATTATTAGTCGATATTTGCTAGCACCATTCTAAATAAATATTTTTGTTTTATTTGGGTACAATAAAATTTATTGAGTTCAAAGAAATCCTTTTCTCCGTGTGCGAAGGAACAAACGGAAAGGATGGCTGGTACACGATCGATGCATTCCCGATCTCTCCGCGTTGTTATTATCGCCGCGCCCTTTCGCCCTCTCGAAATTCTACGGAAGGATAATTACGGATATAAACTTTTTAAATAGTTACGGATTCGCTCTCTTTCTCGTCAGCACGGCCAAATATCTCAGTGTCCGCGTCTGTCTTCGCTCGGAGAAAAGTTTCTTCGAATCAAAGAGATTCGTGCATTGCTATACGGTTAAGGAAAAGTTTCTTCGATTTGAAGAAATTTTGTGGTTGTGCAAGTTTTTTTTAATGAAATATATTTTAAAAAATAGGAACAACTAAATTATTTCTTACATTTCTCTTTAAAAAAAAATAATTTGTTTAAATTAAATTATTTGAACAAATTAATAACTCATTTCTTTAAATAAAATAAATTTTTATTTTCCTCGAAAAAATTTTTACTTTTGGATAGAAATGTGCAATATGCACAAACATTATGAATGGCGATCTTTCTTAAGAATCACAATGCATGTGATATATACATCTCATCGCTATTTTTATCTTGTAGTTTGATTTGTGCGTAATTGTGTAATAAACAGAATTTTTTATCCATACATTTCTTTCGTATCTTGCCACAAGTAGAAACTGGTGCACGTTCGTAACAATTTAAAAATATATTTTTTTTGGTTCACGTTATTAAAAAATTTTACAAAATCTTCATAAATCAACAAAAAAAAACAAATAAATTAAATTACGTTTAACGTTAAAAATAATCCGGTATAAATATTTAATAAACAAATACTTGATTGCAAGTCAGATTTCGAGCTGCGTTTGCAAATTTAAATCGCAGGCGCGATGTAAAATTCTCGCGATTAAAAATTCAATCGTGTACCGCGTTGCAGAAAAAGAAAATCAGCGCTGCTGGCGATAAATCGCACATCTCTACTTACGGAGCGGATGACAACTCGCTGCCGACGGCACGACTCTCGGCTCGGTCCGGCTCGGCTTGGCCCGGCGCGCAGCGTACGTAGAGTAAGGCCGGCCGGCGCGACGCGACGCGACGCGACGCACTCACACGCGTGGCGTTGTCTCGCACACCTCTCGGACCGTCGTCGTCGCCGCGCCGTCGCCGTCGCCGTCGTCGCGAACAGCGCCAGCGATTCTCTACACCCGCTACAGCCACCGCGCGCGATCGAGGTAACATGCCGGACGACACGAGTTGTCTCGATTAACCCTTGCTCGCGCGACGCACGGCCGGGGGCCGTCCCCATAAAAGAGACGGAGCCGAGCGGCCTGCGGGCAGTTGTCATTGCGGATCTACCGGAAGCGGGTATCTGGGAAAACGACGACGATCTATGAGATCGAAAAAACCTTTTATTACACGTCGACTGTCGACAGTTGTATAAGTCGTATACGTCGACGAGCCTTGAGGATTCGAGATAACGAACCGTCGTCGCCGCGGTGATAATCGTTCGGAGCGAATCTTTTTTATTTTCCTTGACGAAAGAGAGAGAGGAGGATCGGTCGCCTCGCTCGAGAGAAAGAGAGAGCGGTACAGCACGTGGCTACGTACTATTATAAGAGAGAAGCGAGCGTGCGACGCCAGACAGAGCGACGCTTCCGTTGGCAAGAGGTGTCGGTGGTGGTCGGTCGGTTGGTCGGTCGGTCGGTCGGTCGGTCGGTCGGGTCGTTCGTACTCGCGGGGCAGAGGGGAACGTACGAAAGTGGAAAAGCGTTTTATATTAGGCGTGACGCGGGCGCGCGACGATCGCCGGAATTCGAAACGCGGGCAGCAGCTTCTCCGAGTGGCCGAAAACTCGGTCGTAGCTCGCGCTGCACGGCTTCGCCGTTTTCCCGGTTGCCGCGATCTCGCGGTCTCGCGTTCTCGCGTGGAGGAGGACACGGAGACGGCGTGGAGGAGGACACGGAGACGGCCGCCGGTGGCGGAGCGCGGCCGGCCGCGCTCGCGCTCGCGCGGGAGGACCTCCTCCCCTCCTCCTCCCACCAGGGAGGAGTTGACCAGACGGCTCGCGGTCAGTCAGTCAGTCAGTCGGACGTTTGCTATCCGATACGCTTGGCGCGCGCGGCGCAACTCGTGGTCGGGAAATCAGAGTGCCGGTCGCACCGTGTGTCAGTCAGACGCGAACCGGCCTAACGCATCGCTGTAGAAGTAGAAGAGTGGCGAGAGAGGTGTATACTCGCGCGATCGCTCGGGCGCGAGGCGAGGAGAATAAGAGAGACGTAAGCACGCACGCACGCACGCACGCACGCACGCACGCGGGTGGCGCGAGAGCAGGGGCGCGAAACGAGAAGACGAAGAGGTAGGAAGGAGAAGAAGAGAGGAAGAGAGAGCGTATTCGCCGTCGCCGCCGACGACGACGACGACGACGACGAAGCAGTCGTTGCTGCTGCTGCTGCTGCTGCCGTCGCCACCTCCACTCTGTTCTCCTCACCGTGTTTCTTCGGTGTACTCTCTCGTATAACGCAGCTACGTGTGTAGTACTCTACTACCTAACCACCTTATAAAACGTGCGCCGCAGTATCGCGCGCTCTCGTGGCCGGCCGGCGGTACGGTGCGGAGAGGTGCGCGAGAGGAGCGCGTTGCGCCGAGTTGCGAGAGAGCGCGACCGGGAGGCTTTCTCGGCAGTTCTTCGCTACGCTTCGCGCGAGAGGAGCGCGAGAACACGTAATGCCGAACCCGAGGACGATCGTCGTGGACTCGAGCGCGACGACCACCTAGACACGCGCCACCAGCCGCGACACGCCGAGCACAGAGCAGGAAGAATCTCTATCTCGCGTCGCGCGTCGCGCCTCGCGCCTTTAAACTATTTCCGCGCTACGACCCGCGCTCTCTTTCTCTCTTTTACTCGTATCTAGTCTACAAGTTTTTCCTCTTTCGTCGTCCGCGCGCCGCGACGGGAGCAAAAGGGGTACGTTACGTGGTGCCGAGATAGTGCAGAAAGTTTTGTGCAGTGAACGGGTCGTTAATAGACCAGTGTTGCGGCTTCGACGCTAGGAAGGAGAGAGAGAAGAGGAGGAGGAGGAGGAGGAGGAAGAGACGACGCGCTATATGCGTAAGGCATCAGCACGAGTGCCAGAACGCGTGCGAGAGAATAACCGGCGAATAGAGAGGGAGAAAGAGAGAGAGAGAGAGAGAGTGAGAGAACGGAGGGTGACCACCTCGAGAAAGAGAGAGACCGAGAGTCGCCAAGATGCATCTCCACGGTGGTCTGATGCTGCCGATCCTATTCATCGTCGTTTCCTGTCCTTTGACGTTGCGCGCGCGAAAAGTGGCACCCTTGATAGAGGATGACTGGGCGAGGAGACCGCATCGTGCCGCCGGTGAGTGACGATCTATAAATCTTGTTTACCTGTTGACTGTTGTCCACTCTAAACGTGCCGACGGCCCGGTCGTCCCGATCTATCGGCCGGCCCGATCTCCGGAAGGTTTCCCCCCTTTTCCGGTACCAGCTCCCCTGAGAGGAGGTCTCCCTCGAGGTTTCTCCGATCTCCGTATACGCTGTACGCGATCGCGCCTGGCGATTTTCGCCCGGTTGTCGCCTGGGAGCGGTCTCTCTTGTCCTTTAAAGGTTAGAGAGACGTCGTACGTGGCGAACGCGGCTGCTACGTGCCTGTGCCTCTCTCGGACTCTCCGCGACCGCGAGACCGCGTCTTACATAATGAGAAACGCGCGCGACAAGAGTAAAAGAAATGTGAGGAAAAGGGAAGAAGAAACGGAGCGCGGAGGCATCGGCGCCCGTCGCCGTCGCGTGACGACGCGTGCAGGCGCCCCTCCCCCCCTCTCCTCCCCTGAGGCTGATCGTAATCGATGCTTTCCTCGCGGCGCGGGCCGCGCGAGATTACGCTTTCACCGTGCGAAACATGTTCCTCCGCATCCGCGCCGCGGTATCGCTGAAACGTGACCTTTGTCTGTGCCGCCAGTGTCTCGCCAGTTTTTGGTGATTTGCTCGAACGACGAGATCGACGTCGTGAGATGACAATCGACTCTCCTCGAACACTCTTGCTGGGTTTTTTTTTTTTTTTTTTACTTTTCAAGTGGCAAATTGTCATACCGCTGTCGCCATGCCGCTATCTCGCGCTTTTGTTCACTGACGGAAAAGATTTTGCTAATTCAACGAGTAACGGTACCTGTAAACAAATATTTGTACATGTAGCGACAACAAATCACATTTCAACAAGTCACTATATCCATACGGAAAGAACGATTTTACTGCAGCATCTAAAAATTTAGCTGGATACAGATCAGAAAATAATCTTATGCTGGGCCAAAATAATTAATGCCCAAACATTGCATGATACTGTTGTTGCAATTTTGACATTCTGATAACTGAGTTGAATATCTGACGCAATTTTTTTAATCTTCAACGTAATTATTCTCAGATTTGTATTTCAGCAAAATTTCACACAGAAAAAAAATTTGTATGAAATCATTCATTGTTTCATTATATAAGCAGGAATATAAAATCTTCCTGGAAGAATTTATAATTTTAAACAGATACATAATTTGTTTACATAAAGCAAAAAAATGTTCTTTATACAAGTAAATTATATTTGTTTAAGATTATAAATTTTTTCAAGAAGATTTTGCATTCTTGCTTAATATATGAAACAATGAATTGATTTGGTATTAATTTTTTTCTATGCGTGTACAAATATTTGTTACTGGTATTCATACTATTTATTGAATAAACAAAATTGTTTGTCTCAGTGCTCATTTCTTCATTATTTATTCATATTGTTTTCAAAAATACAAAATGTGTCATATTCCAACTAAATTGTTAATGTATCACGTTATTTCAACGATATTCAATAACATGTAATGTTTTCAAAATATTTCATTTGCAACATCAATGTAAACAGACTTTGACTTGGAGATAACGTTTTCGAAACGTTTCAACAAATGTTTCGACAAAATCTTGTATCGGACAATGTTTTTGAGAAAATGTTTGCGATACAATATTATTTTAAAACATTCCAAAAGTTTACGTGGAGTCAACATATTTAAATGTTTAACGTTTCTCGTTTACTGGAATATTTGCCCAGCATTTATTTAGCTTTCTAGAATAAACCGCGAGTTCTCTGTTTCATTCGTGAAATATCTTTGGAAATTGTTGTACCGAGAAAGACAGACAGAGAGAGAGAGAGAGAGAGAGAGAGAGAGAGAGAGAGAGAGAGGGCGCAAGCGGAGAGAAAAGGACTCACGTGTCTCGTTTCTCTTCTTTATAAGGATCTAGCAATGTCCACCGGCTTGCTCGTGCCCTCTTTTTCCCTCCGTCAATTCCATTCTTCTTACACGGGTTTCGTTACCCGTTCTAGTTTATTTCTGTCTTATTTAACTATCCCGTGTCCCCCTTATCGAACGCCAGGCGCGTCCGTTAAGCGTGTTTACGCACCCGTGGAGAACGAAGAACCGAAGGTCCGCATAATTCGACCCGAATCGCGCCGTACGAGATTGCAATGATAATCGAGCGCCGCTTTTATTATCGTCACGGCGGCGTTTTGGGAAAAAAAAAGTAACAGCGATATCGTGCGGCATACAAATTCGATCGATCAATGCCGCGTATGCGTCAGCGTGCGTGTTTGCCGAATAATCCAACGAATTTGTGTTTTGAAGGATTTTCACGGTTTAACGAATCGTTAATCCGCGAATAATTCTGCGACGGCGAAACGTTTTCTTCTTTGGTCTCGCACGACGCTTTAGATTACCCGCCAAAGATTTCCGAGCGACTTTGTCGAAATTTTAAACATGTGCATCCGCGTTCTAAATTACTTCAAGTCACATATGATAAATATTCAAATGTTATCAGCGAATCCAAGGACATAAATTTATTTCGAAAAAGTACGAGAGAAATATAATTTATTTAATACAAACGAGAAAAGACACTTTATGTTAATATATAAATTAATACGAAATATTTAGTCTAAATGTTTAAATCAATAACAAACAAAATTTACCGACCAATTAATTGTCCAAGTATACATTTAATTTCTAGACTTGTCTGCTTTACGCCTTTTACATTTTTTTATTAAAACTTAACAAAACGCGCACCCATGCAGTACGTTGAAGGTTCGCGGAGGAAAGGAGCAATCAACAAAGATGTTGAAATTTTTATCAATTCATTTAAATAACATTTAAAACTAAATTCAAATCCACCTCAGCTTCAACGAAAAACAACTATCTGAATATTTTTTTTTTTTTAATTAGTTAATTAGGATAAGAATTATCTATTTATTCCAACAGACTTAATTATCTCTGTAACAAGATTTATGGTTGTGCATTGCGTCCTCCGAAAATTATATACATTTAGCTGTCAATGGGATCGGCCAGTTGAGTACGTTCGAAACTTCGCTCGATTGAATTCTGCTGGCTTACGAGTCTGGCTTGGTCTGCAATAGTAGGCTTCAAGCCGTAAGAAATTGACCAACCGTAGTCAATTATTCTTCTCACATTCAGCTGTGATTGGTCAATTTCTTACGGCTTAAGGCTTGCTACGCCTGTAGACCGAGACTAAGTCCGCTTAAGTCGTCCCGACCCTGATCTTTTTCTCGGAGCACACTAACCATTTTCGGATCATCCTCAATCATAGTCGCGTATCAAAAAAGGAATTCATTAACAAGTTCCTCTGATTTAACGTAGGATTTGTCCGAGGAGTCGGTTACTTTTCTGCAGCGAGACAATTTTTTATTTTCCTTCCCACGAATGCTTGCAATTTGAATAAGTGTTATGCGAAAGTCCCGAGATTTCTCGAAAACCGTTTTCGGACTCGGCGAACGAAATTTTTATTCCGTATGCATTTGCGTGAATCGAGAAGTAACGGTATACGCGTTTTATACGTGTTTCCGTCGAAGACAGAACTGCCCGGAGAGGCGCATATTTTCTTCTCGTTCTCAGATTTCCACCCTCTACCTTCGGATCTCCTTTCGTCGCCTGCCGAAAGTTCTCACGGAACACCTGTTAGGCGTTGCTGCTGATGCTAATCTCAATTAGTATTTATCGCCGAGGTGGCGACAGTGGACGATCGCGAGCCTCTAATATCGTCGAAATAAACGCGCGTGTCTGCCTTTCACTGTCGCGTCTCCGGGGCGCGACGCGTTTCCGCGAAATCGTTTTTTTTTTCTTCCTCGGCAATGATATAAACTTTGGTTTAACAACGCGCGATAATCGTACGATAGCACGTCGCGAGAGAGAGAGAGAGGGGGGGGGGGAGAACGGACGAGACGAGCCGGGCAGATCTCGTCCGATAAAATCTTTGATCGGCGCACCGATTTCCGGCGTTTATAATTCACCCAGAGTTTTCGAGTTTCTCGAGTTCCTGGAAAGAGAGAATGTTTTTGCATTCTTTATTCCCCCCCGAACGGGAGAATCCTCCGCGTTACACATCGTGTAAATCAGTTAACAGCACTTTTCAAACGTCGTCGCTTTGAGAACCGGTCCGTCCGTGTGTATAAACATTAATTTTAATACGCGATCAGCCAGGCGGGAAGGGACAAGCGGCAAGATTTCTAAAGAGACAGAGAGAGAGAGAGAGAGAGAGAGAGAGACGACGCGCTGCGTTTGGCTAAAGAATCACTATGCGTCTCGTTGTGTTGGCGGATTCGACCAATTTCTACCCAATTTCATACGATGGCAGATTACCTCGGAAGCGCGTGTTTAAAAAGGCCTGAAAGTTTTACATAAATGGGCCTTATTCACGTGGCGCGATCGAGAGAGAGAGAGAGAGAGAGAGAGAGAGACCCTTTCCTCGCCCTCGCTCGCGCAGCGCAGCGCGTCGCTCGATCCTCCGTACAAGATTCGCGGCTAATTGGCTGCAGCCACGAAGACAACGCCGCCGTTGTGCATTAAAGAAGTTTAGTAAGCCAATGCGCCTCTTTTTTTCTTTTAAGTAGGTAAACGACGGCGTTGCACATCGCAACTCGTAACGCGTGCGCGCACGACGACGCGACATCGTAATTCCCACGTAATTTAACTTCCTGATCGATTATGTATCGTACAGTTGTACAGTTGGTGTAAGAGGGAAGCCGATAGCGAAAACAGGAACAAGAGATTAGAAGATTCTTTAAAGGAATGAACAAGACATTTTCTTATCTTCTCTCCTTGCCTCTCTCTCTCTCTCTCTCTCTCTCTCTCTCTCTCTCTCTTTTCCCGCTTTAACGATGATTATCCTATTAAATTAATCGTATATTATATTAATTACGATAAAATTGAATGAGATAAGACAGGAGAGTTACGTATAAAGTGGTATAAGCCTAAATTATTTTCGCGATTAGATATTCGCGTGTTAATTGGAAGCTGATAAAGTAATCGTGTAAATCAAGTAGAAGATGTTGAGAGAGAGGAAGAGGCGGAGCAGTGCTCTCTTTCTCTCTCTTTCTTTCTGGTCTTTCGGTCTGGAGCTTTGATCGGGCAGATCGGCCGTCTACGTGCGCGATTTATCGCCTTTCCCCGCACTCGCGCTCGTACGATATGCACAACACAGGGATTTCTCTAAAATCGTGGCAGGGCCCGTTCGCGTCTCTCCTGCTTCTTTGAGAAAGGCTGCACCGCACCGAAGAGAGGATCGTATATATTTAGACGAGCTGCAGACACAAAACGACTTACCACCACCTCCGCGACGCGGACGCGGCTTCTTCGTTTCTCCTCTCCTTCGTTCTCCCTGAGCTCATTCCTTCTGCCCTCTCCGTCTCTCCCTCTCTCTGTCTCTCGCTCTCTCTCTCGCTCTCTCTCTCTCTCTCTCTCGTAGTCGCGGACGCATTTGTACAAGATCTTGTACGGCTAATGCTAATTCAATGTCTCTACAGAGTAAATACGAGAGCCGCCGCGCCGCGCCGGTTCGAAAATATCGCCCGTTCTTACGCACGGCGATTTAGGGCGATCGCCGTTCAAGATATCGCCTTCCGTCGTCGACGATCGACACTCGATTCGCGCTGAGCCCGTTAGAGCCTCGACCGGACAAGGCACGGCAGGATGCACAAAATAGCGCGCGCATTGCCATTATCCTCGGATGACGTGGGTGCGGTTCGCGCTTTATACGTTTCCTTGTAGCGGACAGCCTTGCCTTACCGCGCGTGTAACCTTGCTCGAACAATTGAGGCGGACACGATAGTTGGAAAGTAATTCGAAGCTTGTGAATTCGTCGCGAGAGACAGAGAGAGAGAGAGAGAGAGAGGGAGGGAGAGAGGGGGGGGAGAGGGAGAGACGGCTAAAATGAAGCGTGTGCGCGCCGCGACGGCCGTACGCTGCGCGACACACGCTCGTGTCCTTTCCTTTGCTCCGGGGGAAAAGTAAGTCGTAAGGGGGAGGGGAGGAGGGAGGGGAAATTAATCGGTTTGTCCCGAGGACAAAGATCTCTAGCGGCTATAGACGCGGTGCATTAACGAGCGCGCGGACCCGAGGAACTTCAAAGTAGACCTCGCCTTCGCGTCTACGAGCGCGAGTATATGACATAGTGCTCCGGCATCTTTTTGTCTCCGTGCGCACTGCGCGCGCTCCTCGCTAGATCGACGCACACGTACAGAGGGAGGAGGATAAGGGGCGATTACGAGGGGGTTAGGAGGGAGATGGAGGGAGCGAGGGACGAGAAAAAGGGAGGAGAGACCTTTCGCTCGCTCGGTGGACTTGATGAATCTAAAATTACGAAGGCGTTTATTTGTCGGTTTGCTCTTTTACGCCGCGTGCACCCAAGGTCACCAGACGCAACGAAACAAGATTCCTCGTTACGTATGTGCGGCGTACGTATGGATATGATGTTCGACGTATATTCGCCGTCCCGTGCGTGCGTATGGCATCGCATTAACGTGCCTTTTTCTTTCATACGTCTCTTTACCGCGTCTCCTTTCACCGCAAACTATCGCCGCGCGCTCCGCCAGCCCTTCGTAAAAAAAGGGGTGTTACTTTTCGATCCTCTGCCCCCTGTAGACGCGGCCGTGCGCGTGTACGAACATCAAATTTATTACTTCGCGATGCTACCTTAATATACTAATTAATAAGACGACGGTATACGTAATTCAGTTTGCGTCGGTGCGTCACGCCGCGCCACGCTGGCAGGGTCGCGCTCTCGAGTCTGTGTCGTGAAGGTAAAAAAATTAAAAAAAAAATAAAAAAAAACGTCAAGTAAAAACATCTCGTCCGCGTCGTATACACCTCGTAGGCGGATTTGGTGAATGAACGAGAGGCACACGGTCGGTTACCGATGTTGCGCGGGAGTTATCAACTCGGCCCGAGTCAAGGTTTCACTTTCTTCCGCGCCGTCGAGATCCAACCCACGTCTCTGGTTTTGGTGAATGGTGAGTCCGCGCGACTGATTCTCGCCTCGATACGATATTACAATCGCGATAAAGCGATTGGAAACGTTTCTCTCGAAATGCAATCATAATTTTCACGTACATAACGTATATAACGTACGTACGGAAAGAATGGTTTTGCTAAAGTTTAGCTGAAAATTTAGCTGAATACAGATTTGAAAATAATTAATGTTGGACTTTGAAGCCGATTGCCAGAATGTCAACATTTTTTACAGTATTGCTCATCATTCTTGAGCATCTGTCATACACTGAAAAAAATGATGTGATTATATTAACAAACTTGTATAATTGAGCGTTTCTGGTGAAACCAAGCAGAATTTCTGATTATTATAACAGGACTCTGCACGGTTGAAAAAATTGTATTAAATTTAACATAAATCACATGTCCCAAACGGTTCACTCAAAATTTCATGTTAATTTAACACAATCTGGACCATTAATACGTTAACATTTCAACAAAAAAGAAATGTAATCTTAATTGTAATTTGAAGTTGATTGTATGTACAATTAACATGATTTTTATGATGAAATTAACAAAAGAGTAGTAAAAAGGTGTGGCACAGTTATCCCCACTCGTGTTACCGTGTAATATCAACACTCTTTTTCTGTAAATTTTAAAAAATACAAAATGTAAAATTATAAAAATAATTTTAAAAAATATGTTAAAGTAATAAATTTGCATCGTTAATAAATAACTTGGGTTTAACATATTTTTTAAATCATTTTTACAATTCTATATTTTATATTTATCAAGTTCAGTTACCATAGCAGACATGTGTTAAATTTACACGTGAATACGTTCGTTACTTAACACAAAAACTAACGCATATTTTTTCACAAAAGTCCACAAATTTTACAATAGTGTGATTATAATTACAATGTTTGATAAATTTTACTAGAATCTGATAATTTCTACAAGAATTCTGATTCGTCCGTTTCTCAACAAACGTATCGGTCGAATCTATCAGATTTCTAAATGATGCAAGACTCTTTTCCATTGTATTTACTTCGATGGTCCAATAAAATTATTTTCAGATCTGCATTCAGCTAGATGTTTAGATACTTGAGCAAAATCGTATTCTCCGTACGTATATAGCGCAATCATATCGTCAATTATATCGGCAATCGTATTTCTGATCCGTGGATCGAGTTGGTCAGCGAGCCCCTTTTATCAAGAGCTCCCAATTTCGTCGCTTTCACGCGCGAAAGATATAACCGCTAATCGATTATATAAACCGTTAACGTCGCTTTACATTCCCACTTACGGCGGCCGTTACTTACTAGGTGCTTACGTACTAACATAAGTCGAAGCATCGCGAGAGTCAGCGTCCCCGGCGCATTCGGTACGATCGATATCGATTCGTATCGCGTTCATATCGCGTTCGTATCGTCTCGCTCGTGAATCCGAGCTTTGGTTGTCTTATTGGCGGAGACACGCTCGCGCCGCCGTTAAACGGTTCGCTCGTCTTCTTTTTCTCTTCTGCCCTCCTTCTCGACTTTTATCTCTTTCCTTCCGTGCGCGCGCGACTGATGATCGTCCCGATTTATCCCTCGCGCGCGAGATAAGATGCGCCGTATCGCGGGATGATCGCGCGCCGTCGCGCGTTGCTTAACGTTTCGCCGGTCCGCTGAAATAATATTGCGCGTTACGTTTCTCGCGGAGATGAGTTTAGTCTGGACGGGGCAGAGCAGCTCGAGAACGTTACTCTGGCGCCGCTCTATATATAGTAAACCTCGTTCTCGGACCGATCGTTTAAATCATATCGGAACGTTTCGCCGTGTTGGCGTTACGGGGCAATTTTGTCGTCGGGAACGGAAAATTTCCCCTTTTTCATTGCCACGTGGCGCAAGAGGAGGATCCCCCCCTCCTCCTCCTCCCCCTTCCACTTTCGCAAGGATCACAGTATGGATCTCGGACGATTAATAAGTCGCGAGTCATCGGAGCGAAGTGATTTCGCGGAACGGCACGAACGAGCGTAATCACCGCGAAATCTTCTAATTTACGTCATTACCGCGGCGGTGCCGGCGCAATTACTGTACGGCGCATCGTCAAAATCTGCCGGGTGCCGCACGAGCGAAACGCCGGTTCGCGATTGGTCGCTCGTTATCTATCATCTGCCGCGGGACTGTTGGAATCATCATCGCGTAAATAGGCTTCCTCGGAAATTTACTTTGAAGCAGACGAGAGCTCGCCGGGGTTCTCGAACTTGGTTAAATAGAGGGTTGGGCTCTCGCCGCGTCGCGCCGCTCCGCGTCGACAAGTGCACGCGCGGACGACAAACACACCAGCTCGGTCGAGGTGCCAAATGCATCGTCGGCGCGCGTGCATTGCGCGTTGATTGCAACGCTCTCTCGTCCGATATCTCGAATACGCATTGATAACGCAAAAAATCTACCGCACACTGAAAAGAGAGATTGATTGAGCAATAATCAAGCTTACATGACGGTTATCAAACTTTGATGAAATAGTTTCAGTTGAATATTAAGTTGATATAACCAAATATTTAATAACCCTTCGGTAATCGATTAGATAAGGTATTATTATGTTCGTTTACTATAAATATAATTAATAAATATTATTAAATATTTGGTTATGCGCGCGGAAAGAACAATTTTACTGAAATGCAGAGCCGAAAATAATTATGTTGAACTGTTTGCAGCAACATCATCATGCTTGGGCGTCATAACTATTTTGATGATCCAACATAAAATTATATTATTCGGTATCTATTAGCTAAATTTTTAGATGCTGCAGTAAAATTGTTCTTTCCGTGTATTAATCAAGTATTTATGTGAAATTGTTTCATTAAAGTTTAATTATTATGACTAAAATCTTTTTTTTTAATATACATAAATTCTTATCAAACAACACGTAATTTTTTATCTGCATTGAAAAAAGAGATTTGCTGCAGTTGCTGCAGCAAAAATTTGTGTGGTATTTAAATTTTAATTATATATAACCGAAATTTAGCAACCACGTACAAATTCTTGCAACTAATTTTTTTTCCGTGTAACAATTGAGCTAAAATAATTTCAATTAAATTTATTTAATTGATATAACTAAACATTTAATATTTAATAATTATATTAACAGTAACCAAACCGGTTACTAAATATCACTAAATATTTCATTACGTTGACCGAACATTTAATCGAAATTATCTCATCAATGCTCAATAACCATAATCTAGGCTCGATTATTAATTACGAAATTCCTTTTTCAATGCAGTGGGAGGTGAAAAACAGCCGTTTTAGTTGGCGTTTCTGCTAAATACTTTAGCGTCTATTAGCTCAATTTACGTTGCAACTCCGGGGATTTCTCTATTGAAAATATCCCGAGATATCCGTCTCGGTTTCTCTCCGCTCTGACGCGTCGCACAAAGAGGAGCGATTTCGATTGGTATCCTTGAGCGGAACTGGCAAAGACCTTTTCCTTATTCTTAGTAGCGACCGATCGTCGCACCGATAAACCGAACTGACTCGTTCGGAACGAGGCGTTGATGTATTATTTATCGTTCGTACTTGCGGCATGTCCATTCTCGCATTACCAAGCCAGAAGATGGAAAAGTGGGTACGTCATCGGCTCCGACGATCGTCCATTTCTTATTATTTCGCGGCTGCAGCGAATCCGTAATGGGCACGTCGACGGCGCATTGTGTGCGTGTGTGTGTGTGTGTGTGTGTGTGTGTGTGTATGTGGGGAAGACCGGATAACTTTGCAAGTCGTTACTCGGAACATTTACGTATCAATCATTTTTATTCTCGGGAATCTTTCTCTCTCGCCGCCTTTTGCGGATATATTTCTGTCAGTTACGCTTAAGCTGACGATCGATAACGGTGTGTGTCGTGTCTCTCGCTCACCGCGACGACGCTGAATCACAGCCGGTTTTCTTGGCTCGCGAGAAAATCGACACGTGCCAGCCGTGAAATTTCGAGTAATACGAATGAGCCGACGTAACGGCGGTTTATTCGTCAGACAGTGTTCTGATTTAAGCCAAGCTTCGGCTCTGGCATAATCCCAATGCAGTTAACTCAATTACTCTTTCTCACGCGTGCACGCGCGCGGGAGAAAGGGAGATGGTTTCATTCTGCCGCGAAGAGGTGTGCAGAATCGAACCGTGACTTAGTTCCTTCGTTCGTCACGAGGAATATCAACCAAAGTCCAATTACCTGTTCCAATTCTCGAGAAGGCGCTTCTTATTCTACGTTTTCTACGATACGTCACGTCGCGTCGCGTCGCGTCACCTTTAATTCTCTCGATCAATCGACCGGGGAAAGAGGAAAAAACGCGAAGGAGGAAAAAAGGAACTACTTTGTTTACCGGTGCGCGACCGATCGAACGTGTCCTCTCGCGCGGAAGGAAAAACGATGTCGCCTCTAATGTGGGTCTTACCTGATATTCCGTCCGACGACGGGGTCTTATTTACACACGTGCGTACACGCACTACTCCACGTCGCAGATACGCCGCCGCCGTCGCCGTCGCCGTCTGTTATCAGCGCGGCCGTCGCACGACCGACGACGGGAGGGATTGGCCGAAAGGCTTGGCGAACGTGAATGCATCGCATTACGCGTGCACTGACTTGAGCCGCGGGCGCAAGGTCGGCATTTCTGAGCCGTGCGTGACATCACGTAGGTGTATGTACGGGCGACATATACCTATATACGTATGCGGGGATGAACGCGAATGTCGAACGGCAATGGTTTACGCGCAAATATGTCTATCGAGAAATGTCGCTGGCGGAATTAAATCTGGGAGAGAAAGAGAGAGAGAGAGAGAGAGAGACAAAAGTATTTTCCTCTTATGTAAGTCGAATGGAATGATACACCCGCGGTTCTCTCTGATCTTTGTGAGATACATAAGTAAAAATGAGAAGAGGCAACATGAGTGGTATACGTTGTTACGGATGTATCGGTTCCTGCAAAATAAAGAAAATTTCGAAATGTGTTAATATTATATTAATACTTGAAATAAATTATGTACATGTGTGAATGAGATTTGATTTGTATTTAATAACATTTTTCGATTTATTTAGTCTGTTATTAAAAATGATTTTTTACAATATTAAGAAAAATTGCAATTTTTTAAATATAATTACTTCAAGTATTTTTAAGGTGATTTATACAAAGTTTTATTGTGAATGTCTATTTAGTTATTTTGTAAATAAATCTATTTTTCTTATTTTACAGAACTGATCTCTGCATCGCAATGAAACTTTACATAAATACTTAAATTTAAATAATTAGATTTTTCGTTATTTTTTTATTTTATTACTAATTATACATATTTTCATTACAACACGTGTCTACTTTATATTGAAATAACTTTTTATATAGATAGATCTTTATCTTCAAACTTTTTTTACTACTTTTAAATACAATGTAAAACAATCTAATTTTTTCATAATTTTTTAAATGTTTTGTGATATGTCCTATACATTCGTAAAGCTATTGTATATAATAAATCAGAAAATAATTTTATGTTGGACTATCAAAAAAATGTGATGTCATTGCTTCAAAAAGTTTTAATATTCTAACATTCGGTTTAAACGTTCAATATAAATTTTTTAATGGTTTAATATAATTATTTTCAGATCTGTATATCTTTTTTTTTTAAATCCTCGAGGTCTGATATATCATACCGCAATATCATCCTCCGCCATTTTGTCTTGAATTTAAATTTAAATTTTTTCTTTTATAGTCTAATTACAAAATTCGTAAAATTATATTTATGATTTTTCGTATTTTAAAATATCATATCTCGTACCTCGTGGATTAACGGTTAATATCGACACTGTTTACTGGAAACTTTGTTATCCAATCGCAGAAATAGGTTGATTAGACGAGATTGTTTTTTTAACTACTTATACTTTGTGTTTATAATAATAATTTTCAATACACACACGCATACACATAAAAGTTAAAAATAACAAAACGTTATTAAGCTTAAAGCTTAACGAATTGAAAAATAAAATGTCAATTAACTTAAGGAATTGATTTAAATTTGATGCTGTAATATTTTTAACGGTGTATCGTGGAGAAAAGAAAATTCATCGAGAAATAGGATGTGATAAACACGAAGATATTTAGAAACAAATAACGACCTCCACTCTCGACCTCCTTCCAAACTCGCCGATCAGACGCGCGACGAAGTCGAAATAAAATTCAATAACGCAAAAAAAAAAAATGTGGGTTGAAGTAAGGCGAAGGGAGAGAGGGGAGGAAGAAAATAAAACGTACGGTTGAGTGATGTGTCCGCGTGCTCTCGCGTCGCCCACGTAAATCTGCGCGCCGACAGGTATCGGGCGGCGCGCGGTGGTTCACGCATACATAAACAATCGGACGGGCGTCGCCTACGTGCCCCGTGTGCTACTCGTCCGCTTTTAGCGGAGACGCTAAAACATCTCCGTGAGTCGGCGCGGCGCGGAACGGCGCAGAGCGGCGCAGAGCGGAGCGGCAACGCGAAAGGCGGTGATCTCGCTCGAGAAAGTAGTGGCGCTCGTCCGGAGTCGGCTGCTGTACTTTACGGGAGAAGAAGAGGTAAGGGCCTCCTCCGCGTCTCTCGGTCTAGACGAAGAACCGGCTGCTGAACTTCACGGTCACACGCCGACCGTTACGTAAGGCGTCATCCGTGACGCGAATGATGCACGTGACGCGTACGATACCGCGCGCATCACGATGCACCTCCGGGAGAGTCTAGCGTAATTATAGAGCGCGTTATGCAGGTATCGCGCGCTCTCACGCGCTCTCACGCGCCGATTATACCCACCGGACGAAAGCGCGAAATTAAATTTATCGCTGCTTCTACCAGCGCGATGGTGCCAAGTGCCATTAATGAGGGCTCATCTGGATGATTCCAACTGCCACTGCTGCTGCTGCTGCCGCTGCTGCCGGCTGAGAAGCGATATAAACGCGATACGTCGCGATCGGCTAACTGCGCTTTTGTTTTTTCTCGCACTTTCGGTTACGACGCGATAGGATAACCGTCTTATGCACGCTTCGCGTCACGATGTCACGATGCGAGCGAGCGAGCGGACGCGCGATGCTAAAGGTGATGTGAAACTCGAGACGAAGCGGATAGATGCCGAAAGGCGGGGAGGGGCGAAGCGTACACGCGAAAGAGGTATACGGATAGACGTCACGTTCGTAAATCTATCCGGGAAGGATACCGAAGTGCGAGGGGGAGGGTGGAAAAGCGAAAAACGAAAGGTGTTAGCACGTGTTTGCCATTCGCTTAACCGCCTCCTTAGCGCGGATTACGGGCCCCGGTGCATTCCGTTGCATGCACTTGCGGCGCGCACGCGCGTTCCTTTTCCGCGCTCGCATTATTTATATTAGCGAGCGAAGACGTACTCATGGGACGTGTACGTACTCACCGCGTGAGCATCGCCGAGAGAAAAAGAGAGCATTTTTATTTTTTATTTTTTATTTTCTCTCCCTCGCGCGAGATTTTACGGCTCGCGAAAAGTCGGGCGCGCGATTTTAAGCGCGGCCCCCGCGACTCAAAGTGCCGTGAGAAACGATCGTCGATTAATATCGTCGACGGATCGTGCTCGTTATCGTCATCGAATATCGCACGAGGACGAAATCCACGAATTACGAACGCGAGGCAACTGCCACGCTACACTGTCTTCTTATTCGTGCCGCGCGGGCGCTCTCGCCCAAATTATATTTGTGCTTTATTATAAGCTTCATATTTCTCCGCGATTAGAATTCATGCTTCGTCGTTAGGCGCGCGAACGGACGATACGACAATTTAACGTGCGTACGTGTAATATGTAGGTGCATAAACGCGACAAAGGGGAGAAATTTATTTCGCCCGTGTTGGCAAGAGCCGTACGCCCGGATGAGTTGGTGGAGCGCGTTATTAATTCCCGAGGTCCCGTGCGTCAAGTCGCGTTTGTTCGTATACAAAGTCATGATAATAATGAATGCTGAAAGTGCCTGCATTTGTCGGGGAAACTCGATTTATATTAACATGCGCGCGGATTAGCGTGTCGCGTTGCACGAGAAAGCCACCCCGACCGAGCATCCCGGCTGCTGCCGAGAGAAACGGAGTAAAAGCCAAACTATCGGCGGCAAGAGAGATAGAGAGAGAGAAAAGGAGAAGAGATCTAATACGCTTCACCTTACCGCGCTATGCCGCGTGACTCGCATATTTTCGATGCGGCAGCCTGTGTCGTGGCTCTCTCGGACTCCTAGTTACTTAGGGCCGCGACTTTGCGTTTAGAACGACTTAGCGCGCGTAGTGCAATGACCTCGGGCAAAACGGGCCTCTCTCCATTTCCCTTTCTCTAACTCGCGTATGACCGAGTTCTCTCTTTCTCTCCCTCCCCTTTCGCGACGAATAGTTTTTGAGTAGTTCAAAGAAATGATTGCGAAAATTCCGCAAATATATATATTTTTTTTTGCAACATTTTGTTCCTCTCCTTGTCCCACACGTGTGTGTACAGATATCTACATTTATAATAAACATTTTTTACTTGATATTTGTAAGAATAGAAAAAAGAGTTTTGTTTCGTCTTTCTAAAAAAAAACAAAAATATATAAGAAACAATTGTCGATTCTTTCTTTTATAATATTGATGAGCGGGATCCTATCGAAAAATAGGGTAGTGTTCAATTTCAACATTGTGTAAAACTTTTGTTTAAAAAATAGATGTCTGTTTTTGCTTTGAAAATATGTACATTTGTTTAAAAAAGTGAGACAAGCAAAAAATTACACACAAATGTGTTGTTAAACTTTGGACGCGATTTTTTCAAAACATTATTTTTCAAAATGATAACTTTGCATTATATGTCCGATCAATTTTAAATTTTAAAAGAATATGTTTAATAACATTCAGTAACGGATCACGAAGGTTTTTTCCAATTTTTAATATTTCCTAAAATTATAATTAAAAAAAAGAAAGAAATTTTTTCCGGAAAACACAATTTTCAAAAATTCAAATGTATGCAATTTCATGAAAAATACAATTAAAAAAAATTTTCTTCACGATTTAAAAATGACAAGTGTAGAAAAAATTGCTCGCTTTTTAATTTTAGATAATTTATTGAGACTGAATTGTGAATATCATGCAGGTATATTTATTTTTTATTTATTATAGAACGCTATTATTTTTATATTTATTCCAATGTAGCAATTTACTTTTTTAAATAAAATTACATATTTTCAAGACAACAACACATAATTTATTTGTCTCTTAATTAAATAAAAGCTTTACATGAAAATTACTTTATTTTTCGATTTGCTTCTATATGCTCTTTAAGAGCGGAATAAGTTTTACGTAGAAACGTTTTTATAATAGTCAATCTTGATACGGCCACATTAATCTCGGATTGGATACAGAACTGTGCGATGGATTAAGAAAAAAAGGGACATTACAGCCGCTTCGCAGAGAAATAAGGACATCGCGAAATGCACACGCGCGTAATACAGACGCAAGCGATTCCCATTGCGTTATTTTCGGGCGCGTCCACGCCCGCATTTATTTTTACGCGGAAAGGGCGACTGACGAAAGATAATTATATTGCTAATAACTTGCAATCTTTCTCTCTCTCTCTCTCTCTCTCTCTCTCTCTTTCTCTCCTTTGCAGCGAATAACGACGCGACTGAAAAGACGATCGATATTGTTATCGATTTAATGGAGCGTATCATTACGTGTCTCGCTACTGGTTATCGCCAACTTGTGTTGTAGAAGATAACGGTCTCGTCTTTATCTCGTCTCTCTTAGGGATTTGTGTCTCGCGGTAAAATCAATCCGGCAATCGTGGAGGAACGAGCCGGAGAAGAAGAGACTCATTCGTTCGCCTCTCATTCGTTCGCCTCGCCTTCGGTATCGCGACCAGCTGGCTGCACACGGTGCGCTCGTAATTTGCAAACAAGAGCCCGGAGTTTTACATCGAGGATGAATGATGCGTCGCTCGTCGCGTCTCGATGACGTCTTTACATAATACGGCGCGGCACGGCACGGCATTCAAACCGCCACACAGCGGTTTGCCGTGTGGCGGTTTGAATGAACGCGCGACGCATATTATCGGTGAACGCGAATAAATATGCGTGCGGATCAATGTACATACATGCCGAGCGCGTTACGTTATACTCGAGGCATTAAATTACGCCTCATTTGTCGATGATGGCAACGGAAGTGCGTCAGCGTGCCAACGAGCCGTGTTTCGCGCCTAAAACGCATCTTTTTTTTTTCCTTTTCTCCGGTAATTTCTTCTTAACGTTGTGTCGAGGAGAATATTTCTTAGGATGTCCGATGATCTCTAGCCTCTGCGCAAGCAGAAAACCTTGTACCTTACACTTTCCAGTGGCTGCGTATAAGGGGAATGTAGTCTCGCACGGCGATACCAGGGCACCTGACCTCTTGACGTTAACGATATATCGTTGTTGAAACTTTGGAACAAAAGTCCCTCTGCACTGAGAGAAAAAACTATAAGGGAACAACCATACAAATTTTGTTAACGAAATTATAATATATAGTTAAGTGGACTATATTACATTTATTGCAACCAAGTTAATGGTTAAGAGAACTAATAAAAAATAGTTGTATAATTACTATATTATATAATATATTACAATTATTTTTTAAAATTATAATACATAGTTAAATAAACTTTATTATATTTATTGCAACTAAGTTAATGGTTAAGAGAATTAATAAAAGAACTAGTAAAAAATGGTTGTATAATTACTATATTGTATATACTATATTGTATATATTATAATACATTATAACAATATTTACTATATTATACAATATATTACAAGTATTTTTAGAATTATATAGTTAAATGAACTGTATATTATATTTATTGCAACTAAGTTAATGGTTAAGAGACAAATAGTTGTGTAATTACTATGTAATAAAATATATTACAACCCTTTTTTATTAGTTAACCATTTACTTAGTTGCAATAATTATAATACAGTTCACTTAACTATGTGTTATAATTCTATTAACAACATTTGCATGATTGTCGTCTTTGTAGTTGCCATCGCCACAATTTTTTTTCCCAGTGTGGCATTTAAAATGTATCTTCGCTCAATATCTTCAAGCGTAAACCGTACGATTATCTGTTCTTATTCAATTAATTATTAATGACCCGTGTTTTCGCATATTTTATTTTACATTCAAATTCTGTTATTCGCTTACATATTGTTGTTTATCTGATTTTACCCTCTTTCTCTTTCGCCATCTCTGCTTTCAGCATTTCTGGTCGTGCACTACGTGGTGTTTCGTCAAAATTTTTATTTATACTTTGTATCTTTGTTTTTAGAGCGCTCGAGGGGAATTATTCCCAGGTCGCTAAATAAATAACGTTTCTGTTTGTCTTAATGTCTGCGAAATGCAAACTTGTTTGTAAGCACGTTACAAATGTGTCAGTAATTTGATAAGATGATGAAATTATACAAGGATGTTTACGCGAATTATGTCAATAATAATTTAAGTTAAGCGATAACGCGTACGGCGTATCAATGACAATTGGTAATGACGACGCATTTTCTCTTTCGCGTTTCAGAATGCACCTTCGGCAAGCAGATTCGCGAGCTGGGCTCGACATGGTTCGCGGACTTGGGACCGCCCTTCGGAGTCATGTATTGCATCAAATGCGAGTGCATACCGGTACGTGTTGCAGCATTATTTTTTTTTTTTATTTCTATGGAAAAGAAAAATAACATAACCACAGTCCATATTAAAATGTGTCGCATGTCGCGCGTGTAGCGTTCGGCGCGCACGTAGTGTTTAGTAAACAATCAGTACCGCGCCAGCATTTATTAACATACATGAATAAGAGAGTAATGCGCGATTCCGTACCCCTCTGTCTCTTTCGCCTTCGAATTTATTGTCAAGAAACACGCGCTATAATCACGCACTCGGGTACTCATTACTTTGCGCTCGCGCGACGCCGTACTTATATTTTTTTTTCTCCTCTCTTCAAGTCGGGTCACATCGATGTTTACCGAGTCGCGGTATGCTGAAAGTCTTATAAAACAGAGAGAGGATAAGTTTCTATCGTTAAATCTGGACTCGGCGCGCGGCGCGCGGCGCGCGCGTTCAGCGGCTCGCGTATATATACATTCTTGTAATTACGGTACCCCGGTTTGCTGCGCGCGGCGTATAATTTAGCGTCTCGCCCCATAATGCTACGGATATTGACACAAAGGCTGACGTATCAAATATCGGAACGTCGGTACGCGAGCGAGCGGGGGGGCCCCCCCAAGTTTCGACAGAGCAGTCGGAATCCGCGAGCGTGCGTCACGAAATACGCACGGATACATATTTATTCGAGATCGCGCAATAATCGTCTCGTTTATATTCCGATTGTACGTGTGTCTTCTCCCTCTCTTTGACACCACCAGCACCAGCACCAGCACCAGCACCACCGGTGACAACGCAACGACGAGTCCCGATGCGCAATACCAAATTCTTCCTTTTCGCATTTACATGCAGTAAACGATAATGCGATTGTTCATCCGATGGTGTAATCGATGGCGTGTTTAACATTCGCGTCGGGCGGCCGCTGCACGTCGCCTGTAAACACGAGAAAACATTTGTTTCGCGCGCTACGTGCGACCGTAGTGGTCTCTGCCTCCCCTCGCGGCCGCGGCCCGCGACCGTACAATTCATTTTTCTTCCCTCGTGCAGCGTCTCATTAGCATTCGCCGATTTTTTTATCGCGCCACCTTATCGCCGTTTAACGCACGCATAAATATCGCGCAATAATATTCTCTCGTGAGGTATCTTATTTATTCTTGATTATCTCTTTCTTACATCTATTTTTTTTCTTTTTTAATAACTAACTAATAGAAACAAGAAAAGATAATGAGAGTCAAACGAGATTCTCCGTACGCGAAGTTTTTAACATATATTTCTGTTATTTCATACAGAAACTAGTATTCAACATCTTCGCTTTTGCTCGAGTCGCTTTCAAGGTGCGGTTATAAAAGAATTTAAATAAATGTGCGATTTCTGCAGACGATTATACTTTTTATTTTGTAAATTCTTTCTCACGTTGAAAACTTTTATTCGTCAACACTTTATTTGTTTTTAATATCTCAAGATGGGGCTGGCTTTCTGATTTGAGATGAATGAAGACTTTATTTTAGAAGACGAGATGCCTGTTTCTTTTTGTAATCACACTTTGAAAATTGTTCAAACGAGAGTCGAAACATTAATACTAATTTCTGTACGAAGTAAAAGAAATATTGAATTTATAATGATAGCTAAGAAGCATAAGAAGCATCCCGGACAATTGCAAAGAAGTTGTTGCGAAAAATATCCTGGCTGACGTAGCATTAGTATTATTAAATTGATCGATTTAACCCTTAACGATCGTATCAATATGATCCCAACCGATTTTGAACGGTTGATTCAAACTATTTACTTGAATGTTTTAAGTAAAAAAAATTATTGCATATTCAAATAATGTAAAATGTGATTTAATTTCATGTGATTTAATTGTTAAGTTAAATTTTAAATTTAATACAGCAAAGAATTATTAAACGTAAAAAATGGTTTTCACATAAAAAAATTATAACTTTTTAGACTTAATATTTTTTCAAAAATTTTTAAGGTACACCCTTTAGATTACTTTTTTTTTCGTTCAATTTAAGAGCTGCGTTTCAAAACCGACGAATATGCGACGCGCATTTTGAACAACTGGAAAATGTTTACAAAATTATCTATGAAATTATTATGGGAACACCAAGTAACTGTTGTTACAACAGATTTTGGTGTTTGTGTTAGTCTTTTTATTTTAATTGTGCTATATTTTTAATTTAGCTGAACATTTTCATGTATAACTTTTACGTTAAATAAAATCGAAAGTATTCGGATTGAGAATGAAAATTTTAATCGTCGCTGATCGCAAGTCTCTCGAGTCCTGTCGGCCAGTCGTTACGAGAATTTCGAGCGCGGCGAATCGTTAAATCTTAATGCGTAAATGTTGCGGAATTTATGCGTGCGCTAAACGACGATAAAGCGCGCGATAAGTAATCGGTGTAAATGCTAATGAGATGCTATCTGAAAGAATGAGGTTTACCGAGACGAAGAAAATTAATTGCATACGATCGCGCCGCACAAGAGAGGAGGTGTACGACATCGTTATGTACGACGCCATTAAAGTCGCCAGTACCGGTCGGATCATTAGAGGCCGCGGAGTTCTAATCTTTCACGTAATGTGGCAATAACGCAGGAATGATCGCGAGCAGGGAGATAATATTTTTTTCGAGCGTAACGATTCGGAGAAGGCGTAAAATCGATTCGGCCCGTCGAGCTTCGACGTTAAAATTTCGCTGGAGCGCGAGAGCAGCTCGATAGCAGCTTGAAATCCTTCTTTCTTCGAAGATATATTACGATCGACCGAAAAGATGGATGGAACGGAGAGACGAGAGGGAGGCGGCGGGAGACGACGCGGCGCGGCGCGGCGCGGCGCGGCGCGGCGCTGTTATGTTCGGCTCGCGGAGACGAGAGAGGAGCGCGAGAGCGCGGCCTCTATTTTTAGACTTCGGAGGAATGACAGTCCCTCTTCAGTGTACATGAGGAGCTATTGATAGGTCGCGGTCTTGGTTGGTGGAAGAAGCAGACGCGTCGCGTGAATCACACGTCGCTGCGAGAGAGAAGAAGCCATGTCTCCTCACCTAACGCCGTTGCTGCGCCTTGTCGCGTAAGTTGGACGACGTCGTCGTATTCCCCCCCGCCACACGGCCCTCGGACGCGATCTTTCGCGAAAAAAGGCTAGCCCGTTGACAACGATCGACTTTGAGAGAGGTTCGGTGAATCGATTCGATTCGGCGACGCGTCCCGAATTTACCGCTTAGCAAATCCTGTCGATGCTGCCCCCGGTCCTTTCCTCGCGTCGAGTCGAGCGTCGCGTCGCCTCTCGCGTCGTTTCACGCTTCAGGAATGCCGCGTACGCCGCTCTATAAAACCACCGACTTGATTCTTCTCCGTAAATGAAACCACACGCGAGACTCGCGGTCGCACTTTTAGCAATTGCGTCTTTAGCAACCGCCGCACGCCGTGACGCTGTTTTCGTCTCGCGAGCGCGTCTCCTTCGACGCCGGGACGCGCCCCGATCAGAAGTAAAACGCGAGCGAAGCGGAGATAAGGCTGAGAGTTGAGAGACGATCAAAATTCGCGGATGAAAACTCTCGAAAAAATTGCACACGAACGTCAGGCAGCGAGAAGAAACGATCGTGCAATAACGAGATTCACCCTTTATTTTCACCCGGCGGTGGTCGCTTCTTCTGCTTTCAGGTGCAAAAGAAACGACGGATCATCGCGAGAGTTCAATGCCGCAACATCAAGAACGAATGCCCGAAACTCACGTGTGACGAACCAGTTCTGCTCCCGGGTCGATGCTGCAAATCCTGTCCCGGTGACTTCAGTAAGTTACGCAATGCGCATCCGCATTATTTTTCACCTCGCCGCGATTATTCCCGGCTAATCTCTCTTTTTTCTCTCTGTTTTTCCGTTAACAGCGCGGAAACGGCGAGATAAGCCGATAAGATTTTTTTCTCGATCTATCGCATATATCTATATTGTATATCCTCCCCCTCCCCCCCCCCTCCTCCATCCTTCTCCCATCGATGTGTGTATATTTATTATATGAAGAAAGGCAACGCCGTGGCTCTCGAGTATCTCGGCTGTGGGATTTACTCCGTCCGCATTCTATCGCGACTGCACGCGGTGCGATACGCGCGAATCGGCCTGCGCGAGGAGAAATAGAACGCGTCGTTGCCCCGCGGAGGAGCGGTGCGCTCTCGAAGAATTTGGCCCGTGCCGCCCCGATCTGCGGTGAAAGTAGCGCGTATATGTATCTCGCGCGCTGATAAGACCAACCAGATAAGGCTCTCGCGTGCGCGAGCTCCAGCGCGACGGTAATGAGCGCGAATTGGCACGAAATACCGCGCGCACCGCCGTTGAACGGCGATACTTATCGCCTCTACGCTTTTTCCGCGCCTCATATTTATCGCGCGTGCGCGGATTGTTTACTCGACGAAATCGCAAGTTGATCGGTTAAATCTCCTCGCGGGCATTAGAGAGCAGCCCTTCTAATCGCTGCCGATTGCGCTGCCGCGTTTCACTCTCGCGTACTTTCGGTGATATCGATAACCAGGAATAAAATCCTCTCCCTCTCTTTTCTTCCCCTTTATTTAGAAATGTACTCTCTAAATCAGACTCAGCGGATAATTCTGATCATCAGTCCCAAGTATGCCACTGGTAATCACGCACTGATTGACTGAACTGAAAACTCAATGAATTTATTGTGTATTTATTAACCCTCGTACTCTCTGTTGGTCTGGTGCCCCTTAATCTTACGTTGAGGGTCAAATCATCCTATATTTAAATGGCACAACTGAATTATTTTTATTTAATAATTTTCAAGATTCTAATGATTCTAACGAAGAAATTTATGTTTATTTAAAGCAAAGCAAGACGAATTTCCCATGTATTTGTTTCATACGAGATTTTTGCATTTTCGTGAAAATTACAGCAGATTATGAAAGAAAAGAAAAAGATTTGTTGGCAACCAACATAAGTTATCTTGCTGAACGTAAAAGGGTTGTGTCGATAAAATTGTATCATTAGAATCTTAAAAATTATTAAGTAAAAATAATTTTGTTATGCCATTTGGATGTTGGATAAATTTGATCCTTAACGTGAGATTAAGGGGCACCAGAGAATGAGGATTCATAATTATTGTGTGTTTATGTGTGTATTTATTAATACAATAATCAATAAGAACTTTTTTCATTGATTTTTAGGTGAAGGTAGTCACTGATTGATCAGTCTCACGTTAATCACGTATGTCACTAGTTAATCAGTGATTATTCACTGATTTAGATTAAGAGAGTGTGGGTGTGGGGAGAGGAGAAACCGGGACGAAATGGTTTGTCTAGCGGTGAAGAGGAAAAAAAGGGACGGAAGTGAGAGAGAGAGAGAGAGAGAGGAAAAAAGGAGGAGGGATTAGCGTGGGGAAGATTGGCCGATCGCGTTCTCTCGAGAGGGAACTCGAGTTCGTAATCGGTGGAAGAGGAGCGGGGCGAGAGGGGGCCGGGGACGGACGCCACGGTTTAGCGCCATGGCGCCGGCTATATTACCGCATGGCGTCACTTCGATTAAGCCGTGCAATCTAAATGTAAATATTAGCATACGTAATGATCGGGCATAACGCGCGCGCGATGGGAATAAGAATAGATGGGCGGAAGAAGGATAGAGATGGAAGATGGAAGAGAGATCGCGGTAGTGGAAGCCGATGAGGACCCGCCGTTCGGTGGGGGAGGGGGGGGGATTGTGCGCCGATCCTTTTATATATCTACATTTCGTTTATATATTTTATCTCGCGCCGCCGCGTTCGCACAAGTTCGTCCGATCGTTCTTCCATTTGGTTGTTGGGATCCGAGCGCGACCGTAAACAGAGACGGGGTCGTCGTTTCGTTAAATTTTTACGGTCTCTTATCGCGCGGCTATTGGCGATGCAACGGGAGAGGCGCGCATATTATCAATTAGGTTAATATGACACTTTTGATAAAGCGCTCGTTGTCGCCACAATTCCGCTGTCCGCTGTCCGCTGTCACGACGGCGGCGACGTCGGCGACGGCGGCGACGAGGACGGAGCGAATCATTTTTGATAATCGCAACCACTCCCGCTCCCCGGTCATTTATTCTCATAGAACGTTCGCGCATCAATATCACGCGCATCAAGTTTATTTTCTGCACGTCTCGCCTATACGGTCGTCATAATAATCGTCGCCGCCGCCGCCGCCGCCGTTTGATAGGGGCTCGTTGCCCCCTGCTGATGAAAGGTGAAACTGGCCGCAATTAGCAACGCCTGTCTTTTACGTTCCACGAGGAAACATAACGGCGACCCTTGAGCCCGTCGATTGGATCGTCGCATCGATTCTCATTCGGCGGCCCTCATCTCGTCCCTCGTCGTCTCTCGTCCGTGACGCGCGACCGCGAAAGTCGCTCGTCGCTCTTTCAGCCGGCTCCTCCCGGACAATGCGAGAGAGAAGCAAATTAGAGGTTCTCCTCGGCTAATGCACTAACGTTCCGAGCGTGTCGGATTATGCGGCGAGATTAAAAAAAGAAAAGAAAAAAAGTGAGGAGAGATAGGATCGTTCTAGTAGATCGCAATAACGCACAGCTTTACGAGCGTAGACCACTGTCCGAAGTTCGCGTCATTTATATCTCTCTCTTTCCTCGACGATTCTTAATCCTGAGTAACGATCGTCCTTCGATCCGAGACGGTGTCGCGCGCCAAAGGTGGAGGACTTTCGGTAGTACAGCCGCCGACATATTTGCTAGGTGACGCGTTTTATCCTTTCTAGTCGCCATTGCGAAACGCAATGTCGTGGACTCGCGAATCCATTGTCGCAAAGGTCGCGAAACGATTCGGAGCCGGAGGACGAAGCGAGCGGCTCGAGAGGCAGAAGACGAAGGAAGGGGAAGAGGGAGTTGCGAGCTAATCTATCCGCGAAATAAAAGAAAAAAACGGAAAGGGGGAGGATGCAAAAACAAAACCTCTCTCGGTAGGTGGGTCCAATTAATACTCGTAATTAACCGCATTATCGCTCATATCCGTCTCTCTCGCCGATATTAATGGCGCGACAGACCGGTGCCATCGGTCGCCATAGATCCGATTAGGTAGGCGGAAACGGTTTAGTTAGTAACTGGTCGACCGTCGGGTGAGACGTGCTGTACGTTTTGCGCGCGGCAATTAACGTCTCCGTGGCGCTGAACCGGCGCGGCATGCGCCATAAAAGTAGCATTCAAAGTAGCGGCGGTTGGCGCCAGCCGACTCTTTTCCTACCGCGCGCGGGCATACTTTATGGTCGGTGCACATGCCACCACCGGCCGCTGAATCGGCTCAATGGGGATCGACGATCGACGATCGACCGGTTATTTTTATTTTTACGTCCGTTTCGAAGGGGGGACGCTCGGGGGGGATGGGGGAGGGGGGCGGAGAAGGAGAGGAGAGAAATCGCACCGCCGCCGCCGCCGCCGCCACCGCCACTCCGGTATATGCGTCCGTCCGACGCAAAGTGCAAAGGACTCGCCATTCTCCTGCGCGAGGACTTTTATCCTCTCGAGAGAGTCCTGGCGTATAGAATATACATTTGGCTTTACATCGCGCGTGAGTTACGTCGCGTTAATTCCGACGTACAGTATAATTTACGTGCCCTCCCGAGAATAACCCTTTCCTTATCATTCTAATATATTCCGCGAATTATTCTCAACATATAAGGTTCGTTCAGTTTTGAAAAGAAAAGAAAAAGAGAGAGAGAGAGAAGCTCGCGAAAATCTTCGGGCGAAAAAGCTCTTGATACTTATTAAGAGCTTTCGCATTTGATCTTTTTTTTCGTGGAGTTACTGCGCGTTGAACGACCGGAAAGATTGTACATACAATCGAGCGGTCAAATACCCGCATTCGCCTTTACGATGAAATAAATCTTTTGCCGCAGACGCAGACATAGTGCAGGATCTGCCGGCGCAATTGACTTTGGAGGAAGAGGAGCGAAGCCTGAAACGTAAGATTTTTATGGACATTGACATACGCGTATACGTTTTGAAAATAATTTCGTTAGACCAATATTTACAACAATAATTATATAGAATGTCCACTACACGCTAGTGTCAAAACTTTTTACAGCGTTGCTCGTCATGCTCGAATGTTTTTTATAATTATTTTGACGATCTAACAAAATTACTTTTCATTTCGTATTCAATTAAATTTTTAAATGCCTCGATAAAATTCGTTCTCTCCGTTCTCTCCTAACATTTTGATATGAAAATCGATAACATTTGCCCGAAAACGACTATCAAAGCCCTGGCATGCTTATTTTGCAACTTTTAATGACAATTTTGTTATCACTACACTGGAAAAAGTCTTGTTGCATTATTTAGAAATCTGGCAGATTCGATCGATACGTCTGTTCGAAAACGGACGAATCAGAAATCCTGTAGGAATGCCCAGATTCTAGTAAAATTTATCAAACGTTTTAATTACAATAATCAGAAATTCTGCTTGGTTTCACACCAGAAACGCTCAATCATACAAGTTTTATTAATATAGTCAGATAATTTTTTTCAGTGTACGATGTCGTTGCGCAATTTTTTTTTTATTTTTTTTATTTTTTTTATGACGTTACAACGATAACGAAATCGTTAAGAGTTACGGAACAGGCGGCGAACTTAAATGAAATAACATTCGCCATTTGCGAAACGTTGCGTCCTCTTTAAGCGAGCCTCACTGATTACAGATTTTGGCACTCTGTTAACGGGCAAAACGACGCAGCTTCTGCGTCGCGACGAACCGAGTCCGACGTCGGTTTACAACAGCGCTTACAACTACCTGGCGACCGGTCGCTTCACGTTTCATCGCAAGAACATCTACTACTCGTTCTATCTGTCCGCGTCGACGCCGCGACCGCGCAGCATACAGTTCGTCGACGGGTCCGGCAGTATCCTCGAGGAGCAGGTGATCGATCCGGTCGGTGGGGCTTATCAGAACGCCACCGGCAAGCTCTGCGGCGTGTGGAGACGCGTGCCGCGCGACTATCGCAAGTTGCTGCGCGAGGAACGGCTGTACGTGTCTTTCCTCTGGGAGCCCTCGTCGAGCCTGACCGGCCAGCTGTCGCGTTACCGCACCCTGTCGACCGAGCAGTTCTCCTCGCTCTTGGAGCCGGCGATGGGCGTCGACCGGTCGTTGATGTCTGGCGCGGGTGCGACGGCGATCGTCTCCGCCTCGTCCGCCTCGGCGCCGTCGATCCACGTGTCCCTCGTCTTCAACGGCCTCTTCCTGCCGAACGACGTGGCCGACGTTCCGCTGGTCGTTCAGCTGGAGCATCACGAGAAGGATTACGTGGTCCTTCGCGAAGAGATGATAGTGAGGAAACCATCGAACGAGCTCAACTACGGCGAGGTCCGCAGCGCGATCTCCGGGACCGATCTCCGTCTGTTGGCGCGGGGCAAGCTGTCGATCAGCGTAATGTCCCGCAAAGATCCGCAGGCCGTTCGACTGATCGGCACGGTTGGGCCGCGCGCGACCTGCGACATGTATCAGACGTTACTGCTGTCGGAGACGCCGTCCGTGGCGTCCGGATTGGCTTGGGCCTTTCTGGACCGTGCCGGCGCGTTACGTTACGGAGTCCAATTGATAGGACTCGAGGAGGAGAGTCCTCTGGTGACGCTGGTGGACGAGGGAGGAAAGCGAAGAATGGAACTCGAGGATCTGACACCGTCGTTGGTCGGCGGCCAACTCGCGAACGGTTCGCTCGACCGGCCCGGGCCGAGACTACTGCAGCCGCTTTTCAACGAGGAGCTCTCCGTAGTCGCCGCCAGTCATCTCGGCTCCATGTTGCGCGGTAGACTTTTGGAGAGGCCCGTGGCGGACGCCAGAGACACGGCCGCGCCCGTGCTCTTGCGCAGATTGACCAAGGAGCCAACGCATCCCGGACCGGTCGGCCTGATATGGGTCGCCGTGGACCTGGACTGTTCCCTGCACTACGAGCTGGAGCTCGCCGGCTTTCCGCCCTCCTCCCAGGAACCGCGAACCTTCCGTTTGTACCTGGAGACGATGCCGATGCTGGCGCAGGGAGCTCCTGTCGCCAGGAGGCTGCTCGAAGAGTTCACGGGCTGCTCGAAGAGTTCACGGGATATTCCCTAGAGGGTTCGGTCACCGGGCTGTCGGCGATGGAGCTCTGGAGGATCGAGTCGGGCATCGGTTTCCTCGAGGTGACGGACAAGCAAGTCACCCACATCCTGAAGGCCCCCTTCAAGGCCAGAACGCCGTTCAGCTGTCTGCCCCACTACGCCGACAACGACGTTGCCTCTGTGGTGGCATTCATGCAGATACCCAGATCGGATATCGAGACCGGTGCGTGCTTCCACGAGACCAGATTCTACGAGGAGGGCACACAATGGACCTCGAGCTCGGACCCTTGCTCGATGTGTCATTGCTATCGCGGCTTGGCACAATGCGACACGGTACCCTGTCCGATAATCTCCTGCGGCTTGGGCAAGCAACTCAAGCAACCGCCGACCGGCCATTGCTGCCCAATATGCGCAGGTAAAGAGATTTACTTATCGAAAGAACGAAAATCCCTTTATACCAAATAAAAATATGCAAATAAAGGACAGAATAAAACGTAGATATTTGTATATTGTAGCAAAATTTAACGCTCGAATAACAAATTGTATTAAAAAAATTATTTAGCATAGCTTGTAGCTTTGTCGGCAGAATTTTATGTCTCATTAATGATACTTAGACTTGACGATTGCCGAAACAAACGCTACGACCAAGAGCAATGCCACGAGAGGTTGCACGTTGGCTGGACAATATCACCTCGCGGGATCATCCTGGCATCCGTATCTACCACCAGCAGGATTCGACACTTGTGCAGTTTGCACTTGTGACGTAAGTTTCGTTCTCTTTTTCCTTCATCGGAACCGTAATTGGACAGATATGGCGACGAATATTTATCAGATCTTTTTTCCTCCTCTTTTTCCCCACCTCGCGTTAATTTCTTCGAAGATGTCTTTCCATTCGTCGCATATCTTATCGGTACGTTGTAATTACGCTTTGGTTGAAATTGCGTCAAAGTAACTACCAGTATTCCGCGATAATTACCTCGGCGCGATTTTACAGCGCGGAAAAACCTGAGCTTGCCACACCACGTCCAAAGAATGCGGCTGCGGTCTGGCAGTTAGTAATGAGCTTAATTGAATGATTCAGCGGCAAGATTTTCTAAACGATTGCAGTTTATTTAATACTCGGCAATCGCTTCCTAGCCAATTGACACCGTGCAAAAGTCACTCGTGAAAATAGCTCGCGTTATACATTCAGAAAACGGGTACAAAGACGTTAAGAGTCTTTGAAAAATTACTAGACAACGAACGTTCTCGATTCGACGGCTATATTTTACCGTATATTTTATCGAATATGCGAAAGAAATTCCAAAGTTGTCGCAGAGGCTCCACCAGTAAATTACGAAACGCGTGCGACACGCGTAGGGCGCGGCCAGGTACGAGAGGTCACCTCCGTAATTTACATCGGAAATCCATTCGTCTCGCAGGCTGTCACGCTGGAGGTGAAATGTCCGCGGATGCAGTGCCCGCCGCTCGAGTGCGACGAGAAGATCGCCTTCAGGCCAGACAAGAAGGCCTGCTGCAGGCAGTGCCCGGCAACAACGCCCCGTAGCAACGTAGCCACCACCGTGGCGAGCGACACCATACGCCTACCGAGGGATCAGGCCCTACCTTCGACGCGGCGCACCGCGGAGGAGATACTCTCTTCCGGTGGCTGCAAGTACCCCCTCGGCGGGCCCTACGAGAACGGCATGGAGTGGCATCCCCGGTTGCACTCGCACGGCGAGATGAAGTGCGTCAAGTGCCGTTGCAAGGTGAGGAATCCCGATCGCTTCGTGAGATTCGTTTGAAAAATTCAAAGCGAACGAAACGTCACGAGAACGTTATGTTTCTCCAACGTTGACCGCGCGGATCGTTCTAAAGTGGAGAACTGGATTTGTTAGTAGAACACTCTTCTTACGAGTCTCTAAAGAGATAAAGATCAGGTGTGCCTAATCATCTTGATCGAACACCGAGACGAGTCTCGCGGTTGCGTCTTGTTGCCAAGCAGAGACAAGTCCTAGAGCTTGCTTTACTTTTGTTCGTTACACTCAATTCGTTCGTTGGACGCGGTCGCGTCGCGCGCGGTCGCCTCGTTGCGATATCCAGACACGGACACGGCGAGAGATCTTTAAGGAGAAAACCTTTAATCGGACTCGCTCGTCTGGCCCGACCGTTATAGGGTCCATCCATTACGATGAAAATGGAACGCCGCGGCTTCGGCTGGCTTGCGTCGCGTCGCCTTGCGTCGCGTCGCGTCGCGACGTCACGGGACGGAGCGAAAAATAATCGTCCCGATCGTGAGAAACGGATTTTGTATTCCGACAGAGCTCGTTGCACCGGTTCTTCTCGCGTTTCGCTTTTATTACTCGCATTTGGTCTTTTTCGTTGATGGATAAACATCGTCTCGCTACATACATGTTTCTTCTTTTTAACTGCGCTATGTACATACATCCTTTGAGAAAAAGAGTATACGAGCAAACGTATGAAACATGTTAACAGGAAATTATTAATAAATTTGAAATAATTATAGTGATTATTATAATATTATTATTACATAGAAGGAACGATTTTGCTAAAGTATCTAAATATTTAGCTTGATGTAAATCTCAAAATAATTTTAGTGGACCACCAAAATAATTATGATCGAAGTTCAAACGTGATGAGCAATGCTACAGAAAATTTTGACATTCCAGCAATCAGTTTGAAAGTTCAATATAATTATCTTGAAATCTATATTCAAGCTAAATTTTTAGATACTTTAGCAAAACTATTTTTGCCGTGTATATAATATATATAATATATTAATATATAATATAATAAAATATTAAAAAATATTTATAAAAAAAGTTACTCAATAGTTGTATAAAATATTTGAAACAATATAATCCACTTGCCGTTTTTTACGCGTTTTTAATATTCAACCAAACGTTTTGAAAATAATTTTGTTAGACCATCAAAATAATTTTGTAGGACACTCAATTTGGTTGTTACAAGATCAAAACTTTTTTGCAGTATTGTTCATCATGCTTGAACATTTCCCATAATTATTTTAATGGTTCAACAAAATTATTTTTTGATTTATATTCAGCTAAATTTGTAGAGACCTACCTGCTATATTTCAGCAAAACCGTTCTTTTCATGTGCGTTTAGAATTATACAAAGGATCTATGAATACATAAATTTCATAGTTTGAAAAACTTGAAAATTGTACAAGTTTAATTTTCATTTTATTACAGAAGTAAGTTTTCACTCTATAAGAGTGAATTTTCACTCTTAAAAATTAAGTGACATTTCATTCCACGAGATTTAGAGAGTATACATTATCCTAAGAGGACGGATTAACCAGGACCGCTGATCATCCGTTCCTCGCGGATCTCGCGCGACGAACGTGTTAAACGATGATCGTAATGGGACCGCTCCCTCTGCTTCTTTCAGAACGGCGAGGTCAGGTGCGACAGGAAACGCTGTCCACGGTCGCTCTGTAACTCGATCGCGCACCAGATGAAGCGCGGCGAGTACGTGGCGGACGCGGACGACTGCTGCACGGCGCAGTGCGAGCACCGCGCGAGGCGTCATCATCGCAACAACCATCATCATGCGGCGCGGCGGCACTCCGTCACGCCGCGCGAGCTGAGCTGAGCCCGGTAGTTCCGGAGAAGAGTCTGCCCCGGTCCACGAGGATGCTCCGCCGCGTGCACCGTAGTCACAGCCGGACGACGACGCGGAGGATCCACTCCGTCCGTTGCGCGAGCGCTCTCTTCGTCTATCGTACGACCCGAGAGCCCTCGACATGGAAACCAAGTCACACCGAACGGTTCTGTACACGCGCGCGTTAAAATCGCGGGAGCTGAACTACAGGCGTTCATCCGAGACGAAGCGAATTAAGGAAAAGGAAACACACTGAAGAAAATTAATGTTGTTAACTTGACTAAATTTTTCAACTGTAATTTATATATTTAATTAAAATACATAAAATATCTGAACTTTCGTACATTTATATATTCAACTTAAGTACATAAATGCTTGAACTGAAAAAGTTTAATCAGGTTGAACAAAATAGTTAAGTTAACAATATCCTTTTTTTCTCTCGGTGCGCACAGGAGAAGAATGAGAAGTTGCGAAAACGAGGGAGACCGACGACGAGAGATCCGCGTGATGATTCAATCCCTGCGCGTTTCGACAGACTGACAGGCGAGAAACGACGCGCGCGAACTTTGTCATTTTAACTTTTAACAGTGCTGTTCGAGACGACAAGGATAATTAATCAAACGATGACGGATGCACGCTCGTTGCTCAAAGTTCGTCGTTGTCGTTGGCCGACGGCTGAGAAGCTGGCGAACGGACGCGCGCGCGCACGCGTGCAGGAAGTCGCGAGAAGTAGCCTAGCGTAATAAGAGGAAGGACGTGGACGCGGTACGGACAACACGATCGGATATTGCTATTCTTGTTCGCAACGAGACCGCTCGCTCGGTCGTTCGCTCCGGAGCCTCCAGCGCCCGCAGCCAGACGCTTATTAATCAATTGATCCCCATCAACGGATTAAAAAAAAATGGTGGGAAGAGGGGAAAGAGGAACGTGTTGTAAACTGAGCGCCCTTCTCTCTTCGCTGAGAGTGCGACAACCAGACGATGACCGAAGGCGAATACGGCCGGAAGGGCGAGGGAGGGAGGAGGGAAGGGTTGAAAACTCGGAAAGGGACGAGTTTTTAGTCTCGCGGCGGTATTACAGTGTCCTGCTGTACCCACTAACCTCTTCGAGTTACCCAGCAACCAAAGAAGACTGAAGAACCTCCGACGGCGGCATCAGTTATTACATTACGCGATTGCTAATACTTACTAATAACTCCAACTTATTATTTTATTTTACTATCATTTATTAATAGTATTACTATTGCTATCCGCTTTATAATTATTGTCTTTGGTATCGTAATCCTTGCGCATCTGCGTCACTACTTTTATTGCTCCTTCTTATCTCGCGATTGTTGTGTGGTGAACCTTAAAATTATCGCGCTCTAATGTAAAGATATATTTATGTTGTACATTGTACGAAACCGTTCGGCGAGGAACGCGGCGTTAGTCCAGCGACGTACAGGCGGTAATACTTGTTAACGCGATAACACTCGTTACTGTAAGTATGTAATATTTAAGATGTATTTATTTTTAGAAATAATCATTTTTTAAATCGGATCGTACCGGATCGTAAACGAATTAGTTTGCACGTTTCTTCCGCAGTTACCGATTAGTAACTAATATGTAAGAAATACGTCGAATGAGATCCAAAATATTTTTCCAACTACAATTTCCCTGACCAATTCGAAATTTTTTGCTGCAATTGGCTCGGGAATTGAAATAACCATCCCAAATTTTTCAAGTGTTTTAATGAAACCGGTACAGAAGATTTGCCATATACTTATTTAATAATCGTACTCCTTTGTGTAACACTATTTTATATGTATAAGTTTTGGGAAGTACGCGCAAAGGCGAAACTGAATGGTAAGATAAGGCGAGATTTTTTTTTTTTAATTCATCGATTGATCAATCGCATCGTCGTTTGCGCAAATGCAACTTCGCTCTGTAGAAGCTGCATATTTGCGCATAATACGATTGATTAATCGCCGACTTAAAAATGCCCGCATACACTCCCGACGCGAAGAAGCGCGACAAGGGCGAGACTTCGACCCCAAACTTCGATCAATTTCAATCGGTAGAATTATTCTCGGCAAAATCTTCAGCTATATAATATTCGTTGTCTCTGACCTCCGGCCTTTCCTTCAAAAAAATGAATAATCCTATCCGTGTTGACGAAATAGTAAGCATTACTCGAGCAGTTGTTTACCGATAAAGTTAATCGGACTTTAGTCGAAGTCACCCTTGTCGATGTGAACGTGTGATGGCGAAACGAGAGAGAATGTCGTCCGCGGAGCGATGTAATCTAAATCTAACGGCCGTCAGCCAACGCGAGGAAACCCGTACATTGGTGACGATAACATTGGTGACGATATCGTGACTCGTGAAGGAACTCGTGGAGTCACTCAGGCTGGTTGTCGCGTTCGATTTAGGCTCAATTGTTACGGCCGCGACGGGGCTTACGCAGCGAAGCTCCGCTTGCTATTTCGATGTCATGATGAAATGTTACGACGTCGCGCGCATCTCGCGCGGAGGCGTTGATTCACCGTTTTACCGTAGGTGCCTTACACTCGACACGGTACGAATACATACGTAGTCAGCTGACGTCGGCGTCGCCTGTGGCCGCGTACACGAAAGTTTTGTAAATAAGCGCGTACAGCTGGGCGGCTAGAATCAATTCTTATTCCGCGGCGACGCGCGTCAGCATTATTATAGACCGATAATTATTATTAATTATTTATACGTTACGACGTAATTTTTAGCGCTAACCTCAACTCCCCTCCTCCCTCTCCCTGCCCGTCTGTTTATTACGGACCTGCTATTGTCACGATTATTTAAAGTCATCCTCCCCCATGCGCAAGCTATCGGTCTTGATATTAAACAGGTTGACATTAATTATCGGGTAAGCGAGATGCTCTTGTACCGACTTGCTTCATGTATACACGCTGTTTTTTAATTTAAACGCGGCTGATCGACGCGCGGTCTCTGTAACGCTGTACGTCTACGCTGAGGACAGAAGTATGTGAGAAATTAGATCTCTATATTATCGTTTTATCAAACTGACGAAAGGAAGTAAAGGCAGCGTACACGCCTGGCGTTAGGTCCCGGCGCGGCGGCGTGTGAGAGGGTTGCCGTTGCTCGTTGCGCGAAGCCTGGGGAGAAGAAAAGGAGCGAGAAGCGGACGTGTTCTCGGATCGCGCACCGGGATTCGTTTTGTGCGAAACTGTGCCAATCGTTGCGCTGAAATACAGAACGCAAGCGGTTAATTCAAGATGTGACGTCACGCTGTAGCGATGCGATACACGCTGCGAAGGAATGAATTTGTATATTTTGCTCCCGCGTACGCAAGCGCGATTCGAGTACAACGTCCGTATGCTCCCTGAGATGTAACGATTCACTTTTTCTCGTGTACCCAATGCGACCCACGCGGACGGCGACCGGAACTACTATTTCTTTTTATACAACGCGATAATTTTTAATTAAATAAATCTCTTTTGTATTTCTGCGACAAGGTAGGCTGCTGGGAGTCGCACGACGCACACTTCGATAGTTTTGTAGAGAATGGAGATCGATGCTATTCTGTACTGTGCCAAAACGATTTATTAAATGCCAATTATTATTATTATTACCATTGTTAAATAACAGCCTCGTACAATCTCCAAAACTACGTGGCGTGATTTGATCCACATTTAACTTTGTCTATTATACAATACTTATCAATAAGTTTTCATCGATTCACATTTTTGTTTTTAGTGAGTATTGCAATCCATCCTGGAGAGCGAAAAGTACACGATGAACGATTTGAGTTCGCGCATTGATCCCCATTAAACCGACGCGCAAAATTTTACCAACTGTTGGTCCTAGACCACCACTGATTTCAATTTTGTACCTAAAAAAGAAAGAAAAAAATTGCTTAGCGAAAATGCGACATAATTGAAAAGGCGATAGAGAGAAATTAACAATCTCACTTTTTCATAGTTCGCGCGATCAAGATGTCGCCGTTGATACCAGATGGAAGTTTTATCGAGGTAACTGTCGACAACTGGTACCGCGGATCCTCGATGTAACATCGTAGCCCGATGCGTTGAAGGCCTTCCCTGAATTTGTCTGCCGCCATCGCGTGCCTCATCCAGGAAGCGGGAAGTCCTTCCTCCGCGAGCTGCATTAGAGCCGTTCTCAAGCCGTACACTAACGTAGCGCTTACTGTGTGATGATACACCCGTCGCGGCGCATCAAAACAATTCCAATAATCGCCGAGGATTTTCACGTCCCAGTAGTAAGCGGGCTGCTTCGTTCTCCGAAATATCTTCGTCCTGCAATTGATACGCGTGATAAAAGGATCGTAAAAGGATGCTGAAATTACATCCGGATAGATTGGGGAGAAATGTTAGGAATTCATTCGACGAATGTATATATATGATTCACCGATTGTAGGAACCGATTGTAGGAATAGGCGACCACGAAAAAGGGATGACTCATGAATTCGATTGATATTCAACGCATTCTTAATCCCGCGGGTTTTGTCGGCGGTTAGCCGAGGTGGTTACCGCAAAGAAACCCGTTCTCCAGCGGACGGTTGGAGTCGCTCGCGATGGCATACGTACTCCGCGCGTGAACTAAAGGAGACGGGCGTCAGTCCTGGAGGTGCGCCGAGGACTTTCTGGCTGCCGGTGTAAGTCGCGTCCACTTCCCAGGCGTCCATGAAGAACGGCTCTCCGCCCAAGGATGCCACCGTGTCGACGATCAACAGGGCCTCGTATCTGCGAACACAGAGGAAATAATTTCGGTTCGCTCTTATCGCTGTCGTGAGTACTATCTGTTTACTTGTGAACCAATTTGCCGACGCCTTCCAGAGGTTGCTTCATGCCCGTCGACGATTCCCCGTGCGTCACAAACACGACCGCCGGCCGGTGTCTCGAGAGAGCCTCGTCCAGAGCGACGTGGTCGAACGGTACGCCATACGCCGTTTCCAGATATTTCACCTAAAATGCGTTATATTTTGAAAGAAGGAATTTCCTCAAGAAAGTGTTTCAATAAACTGATTACTATATCAGTAACTGATGACATTTCATCAGTTAACTAATGTATCATCACATTCAACAGTTCACAGTTAACTGATGAAATAAATAATGAAAAAAAAGACTGATCAAGTGTTTCAATAAACCGATTACTATATTAGTTACTGATGATACTATTTATTAATTGATGAAATATCGTCAGTTACTGATATAGTAATCAGTTTATTGAAACACTATCAGTTTTTTTTTTTCAAGAGTTGTAAAATATTTCTCTCTCTCTCTTTCTCTCTTATTTTTTTATCTCGTGCACATTTAATTACTTACATTTGCGCCAATGCGACTGGCCATGTCGGCCGCGCGTTCCCCCCAAATGCCACATTTGGCGATCAACACGGTCTCGCCCGGCTCGAGTAAATTATTCAAGCAAGCTTCCATGCCGCCGTGACCGGACGTGCTTAGAGCCAGGGTGAGCCTGTTCCTAGTTTGAAAGGCATACCGCAGGCCCGCCTTGACATCGTCCATTAACTGCAAAAGGAAACTCCGGCAATATCAGAGTTTATCCCGCTCGGTTCCGCGGGGCAACTATCGCGCGTGACGCTATTAAATCCGCTCGACACTCGTGCGTATTAACATACGATGAGAAACGCGGTGATTTCAAGGTCGCGAGAGATTTCGCCTTATCCCGGAAATACCTGGCATATCTCCGGATGAAGGTGACCGAGCACTTGCTGCCCGAGAGAATGGAGCACCCGACGAGAGCAATTGCTGGGACCGGGGCCCGTTAAACACTTTTCGGATAGAGATACGGATCGCAGTATCTCTTCCGGTGGCTTCGGGTGCACGGCGCATTGTCTCCACATGCGCAAATTCTCCATACCTCGGATCTATCGTAATCACGATCGCGAAAAAAACACGAGAAATCTGCGCGTCTGAGAAGTAAAGATAAACTGATGAATATGACGAAAACGCTGTATCACGCGAAGATAAGAGAACCGTCGCCGTTCGATCCCTCTTCTCGAACGCGTGCGCTTATCGTCTAGAAACGTGTATAATAAATGTAGATTTGCATTTCTCTTCTTGTTTGGTACAGTGCGCTGCCAAGAATACAATCGACGATCGGATAAAGCGTTGAATTCCACGTTTCGGGATAACGCGGACGCGACTATTTACGCGTGTTTGGATGATACTGAAGAATCGGGCCGCTTGTTCATTCGTGATTCCTATCGGGGATAGATTTATTAGATCACTCTCGTGACATCCAACTAGAAAACCCGGGATTTTCCATCGACCGAAATTGTGTAGATTTTTCAAATTTTCTTTCATACCTACGACACAATTTGTTTATTTCTCTGTCTCTTTCTCCAGCTCTTTCACTTTGTGAAGTTTAATGATGACGTAAGTGATTTGTAATAATAAAAAAACAAATTGTGTAAAGAGCAAATTAAATTTGTTAAAACATTTAAAAGAGTTATAAATAGGAAGAATTATATAAAATCTTTATTTCTAAATATTAAATTTATTATAATTATATAAATATTATAGAAATAATTGTATAAATAATTTTATTCTTATATACATATTTTAAAGTTATAAGCATATTTTAAATATATTTTGATGAACGAATATGCAGTAGGTATAAGAATTTTGAATTTTTTAAAAACATTTTAAATGTTTATCTGAGTTTGATTTCATATTATAAACATACATGTTTACGCTACAATTCAAACTACGATACTGCGCGTCGAATGATAAACATCTAGATACATTCCAGATACGTTAATGATGTTATAATATTTATTATCGTGAAGTGAGGTAAGTCAAAATGGAGAGAACACTTAGCAAATACACTACTTTTTTTTTTAATAAGAAATTAATTTATCATTTATTTTTGATACAGATTCTATCCTTATTGAAATATAACATTTTAAATTGTTATCAATAGAATATTGTACTATTCTTTTAATTTATTATAGAAGTAGTGCTGGGCGAAAAAAATTTCTTCTTGTATTATTTTCCAAAATTACCTTCTGCTCTTTTCTCTAAATTCTTTTCTCTAAATTTTTGTAGTATTTCTTAATTTGTGTAGAAATTTTTCCGCTAAGGAAATATTATATCTCTCAGGTGTTCACATTATTTGTCTATCTGAAATATTTTATGCTAAGTAGAGGGAATTTCTTCCGAGCGTCAGTGGATAAACAAATAAACAAGCGCCAAATATATCGGGTAAGGACCATCGTTAGCGCGGCAAATGAATCATCGTGGCGCCATCTACGAAACGATGTGGGCGTGCGCGCACATTCGAGGAACGTGGCATGCGGCTCGCTGATGGCTTGCTATGCGAATTCCGCCAATCTTGCGTACTTTCCTGATTCAGACCTGTTTAGTCTCGGATCACGATCGGATCACAGGTGAGACCGCGAACGAGACTCGTAGAAAGAGAGAAAGTGAGGCGATTTACACGCGTGGGAAAGAGCAGGCGAGTCCCGCGAGGAAAGCGAGACACGCTTATCGACCGAGCCATTCCTCGATCGTTCCATTGCATTGTCGCGGGCGGAATAGCTCTTATCACGTGGCGTTTTTATCGACCGAGCGAGAGATCGATCGAGGATCGGAGGGGGAACGAAGTTGGATTCATCTCGGTGCGTCTTCTGTTATTCGGTATTTTCGATAGATCAGCGGTGCGTTGATCACGCGTGATCGGGTCGTTTAACGAGGGAGACGACGCTTTGTCGTCGGCCTTCTCTCCGCGAACTTTCGTCCTTTCCCCTCTCCTCCCTATCCCCCTTTCCCTTTTCGTCTTCTTCGCCACCGCCACCGCCGCCGCCACCTTCTCTTCATTCTCCTCCTTCTCTCTTCTTCGTCCTCCTCTCTTCGCCGCGGCTTTTCTCGGTCGACCGGTCGACTGCCTTCTCAAGGGGGCGTGCTTGCTCGCGTACAACAATGAGCGAACGCGAAACTATCTAAGCACGAGGCGCAAACGAATCCGTTCTTCGTGTGGTTCGTGTGTGGCCCAACCGGCCACTCCGCGGCACTCGATCGCGAACAATCGCGGCACGTGAACGCAGTGTCGCGGGATCGTGGGGATCGTGGGGATCCTCTCCTCCGTCCCGCACTCTTCTCTCTCTATCTCTCTTTCTCGCTGCGTATCTGCCATCGACGATCCGAAGGGATAAGGAGGACCCTTCGCCGAGGAGCGTTCGGACGCACGAGATCGTGGCTCTCGAGAGGCAGGCTTCTCTCATCTCGCCGCTCCACTACGAGGTATCTCCCTCACAGTTGCTACACCGGTGATCCATCCAAATATATCTACATAATTCGGCGGAATCTCCGCGAGTACCCCGAAAACACCTCCGTGATCAATCGATCGACGGTGGTGGTGGCGGCGGCGGCGGCGGATCGACGACCACGGACCCCTCGCCCGGAGGTAGCCAAACTTCTCGCCGCCTGTGTTCTTCGGTGCTCCCGAGTGCGCGCGACGGACCGAACTTTCGGCCTTTCTCCTCCTGTGCGTGCGCCTGTTATTTGTGCGACGATTTGTTGTCCATCGACGCGTGGCCGTTCGATCCGCCGCAGAGGAAGCCAAGTGTAAGGATTTCGGGCGAATAACCTTCGCCGGGCGGCGATCGGTGGCTTTTTTTTTTTTTTTTTTATCGAAAAAACGGTCGGTGTCGAAGACCTGTTGTGAGAGACGGACGAACGTCGTGGTCGCGTGCTCGCCAACGAGCGAATAATCACGAGTGACCCGTGATCGTCGAGTCAAAAAAATGGGCAACTGTATTTTTCCTAACGACGTATTTTTTCATCGCGATCGCTCGGGTGGCGAAAGAAACGGGAGACGGATCCTTCCGCTTTCGTGAGTCGTCTCGAGCATCTCTTTCGGGTTTTTGCACGTGCTAACAAATCTGTCCGGAATTTTTCTCAGCGATTCCGCGAATTGCGAGCGACGGAGATATTGGACGTTGCACGACCAGCGGAGAAGACTTTAATGACTCGAACGCGTCGATCCGGTTATCGTCGCGAACGGCTTTGTGCGCGGAATCTTGTCGAGATTCACGCCGACACGTCGCTTCTCATCTTTGTCTCTCTCTCTCTCTCTCTCTCTCTCTCTCTCTCTCGCGCGCGCGGTTTTTTAATTTCTACTAATTTCTGAAGAGGAAAAAAAATGCAAACGAGTTCCTTCAACGATCGCAGAGATCGACACGCGTTCTTTGTGTGCTCAAGTGTGTGGCGGCACTCTCTTTGCACTCGCAATATTTTTATCTCGCGATATTGCGAAACGTTCGGAGTGCGCATTACGCGGAGATAGTAAATATTTTCGCTCCTCGAGTGATGCGACTGATTCGTAAGCATGCGGGAAGAGAATATCGGTATCGTCCCACTCCCCTCTCAGTCGCGCAATTTTGTTTACAGGCTGTTGCTTGTCCTGCGCAAAATTGTAAATTTTGGCAGCAACTCGGGACGAGGCCCGATGGCGTTCGTCGGTCATCCGTCCTCCCGTTTCCCTCGCGCGATTAAATAGAATGGCGCGTAAATATTTAGAGTAGAACGCGCCCACGCGCTCCCGCATCCTCGCCGCGAGGAAGATACGCGGCCGCTCGCGGACCCCGGACTTCCTTCCGACTTGCTATTTTTTTTTTTTTTTTTTTTTTCAACCGTCGAGTGCGGCCGATAAACGCCGCTGTCCGTCGCTCTCGCGAACGGCGAATTTCGTAACGCTTCGCGTTTCGGTAAGTGCGTTAAATAACGCCGCGTAATCTCCGAGGAGGACCGGGAACAACGACTCTATTGTCTCCCCGAGCAGAGCAAACCGCATGGGCGCGACGCGCACGAAAGAAATACAATAACTCGCGGCCCATTTGCGCACCAATGAAGCTTAACTTTCAAACTCCGTTTGACTTGCTTTCTCTATTTTTTTTTTAATTCTTAGAATTAGAAAAGCCGTAGAAATATCACCTAAATGTCAGTAGTTAGGTCGAACCTCTCTGACGTGGCATAAAATTGGTTATTAAAGATGAAATACATCTTCTGCGATATACAATTTTATTAACTAAAATTAAAAGCTTTAACGCGAACGAGTAGCTGAGAAAAGTGCAGTACACTAAAAAAAAAATGGTCTTGCAAGTGTAGCCACAATATTTTGGCTATAATAAATTAACTAAAGTAGATAAATGAGTAGCAAATATTTTGATATCGTACATATTTGGTACTTAACTAATCCAAATAACAGACAGAATTTATATTCTAAATTGTTTGGGGAAACCTAGGAAGAAAACTTTTTTCCTGGCTCCTATTCATGTTAAGGCCAATCATACTTATGAAATTTGTATTATTGGCAATAAAGCCTAAATTTTCTAGAAGGTATTGTTATTGCTGTGAATTCTATATGTGACGATCAATATTTTGGCAGATACAAGGAATAGCAATACATTTTTGTTATGATACCTAGAGATCCTATTTACATCAGAAAAATATTTTTTTTTTAGTGTAGCTATCTCGCTTAGGATTTAGTAGTAAACTCATTAAAAAATTCAAAGTTTAATAATAAAGTTAAAAGTTAATAATTGTTAGCTTAACTTGGTTAGTTTTAACTTAATTTTCAACTTTAACTAGTTAGTTTTGAAATACAAACTTCATTAACTTTTCTCTGAGTAAAAAATTTATATAAAAGAAAAATGATAGAAGAAAACATGTATTTCCACATAAAAAAACAATATTTGTTATTTTATATAAACTTAATTTAAAAATAAAATATTAAATTTGATTTATATTATAATTGTTTTGAGTAATCTGACTTTACAGAAATACGAATTTCTAATTTAATATGAATTATGCTTTTCAAAATTAATTTTTAATTTAGTTAAAAAAAATGTATTAACCAACCTGTTTGGTTGTACTGTTTCTCATTATTTTACGCATATAAAACCATGCATTGAATCGCAATTGTTTATTATGTGGGACACGTTACCATGTGTATTTTGGTTGAAGCAACAAATATTTTTGCTGCTACATTTTAACCACTAATAAGTTTAAGTTTCGGCAGCAACGAAACGATTAGAGCTATCCCTATTTTAAGGCTGCATCTCTGGCCATATTTTAGCTTTGTTGGCTGATCCTTTCTCTGCACACCCGCTGCGTTAAGTACATCCGTTTTTCTTATTTTTTTCTAGAAAAAAACCCGATGGAACACGTAGCGAGGAAGGGAGCGGGGTGGTTCAGTTGAAGTTCCCCGAACGATGTGCCATGGCCTCGTCCTTAGGGGGGCCAGGAATGACATCGGGCGTCCCGCCGCTACGAATAGTCAACCTGGAATTTCCCCCGCCACCGCCTTATCCGCCGCCCCACAATCAGGTAAGTCTCAAAGTGCGAATCGTTAATTTTGCTAGTGATATGCACATTCGTGCGCGACATGAATGTGGCAAATGACTCGCCAAGATTTATCCTCGTTTAGCTACACGTATCTCTTAAGCATCGTGATGTTTTGACGCTGCTTAGCGTCCGAGGGTTTTACTTTTATCGTGCACAGCGGCGCTTCTTGTTTTCCACAGATATCGTGTAACGCGTTAATGGAACCGGTATCGCCGGTGGTGTCAACCATCACGAGTTCACGACAGCATCTTTTGGATTATTCGTACGCGTACTACCAATCTGATTCGGGTCATTTCCATGCGCCATATCCGGCAGAGTTGCTAGCGCAGCAGCAGCAGCAGCAGCAACAAGAACAGCAACAGCAACAACAGCAGCAGCAGCAGCAGCTACGGCAATCTCAGCAACAGTTGCAGCAGATAAGGTCGGATCCTTTAAAGAGACACACTTACACAACTTGCTATGGCACGGAGGAAAACATTTATGAAGAGATATCGGAAATCAGGTGAGTATCCATTAAAAGATCATCTGCGTGAATGGGTTATCAGCTTTGAGAAATGTAACAAGTTGCGACAAGTCGCCGAACACTGCGCCGTCGCTTGTGGGCATAAAAAATTGTCGAAGGAAATCTAAATTATTTTATAAAAAGAAAAAAAAACTTTTTCAACGCTTTTATCGCAACTGTTGAAAATACGCGTTTACGCGATTGAGACGAGTGGTCGTGAAATAAATTTTCCTGCGGACGTAAGCGAGTACTTTGCTACGCAAGTGAGCAACAATTCACCAACTCCCCACGGTTCAATGTATCATGAAGCGGATGCCGGAGATAGCGATTGAGTTAGGAACAATAAGACAACAAGTTGTGGATTATTCATCGAGCGTCCTCGACTGGCGCATAAGTCATTGAGACGAGATAAACCGCGCGCGCGTTCAAATTGAGAACGCTCGTTAAGTGCCTAAGTATATTATTTCATACGCCGTCGAGAGACGTAGACAGCTCGTGATCTGTCTGTTCTCGTGAGCAGTCAAATCACAGTGCGCGGATTCAATTGGATATTTATTTTGCACGAATTTAGCGGAATAATAGTTACTGTAATTTGAGAGCGAACGTTGTTAAAACGCAACGGCAGGGTGACATAAACAGTCGCATAAGAATCGAACGGATCTCCCTCCGAACTGTACCCGATAATTTTTTCAGCAAGCAATGTCATCGTGCGTTACACGGCTCGCGAAGGTCACTCGTGGCAGAAGAAGTGCGTCGCGTACAGTCGCGGCATCATCGTGTGCTCGGGCAACTCAATTTGAGCGTGGAGGCCATGCTGATGCCAACCACGGTCGACAATAACGAAGAGGAGCTGGCGCAGGAAACTCGTGGGACCTCCACCGAAGAGCTGCTGCCTTCGGTTGGCCCCGCTGACGATCTCCTCTCTCGCGTTGGTTGTGACATGGACAGCGGCTTCAGCGGCAGCTCTACCGCGAGTTACAGGTACGTTGCCTTGTCGGTCAACTGCCATCGTATTTTTTTTTTTTTTTTTCTCCTTAAACTCTGCGCTCGGTTTTGCAAGCAAAGTCTTTATCTCGGTCTTATTTGAGTTCAATTTACAGATCGGGCTTGGGATCCTTAAGAAAAGGAATGGGGAGAACGAACGGTTCGGAACCGATCGGCGTTCTACGCAAAACGAAAGCCGCCATGATTTGGAAGAAGGGCTGGAAAGGCTGGAAAAAACTTCACTCCTTCGGGAGCGGCGGCAGCAACAGCAGCAACAACAGTAGCAACAACAAGATCGTTGGTGAGTCCAGTCAATCGTTCGTAGTATTGATTTCGTTTACGAGAGATAAGATAGGAAGAGGCGTATATGGTAGCCAGAATATCCAGCGGTAACTCATCTTGTTGCCGTTCTTATCGCATTCTCGTCGTTTCGTGAATATGATAATCGTGTGCCCGACGGTCGGTCGCAGACTGTGTGCGACTATGAATTACTTGGGCGTGAGCAATAATCCGCTACAAATTCTCGATGCGTAGTTCGTTGCGCGGCAAGAATACAAACGACGTTTTCCTTGAAGCGCGGTTTCTTAGAAGCAAGAAAGTAAAGGGCGCGCGGCGATTTCTTTCTCATTTTACATAAAGTTGCGCACACGCTCCGAACGAAAAGTTGTTAAACGTAAGAAGGGGGGCAAGGGAGGAAGGAGAGATTATGTATATTGTAACCATTATGCAAGACGTAAGATTTCAAGAATCGTGATTGCGTGTAACAAAGTAAATCGCGTCTATGATATTACGAAAAAAAAAAGAAGAAAAAGAAAATATTACGGAATGCTCGGGAAGCGGATATTCGAGCATTGTCTCTGCGTCCGCTTTAAGGTGTTTTGTCGCGCATAACTGCGCGAGTACGCATAGCCTTTCTTTTCATAGGAACGCCTGCTCGCGTTGTATCAGCACGGGAGCGCGCTCATACCCGGTCCGTGCGCGCTCGCGTGCATTTGGCGAATGGAGTTAATTATTGGTACTTGGAAGGGGTCAGTCATGGGGTCACTCGGTGGAGAAGCAGATGTGAGATCACGTGAAACGTCCGCCCCCTCTCTTCCATCTTCTTGTTCTCTCACTCTAGCCTCCCCTTTTTCTTCTGCTTACGTCTCTCTTTTAGCTTTACACGCTCACTTGGACTCATTATATTTCCTTCGCCGGTTGTCGACCACTCCGCGAAAATGTTCGCGAGTTCTCCCTACTTCTGATAGTTACAATTAAATCAAGATCATTAACGTATCATGATATATTTCTCGTGAATCAGCCTTATACATCATACATAAAAGAAGTATATGTATAGGCATGTCCTTAAGTTTAATGCCTATTTCCACCAAGAGATTAACGCAAATTAACTTTAATCTCAGTTTAATTTACTCTTTATCTTTCTTTAGTTCTAAAAATTGGAAAAAGATCAGAAGTAATTTAATTCGAGGTCAAAGTTAATCTACATTGGTTGAAATAAGTATAATTAATTTTAAATTATTTTTCACATATAATGCAGCAATTCAGAAAAAATAATCTTGCCTATATATTAAAAATTTTTAATTATTTTCTTTGTTCATTTTTCTCTTCATCCCAATCACTTTACGTATTACTAGTATGGGATTCTTTTTATTGGTACAAGAGATGTACAGTGCAAAAAGAGAGTGCAAACAGTGTAAAGTGAACACTAGTCGCTGCCTGCATAGTTTCATTTAATTTAGGAACGTTTTGAAAATTAACTGCTAAGAACGAATATTTCTAAAACGCTAATTTCTAAACTTGAGACAAACTAAATGCTTATGTACGACATATTACTATAACGCAAATTAAAGATGTAGGATGTGTCACATCTCAAAGCATTACCAACAAATTATAAATTTTATAGATTGTTCAATTATTATGTTAAGCTCACGTTAGATTAATTTAGATAATTTATATAATTTGTGATATATTGAATTCGAGATGTCACATTTTTTAATAACTCAACTATGTCAAAGAAAGAAACAGTCGAATATTCTCTACATAATTTTAAGTTAAATTATGGTTCGCATAATATAATTTTTTATCATCTATAATTATATTTTACTTATATTCATAATTATAGCTGAGAATTGTATAAAATGAGATATAAAATTATGAGCAGAATTCTCGCTCTTGAATTTTGTCACATATCATATAAAGCAGTAGATAGAGAAGCGGTGTATTTGAGCATAATTTTTTTTATTGGTTTAAAAGTTATTTTTAATTATTTTTATTAATAATAATATCGCGTTTTGCAATATTTATTTGCAAATTTGATGAGAAAATAGCATCATAAATTGAATTAAATTTTTTATATACTATACTAATAAAAAAACTAACATTCGTGCATTATTTCATTTGGATTTATTTGTTATCTACAACTAAAATAAAATAAAATAGTCATTTTTGCTGTATAAGTCATTATATGTTAAAAGTTGAATATTTATGACTAATAAATTTTTGTCGTTGTTTAAGAAAAAAGGAATAAACCTAAGAAGCCTGCAATATTTAAATTTCGATAATTTTTTTGATATTGTATATCTAAATTATCTCTAAAGTCCTAGACACAATGACCTGAATAAGACAGTAGGGAACTGGAGTAGAGAGTAACAGTTTAACTTGTTGAATAAGGAACGCTTTATATAATTGTCTTTATTCCAACATGTACAGGTGCGCTCCTTATTCCTTTTTCCTGCTGTGCTTTTCATTGTACGTTAATCCGCATGAAGTTACAATTGCACGGCTAGTGGTGCCGCCTGGCGGCAAGGCAGTGGCGAAATAGGGTTGAACGGGTGTTCGCCGTGACATCGTATCGGTCGAGTCGCGTTCATTGGTGTCTCACGTACACACTTATATATATTTATATTCGCAATGCGAGATCTCGACGGGGCCCACGGTAGCGTGAAACTCGCTTCGATTCACACCATATATATATAACTCCATTCTCGTATGTACCGCCCTCACGGCAATCGAACGAAAATTACTTTTATTACCCGGCTCCAATTACCCTCGTTAGCACGTCACGCCGATTTATAACAATCCGCGTACACCTTACGCGGCATACATTTCCAAAGAGAGTCTCGCAATGCAATGCCACCACACACACATACTCACACAAACGCGCGTGCGTACACACGCGCACACACGCACACATACATACATAACGCACACCGCCTGACGGCCCTTTCGTAGCGAGATCGTCTCTCGTCTCTCTTTCTAGCACTCTTATTATCTCGAGTCTTTCTCCGTCGCTCTTATTATCTCTCGGCTCTGCGGCACAGCTGTCGTGCCCCATGTGTATATATATCTATATGTATTTTTTTCTTCTCTCTCTTCTTCTCCGTATCCCTTCTCGCCTTCTCGTTCTGCACCGCGCCTCTTCCTCTCTTTTATATTCATTCACCGTCTCTCGACTCGTCCGTCCACCTCCGACGTTCTCTCTTCCTCTCGCGGGCCGTTGTCGTGCCCAGCTGCGCCGCGGGCCGCGCGAAGCGAGCGAGCGAGTAAGCAAGCAAGCAAGCGAGCGAGCAAGCAAGCGAGCGAGCGAGCGGAGCGGAGCGGTCGCGGGCCAAGCCGCTTGTTCGTTCGTGTTTCACTCTCGATCGCTCGTACTTTCTCTCTCGTTCGTCAGCTGCAACACCCTCCTCCTCCTCCGTCGTGTCGGGCCGTTCGCTCGCGTTCCTTCCTCCCTCCCGCCCCTCCTCCTGCCCTCCCCGCCCGACCGCCCGCCCCCGAACGGCCGACGTACGCTTCGGTCTCCGTTTCCTCCGCGCGCGTGCCCTTCGCCTCTTTCTCCAACCTCCGGCGTCAGTGTTGTATTGTAGAGCGGAGCTACGCGCAGCGAGCGCGGAGGGCCGGGGCCAGAAACACGCGGCGCGGCCATGTTGACTCGCTCCGCTCGCTCGTTCGCTCGCCTCGCTTTGCTTCGCTTCGCTTGCACGGCGCGTCTTCGTCGAGCGCGGCGCGGCGCGGCGCCGAGCGTCCCGTCTTCCTTCTTCTTCGCCTCCTCGGCGTTACCACCTCAACGTCGCCGGACGCCGCAGCGTTATTGTTAATTGTGCGGGCCGCGGCCGGCCGCGTGCGCACGTGTCCGATGTGATTTTTCGCCTCGTAAAATCGCGTAATAATCGCGCATCCGGGCTGTTTGCGCGCGCGCGTTTCTTGTGTATGCATATACGTGCGCGCGCGAGCGAACGAGCGAGCGCTATGGATCCGCGTGTGGTAGCGCGATCGCGTTCCGCGAATATGATCGCAGTGTGTTGATGATGATGATGATGATGATGATGATGATGATGATGTTGATTATTATGATGGGAGAGTGAGGGAGTGTGTGTTACGCGAGTAAATCGGAGCAAGAAAGATTCTCGTCATCCGCGAGATGGAGGAACTGCATAACGGGGTTGTCCTCATCAAATGTAAGTAGGCGGATTTTCCGAACCGAGACAACGGGTGTGTATCTCTTCTCCCTCGATCTCTGCCTCTCTCTCTCTCTCTCTCTCTCTCAGCGGCACAGCGGCGGTCCTCGTCCCTTTGCGTCGACTCCGTCGATCGTCGCGAGCGGAGTCCGCGCAGAGCGGAAGCGGACGTGATATCATTTCGAATGTAATCGTTTTATCGTGATGCAGAATTGTGCTCCCCATTGCGTCGTCGACAGAACGTCGTCGACAGAACGTCGTCGACGCTTGACGCGTTAACGTTATGTCAGCGCGGTACCGGTAGCAGTTTCCGGCTAACGCGACCGACGATGGTACCGACGCCGTAGCGACCGATGGTCACCCAACGGCAGTCGCGATTTAACGCGACGCTCAGGCGATAGGAAACGTCGTTTGTATTCGCAATATTCGCATCCCTCTTCCCTCCCCCACTCCTTTCGTCTTCCCTTAAGGACGTATAGACACATGGGGCATTTATCGAAACATTAAGAAAGTAATGAAAAAATTACAGATTGTTTTACATGGTATTTAAAAAAAAATTTGGCGACGATTTTCTGGATAAAAAGTTATTTCAATAAGAAGTATATAACTTTATGACATCTCTATGCGAAAAGAATGGTTTTGCCAAAGTATTTAAAAAATTAGTTGGATACAGATCTGAAAATTATATTAAATCGTCAAAATAATTAATAAGACGTTTAAGCTGGTTGCTAGAACGTCTAAACTTTTTGCAGCATTACGCATAATGCTCGAATGTCCTACATAATTATTTTGATGATCCAACAAAATTACTTTCGGATCTGTATCATTCCAGCTAAAATTGTTAGGTACTTCAGCAAAATCGTGTTGAAAGTATTTGTGTGGTTATTTTTAAACAATTATATATAAATTTATAACTGCAGCGCTCTTAGGGTTGCTTCATCTTCGGATGATCTATGTGTAATAAATTATCTAATGGATAAATGTTTATGTTTACTACACACATAGAGAATAATAGATATGTGTACATAGAGCCAGATCTAATCTGCTTAAGTACACTTAACCAGATTAGATAATGTACTACATAGTTTATCCGAAGGTAGAACAACCGGCCCTTTAATTTTTCAAAGAAATGAAATGCTATTGGGTCATTCATGTCGAATCGTGTTTACAGAAGTTTTAGTTGAAATTCTTAATAACATTTTTTGCTCATATTTTGCAATTTAGTAGGGGGATTTAAATTTTATAATCATGTTCCACGACATTTAGTATTCTCGCGGAGGAAAGAAAAATTTAACAGGAAATATGCATTTTTGTCAGACACGTAGAAATATCCGGTTGGACATGAAGAAATCCCAGGTGTAGTCCGTGTGTACATAGGTATAGCGTGTTGTCCCAGAGTTGTCCCGGCTCAGCGAGTTTCGTCTTACCGCATATACGCCGCTGTTGAATTTTCATTATTAATACATAATGATAAAACATTGTGCAATATGATTAAATAAGGCTAGATCTTGACTGGTAGCGCGTTAAATCGCATACTTTTTCTTTTACATCGTTATCTAGTTGTACATACATACGAAAAAGAATGATGTATTAGCTAACAGCTATCTAATTGAAAATAATCTTATCAATTCAATAATAGTAATTAAAATGAAACAAATGACACAGGGTGTTTACTACCAACAAACCTGGACTTTTCAGGCAATTTTTTTTTAACGATTTGAGTAAACATCTTGTAACATTTTTTTTTTACAACAAGAGCATAGTACATATTTGTTTCATTAGTATTATTATTGAAATCACAAGGCTATTTTTAATTATATATTGTTGACCAATGCTGTTAGTGTACATTACTTTTTTCCGTATTTGTTATTCAAAATTTTGTATTGGGCGACATTTTACTTTTTTACGCAAACGTTTTAAAAAATTTCTACAGCGTCGGCGGTCACCATTGACCATTATTGGCGCCACTGAAGAGTCAGACCAGACGCCGGTCACGGATGATCACCGCGGCAGTCAGTGTATTGACGTCGTCCTGACGGTATTTACGTCTCGAATACGATTTCGATGATCGAGTTTGCGTCAAACGTATCAGTCTTGCGTAGACGCGCTTCCGCATCTCGTGGAAGTTAATTATAGTTTCGGCAGTTATCGTCTCGGGTTATGGAGCAGTTATTAAAACGCCCGCATCAACGGAGATTGGGATGATTGCGTCGTCTTAATAGGAATCTTGCGTGGTCAGTAATACCGTCAGTAGCAACAAATACTGACAATGTTACTAATCGCGCGTGGTCAATATTGATGGTCTGATATAAAATGTCGATGGTGATTCAGAATTTTTGATTCTCGAGTATCAGTGAGTGCTTTCCAGCAACGTATGTACAGGCGACACTCTGTAACACAGAGTACACTGAGGAAAAATTGTTTGATATTTGTGACTATAATTTCACATGGTGAAATAATTTTGATTAGAGTTCTATTACTGCTATTATGTCAGTAATAATAACCTTGTGTGTGTATTTGTAAATTTTACCAAAAAAAATTTATTAAAATTATCATTTCAAATGTTATTAAGATGAAGACAAAAGTAACAGAATTACTTTTCTGATTCAATTTAAAGGGATCTAAAACTATTTTGTTTTACCAATCGAGCGTGATATTTTCCAATACGCTATTTTACGAATTGCTTCTAAAAATCTTTTTTTTACTGATGCCAACTAACAATTTTAAGAGATGCTAGTTAATATCAGAAAAAAGGACGCCCCTTTCTCGATTTTAATTGTATTATATAAATTGTACATATATATAAATCGCCGTCTTGATTCTAATATTAATTATTATAAAATCTGAAGATGTGCATGGTACGAATAAAATAATTATGTAAATGCAATCACAATTACAGTGAATATAACTATTTTTTCAACATTAACTCACTCTTTACGTAGTAATAATAACTATAATTTGCATCATTAAAACAATTAAAAATATTTACTTGGCAGCGAAAATGATTATAAATTCTAGTTAAATTATGATAATTGCAACGACTTTTTTTATCGGTGTTTTTTTTATCGGTGTACAACCCAGTGCTTTCTACTTACGATATAAATCAACACAATTGTACACAACTAAAATACTCTGTCTAACTGTCGTCGTTTCATATCCCCATGGAACATAAAGCCATAAGGATGTCATCATGTGATTTTATTTATCACTTATAAGTACATACGTGATACCTTATAATATCATTATCGTCGAGGGACAAATGATGTCTTTATTTGAAATTATTACGACTTTTGTACTCTGCTTGAGTTCACGGATGGCCAATGTAACATTTTTGGCAATAAAATGTTACGTTGAAATAAAAAAAAAGCTAAACAGAGTTTCAGTCAACGCTAATACGGTATATGACTGTTCCGTTGTTGGAAAGCACTCTGTATTACTGTGTAGCAGAAATATTGACAGTGATTGTGTACGAAGAGGACGCGTCAATATTTCTGTCAGTATAGAGTTCCACAATCGTGAATGACATAATCACAGAAATAATCTCGGGGTATAAAAATATTGATGCACACTGTGAGTATTACCGATTCGATACTACTGATCAGTATTGTTGACCGCGTAAAATTTTTTTAACGACGTCAACCGTTGCCCGTTTGACCGCGCTTCGTTTCGTCGAGTTTTCCTCTCGCTCGGTTTCCTCCCGCCGATCGTCTCGGATCAGGGATCAAATCGTAATTGTTCGCCGGACCGGTCGATCAATCGATAATCGAGTCGTTACGGCACCTCCGGGGTCACTTGGTGCGCGCATAAGGTCACCGTCAGGTCGATCTCTTGCGTTAGTTTAGAATGCGCAATCGGTTAATCATTAACGAGCGCTCTGACCCGTGAGCGCTATGGAAAATTGCTGCGTTATTCACGCACACTGCTGAACATTGCTAACGCGAATATGAGAAACATCGCAAAATATAATAAAGTTGAAAAAAAAAATAAAATAAAAAGTAGTCGCGCCGACTGGTGCTTTCAGCTGCAGCGCGAAAAAAAGTTCTCGTGTTATCGTTGCCAAAAAGTGCATCTTACGTGACTCGTAATTTGTATAAAAATTTAAAAGAAAATTTTATTTACTATTTTATATGTATAATACGAAAAATCATTTAAACGGTCATAAATAAATTCGCATACGCGTATAAAAAAATAAAATACAATAACACAAGATGTAAAATTGTAAGACCAATTCTGTCCTAGAATTCTTGACGCAAGTATAAATTTAAAGTAGACGCTTTACATTGCAGAAATTTATTATTTAAAATACCATATTTTATCGTATTTAAACGGAAGGAACAGTTTTGCTAAAGTATCTAAAAATTTAACTTGATGTTCAACTATATTTGCTATTTACTTTTAAGTTTTTTTGTTAATTCTGTTATTGAATTGACAAAATATTTTCACTTAGACTGAAGCTGTTAATTCAACAGCATTTTTTCTCTGTGCAGCATATTACTCATCATGTTTGAGCATTCGTCATAATTATTTTGGTGATCCAACAAATCTATTATATATTTCAACAAAACTAAATTTTTAGAAATTTCAGCAAAATTTTATTAGGTTGGCAAAAAAATCTTGTTGCATGTTTTTTCTCTATGTGAATAAAAAGAATTTTTTTCATACAAAGTAACAATTATTTACATAGAAAACAAAACGACATGACTTTTTTGCCAACCTAATATTTTTAATTTCTATTATATCCAATAAGTTAAAATCTTTCTTCGCGATATTAAATTAATAATAATAAAAAAAAAACACTTGATAGTCTAAGGAGATAAATATAACGACGAAGGATGTATCTGTAAAGAGAAAATAGTTTGCTTAACAATGAACAAAGATGGGCGAAGAGAAGATAATTTGTGGCTTGACGGTTATAGAATTATATCTCCGCTGCTTTTGCACCAGTACGCGTCCACGTTACGCAATACCGAATATCTAGTGCATCGAAGAAACCTTGTTGGCCGTGCGTAGGCGTTGCTCTTTATCGCAAAAGCGCCTATTGAAATGTCACGCGAATTTTTTTCGCTCGTTGCTGAAAGCGCGCGGCGCCGTTGCTACATATTCATAGCGAACGAGCTGGTCGACATAGTGAAAGGAAATTGGGCGAGTATAACCCAGGTACAAACGCTCCGAGATGCTTTTATAAATTTACGGGCCCGATCACGCGGGTCCCGCGATCGCGAAACGTGAAAACCTCTTCTCCACCTCATTCCCATCCTCCTGTGTTACGCTTCACGCTGATTTACACGCTTTCACGAGACGGGGGAAAAGGTGTGAAGAGGAGTGAAGTGAAAAGGAAGGTTTTACAAGTAAAACCGATGACTCTTCGATCTTCGTTGTCGGGAATGAGATTACAGCATTAGCCGCGTAAGAGGAGAGCCACGCTGATCCCGCGTCGCTCGCTCGCCGAGGCTCGATTGCCTTAAATATGTAGAGTTAAACAATTGTCTCTCGTTATGACATTTAGGTTTAATGCTCCCGCGGAAAGTGGAGCGTTCTACGGCTCTCCGCTTTCCTGCGATTTGTTCCTAAATAACGGGACGACCTTACCGGTTGCATCTTCGGTGCATTCCGACGTTTTCGTATTATATCTTTTGATAGGATGATTCCACGATAAACATAGATGATTGAATTATTTCGGAGGGTGTGCCGTATTAATTCATCGTGAAAACTTATTCTATTATCTTAGAAGGTAAATTATTTTTTCCTTTTTGGCCTGAACACGTCAATAAGTTAATAAAACTAGACCTTGACCAGTGAAACTTCAGCCAGAAATATTAAGGTTTTCCACAGAAGAAGAGATGATTTAGTTTTATTTAATTACATTACACTTTCATACGTAACAGCGTGTGCTATTTGCGGAAGGCAGAAATGCGCAAAAGTATTATGGATAAACACGTACGTCGCCGGTTCGAGTTAAGGATGTATCATCCGTATAGTCTCTGCAGAAAGTTACTGGAATTGGAAATGTGTCAATATTTACTTTTTTTCGTATAAAAGTGTTATTTACATGTGGAATCATTCAATAATGTCAATATTTATATTTAATAACACAATCTTATAGTTTATTTGCTTTATTCGCTCTATCATTTTTCATTTTTGCAATACTCTCGATGGAAAATTTTGGATGTGAATATTCTCTGAATTTAACTTGAAGAAAATAAATTACGAGTGTAAGAAAACATCATTTTTCACAATAATTAAATCGAAGATACAAGAGAAAATCTTTGTCTAACTAACTTCAAATTTTATTAAACCTTTATTTTTTTTACCGAACTAAACTCAGCATTATAATGAAACTTGACATAAATTATCTCGTGTATTTAAAGAAAATGAAAAATGTTTTAAAAGAAATAAACATTTTCTCATCGCACCTTCAATATTTTTTAGTCCAAAATAATTCAAAATTGAAATATATGTATAAGACGTCTTTTGAAAAAATATCAGTTTGTCTATTTCTACTCTCTAAATCTGAATCGGTAAAATCTTAACGATTTGCAGTGCTATACTCTTATAAGTGTGATCATTAATAATACTATTCACTAGTCTTTCAGTGATTCCAAAGGAGGGGATAGTTTCATTGAGGAATCAGTGTACATTCATATCATATTATCGTATTATTACTGCAAGACAGTGCATAATTGCATATATTACCGAATGATATAATTATAATATATCACTGAGAGAATCCAGATTGTTCATTGTTGTTCAATGAGTAATGCATTGATTCTGATTCAGAAAGTAAGCACGTCTTTTATATGTCTTTAAGAAGCCTTATATCCCGATATATTGTCTGGGTTTTTATTATAGACAAAAAAAATATTACTTTTTATTGAAATGACTTTTAATCCAGGTAGAAAATCGTCGCTGGTTTTGTCCCCATTGCCTTCAAATGCAACACAGAATGATCTGCAATTTTTTCAGAATTTTGTTCATCATTTTGAAAATAGACGTAATACATCCTTAATCGGCTACAGCTCGCGGCGCGGCGCGGAAACAAACGGGCGGGCGGGAGGTGATTCGTCATCCGTCTCTCTCTCCCGCTCTCCCGTGCGTACGCGAGAGCACGCGCGAGCAGGTTGATGGATGCGCACGGTAGAGGTTCTCGTCTATCCCGACGAGGAATAGTGTTCGACCGCGTGTGCACGTCACTCGGTCACGAAGGAGAAGAAGAGGATGCGCGGGGCGATACTGCGCGGTACCGCCGCCGCCGCCGCCGCCGTCGGATTGCGCGGCATCCCGTGAATCACGGCGTCGTGCGTTCTCGGTTTTCTCTCGTTACCTGCCACCGCCTGCTCTCCGGAGGTGGCTGCCTGCCGTCCGTGTGACCACCTTGAGTATCTCTCTCGGTGCGTGCGCGTAACGCCCGCGACGCGACGCGAAGTTTACACGCGCGAGCACGCAGCGGTGGCGTTCCCGCGCGCGCGGTGCGTGGGCAGCGTAACACAACGTAAGGAGTCGACCCGATCTCGTCCCGTGTTCCCTTTTTCTTTTTTTTTTTTTTTTTTTTTCTTTCCACGCGTGAAAGTATTGGGCAATTGGCGCGCGCGGTAGGCCTACTTATCTCGGTTTTCGTGCAGCCGCCGCGTCGGTGACACGCGCGTGATCGCGGTGCGACCGGTTACGCGCGTGCCTGCGTAATCTCTTTTTTTTCTGTGTTATAATAAAACGTCTTTCTCTCTCTCTCTCTCTCTCTCTCTCTCTCTTTCCTCTCCTGCCGCGGAGTTCGTCTTCGGAACGGAGACAATATTGATGATCGCGCGCGCGCTCCGACAGTTATTTACCGCCTCGTTCCGGTGTCCTCGGTTCGGAATTCATAAAAGACCTCGTCGCGGTGGCGAGCGGCGGTGAATCGTAAACCGACTCGATTACGTATTTTACGATTTCACTTATTTTTTTTCCGCTGACGGCTCCGCCTGTGTACGGAATATAACGCTCGTCGTCGCGCCGTATTCCCCGCGCGTCCGCGAGATGTGACCGCTTGGTTTTCGCCATCAGGAGGGGTCCAGGTTGGACCGTACGTACTAGCCGGCGCGGGCGGCGCGGCGTTACCACCTAACGCGCGCGCGTGTCGTCGTCGTCGTCGTCGTCGACGATTGCGTCGTAGGTCGTCGCTGGCGGGTAACGCGCACTTCGCGCGCCGTCCGCGTACGCGAGAAACGTGGGAACAGGCCGTCCGTCCGCATATTAACCCGATTATCGTCGCGACGTTAACGCGTTGTGGTGGTAACTGGTAACGCGAGCGCGCGCGACACAGCGGAAGATCCAATAAAGAGCCGGGGCGACGCGAGGTGACCGCTTCCGCGCCGAGGGGGCCCTCGCTGCTGTTGCTGCTGCTGCTGCTGCTGCTGGTGGCCTCTCCTCGATCTCTCGCGAAGAACATTCGCGTTTACGCGTTCGCACTCGGCGATTTTTTTTCCCATCCGCAGCTAGCGGCCGTGGTCGCTCGTGCGTGCGCGTATACGTATCTTGCGTCGCGATCGTATCTTCGCGAGGATGGAACACGGAAAAAAGAATCGTCTCTTCTCTCGACGCTGGTGACGCATCGTAATGGATATCTATAGCTGATCGCGATGACGCGTTAGGACTACTTGCTTTGGAGTTACAAAGTCATTAAATTTCGAGGTCGTGGAACCGCCTCCTCTCTCCCGCTTTCTTTTGTGTTTTTATATCGGAGGATGAGAGGAGATTAGTAGACGCCTCTGTTGCGAAGTTGTCCCTTCCTACTTCCTATCGTTCGTGTCGCGAGTTTGTTGTTCGTTCGTTTCCAGATGAGCCCCGTTCAAGATGCAGATCGTGGGATGACGTAGGACCGGGCAAGATGGAAACGGTCAGCGGCAATTCGCACACGCATCATTCCTCGTTGGAGACCAGCCGGTCCAACACGTCCACGCAGTCTGCCAGAAGCGAGGACTCCTGGTGTTCGGCCTCGGATCACGATCTCTCCTCCGATGACGAAAGCGAAAAGAGCAATATCAGTATTAAGTAAGTTCAATCTCACGTTACATAACGGCGGCGAAGCTAAAGTCCATAATGAAAACCTTGCAGAAGCAACTGTCAATTGAGAAACACGTTGCATAAGGCGCGCACGCTTTGCGACAAGTGGCGGTTCCCGAATATGCCGGTGAACAACGTGGATCTCCTGGAGTCCCCCGGGCACCACGGCCGCCTCTCGAGGTGGTTCAGTATCCGTCGAGGCTCGACGCACCATTACGACGTCGATTCCTCGGACACGGTGTCTCTGACCAGCCCCGTCAAAACCTCGCAAATGCCACAGCTCTGCGAAGTGAGCAATTTTCTTTACAGCTTTGTTTTTCCAACTCGGCTAAGCACCCCGCACGCGTCATTCGTTTACTCCGCTCGTCGAAGAGTACTCATCGAATAATCGTATTTTAGGTCGACGAGGAGAACAGTGCTATAGTACAATTTCAATGCATGCAACAGCGAAGACAAGCTCCGCCTACGCTTCCATCGCCACCTCCAAACCTGTCCCCTCAACAACTGAAACGTAGACATATCGTGGCCGCGATAGTGCACTCCGAAAATAGTTACGTATCTACTTTGCAGAGACTGGTAAATGTACGTGTCGAAAGGCGATCTGATGTCAACGATGAAGCATGACTAGCATTTTTTTCACGTAGATCATTGTTTTTTTTTTTTATGTTTAGGACTACAAAAAACCGTTGGAAGAATCCTCGCCACCTATATTGAGTCAATCTAAAATCGCGACGTTGTTTCATAGGCTGCCCGAAATTTTACAATGCCATACGTTATTTAGAATCGCTCTGGCGGAATGCGTACGATCCTGGGACAAGGATGAAAAGTTAGGTGACGTATTCGTCGCGAGTTTCAGCAAGGCGATTGTTCTTGATATTTACAGCGGCTTTATAAACAATTTTTCCGTGGCGATGGATTTAGCTAAACAAGAATCGAAAAGAAAGACTGCACTTGCTGACTTCTTCAAGGTACTAAATTTCGCAAAACAATTCGTAAAAGTATCTTAATGTGTTTGAATTTTTATTTTATAATCGTTATTTGTATAGGTGAAGCAAATAAGTGCTCACGATAGATTATCTTTCTTCGGATTAATGGTCAAACCCGTGCAGAGGTTTCCACAATTCATCTTGTTTTTGCAAGTATGTGTGTTAATGTTGTACAACAAATGGCTTTTTTTAAGTGTCATTAAAATAACACACGTTTTGTATTTAGGATTTATTGAAGCACACGCCACAAGGACATCATGACAGAATGTCGCTGCAATTAGCGTTAACACAGCTCGAGAGTTTGGCAGAAATGCTGAACGAGAGAAAACGAGAAGCGGAACAATTCCAAGCGTTTAAAGAAATGTTACGGCACGTTTCCGGAAAATTGTCACATCGTCCGCTTTCTTCAGCGTCGCGTTATCTTATTAGGGAAGATAATGTCACGCAATTGGTAAGATTTAACGAATTTAAATATACACTTGGCATGTACAAAACAATATGTATAAACATATATATAAACAATCACTTATAGGAATTCAATCAAAATGGTATGATAACGAAATCCAAGAGAAGAAGGCTATTGTTACTGAATGATTTAGTGGTGTGCGTTTCCGTCACTCCGAGATCCACGGAAGATTTTTCGGGAAACGAACGACTAACATTGAAATGGACGTATCCGGTGTCAGATATTGAGGTATATATATATATATATATATAGACAAAAATATATTATAGCATATTTTATAGTATGATTCAATATTTAAATCAATTATTCGTGAGAATAAGCTGATCAAACATTTTTTAAGATAAACATTCAAAATGTTTAATATTGTTAACAAATCTATTCTAGATTCAAGACACCAGCACTTCTCCGACCTTAAGTCGGTTACTCACCGCTGGTTTAAATAAAGGCGGTAGTTTAAAATCCGACAAGAGTGGAGAGTGTGGACAGGCGATTGACGCGGACAATCTTTGTGTAGAGATGAACGATCTTATGCACGATTACGAAGTGATGTCCAGAATAAGTGATTTAGTGGCCCAGTTGAAGGGTAGATACGAGGTAAAGATAAATCGATAAATTTATTACTACGTGCTTGAAATATATATGTGTTGAAATATATTATACATGTAGTTTGTACATTATGCAGTAGAAATTTGAGAATTGTTAATCGACTTGCGCAAAATAATTAATTGGTTGTTATATGAATCTAAAGGGGATGACGCTTCAAACTACCAAGCAAATTCTGCAATCGATACAAATGTCGATACAGCAGAAAGATGAGGATATGGTATGGGCCGATAGTTGTTGCCTCCAGCTAGTCACAAAACAAGGTCAAATGTATACGTTTCAAACGGAAAATCCCTTGGTGAAGAAGGATTGGATAACAGAGCTTAGATTGGCACAATTAGCTTTGGATCCCAATAACTCGCCGTCATGGGAAGTACCTGAACAAGAGCAAAGGCCGTCCACAAAAATGCCACTTTTCGTTAGTTCACAAGCCGTATATCATTCGCAACATCAGACCGAAGTGAGTCGAGATAAAAAATATACTTCTACAATATATTACTGTACACTGCTTCATTGCTCGTACATAACGCATTCACTTATCGCGATATATTTTACTTGCAGGTGCGTTGCGGTTGTTATTATTCTATTGAAAATTCACGTTCCACGAGACGGCGCGGTAGAAGTCAAAATTATTTGTGGATATGTACAGGAGATGGCATATCTAGCCACGTAACGATTTTCGGTCAATCGACAACAGCTTCGGCGACTTGTTTGAAACGTATAACTACTTTAGATCTGGTCGAAACTAGAGTTAACGCTATCGAGTTCGTAAAGGGAATATCCAGCGATCTTACCACGCTCGCTAGCGATCTCGTATGGATGGGTACGGATTCTCGGAGGATTATAATTTACGCTGCCGCGGAACCTGAGAAAGAAGAAGAGATTGGCAGTTACTCCGTTTCAGGACCTATAGTAGAAATCAAGTATCATTGCGACAATGTTTTTGTAGCTTTAGGCACGGGTTTGTTACTTTTGTTCAAACGACAAGTCGATGGCGCATGGAACCTCAAGGATTCTTTCAGTATATCACTGGGTAGCGATCCTGTCTCGTGCTTAATGCCAATCAATACGTCAGTTTATGCCGCCTGTGGCAAGAAGGTATGGGTACTTAACGCTACTACGGGCGACGTCACCAAGAGCTTTAGTGCGCAGCACGAGCACGTTGGGAACGTGAAGCTCATGGCGCATTCCGGAGTCGGTCTTTGGGTCGCCTTGAAAAACTCGAGCACAGTTTGCCTTTATCACACAGAAACATTTAAACATCTGCAAGACATCAATATAGCGTCCAATGTATTGAGAGTGACGAAAATGAATAATCCCGCCAACTCGTGCGGCGGCACTCTCGCTGTTAATAATCAAACCACTGTCACAGTCACGGCGCTTTTAGCGTGCAAGGGTCTTTTATGGGTCGGAACAAATGTAGGCATCAGTTTGACCATTCCACTACCGCGATTAGAGGGTGTGCCTATAATCAGTGGTCGTGTCAATATCTCGTATCACGCTCACTTTGGTCCAATCACTTTTTTATTGGCGATACAGAACACAAAAAACACAGTGAGCTCTGCAAAGGAACGCGTCAACGTTGACGACGAGAGTGTACAATTGAGAGTGAGAGACACTGAGCAGAAATCACGTGACAGAACGAGTTTAGATTCCTCCGTGTGTAGTAACATCGTGAAACTGAAGCAACAGCTAACGGGAAGCCCGGTGATGCTGAGGAGAAAGCGAAGCAAGGAGTACGACTGCAGAGGCTCGAAAACACTTCCGAGAGGATTAGGCGCTGGCTGTGGATTTTTATCGAGCTCCTTCTCGAGCTCGCAAAGTTCCGGTGAAAACTGTGACGTTTACGGGCTTTATGGTGAATTAATGTATGTGAAGGATTACGAAAATGAAAACAATTCAGGCATAGATCCTATTTATGAGTCGTTGAGAAGGAGCGATCCAGAGCTGGCGGCCATACCAAATAAAGTGAGTACCTTGGACCGTAGATTAAAAATGAAAATCACTAGGCCTAGATCGCTGGATCTTTCCAACTGGTCGGTGGACTCTCACACCAGCTCCTTGTACACATCTTCCGGATCGGAGGAGAACTTATCTCTGAAAACTGGAAAGTTATCACGTAATAGTAGCATAGCTAGTCGTAACGGTCCCTACGACCTCTCTACAACTAACAATAGCGTAGTAGAATCGGGATTGGAAGCAACGCCTGCGACCAATCTCAAAGCGAACGGCAAGAAAAATGGCAAAGCAGTTCAACAAGTAGACCAACCCAAGCGAACGGTGTTGACGCTGATGGGTGGACGCGGTTATATCAATTGGAGGCAACTCCACGCGCAGTCTGGTGTTGACAAGAATTCGAAATCGACCTACGCGTTCAAAGATCCCAACAGCAACGACGCACATATCGTCTTATGGGAGATGAAATTATGATACATGATCGCGTTTTTAGGCCTGTCGTTATGCATCGGAAAAGCGAAACTTTGACGCGGATACGTATGTAGTATAATAGACAATAGGACCAAAAGAGTACTGATAAAGCTTTAGATAAGATTGTTGATAATTGTAAAGGACTATATCGGACACATGGTATAATCTCGATTGCGTAGCAGCGAGTATCCGTGTTTCTTCGGATAGATATGACGTTACACATTAGTATTGATTGCTACTTTAAAGCGACGAGAATCAAGTTATAGAATTAACGGAGGTCATTCAAGAGAATATATTAAATATTGAATGTCCTTTGATTACCAAGATACTTAATGCAGAATGCAATTTTTTTTAATGAACAACTTTTCTAGAGAAGAATAACGCTTTATTAATTAAACAGACTGAAATATATATGGATCGTTGCAGCGCATGACAAGATTAATACGAATAAATTCTCGTGCGTCAAAATTGTGCTTCCGTTGCGTATGGAAATGATAACTAAGGTCTCGAACACAATGTGTCTTTTTAAATTTGAAATTCTTCGAAATTTATATTTCTGCTAAAGTATTACTTGAATCTCGTTAGTTTATAATGAAACATGTGATAAGAGTCTCAAAAATCTTGAGAAGGTGCACAAAAACTAAGCTTAAACAGTTCTGCGTTAAACGGTGAAACGTTTTATATTTAATGTCCGTGACATACGAGAATAATTGCTACAAAAGTGTTCCGCTTATGCTATAAATGTATAAAAGTTCGCATTCAGTTAAAACTAACACATCGTTGTACACGCGCGTACGCGTTATAACTAAAATTTAGATGATTAGCCGGGTCTAGACTCTCGCGAATTATTCACCATGTACTACAGAAATGAAGTATTTACATTTAGATATTTTAATACATTGTTATAAATGATTGTCGCGTTATCTCATACCGATTATCTACACAACATTTAATTTTGGCAAAAATCAATCAAACTGTTATTTCAGAAGTTATTCAGATTTTATATATTATATCGATATGCGGTATTATTTGTTTTTACAAGATATATATGCATTGACTTTTGTTTTAAATGATAATCGTTTGATCTCTTGCATCGAACAAGATTTAAACATATATCAAATCTTATTGTTCAAGAAATTCTAATTACCACTTGGTCCACGCGCCAAATTGTGCCCACTATTGATATATTTTGGTAGAAAATGAAACCATTTTGATATTCGACATATGTTTATAAAGTTTCATAACGCGTGATATAAAACAAATCTGTCTAAAATTTAATTTCGCGAAACTTCATTCTACTAAAAAACTTTAAGGAATTTAAAGCATTTATATTAATCTCAAATTATTTTAAATCTGAAGAACTACTCAAAATTGCCATTATTTACAAATTTTTGTGAATAATTTATCAAAGGAGTTTAATGCAAGGAGTATTTAAAAATTTTTGTTATTTAGCAATTTACTATGATTTTTTACAGTAACTATTGAAATTAAAATACTTACTGAATTCACATAAAGATATACCCTTTATAATAGTAATAATGCATTTCGGAAAGTGATTATATGATAATTATGAAATGTTTATTACAATTTTTCAATTGATCTGTTTGGGATAATATATGGAAACTTGTTTGCCAGCCAATATGAACGTAATTAAATAAATGGAAGATATCTATTTATAGATTTATAAAATTAATTATTAATAGCTGTATTGTCTGTTTGCTCTTATGATGATTATTCAGAAATTTATAGCTCCAGTTGTTCAAAGAAAAAAAATGTATCCAAGTTTTCATAAAATGTTAATGCTGTTCAATTTTTGATATGATCGAGTCTTAAATGAAGAAATTCCGGTCCGTGTATGTATATATTTTTCGTATAAAATATAATAATGTATGTTATGAAACCGTTGAATAGATTTATATTTTGTACACTAATTTTGTTTGAATACATAGTCTTATTTTGTATTTATGCCTTTAGTACGCGCGTTAGTTATACAACGAAACTTTACTATGTATTTATTACTTATACATATATGATGTCATCGTTATAAATAGAGAATCTTGTTACTTTGCTGCGTTGAAAGAGTGCAGCGGTATAGTATACTTTTTGTTCATTGTAACATTTATATAGCTACATTAAAATTATTTCAAATGAAACAAGAATCTCTTTTTCATTTTCCACATACATATATAAACACGATTGTTTACTTAAAATATATCAAGATGGTTTGCATTGAAGTGGAATTGAGAGTCCGGTCATAGAAATAACTATTTCAGATTAATATAAAATGCAATCGAATGTATTATAGTTTCTAATGTTATTTGTACAATGTGTTTAATTCACTGTCCTTAATATCAACTGTCCTTTAGCACCTCCTTCAAAATAGATCCCGTATTTCTGGCTGGAATAAAGTCTGGGAATGTTGGAAGAGCAATGTTGGACAACAGTAATGTAGATTGCGCCGATGACGATGATGACTGTTGTTTATTATATCCTGGTCGCGTTGAAGGCTACGATTATAACACATAATGAGAGTAATGCTTTTTAATTGGAGATCATGACGCCGAACTATCACTGTTACTTACTGAATCCACGATCGGCAAAGCCGGTAACTGAGGCTTCGGCTTGGATTCGCTTTCTAGAAATCTCACAAAGGCCATTGACAAAGATGCTTCCTGATCCTGCAAGGTAAGAAACATTAAGTATCTGTGACTACAGTTGGTTGATACTGATCGGTTATAATAAAAGTGATAAATAAGTATACTTTTGAAGAGGCGCTGCTGTTTTTGTTGGCTTGACGACTGCCGTGCGCCGTCACGCTGTTCAAACCGGTCTTATCTTTCTCCGACTCGGTAAAGTCCAAGACGTTGGCGAAGACTCTGAGGATCGAAGACTTGTCCGACGTGGTCGAGGACAAGTAACCCAAAAGAAGATTTTTGATGAGATCTCTACAAGAGAATTATCCAGGAGATTACTTCCGTTCGTTTCGTGAAAGACGGCATGTATTTACTCACTTGTCGACTTTTCCCTCATCATGTTTCGTTGCCTCTTTCATCTTTTGGTCAGCGGAATTCAAGGCCGCTGTCAATTGTATCACTAGAAACGAATATTACATATATTATCTGTCATTGTTAAAACGATTAATAAAAAAAAAAAAGAAATAATTAAACGCTTTTTGAAAGAACTGTAAATTTCTATTCGAGAGGGAAAAGTAAGAGAGATTAAGAAGATTTAGTAAATGCATCCGCAAACACTATCGAATCTTTGTGGAGCGTAGTTGATACTCATGTGAGGAATCGATTGCGGAATGTTACTGATTTTTTTTTTTTTTTGTATGTACACCATGCGCGGTATCCATCGTTGTAAAGTTGTCTCGAATTGGTAGCTCGGAAAGACACGAGCGTAAGTATAACACAAGTACTGGTTGCCTCGATATCACACCAGTACCTGATGCAATACTCTCGCCTGCGCCTTAAGTTGCTCATGCTGCATTCTTCGTTTTATCATGCCGTTCTACGAAACTAAGGTTGCACGCATGCCACTAGAATTAAAGAAGCGTTTTAGTAAAACGATCCGTACTCCGGAGTCACGTACCAGAGCACGTTCAAACGGAATTTCCGAGAGAAAGAGAGAGAAAAAGAAAGAGGGGAAAAAGAGAGCAACTTATATAAGTAACGCTTTATCTTTTGCCACTTCTCAAAATTTATGTGAATTAAGTTAAAGGAAAAAATAGAATTACGACATGCCATGAATTTTTTTTTTTTACTAAAACCCAAAGGAAAATAATCGATTCTTCTAACTGTTAAATCTTTGACCGATCTAAATTCATAATTTTGACGAATCTTGGTAACGGGTGGGAAACCCCACGAGGTAATATGAGCTTTTTGTATTTACACGCTCACAGTTACCGCATGAGATTACCCACTGCCATCGCTACCAAATCATAACTACGTTTTATATTTCGTATTCAATTACATTCAACATGTTAACATTTGCACTTCTATATTTAATAATCTATATTTTATATCTAATATTCATACACATTACAGCATATAAAATCACTTCATTTTATTTGTTATCGTAATGTAATCTTGCAAACAAAATGTTAGATTTTATTATTCAATTATACTTTGAATCGCCTGAGTTTTTCTATTTTTACAACCGATATAGAAATTATATAGAAATTAATAAATATTCGTGTTTTATTTAGAGAAAATATAATACTGATCAAGGGATTTGTAGACCAAATCAGTGGCAATTATTTTGGGATAATCCTACTTATCGTTATAATTAGTATATAATTATTCACGCAATCTGTCGTTTCGATTCAATAATTAAACATGTATCGTTAATACAGTCAGCTTACACTTATGTAAAGAGTACGTTTGAAAAATTATAAAATATGTTTATTTCGTGCTTATCTCTTGTATATTGCGATTTTGCATGCGTATCGATATATCAAATTACATTATTACGTAGAATAAATGCATGGCTTTATTTAATACAATGTAAAATGGAAACAAGACAATACCTACTACATGTGCAAGGTAATAACAAGATAAAAATTTCTTCTAATACACAGAAACAGATTGCTACTGGGGAATCGCTACGGTATACAGCCATTCAATCGTAGTGTTAATTAGTCATCGCATTCGTCATTAGTTATGAAATAACAACGAAATAATGACTCAATCGAACGAGAAACAGGCAATGAGGATGCAGAGCTTATCGTGTACAGAAGAAAGTGCAACATTAATGCCTGTTCTGTTCCTTTTTTTTTTTAAATTTCTGAACGTTGTTCGGTAAAATACCTTTTAACGTTAAAATCACCAATAAGGAGAAAAAAACAAGAACTCGCATGTGATAAAGTGCAGAAAAACGTAGTACCAGCACCAGCGGCAATTGCATGAACCAACCAAGGTGATTTGTGAGTATGCAAAGGCGATGATCCAGTTCGTAGCCAGATACCAGCAAGAATCCTGGGCTACTGTCACAAATCCCAGAATTACCAGCTGATATTTGACTACATCACCAGATTGTGTACGTGTTTGCTTTCGCAGATTAGTCACAGAACGCGAATACACTGATAATTCTATACTGTAGTTCGTTTGTGTTCTCAACAATGCACGCTTTATCGTATTCTCTCCACGATCATGTGTGTTACATAGTAATATACGAACTACGTCCCTTCCGGTGCTACCTAAATCATTTCCAAACGTCCTGGTATGCGGTGTGTGCTTTATGTTATTTACAAAGAAGCCATGTATAAAATTGACGTGTTCCGTTCAGAGATCTGCAGAGCGAAAATTTAGTAATGCCTTTGATAGTGCGCGTGTCCGAATATTTTGCCGATTTATCATCGCAGCAGCTGCGAAGAAACTTCAGCGTCGCTATCGTTGGAGAGGGGAAGAGTATATTTTTTTTTACACATAAATTTCATATTGATTTATCTTGATATATATGTATTTATTAAATATGATAGTGATTTATAGCGTTCGTAGCACTATTTTCGGCAATGAAATTTAATTTGTAGTCACGAAACAACCGTGCTTTTTATATTTGTATAGTTAATTTTTTATTGTTGTCAAGGATGTTGCACTCTCCGCTGACAGCACAAAACTGTTGTGATGCAGCAGGATTATTGATGATGCCATCGAATTATTCTATGATTTTACTCTCGTGCTTACTCTTTCCCGTAGTATATATTACTACATTATATATAATGTAGAATTATTATATTATATAACATGGAATTTTTATTTGACGCATTATTAAATTTGTGCCGTAGCGTGCAACTCGACCTTTGCCAGTCCAATCGCAATGGGTTAAAATAAAAGCGGAAACATGTGTAAGAAAAAACCGTGATCAGCCTTCTGTATCGCGATGAGAGGAAAACTCATTGGAGAATGCTCCACTTGTTTCTCATGATGCAAAAAAAAAAACAATTGAATCGAAAAACATTAATCATGCCATAAACAAGAACCAAGATGCAGACAACGCCAGAAATATGTAGTCTTATTATATAAAGGTAATAGTTACCTTCCTCATTGGCTCGCTCGATTTGTTCGTCCTTTCTTTCGAGTTGCTCGCTTAATCTAGAGGCAGCTTTCAAGCATTCTCTAGCTTCACGTAACTGTTGCTGCAAGCACACATACGCGCGATATATATATTTTTTTCGATAGAAATGTAAGAAATAAATATATTTTGTAACAGAATAAATTCAATTCAACTGCTACACGAATAGACGGGAAAAATGTAGTAAAGGCAAACCTGAAGATTCGAAATGTCATCTGATAATTTATCTTGTTTCTCGTATGACTCAGTGAGTCGGGATCGAAGTCTTTCTGTAGCCGCCATGATGTCGCGTTCTTTATCTGTAAGTATGGTATGCCATCAACATATCAATCTAGTTTTTAATCTAGAGGACTATGCTATAGATATATACGATTACTATAATATTTGTAATATGAAAGGAATACATGAAAGCATTGCTGGTGTGATAGATTGTAACAATGATATTGTGTAAAGCAACATTAATCACCTTGTTGAAATTGTTCCAAAACTATTTGCAAGTTGGTCAAAGAAGCAGATTGCAGCTGAATGTTGTCCTCGGCAGCGGATAATTTCGCCTGTATCTGATCTCTCTGTTGAGTAATCAAAGCTATTTGTTGCTGCAACGTCTCCACCTGTTGATTAGCCCTGATGTTCGCCGATGTGAAGGCAGTTGAGCTGCTTTTTACTTTTTCTTCAGCCTGCAATAGTCTCGCTTCCAATTCCTGACGATTATTCTCAGCGATTAGGGCCTCCTCCGTATAACTCGCTTCCATTTCGACCAAGTGCGTTCTCAGTCTTTCCAATTCTTTAGCGGAGTTAGCCTCCTTGTTTTGAATCTCGGTAAGCTGGTTCTGCAAGATTTTAGTGTTGGTCTGTTCTTGCATCAGAGCAGCTTCTAAAGCGTCGCATTTTTTATTTAAAGCCACTATTTCGGTATTCCGTCTGGAATATTCGATCCCGTCGTGGCCTCCTTGCTGATTTTCTACGTTCACCTTATTGCACATCTCGTTTGCCGTTTGTTCGGAAATTAATTGCTGGATGTGAGCCGCTTGTTCATTCACGCGTTGTATCAATTTTTGAATCTCGTTTTGATATTGTAAACTTTCGTTATGTTTAATGGAAACAAATTGTTCGACTTCACTCTTCTGATTTTGGATCGCGGCAAGGTCACTCGAAGATTGCGCGATAATGTTCTTCGCCTGAGTTATCTCAGCTTGTAAAACGTTTATCTCCTGGTCTTTTTCTCGAATGATGTGAGAGAGATCTTCAATAGTTTGTTTAGCCATCTCAGCTGATTCTTTGTTATTCTCTAAAGAGATTTGCAACTTGTTTCGCAATTCGTCAATTTCATCCATTAAATTTTTGTTGTGCGCCTTTACGATATCTTTTTCTCGCCTCTCTCCATCGACAATTGATCTAAACATTTGTCGTTCGCTCGATGTTACATTCGTATCTCTCGCCATTAGATCGTGCTCTTCTACTTTCACGTTCGTAATTGTGTTTTCCATTCCGATTAAGTTATCTTCAGCAGCTGAAAGCTCTCCCGCTGTATTAGTTCTGTCTCTGTTTACCGAAGATATCTCCGCGGCATTTTTTTGATACTCCTGTGTTCCTTTAGCACGAAGCATTTCTATTTCTTGTTCTAACAGATGACATCTGTTTCGTAACAAGTCCAATTCTTTGATCAACGGCTCTTTAAGACTCGATTCATTCCCGAGTCCTTCTGTCGTTTGATTTTGAACATCTTTCTTATATGATTCAATTTGCTCGTTTTGCATCTTTAACACATAATATTCGTTTTCCAATTCTGTGTAACGCTGCTGCGACTTGTATAACTTTTCCTTCAGTACGGGCAACTCTTCTTTATAAATCAACACCTCCTGTTTCAAATCTTCATGCTCTTGCTGAAGCAACGACATTTCTGTGTTCAACAGCTCTATCTTATCCAAGGATTCATCGTGCATAGCGCTTAACTGCTCTGACAGAGATGCATTTTTTTTAATTAACCTATCATTATCCTGACTCAATTTTGCTATTTCAGATTGTCTCGTTTCAACTTCATTCTGCATCGCGTCCAATTCTTCTACTTTACTTAAAATGTCACTTTCCAATTCTAATTTTTCGCAATTGGCCATATCGAGGTGTGCCCGAAAATTTTCCAGCAGATTATCACTCTCTTCTTGTAGGTCATTTTCTTGCAGAATCTTGTCGTGTAATCGCATATCCAACTGCTTATTCTTCTGTAACAAATCTTTATTTTCTTCTGCCAATCTATTTACAGTGTCCTGCAAAAATGCAACATTAGTTTCTAACAGTTCCGTTCTCGATACCGACAGCTTTAGTTCTTCCGTCACGTTTTCATGATCGAGTTTCAATTGCTCGACCGACGTTACTTGTTCGTTTGAGTTCTTTTCTAAAGCTATTGGAAGCTCTTCATCTTCCTCTATAAATGTATGTAATTTGCGATTTATAACTCCATGTGAGTCATCGTTGTCTATTAAAGGCACTTCGTTACTTTGTACAGCAAGCGTCGGAGCTGAACTTGTTTCTCGTATCATTTTCTTCTCAGCCGTCAGGCGTTTCACTTCTTCCTGTAAAAATTCAACGTCATTTTCTAGAGAAGCCACTCGTTCGTCGCTTGCCTCGGGAATAGATGGCAAATTTGGTTCTAAGCCCTGGCACGGCCCTTTCATTCTCATATTCTTCTCTAATAATAACGAATCGATATGAGATTGCAGCTCTTCGCATTCCATTTGCAAGCCGTCTTTCATCTCTTCGGTCTCCTTCAGATCTCTAGTAACCTCCGTCACCTTTCTTTCCAAAATATCCAGCTTCCATTTAGTGTCGACGTACTGTTTCGCGACAGCTTCGAATATCGATTCTCCCGGTTCAATGCTACTTATGGTAGAGTTCTTTAAAATCGTTTTAACTTTTTCAGTAATATCGTCTAGAATGTTTGTTTCCGAGATCACATTATTTTCTTGCGAAGAAACTGTTATTTGAACGTATTTGTCCGATTTATCTGTATTATCTGTTTGAACGAACTGATGAATAGTTTTTGTATTTTTATCGTGGTTTGACACGTGTCGCAATTGAGCTATTATTGTTTGGGCCTCATTGTAATCTATGGTAAGTTGTTCGTACGCATTTTGTAAAGAGCGATGATTCTTATTACTTTCTTCTTTAAGTGACAATAGTTCCTCTGCGCAAAAATCGGAATTTATGCATAGCTTTTGGCAATGGCAAAATTATTAAGCAACAACACTCTCGATATACACTCAGAAAAAGATATCTTTGAAAAAAAATATACATATATTTATTTCAGTAAAAAATTTTGTGCATTGTTATACGGTTAAAGAAAAGTTTCTCTGATTTAAAGAAATTTTTTTATTGTCCCTTTTATTAGAATTAAAGAACTTGGTTGCGCAAAGCAAATCTTTCTTTAAATGAAAAATATATATTTTTAAAGTTAGAACAACTAAATTATTTCTTGCAGTTTTGTCAATACATTCTTTGAATTAAAAAAATTATTTGTTTAAATTAAACTAATAATTTATTTACTTTTAAAAAGGCTAATAACGTCATTTCTTGAAATCAAATAAATTTTTATTTTCTGCAAAGATATTTCCACTTCAACTTAAAAAAAACCAAGATAAAGAAACGATTTCATTAATTTAAATAATTCTTTTCTGGGTGTATAGAAAAGACTACACTATCTACTTACCAATCGACTGCGCATGTTCCTCGTCCAATTTTTCCATAGAGTCCAGAAGATATTTATTTTCATTTTGAAGCTCCTCTATTCTCTTCTGTAACATCTCCTCTTTATCGATCGAAAGTTCTTCAACTGTATCATGCATCTTGTATTGTTGCGAATTTGTATGTTTAACAGCCGAGCAATTGTATTCGAGGCCACTGATTTTTTCGAGTTCTTCGTCGGATTTTTCATGATCCTTGATTTTTTCATGAGTCTCGTTTTCGATTTGCAAAGCTTTCAGCGCTCCGTTGATTAACTCGAACTTCTCGCGTGAATTTAACTTCGATATTACTGAACGAAAATCATTGATAAGGCTAGCTTCGTCCAATTGGATATGTTTAGCGTTTCGTTCTGCTTCTCGAGTCTAAGGAAACGTAAAATGTCGATACTGAACATCGTTAAAATGCAATGCAGTCTATTAACATTTTAATTGTGCAAGCGGATTTTTTTTTTTTTTTAACTCTTCGTCTCATAAATTAGAGAGAGACATCACTTATTATTCATGATACAAAAAAAATTGTGTCATCAATAATACCATTAATAGAGAAAAAAAAAAGTTGAAACTTAATAAAGTAAAAACTTTGAAAAGATTGAATATTAAAGACAAATTGTCTTACTCGTAGCAATGTAAAAAGTATTAATAAAACAGAAAAAAATTCTTCCCACCGGATTGAGAGTAACATTAAACTGTGCCCTCTCACATGCCTGAAATATCTAATTCTTGAAAAAGTGTATTTTTTTCCTTTCTTCGATTACGCAACTTCACGTTTTATTTATAACTTTCTATTTCTTACACAAGGATTCGTCTCCTCTCCGATTTTATCGCAACTCTAAACTCACCCTTATTTAAAATTTAGAATCGTCACAGAAAGACGATGTCAAAAAAGGCATTTATATCACTTTACCTTTTCTTCCATTTGTATTATGCGGTTCAGCATGTCTTGCTTCGCTCGCACGACCTCAGCCTTCTGATGCCCGTCGGATATATCATCCTTGAAGGACGTGTTGTTCACCTGCGTATTAATTATTTCCACCAACTTATAACATCGCGTTACAAGGTACTTTGCCGTTGACAATTATTACCTTCTGAACGTGCTTTAGCTCGCATTCTAATTCGCGTACTTTTACGGTGGCTTGTGCCAACTCTTCTTGCAGTTGTCGTACATGATTCTGATTCCTCGCGTTGCGATTGTTGACGCACGACGGATCCCAGAAGATCCCCTCGGTCTCATCGGCATGACCCACGACGTCCCTCTGCAACAAAAGATAGGATTACGGATGATGCGGCCGCTGAGACGTCTTGATCAATGTTCTGAAATTCCAACGGTCGAAACCGAGCTTTCTTTTTTTTTCCAATTCGAATAAATGTTGAAAGTCAATTTGAACCTAATTTATATTCCAGCTGAACGTAGATCTATCAGCAGGATCTACGTATCCAGTCAGACGTGGATGTGCCCTTTCGGGTGAGAAGGGGACGAGACCTCGATAATAAAAGGAAGTCGGGACAATTAGATTCCTGTGGCAGAAGCTTCTCATTTGTCTTTACAATGGGCAGCTCTTTGAAAACGTAACACATTCGGATCAGCGCGTGTCCCTCCATTCCGATGCAGATGCGTGACCGATACGGAAATCTTTTCGGGAACGGTACACGTTGTCGAAATGCTAATGACACGCGGCACTTATGCATACGACCCTGCAACACGGGAATAGCATTGTGCTCGGACGATCTTGTGCACGCGATAAAATATCGATCACATCTGGCACACACCTCCGTCCAACTCGAGTCGAGAAGAAAATGAGGAAAAAGAAGCCTCGATCTTCGGAGTTTTCTTCGATGAAGAAATTCACGGATCGGAGATGGAGAACGGAAGGTACGGCTTTACGGGATTACCGCGTTCGATACCGCGTGATTAGGCGATATCATGTACGAGCAATAATGTATATTGTATCTTTTCTTCTACAGTCTAGGCATTCCAATCTATCTACGTTTTTTCTCCGTTTTTTTCTTCTATCTTCTACAAATAAACGTGCTCGGGAGAAAAAGTTATTGAAAGTACACCGATTGCCCTACCTGCACAAGATATCCCCAGATAGCAAGCTGACGTTACTTGTCGTCATTGTAACGTCAAAATAACGTCCTTCGCAACATTTTGACGTTAAAATGACAAGTAACGTCAGCTTGCTACCTGGATGATATATAAATATTCTAGAATATTTTAGATATCGTACGAACATTCAAACAATATGATATCATACATTCGTTCGACATCATGTGCTGTTAGAGTGCTCGGAATTATCGGAGATAATATTATATTACCATTTAACGCCGCTCTATTTAACTCCGCCGTTATGTGGGAGCTATTTTTCTCCCCGGGTATCTTTCACACAAATCGATTCGTGCGCATTGCATCGGAGACACACGTACGGTTGCGTTTCGTGGTCCAAAGCGGCGGGGCCGAAGTGGGACGATCCTAATGAATATGAAAGGAGGTTTCGTTGGGTCAGGTCAAGGAATAATGCATCGTTTGACTTGCATACAGTCCTCGCGACAAGAGTCTCCACCTTTCCTCCGTAGCGGCCTTTTCTTTTTATTCGCTTTACACACATTTCGGTATGTTAAGAGACGACGCGAGGGGACGTCTCTAGCGTCGCGCCCGACGCGGCGACGGCGACGCCTCGCGACGACGTTTATGTAAAATCCACGATCGCAAAAGCGGAATACAATTACGCTGGCTTATTCTCATCGGCTCATCGCGCCATCGGCGCGGACGTACGAGCGCGCGCCGCAAAAACCGTCCCGGACGACCGGTAAGTAATTACGACTTGAGCTCGCTCGCGCTATTATATGAAAGCGACGTAAAAATGTCCAATACGTTTTGTGTGCAAATGAAAAGCAAAGCCATAAAGCTGAATAATTCAATGGATGGAATTTGTTACTTCAAGACGACGTCGACGAGCGCGATCATCGCGTAACGGAGCGGTGGGAAGAGGAGGAGGAGGAGGAGAGGGAGGGGAGGGAAAAAACTTGGTCAAAGCAACACGCGGAGGACTTTACGAGTGATTTTTCGATCGTACGTAACAACACATTTTTTTTCTGGCCTCTTCTTCGAAATGTTTCTTCTTTTTTTCTTTTTAGCGTTACGCGATATCTACACGGTAAACATCGTCGTAACGAGCCGTTCCGTGCGCGCGGTCGCATCGCGCAGATAACGCAATCCTGATACTAAGCGTGGGAAAGGAAGTTACTATCAATCGCAATGTAAACGCGCGCGCGAGTTATCGTAATCTCGCGAATGAAAAACCAACGAGGTGCACCGGCGTGCATTCGGCCGTCATGCGTGTTGCGGTTTCAATTGCAGCAAGTACGAAGAAGGAGAGGAGAAAAAAAGAAGAGAGAGACGGAGGAAACGAGAGAAACGGTAGAACGAGTCGATCGCGGGAGGAACGAATCTCACTTCAGCGTTGCCGGCGTTTCGGCGCACAGATGTTGCTCTACATGGCTCCATGCGGGCCGGTAATGAAATCACTATTACGCGGTGAGACACGTGCTCTTTATCCAACTGGGACACGAGCGAACGACGAATCGTCCGTTCCGAGATCTTGCGCGACAAGTTGGACGGGAGAAGAGAAGGAGGAGGAGGAGGAGGTAAACAGCGTCTATGTGTATGTGCGTGCCCCTCTCGAGCAAGCTTCTCAAGCGGAGAAGCCGCCAAGGCGGAGAGAACGAACGCGAGTATCATTCGTTCTTATCGCCTAATACGATTAAACGGATTAGATATGTATGTATAATCGGAGTTTAACGGGCGGCAGCCACTTAGTTCGCGCGAAAATATATGTCTTCTCTAGCCAGCGAAGACATTCCATGTAGTACAGTATTGCAAAATATTGCTTCAACAATGTTTCAGCAACATTGCAGCAATGGTAAAATGTCCGTTTCAGAAATATTGATACGTAACGTTGCAGCAACCCTACAAGCGCTATAACATGATTTAATACTAAATAATATTTCTGAAATAGTCTTTAATATTAATAAAAGGTAAATATATATCTATTCTTGGTAATATATGAATATTATATGAGAAGCAAGTAATATTATTTACTGCAATATTTTAAATTATTGGGAATATTACAACTTTTAAATGTAATAATAATGAAGTTCATGAATATTTTATGCATAATTTATATCAATTTTTTACTACAATAATAAACGTAGAACATTTTCATGATATTCCACGAACATTTGAAATAATATATCAAATATTATACAAAAACGGACGTACATAATGTTAATACAATATACCCATAATATTAAAATAATATTAAAAATATTGAACAACATTCTCGGAATATTATTTTAATTTTTAATAATATTCGTATAATATTCTAGGAATATTGTAGCGCTTATAGGGAACATTGCTGGAACATTACGTATCAAAATTTCCGAAGCGGACATTTCGTCATTGTTGTAATATTGCTGAAACATTGTAATAATATTATGCAATCTTCTTGTCGTACTGTGCTGTATGAGATACTTTTCTACCTCGAAATCGCGTTTTTCTTTCGCGGAGAGGTAGCAAGGACACGAGATCGCGACACTCGGCGACTTATAGCACGAGGCATCTCCCGACGACTCGCGCCACTTGGCGCACTTTTCATTTTTCTTACTGATAATAAGGGACATATCGGCAGGTATTTCTACGTTTCTTTCCTTTTCTCTCTCTTTTCCGCGCGCGACACGTTATGAAACACACTTCGCTTGCGCGCGCGCGGAGAGGTTTCAGGTTAACGCGGCCTGCTCTAATAGCGTGGCAGGCATATTGTACCTGCGTCAGTAGGAACATAATAATGTCCACGATACCAGTGACGTAACCGTGTGGCCGCGAGGCGACGCGACGTCGCGCACACATGCACGCACATGCACGCACGCGCACGCATCCGCGAGAGCCCGGCGCACGCGATGTCGAGCGCGATGTTCACCGAGCGCGAGTGGTTCAGGGTTCAACAAATAATACTGGTAAATAACAGCAACTCTTGACTGTCGCGTATTGCCAGGTGTGCCTGCATCATCGTTTGCCTCGCACTGGAGACGAGATAGAAGAGTGTGTATTTCAAGCCGATCTCGAGCCCCGCGGGCTCGATAAATAACATGTTCCATTCTCCCAGAGATTATCTCGATTAGATAGAAAAAATAAATAAAAATAGCAATCGAATCGGGGGTCACGAATTCGTCGTGACAGCCCGACGCGGCGCCGAGGAAAGCGGTCGGTTTTGTTCGAATGAGAACCGCAGGTTACTATTTCCGGTTTCGATTCGTATGACCCTCGCATTGTCGAATATCCTGTGTCAAGTAATGTCGCGATCATGGATATTCTATCGACCGGCTCGTGCGCGACGCCTCGATGACCCGGCGACGACAATAGAATTTGTCCGTTCGTTAATGGGAGATCGGCGAAATCGAGCGACACGCGCCGTGTCCTCGCGGTGAACAAACGCTTCCTCCTCTCTCTCTCTCTTTTTCTCTTTCTCTTTCGCTCGTCGAAATGCGGCGGTCGATTAATTAGCAAAGCGAAAACGCAATGAATGCTAATGAAAATACACGCACACCGCCGCCCGACGCGAGAGATGCGCACGAAGAAGAGGAGAGCATTATCAACGAACGTAGCGAATAACACACCGTCTCTGGTGTTAGATACTGAGAAGTTAGTGCTCAGCGCGTTTCTTGCGGCAAGAAGTCATCGGAGACGACGGGAGTCAGCGATGTAGCCGGAGCAATGAGTACGGCGAGAAAAAAAACAGGCGGTAACCGTGTCGCGTGAAGATTCGCCTCTACGCCTCGCACCAGACGTTCTTGATCTTTGGCCAATGTGAGAGAAAAGAGATCTCTCTCCCTGCAAACACCGGACCCCGCACATACGCGATCGATTAACGCGGCTTGTTAATTCGACAATATTAGAACCCTGGAGTGTGACTGCCGCGGATAAATTTTCACCCAAATGCTACACTGTTAAAAATATCATGGAATTCTACGTACTTTTAAGCTGCACATTAAATTTATTTATAACTGAAAAGCATGTGCATGAAATTTAATGCACTTTCAACCACATTAAATTTACATTAAATGTACATTAAATGTTTTTAATGCACTTGCTTGAAATTTGCTTCCGTTACATTACATTAAATTCTGCTGTCGATATTTTTGTAACAGTGTAATTTAAATTTAGTAGAGGAGGGTGTCGTTAATAACGATATTTCGGTTCTGGATTGTACTTTTACTTTTTAAACAAAAAGTATTAATTCGACAATATTACTCTTGGAGGATGTTATCGTGGATAAATTTTTATCCAAGTGTTGAATCAAATTTAGTGCAGAAAGGTGTTGCCAATACCGGCATGTCACTTTGATATTGGAGTTTGTACTTTTTTAAAACAAATATTAAAAGTAAAACTTTGGAAACACAAGTACAAACTGGAAAATATCTTGTACCAGATGATACAGTAATTTTCATAGTATCGCTCCGAATTTTGTAATAATTAATCTTTTCGTAAGATGAAGAAAAATAACCGTCTTGGTAAAGTGATCTAAAACCGACATAGTAAATAATAATGTTATATTTTCCTCTTCTTTTCTTTTTATATACAAGTCATACAAAATACAAATTAACGAATACGAGAATTTCTAGAAGCGTTTCTTTATATAAATATCTTGTGCTGTCCCACAAGACGCAACGTGTAAACGCGACAATATATAACGATTAGATTAAGTTATTAACTTAACAGATAAATCTCCTAATACTGTATCTTTCTTTCTATCCTACATGATTTTTACTATCTTATAGTCTTATCAACAGGTGTGCCAGTTTATACTCCACTTCAATTTTATGTTTAGAATTGCATTATGTTAAACATAAGAGAAAGTAAAATATAATTAAAGTTTTAGGCTACTACAAACATGTAAAATAATCTAATATAATCTAATATTATCGATAATATAATCACTGTTATTTAAACTATGCAAAAAAAAAATATCGTATACATTTCATTTTTAAGTATGTTTTTAGTAGATTTTATACAGAAAAAAGTTATGAATTATATGGATTTTTATTTATTTAATTAACTAAACAAATTGTGTTTTAACAGTATTGATAAAGTGCAATGTTTAATTTCCGAGAAACGAGGGAGTGTCGCCCTCCGCAGACCAACCTATTTTCACTGCTTAGTCAGACCAACAGGGTCATTGAGTGTATTTTTCAAAGCTGTATTTTTGGACTTTAAAAAATTTGAAAAAATTGTAGTATACTCGTTTAATATTTAAGAATGCGATTATACAATTGTATGACTCAAAACGTTTTTTTTTTTTTTATTTTTCTGTCTTTTGAAGCAGAATTGGCAAAGTAAGAAAATTATCAAGATCTCTAACGACTCCGGTTGATCTGTGAAAAGTTAAAAGACCTACGTTGGTATCGGTAATTTTTCTCTGCAGTTTTTGTGATTAAAATTCTAAGCTTAAAATAACACTCAATAACCTCATTTACATTAAAATAGTGTTAGTTCAGCTATTGTAACACCTTTTACATCCTACACGGTAGAAAAACATTCTTAATTTTATGGGTAAATTATCAGAACATTAAGCAAATACAAGAAATAGGGTAAACGTAAGAAAAACACGAGTAGCGCTCTAGGATTAATTATTATTAGCAAGGATGATGAGATCTTAAAGATCCCGAGAAAAAAAAAGAATATCGTCGGGATGTTCAACGTCGAACTTCACGCGTTTAATCCGTCTATCCGTTCGGCTACGTATATCCACATCCGATTATCCTACGGTTTAACGCTTATGTTTATTAATGCCGACGACAATACTCGAAAGTTTTCGAAACGATGAATGCACAGACGTGGCGTTCTTACATCGCCATTGTGCGCAAAGGCGAATGAATAGCCTATAATACTTTTTACCACGTATACAGAGAATCCTTTAACCCCTTCCCTCGACCGTATCTGCATACGCGCTCGAGTGTGCGTGCGCGCGCGCCTGTGTGTGTGCTTCACTCATGTCAATAGACCTAATTTTCTAACGTCAAAAATTCAAAGTACGTCCGATACGTAATTGAACATTTATATCTTACGTACAGACGTACATAGAGACGTCCGTTGCGTGTAAGGATATTCAAGGATATCCTTAACAATTCCTCTAACGAATCCCCTAATTATTATCTCGAGTCACGTCCACCTCGTTCTATTTTAACAAGTTAAACAGAGGAAATATCGATCATTCGCGAACGTATGCGGTATGATAGAACCTTTCAAAACGGTGGTACACCGAACAGGAAACCTAACTGGCACAGGTCTCTCTCGTGTTAAAATATATATTTCAATGCCTCTCCATGTAGCTCCCATTTCGAGAAATTGAGTCGCTAGTCACCGAATCGGAGCACGTATATGCTCCACAATGTGTAAGTCGGTTTTTTTTTCCATTTCGGCTGACGTACGATAAGTACGTCCGCGCCAATGCGGCCTTTATCGTTTGCAAGTAATATACTGATTTTTGCAACTAGCACGATACTGTCCGACGTCGTACGAGCGCACGGGTAATCGCGCGCGTCGCGTTGGTTAAGTAATCATAGGTAAGCTTGTCCTTCGTGCATTATCTACCGATAACTCGCCAGCCGTAGCGCTTAACGGCGAAAAAGGCGCAAATTCAACGTGGCCACGTAATGCCGCGGCATTGAATAAAATTAAATAAGGCACCGCTCCTGCTCTTCGGATTCTAACGCCGACGTTCTCGGACTCTCGTCTGCATTTTCTGTAAACATCCGTCTCGAATATTCCCCACTCGAAATTATATCAATGCATCCGATTTCTATGGCTCTCCGCATTGTGTCTGAAGAGTCGTTTGCAATTCAATAAAAGGAAACAATTTGTTATAATAAAAAGCTATTGTATGATTATTTAAAAAATTATTGTTTTTAATATATATGTATATATATATATATATATATATAATATATATGTATATATATATATATATCGGATTTATTGGAATAAAAAAAATTCTATCCGGGTTCTATTCGTTTCTGAGAACGATTCTTAGAATTAGCGTTAAATCGAGGAGGAAATCTGAGAGGCGACAATAACTTTGTTACTCCCGCTACCGCACATCTATATCGCGCAGCTGTAAAACGTGTAACGCAAGTAGAGCAAATTATATTATCGTGCGGGGCGCAGAGCGAACGGGGAAGGGACAAAGCAAACGTTATTACTTTTATACTGAAAAGAATGCCGTGCTAAGCGTTTCTAATCTTCGGAATGTTACTCGACGAACGTTAGGATTGTGAGAAGGTGGCGCGGCGGGAGAGAGGGGAAGGGAGAGGAGGAGGGAGAGCCGCGCATAATGCTACAAAATGAAGTTATCTTTAATGATCGACATAAATTGACTGCGTTTAATTTTCCACACGCGCGCGCGCGCGCGAGGGAGACAGAGGAAACAATTGTGAATTATGAATTAACTACAAACCCTGCCGCGGGGAAAGAAAACTACTCGGAAACTCGACGATGAAACTTACGAAATAGACGTCGCGGTGGATGTGCGCGCGTGCGCGCGATAAGTTGCCTGGTCATCGCTTTGCGCGCGAAATAATGGCGCGATAGGAAAGTCGTGCGACACTCCAATTTTCATCGCGAGCTGTGCGCTGGTGACATATCGTGAGACATCGTGAAAATTTATGATTCAACGTCGTGTCGCTCGCGCGCGCGATGTGGAAGACGTATGAAACGATGTCGCGACTCCTCGCGAGTCTCCGAGGCTACGAAGGTGTTATAAGTAAACGAAAGAGAGGAAAAAAAAAAGAAGAAAAAGGCAAGCGAGCCTTCTTCGTGGAGACGCTGGAGAACGCTGTAACTTCTTCCTGTACAGCACAGATCTCCTGAGGACGTCCTGAGGACGTCCTTCTGAGGATATTTTCCTCAGGATATTTCTCGAATGAAACGTATGCTACGTCGCTCTGTCCTAATAGCAATAGCACAGAATATCGTACGAATATTCCAGAAATCGTACGAATATTCGTACAATCTCATGATACGTATATTTGTACGATATCACGATATTCGTTCGATATCATGTGCTGTTAGGGTAGATTGCGTCGCGTTTCAGCAATTTCGAATGACGAGCAAATACAAAAATTCATTCGAAAATTATCCGCGGCGGAAGTAAATGTAAAATTGTGTGCGGCTTACGTTACGAAGGTTAAAAGATCGATGTCGTCATCTGTTGCCGGTCTCCGATCTCGGGTTCCGTTCTCCAGGAAAACTCGCGATATATGACGACGTACGACGACAGTTCGTTCGACGGGCGATCGGCAGAAGCGACCCTCGCGGTCGACCGTCTTTCTGAAGGAAAAAGGACTCCGCTGGTTGTCGTCCGTCACAGGTTGGCGCGTGTTCGCCTGCGAGGTGCACGACGCGCGCTAGTCGCCGAATGACTGTACGTCTCGAGAGTTCCACCTTCCGCCAGCTAGCGCAGCGGCGACTCTAGCACAGCTGGAGGAGGAGGAAGAGGAGGTGGTGGTAGAGGAGGAGGAGGAGGAGGAGGAGAACAGAGGGGAGGGGGCTAAGTGGAGGTTACGCGGGGCGATGCACACGTAAGATCGCGCGAGAGGAGCGCGTGCATAGCGTGTGCATACGTGCGATTTTGTGCCGGAGTACCTTGCAGGATCTGCTCCTCCCTATAAGCGCTACAATATTCCTAGAATATTATGCAAATATTGTTAGAAACTAAAATAATATTGAAATAATATTCCGAGAATATTATTCAATATTTTTAATATTATTTTAACATTATGGGAATATTATATTAATGTTCATGTCTCCATTTTTATATAATATTATTTCAATATTCTACGAATATTATTGTGGTCAGAAATTTATGTAAATTATTATGCATAGAATATCCATAAATTTTATAATTATTACATTTAAAAGATATTCTCGATAAAAATGTTGAAGTAAATATTATTTAATTCCCATATAATATTCATATAATCTTATCAGGAGTGGGACATAAAACCACTTTTTATTAACATTAAATAACATTGTAGCGCTTATAAGGCTCCCTCTCCTCCAGAATGTCACGGCACAGGAATGTTCCTGAAAACGACATTTCTCTCGTCCACGTTGTACACCATACGCGTTGCGAAATTTATTTAATAAACCGCAAGCCACCTCGCGCGACCGCGAGGGGTAGCCTTCGCGGGTAATACTTGCGACGCACGTATCTCTCACATGAAAAACACACGTTTGCTTTTCCTCTTCTTTCCCAATCCCGGTTGAGCCCATCCCGCGAAGAAAGAGAAAACAGAATTGCGTCCGATCAGAGACAGAATGACGAAGGGCAGTCGCGGATGCGCTTCTGTTTACGCGTAAAATATACAACGTTATAATGAACAGATAATTCGTTGACTGACTAAGTGACGATCAATTTATTGGACATTTGGAGTAACCCCTTTGGTAATAAACATTCCGAAAGTCAAAGAAGAGTCCTGCTGTTACGTAACAGTCACGTAAAATTTATTATTTAGAAGTCGTGCGTAAACGTGAAACTAAACTGTCTGCTGTCAATGCCATTAGAACACAATCGTGCACGAACGAACGCGCGACGCGTCGCGTCGCTGCTATTAACGCAGGCGTCGACAGGACATTTTTTATCGGGCCCCTATGGTAGCGTTTGCTGCGGGCACAGCTGAAGGAAATGGGAGAGCATTTTAACGAAAGCGCGCCACGGTAATCGCTGTAGGAGGAATCGGAGACCTCGTCTCTTCCGCCTGCACGCTTGGAGGGAAAACGATTAGAAATGTAATTTAAAACAGAAAGGAGGTAAGAGAGCTGCCCTATTGTCAACGAGACACGACGAATCATGAAGAGATAATGACAAAAAAAAAACAGTCATAAATATTAGATACTCATATTTTGCGCTAATTTGACACATTATTTTTCGTGTCGCTGCTGGTGATTCATTTCTCGAGCTGTACAAAATTGTTTTTGACGAAGGACAGGCGACAAAAAACCAAAGTCGAAAAAATAATAAGAAACTCAAAGTTGGATGAGTTAATATTTTTTCTTAACTAAATTGAGTTAAAGTTAATGTCTTATAAATTTAATTTAAGATTAAATTAAAAATTAAATTGATTTAATTAAAAGTTTTTTTTTAGATTAATTTAATTCAAATTACAAGTTAATTTTGAAAATTTATATTAAAGTGGATTATTGTAGTTTTAAAAAATAAAATAAAATTCTCTAAATTCTAAATAACTAAACAATTACAATATAGAGCAATAAAATTAATTCATCTGTAAATTAAGTTTATAAGGGTCAGTTTCACAACTTCGGTTAACTTAATTGACCGGTTAAGTGTCAACCGTGATTGGTTATTTCAGATCAATTCTACTTAACGACAAATGCAATTGGCCAATAAATAGAAAAAAATCAGCCGATTAAGTTAACTGAAGATCGTGAAACTGACCTTAAAAAATATTAGAAAAATATAGTTTTTTATGTGAGAATATATATTTCTTCTCGTATCATTTTTTTTTAGTTAAATTTTTATAACTTGGAAAAAAAGTTAAAATTTATACGTTTTAAGAATTACTAATTAAAAAATAACTAAAAAAGTTAAATTAAAAACATTAGCTTTTTAATTTTATTATTGAACTTTTTAACTAGTTACTGCCCTGGAGAAACTGCAAGTAGTAATACACAATTGTACCTTCGCGAACATGTACAGCGTTATGCTAATGGCGTTCTTCTACCGATATTATTCTTCCGCTTGTCCCTGAGCGACCCTACAGCCTTCTACAGCTTTTTTATCCAATAATTTTCTATCGTCGTACTGCTTACGAAACCATGAAATTTCTAATTAATGAGATCGATTGCGGGATGCGGAGCAAACGGCGCGAAAAAAAAACATAAAAGAATGTAAATTTGTAAAAAAACAAGTTCGAATAGCGATGCGGTAGATTAAAAACAAGCGAGAAAGACATCAAGTCGCAAAGTAGAGCTAATCAGCCAAATAGTGAGTATACACCAAACGATATTAGTTTGGTTTATTTTCTTTCTAGATGTCGGCCACCCCATAACTAATCCGAAGTGTCCTGAACTGTCATAATTAGTAATAACTTCTAAATAACTCAATTATTCCCGGATGAAAAAGTTTGTCAAAATTTTTATATAAATTTCAGAAAAACTCCAGAAATATTGAAAACAATCTACATCTTATCTCAGAATTTTTCATACACTCGTATAAGATTTTTGAAATAGCCTAAGATAAAAAATCTAAAAAATTTTCTAAAACGTTATAAAATTGTATAGAAATTTTAGAAAATTTTGAAACTTATGTAAAAATTCTGAAAAATTATTTCAGAAATTACATCTCATCAATTTTCACATCTTTTTTTAATTTTACTAACAACACTGCATCTGTATATACGATAAACCTGATAAAAATTTTTATCAGAATTTTTATATGAATTTTTATATGAACACGTCAAAAATATTGAGAAAAAAAATTTTTGTTGTTCGTGTATGTGAAATATTTTAAAATTCGTATAAAATGTCTGAGAAATTTTTTACAAAGTTATAAAATTATACGCAAATTCTGAAAAATTCTGAAAAATTTTATAATAAATTTTTTAGAGAAAAACTTTTTACCAGGTTTATAAAGTAATTTTTCATAACTTTTATGTAAATTTATGACTTTTTAGAAAATTTCTTAGATTTTTTTTATCTTAGAATATTTCAGAATTCCCATGTATAAACAATTCTAAGATGTTGATTTTCTCAATATTTCTGAAAAGTGTTCCAATTTGTATAAAAGTTCTGAGAAAAATTTTCGTCAGTAAATGGTTGAATTATTTACAGATTATTACTTTTAATATGACGAGTTCAGAACACTTTTCTTGCCAACATCTATAAAATAAAAATTAACCAAACTTACCGTTCGGAATATATCCATAAACAACGATGTGTCGCTAACCTTGAACAATTTGACAAAGGACCTTTCGTGTCGGCTTTTAACTTTTATCGCACCTCGACTAACTTTCGCGCAAGAGCCCGTCCGTCGACCTGTATTTATAGGCAGCCGATCGAGAGAGTAGCCATAGTCACTATCGTAGAAAACTGTGCGCAACCCCCGATCGTACATTTATCGTTGCCTCGGAGCGTTATCGAGGCGACGATGAAACCGCAGGGTGCTACTAATCGAAATCGATCGATCGAAGCGTTATTGTATCACAGGATACGCGCGTTTTTCGCCTTGAGTTAGCTCCTCGTCGAATCGTTTATGCACAACGCGCGCCCACGTAAAAGAGAATACGCCTCCGTGTTCCGCGGAATCTTCGTATTCCGCGAAAAAGTCAATCTTATTTCCCGCACGTGTCACGACTAATAAGATAACAGTTTATTTGAGAACATATCATATTGCGTTTTTTCGAGTTTTTTTTTTTTAATTACGCGCAGATCTCGTTACTCATTGTGTAAACGCGCTGGGGATGTCACGGGCACTCGTCACCAATCGAATTTCGCCGGGAAAGAGAAGGAGAAAAGCGAAAAGGAATTTTCTTGCCGTTTAAATTATAAGTAATGTATTGGGCAATTTTCTGAACTGATGCGCTCGTTTCGATAGACTTCAAGGACTATTAATGCACTCACGTAACGACGCGACGCACGGGCGATGAATCATCGCATCCTTCTACCTTCCATTTTCTGCCTTTACAATATAAAGAAAAACCGACGTACACCTGTCTCCCGCGCTTTCGGCACACGTTATCGATTTACCAGGAATGAAGAATGACGTGAAGTTTAATATACAAAGTTTAATGTACATTGTACAATGTTCCCTCGTCGTTTCTCCAATTTACAGCAATTGGCGCGTCAAACTCTTTGATTTTGCTCGAGGTCGATTTCCCTTAAGATGAGTCATATCTCAAAGCATCACTAAAAATTTCAAATTCCAGAATTTCGTTCGAGTGTCTGTGTAAAATTTAAGCACAATTCACTCACGCCTTTAGAAGCTATTTCATTTTTTGTTTACTCTCAATTCTTATGTAAAATTGCGTTTTTCAGATTACTTATTTGCAAATTTGATGGGGAAATAGCATTGCCAATTAAGTCAAAATTTTTACACGTACTAATAAGACTCTAATGAATATTTGTGCAAAAATTCATTTAGATTCACTTACTCGTTTAAAAGTTATTTATTTAAAACTGCATCAAAATATTCGCTGCAAAAATCATTTCATTGTTTTCTTTTTTGCAGCTACACTGTTAAAAATCGGCAGCAGAATTTAATGTGATGTAACGAGAGCAAATTCCAAGCAAATACATCAAAAACATTTAATGTAAATTTATTGTTATCAAAAGTGCATTAAATTTCATGCACATGCTTTTCAGTTATAAACACATTAAATTTAATGTGTAACTTAAAAATAGATTCAATTTCACATTTCTAATAGTGTAGTTTCAAAGCCAAAATTCGGGCATTCGCAACCAAAATTTGTTCTTGTTGATTAGGAAAAAAAAAAAAAGAATGAACCCAGAAAAGCTTCCATTTTTTAAATTTCGATAATTCTTAGCTCGTACTGTATATAAGCCACAACCTCCTCAACACACGGTCTCGAAGATAACATTAGACATCCGATAATTGTTCCAAATGTAAATATAACGAAGTACGTATAGTTGACAAGGAAAAAAGAAGGAAGGGAGAGGATTGAGTAAAAAAGACGCGATTGTTGATTCGCCTGAAGGAAGAAGAAATTCTCTTCCCGGAGAAATTCGTGACACATTCCACGGCAAGTGAGACCGATCCTTTGTTGATCCAAGATACGTAATAAAGTGTAAGAACGCGCGCGGCGACGTGTTACTTTCTTATCTTCCGCTCCTAACGCTCGTTTTACACAATGAAAGGTTGAGACATAAAACAAATCTGAAACATTTCGGGCCCAAGTTATCGATGTAGCTGTTCACAGGCCTTTCCGTAAGTACTTTTAATTGTATTTCGTCGCGCACCCATTTTCTTTTCTCTTGCTGTGCTTTTGTACAGGCGTGTGCACGTTTTTTTTTTTTTCCACCGGGGTCAAAGTCCGCCTTTGCCTCTCGGTCTCGGTAGGTATTATGTCGAAACGCGCGGTGTCTCTCTTCGCGTGCGATCGTCACGAGACGATATCACGGTGTGATTTCGGAAAATGTAAGAGAAATAATGCGAACGCGATATCGAACGGCGCATTACGATATTCTACGCGTCGACGAAACAAAAGTACCTTATCTAGGCACTGATAAGGAAAAAAAAATTGTCTTTCCGCTATTAACAATTACTATCGGTATCTGCTAAATAATGCCAAACGGCTAGTTGTCCTTATCGCGAGCGCATTTGCTTCTCCCGCACACATGTATAAATACGTGCACACGTACGTACGCATATTATCGTATTTGCAACATAATGAGCGGCAGCAGCAAGTAACTTTAAAGACAATGGATCGCTCTATTATTACAATGATGTAACAACAATGAATTATCGCGGTGATGTGGAAGCCCTGGCAGTCTCAACTGTTAACGAGAGAGAGAGAGAGAGAGAGAGAAACGAGAGGAGGTAACCGCACGGCGACACTCTGCGCGGTTTATAGGTCACGTAATCGCGAACGGTTCTTACATTTGAAAAGGTGATAACCAACGCGTCGAACGTTCGCGAAAACTCGCGCTCGTGTTACGTCCGTTCGGGAAAAAAAAAAGTGAGACTATATATAGGAAAAAAAAAAAGAAGCGGGGCGCAACGTCGCGTTCCCGTCGATCACATTTCTACCTCTGTGTTCATCGCCGCGCGACGTCACATATCGTTTCAGTCAATGATTAGAAATAATTATGTCGACTGTTTCCACATTACCTCGAAATGCCGCAAAAAGTTATGCCTAACGCAAATACTAAGGCGCTTTTCATTTTTTTCTCTCTCTCTCTCTCGACCGTTAGCACACAGCTCCCGTGCGGCACTTATCGAAGTTATTTAATAAAGAATTATAAAACTTACCGATTCCTTGGACTTTGCGTTTATCTCGATGACGGTTCTCTGCAGCTCGCAATTCTGCCGGTGCAGAAGATTGATCTGCACACACAACAAACGATACTTACATAAGTTATATATAAATTAAAATCGTGTACAAAAAAAAAGAAACAGAAATTGCACGAAGGTAATAACCGAAGGTCATAACTATTGCATATTAATGTATATGCCAATTCCTCTTCGTTTCTTTCCTGTGAGAACGTTACCTTGGTATTACCGTCATGGGATTAAAAAATTATAATTATACGAGCATTAATATTTATTATATATTAGGTTTTACTATTAATACATCATTAAAAAAATTCTTCGATGTAACGAACAAACAGATCGAAAAATTAGTACCCTGTAAGCGTTACAATATTATTTAATATTAAATAATATTTCTGAAATATTAATATTTCAGAAATAATAGTTAACATTAATCAGGAATATTAATAATATTTAATATTAATAAAAAAAATTAATATTAATAAAAAAGGATTACGTCCACTCCTCATAATATTGCATAAATATTATATGAATATTATATGGGAAGTAAATAATATTTACTTCAACATTTTTAATTATCGGTAATATCTTTTAAATGTAATAATTATAAAGTTTATGAATATTTTATGGATAATAATTCACATTAATTTTTTAAAATAATATTCGTAGAACATTTTCGTAATTTTCTACAGATAATAAAATTATATATCATAAATATTATACAAAAACCGAATTATTATTTTAATTTCTAATAATATTCGTATAATATTTTAAAAATATTATCGTGTTTATATGATAAGTCTCTTAAAATGGGGATCAGAATTAAAGAAATTCATAAATGTGGAGCGATATTATTACGGTTTCACGATTGTTGCCAAGCAGCGGGAAAGACCTTTAGCATTCGATTCACGTTCGAGGAGGGATTTATCCGCGAAATCCGGAAAGAATCCCAACACGAGCTGATCCGGGACGCTTAATCCGAGAATAGTCCGGCCTGGGGTGTTTCTTACACCCCAGTGTTGGAAAAATCATGTTCGCGTCAAAACAAATTTTTTTATTGATCCATAATACATACATATCTTTCGTGCAAAGATTCCAGGATTTAATTGGTATAACAGAAACAATAAGTTATGATATATAAGTATACATAATATCTATTAAAACTAGCTGGGATGTAGAAGACACTTCGGATAAGCGTTATATGAAAGATATATGAAATCAACCAAGTGTGGTAAAAATTTATATTGTAAATTCGAAATGCTGACATGAAAATTTGAACCGAGATTTGAGTTAAAAGGTACTATAAACTATTGATATCTTTATGTTTAATAAAAACACTTTTTCTGCACGTAATTCTTTTACAAATTTAGTATTTATATAATTATCCAATTATGCATTTATTATATTTATATTAATTGAACGACTAAACAGTTATTAAATTAACAAATTTCCAACCAATCGAAAGTATGCAGGCTTCAGATTAGTGGCTTCAAATTAGATAACATGCCAATTTTAAAATAGGATGTTTCTGTAAATGTTTATTTTTATTTTTAATAGAAAATTCTATAATTATTATAATTTTTATATTCATATAATAATATAATAATAAGCAAATATAAAAATAAATTATTTTCAATTCTGCAAGAATAAATAAAAAACTTTATATAATAGTGACTCTTGGCCTTATTTTAAATTGTTGTAAAATAAATATTATATATTTCTTTTTTTGCTACTCTCATTATGAACCATTAATATACAATTGTAATAATAAAAACTCGTAAAATGTATAAAAGTGTTTATTAACTAATTTTTTCATTTTTTTTTTAATACTTTTTTTAAAAATATTAGTTTATTAACTAATTTTTTCATTTTTTTAGAAATACTATATTAACAAGCTGCTAAATGTGCTGATTTTATTTGCTTCATTTTTAATATTTTCTTCGATTCTTCATACTTTTTTCAAAAAACATTAATTAAATATGTGTATAATAATGTCCTCAGATATCAATAAGTTATAGTACAATCAATATTACAATACGCGGTGTAATAACAATGACTTTCAACTACGTAAAAATCACTCCAGGTAATCGTTTACGCAAATAAACAAAAACAAAAAAAACCAAAAATGCGGTGACTATTCCCGAGCTAAGGTGATCGCACCCCGAGTTTCCGACTTAAATATTAGGAAGCACAATCAGAAGGAAGTCCGGTGGTGCCGCGTGGATACAGGACGTGGATACGATGCGCGTTTACATTTGCCGCTCTTATCTTGCGTTTGCATTGCGATAACGGTCCCCCACCTCCCCACAATCCTCGATGCGTTATCTCACATGACCCCTGGGTATACCGTCAAAACCCCCCTTCCTCTACGGGGTTCCCCAGAGCACCCCTCCCCCAACTCCCCTTCCGTCGGTCGTTCGCCGCGAGATAGAAAAAGCGCGCGTCTCGACGTTGGTATATAAAGTGTCTCACAATCTACTTTTTTCACAATTCCGGAAATATCTCCGATCTGATTACGAGCTCGTAATCAGGTCTTTCTCTCTATTTTTCCCGACGGTACATATTTCCCCGCGCGATATCCGCCAGTCCGTCGTCTTCGAACGATCTAAAAGATCCATGATCGTAATATCGTTATAACGGATAAGGAGGAACGTAATGTTTGCTCTACACTCGTTCGCGATTATTGGGGAACGCGACATCTGTTAAAATAATTTCTAATCACAACGTAGCCCTTTTCTCTTATCTGGACTAACAGACATCTGTGCGTATATCAAGTGTGTGACTTTTTTTATTTTTTTCTTTCCAACATGGGAAATACATTCGTGAAGGTTATTAGCAAAAATAGTTTAAAAGAAAATCGCAAATATTCGAGGTATAAATTAAACACTTAATTGCCCTTGAATCTCTCTTGTGAAATTGATTGTGAAATTAAATATGAAATGACTATGACAAAAAACGATCCTCTTAGAAAGAGTTAAACGTACAGTTTCGAAACATTAAAAACAAATACATCATATAAATATATGCCTAATTAAAAAAAATTATATATTACGTTTTAACATAATTATCACGATAATTTTTAAATAAATTCCCAAGATTTTGCCAATAAAAATTGAGATAGCAATTGTCAATAAGAGAAATTTCACAAAAATTAAAATTATAATAGGTAAATTAATCATAGAACTAATTTATAGTGGAAAAAAGTAAAACAATAAATTTAAAAGAATAATATAAAAAATAATATAAATTGCTGTTTTTCAAATTCATACTCGATGTAATTTGATTTAAAAAATGTACGAATTCTTGATAAAGTTTTCAAGCTATTTCAGTAAATGTATATTTTAATAAATATTTTAATAAATACATGATATAAATGTGATAACATTATATATAATGTAACTTACATGATAATATAAACGTAATATATAATAAATATAAATTAATTTTGATATAGATTCTACAAAAATATATTTACCTCCGCATCTTTCGCTGCGAGCAGATCTTGCAGTTGATTGCATCTTTCATTTGCCTCCTTTAGTGCCTTTGATCGTTCGTCTGGAAATAAAGAATGGTAAAAATTAATTAATTGCATTGGATTATGGAATTTTATAAATCGTACTACTCGACGTTATGAAATTTATAATACAAATTTATATATAAGAAAAGAATTGAAAGGAATTATATACCGTGATAATTATGTTGTGACATAATTATCATAATAATTTTCAAATAAATTCTTAAAAGTATAAGATTTTGTCCAAATAAAAAATGTCAATAAAGGAAATGTTAAAGAAACAACAATAAATTACATTTAAAATCATTTTATAGCTGTAAAGAGTAAAACAACAAATTTAAAAGAATAATGTAAAAATTATAGTATTAATTGCTGTTTTCAAATCTATTCAAGCTCGACGTAATTTCATTAAAAATATGTATGAATTTTCGATAAAGTTTTCAAGTTATTTCACTAAGTTTATACTTTAACAAATAATTACAAGCAAGATAATTAATCAATAACATACACTGTTTTGATTACAGTTGCTAACAAAGTTTTATAAGAACCGAAAACAGTTCGCGCCACACGTGACTAACGAACCCAATCGGTAATAGTTTCTCGGTCGGCAAGATGAAATGATCATTTGACAGCCGCAACCTAACCCTTCACTAGAATAACTACGCGTTACGAAAATATCGAGATCTGGAATCGTGTAGATTTTAAAATGTTAGTACATACCTATTTCATCAACAATACCATCAGATAGAGCCTCCTTGATTCCCCCCGTGAAATTCGTGATCTGTCCCTTTAAATTGGAGAGACTGGATAAACTATCACCGAACCACGCCATTATACGCGTTAACGATTTACGTCGCTTGCGTGATTCAATAAGTACACTGGAATTTATCACTGAGAACAATCGTCGTGCGTGCGACACATCGCAATGATGGAAAACTTGGATTCGTTATGTCTATACGAGTAACAAAACATGCCAACACGTACATTTGACAGCAGACAGGTTGGAATAAGTCTTTCTTGACGGGTTTCAGAACGCACCAGAATTATAAAACGTGATTCACTTGTTCGCGTCTCGCGGATTCTGCGCAGTGAGCGATTATGCCAGCTGTTCAAATTACCTACGCAAGTTCGTTCTTTTTCCATGTCTCAGGAATGAATAACTTCTTGCACGATTCATTATATATATATTTTTTCACATTACAGAGGTAAAGGTAAATAATCTGTGCAAAAAGTTCCATCCTGGGGAAATATAGAAAAAGATATCTATAGAAAAAGAACAAACCTTATGGTAAAATTTAAAGAAGATACAGAGAAATTTAAACAAATATTTAATTTAACTCAATTTAAATAATTTAAAAACACAATATATTTAATTAAATTAATATATTCCATAAAGCATAAAAATATAATAATTAAAATCAGTAATTTTAGAAATTAAAACTTTTTTAGAGTTTTAAAAAATTGAAATTCTTAGAAAAAAAAATATTTTAAAATTTAACTTTTCTTTTCATCTTAGATATATTTAAAATTGTCTTCAATCTGGTTTGATTCCATTCAGAGAATAAAAAACCGATATTCTACAAAAATCATATTTAAAATGTAAAATCCGACTATAAATATCCCTTTTAATATATTATAAGTATTGATTTCCATTTATTTGAAAAGCTAGAAATTATTATTGAATACCATTTATCATTTCATATTATTCTTATTTTATGCTATAAATTTTAATGACTATTTGAAATCTTCATAGCTGAAAATTAAAGTTTCACTTGTATTGTAAATAAAGAATATTTTTAAAAATAAAATTGCATCGCGTAAAGATATATAAAATCGATAATATATGCGCGAAATTTTTTATATTTTTCTATTTTATTTTGTACATACTTATTTCAATGAAGATTCTAATATCGTACTAAATATAGAGAAACCGTCTATCTTCTTATAATCTACGTATTTTAAAGTTGCATTTATTCTGACTCGATGATAGATGCGAGGTTATTACTTCGAAATTGTATCATTTGGAAGAGGAAACATAATTTGTGACGGCAATTTTGGAAATGTTATCGCGAATTATCGATTTTTGTCGCGAGTGCGACGTTAGCGCGCATTACTAATTTATTTTTACTGAAAATATACTCGTCGCTCATGGAAACCAATGTTATTTCTGTCGTTAGTCGTTATGTCTCCCTCGTTACGTCGAAAATTGGAGAGTCGCTTGATGAAACGCATACAAACCGCTTTGGGAAGTGCGAGGAGAACTTCCCGAGCGAACCGCATGAGTTTGTTTCCGCCGAAGAGGTTTTCGCCAAAATGAGAAGTTCTGAGCAAACGTAACGATATAAAAAGAATTAAGTCATATATAAATAAAACTGTAATGTGGATAGAAAGGATACCGCATAAATTACGCTAATGCTATAATATTAATGGCACATGAAAGAAACTTAAGCAGTCAGTAAGTGAATCCAGTCAAACATAATTTAAACAGCAGGGTATAAACAGTAACAAATCAAACATGTTAATTTCTTACTGCTTAAGTCATATTGCTCAAGTTTTTTTGTATATCCCTAGCTCAAGGACGAGAATATAGATTTTTACATATTTCATCAAGAGAATTAATGAAGACTCCTTCATTTCTTTATTTCCCTGGAGAGGGAAATAAAGAATTCTGATTGATTGTAATCTCTCTAATGCAAAAGTCTGTGTTTCTGCCCCTACTCTTAACGACAGTTTGGTATTATAATATTGCGTTAATATTATATATAGCAGAAGGTTCATTAATAAATTTCTATTCTTCACTAGTATTGTTTAGTAGTAATTGTTTAAGGAGGTATAATTGAAAAATTAAATGCTAAAATTTGTTCAAAAATTATAAAAATAAACAATTACAAATATAAAATATTATTTAAAGCGAAACTAATATTGTATTAAAATATCAAATCGATTTACTGTGTAGTGATTAAAAAAGTAAAAGTTGGAATTTTATACATAGCGTCTCGTGACAGATGCATCGAACGATATATTATATATCACGTTACTTTTTAGAAAGGTAATAAATTACAAATTGATATCTTTTAGATCTAATTTTCATAGAGATTTGATTAAAATATCATTTTTTACTTAAAAGAAAAAAAATTATATTAGGTTTTATTTGTTCATTAACCAATACAATGAAAGAAAGAGAGATGGATTCTATAGAAAGATAAGTGATTGTCTTTTATTTTTCTCGATTATTCTTCGCGAAAGGACGTTTTACACATATCGACGTAGCGCAGGAAATATCCTGGACAATCAATATCGTGTGTGCAACAGTACATGGAGGAGAGCTCGAACAATAATCTGAAAAGCGGAAACGCGCGTAGTCGATGGCACGCAGAGAAAGGATTGAACCGATGAAGCTGAAATATGGCCATGCCAGCTAAGATGTATCTTTAAAATAGAGATAACTAATGTCGTTGCTGCCAAAGCTCAATTTATTAGTTATTAAAGTGATAGCATCCCACAATTGAGATTCGAAAGCGCGATTTTTATGTGCACAAGATAATGAGAAACAGCCTTTTCATCATTTTCTTAGCTACGCGTGTTGAAGCAGGCTTTTAATTTTAGCTAATAAAGTTGTATATCGTAGCAAATGTATTTTATCTGTAATAGCCAACTTTTATGACAAATTCATTCCTGGCTACTATCTAGATATTCAGCTGATATTTCTAAAGGTGCAGTCAATTTGATGCTACATTTGATGCTTCGGAACATTCGATCGACCAATGGCAACAAAGAATTTTACAAATCGACCAATCAAAGAATGCTCCAAAGGTGCATTTGCAGCGTCACCTTGACCGCACCCCAAGTTGTTGCTTACCGCGTAATCGCGCGATACAAATTTTATCGCGTGTCCTTCGCACCACTTTTTCTAGGTAGAGCGATAGAGCGAAATTGCTATATCTTGTAAGCGTTAGCCGCTTACATTTATTGATTCGCTAACAAAATGCATTACGAAACTATAAGGCGACGAATTCCAAAAGACAATGAAATGCTCTAGTAAATAGAAGCGTTGATAAGAGTTTAACTTTAGAGTCATTTAGAGAGATCATGTTGCTCGTGTTAGCTACTAAAGAGCAGATAAACATCGTTTCGCACCTTATAAGTCTGATCCGCGCGACATTTGCTGAGCAATAATGCGCCTCGACGCAGTGCTCCTTTTTACTTGCGGCAGTTTTACATTTTATGTCAATTATGCTGAAGCATCTCGACGTGACGAAATTGCACGGCGCGATTTTAAATGAGACCTCAAAGTCATTGGCTGCGCTCAGTGGTAAAAGCAACGCTTTGCAAATGTTGTGATTCTTTTATATTTATTATTCTTTGATATTTAAATATCGCGGAAACTGTGACGACGCTGGAAATCAATTAAAGAATATTGCATCTTAGTTGCAAAGTTGCTTTTTTTTTGCTGAACGTAACCATTATTCTTTGCTCGATAAACATCATTACTGGCACTTTACATTAACCATTTTAGTCAGCTTATCGTATGCGAGACACACCTTTTTTATATTTTCTTTTTTCAATCATATCATGTAGTATTTATTCAATATTGGTTGGACTTTTTGTTGTTTTCGACTATCTGAAAGTTCAATTTGATTCTCTAATGGTAATTTGTTTAATAATTGTTAAGCCAAATTCTTAGAATATTATTAAAAATCAAAATAATATTAAAATAATATTCCAAAAATATTATTCAATATTTTTAATATTATTTTAATATCATGGAAATATTATGTTAATGTCATATGTCCGTTATTACATAATATTTGTGGTATATTCAATATCCGAATATTATGAAAATATTTTACGAATACTATTGTAGTCAAAAATTAATGTAAATTATTATGCATAAAATATGCAAAAATTTTACAATTACTATATTTAAAAATTATAATATTTCCGATAATTTAAATTTTTTTCATGAGAGAGCGCAACGGAGCAAGATAAAAATCTTCCAGCTTTAGAAACAGTAGTAGTAGTAGTAGTAGTAACATCTTTGAAAAAATCGCGCGCATGAATCTCGAAAATTTCTATCAAGTCCAAAGAGGTTATATACACCTCTTCGATCGAGAGGATCGAGAGCCATGAGCGCGGAATCGAGGGACGGCGTCGAGCGCCCCCTCTTCCGAGGTCGGCGGCGAGAAAATCCTAGAAGGATGATGACGAGAGAAAGAGGGCGAAACGAGGAAGTGGTCCGTGATAGTAGGGGGCGGCGATGCGGCGGCCGATGGTGTTTCGACGATAGGGGTGGCGCGCACGAGCGCGAGCGCCATCTGGTCGTGTTCAGTGCCCGGCCACCCTCGGTACATCCCGTGTGACTCGCGCTCGCGGCTTACGGATTATCGCGGCTAGTTTTGCGGGCCCGAGGATTGGGACAACAGTAGTGCACCGTGCCTTAAATACAGTGACCAGTGTATGCCTTGAACGCGACGCAAAAAGGTAATTATCAGCGGTGCTGGTGCCAATGCAAGTCCTTCTCCACTCTCTTTCTCCCTGACGGACGTGAAATGTGTGTGGAGCAACGAGAAGAACGGCATCGACAACGACGACGACGATGACGACGACGACGGAGGTGGTGGTGGAGGTGGCGTAGGGAGAAGGCGGAGCAAGGTGGCGGCGTTGCACGGAATAGACGGAACTCGCTCGCGTCTTAAAGAACGTCTTGCTCCTCGCGAAGCGATGTCGAGAAGAGGCGCACGCGAATCGACCAATCGATCGGCCCGCCTGCCGCCCCGATACCACGGCACGGCATTCGCGCGACCCGTGCGCGGGTACGAGTAGAGAAACGATCGCGCGTAAGAAAGAAAAAGAGAAAAAGAGAGAGAGAGAGAGAGAAAATCGCGGCGCGTGTATGTACTTGGCGCAACCTCGGGGATGTTTCCCTTTAGGCGTTTTTCCCCCCTCCCGCGGCCCGTCAGGCCGATATATCGGCAATGTAGTATCGGGGCGGGCGAAGGCAAAGACGCGCGTCGCGAGGGAGATTCCTCGGGGTCTTCGCTTGCCGAGAAGTGGTAAACGGGGTAACGAAAACGTGGGCCGCCGCCGCCGCCGCCGCCGCCGCCGTCGCCACCACCGCCGCCGCCGCCTCCTCGTCGCCGCTCGGCCGCGTCCGTCGGGTCTGCCTCCCGCGCGCGATTGATCGTCGGCGGCGCGGCGCGCGTCATTGCCGTTCGTCCGCCCGAGTACCGCTCGCTCGCCTGCTCACCCGCTCGCTCGCTCGTTGGCGAGAGTAGTAGTCGCATGTCCGGTCGACGGCGACGACGCGATCTACGGCGTGGAAACGGCGCTCGGCTGTTAGGCGGTCGCAGTCTCCTCATCCGTCTCTCCGCCCCGGTGAGGGTGCGCGTGCGAAAACGGATGATCGGGTAGACGAACGCTGGTGGGTTACTTTTTTTTTTTCGCGCCGCCGCGCCGGTGCATGCGTCGTGTCGCCGGATCCCGCACGTCGGATGCGGAAAACGGAGAACGGAGTTTGAATCCTTGCGAGTTTCCCTCGCGATCGCTCCTCCGATCATCCCTCTGACGTGTTCCATCCTCCCCCTTCCTTCCGGAATGTCTCACGGACGGAGGAGACCTTCCGTCGCGCGAAGATCACGAACTCTTGAGCCTGATTTAATTCCTTTCGATTAATTATCGGCGCGTTTAATTATCGCGACGTCTCCCCACCCTCACTTGCCTCCTCTTGTCTACGCGACGTCTCGTTCGTCCAAGTTTTTCCCAAAGTAGTTTCCCCCGTCGAACTCGCACGACGTGACTCGGATTTGTCATCTTCTCTGTCCGACAATTAAGCTCGAAACGTGACTTCGTTTGAACGCACACTCGTCACGGTGCCAAATTTATGCGGAGCCAGCAGCGAGGCGAGTCAGATGACGGGTTATTTGCTTTAGCTTTCGACGAGAGATAAGAGCGGAGGTAAGCGAACGATTTGCCGCTCGTGTTGTGTGTATCTCTGCTCCCCTTTGGTTCCGCGCACAAGTTCATTATGGATATGGAATCGAGTAGAATTGAGTTTAATGAGAAAAACGCGAGTCGCTTATTTTCCTCGAGAAGATGTAATAGAAAGGATGACTCTTCCTTTAGCTTCGCGCATTTCCGGTTTAACATTTTTTTTTTTTGTGAAGTCAACAGGCAAGCAAATTTGGATAGAGCGATAATTATTTACTTTGTTCAAAAAGAGTTAATGCACGGCGAAAGGAAAGCTTGCTTCGAGTTGCATGCTAGTTTTTTAATCCGATACTACACTGAGAGAAAAAAGTTAAAATATTGACAAGTAAACGTAACGCCTTACGCACAATGAGGGAACATTGGGGATATTAGGAACAGAAATTAAAATTTAAAAATTAGTTTCTCTATAAACACTGTAGATAAATAATAAGTTGTGTTTCGTGTAACACAATTGTACACTGAGAGAAAAAGTACTAAATTTTAATAAACATTTGTTTGAATACTCGCAATAAAAATTTTTATTAAATGTAAATAAATATTTGTTTAATACAATAATCACTAGTGTAATTTAACTATCATTGTTTTAATGAATAAATATTTATTTATCGTAAAGAAACGTGTCATTGCAGGTATTCAAATAAATTTTTTTCTCAATGTACATTAAGTATATCTTATTAATATCTATTGAGAGTTACATTCAATATTCATTTTTAAAACTGATTCTAAAATTTTAATTCTTATTTCTGATATCTAATATTTTAGAAGCAGTTTCCTTAATAAACATTAAACGTAACGCACAATAAATACAAATAAAATATGAGGTATAAGTGTGTCGTACAAAATACAACAAATTTGTTATTTATCTATAGAGATTATTAAGAAAATTGATTCTACAATTCTAATTCTTGCTTCTAATATCCAATAGCGAATTTAGTTGGACTGCACTAGTGCATATTAAAGCATCTGTACACTAATCTAATCTTATTTAAAAATAGAATATAAATATCATAAATAATAAAATATATATTTTACCAAATAGAATAATAAAATATTGATTGAGGATTTCACAATTTAATCTGTTTATACATTTATATTAAGTATATATTCTTCGTCGATTAGTGTATGTACGGCGGTTTTACGTACGAGTGTGTCCAACCGAATTCGCTATAATATTTCTCAATTGTGTGCAGGGCTTTACTCGCGACGTTTTCTTCGATACTTATTAGTTTTAAAAATATATGAGCGTAATGAGGAAATATACATTTCAGAGAAATATAACTCACGTTTCTTATTAATTGGTTTATTTTCTAGAAATAGCATTTTATTTCGCCGTATTTAAATAAAGATTTTGGTGAAATAAATTTATATCTCACAAACCAATGTTTAAATATGTTTTTCTCGGTGTATACGTGGAAAGAACGGTTTTGTTAAAGTAAAAATTTAGCTAGACAGAGATGGAAAGAGTCTGAAAATAATTTTGTTCGACTCTTCAAATAATTATGTAAGACGCTCAAGCTAATTGCTAAAATGTCAAAACCTTTTGCAGCATCATCATTATGCTTACAGCGGCCTACCTAATTATTTTAATAGTCCAATAAAATTATTTTCAAATCTGTGTTTAGCTAATGGACGACTCTCTGAACACTCAAAGAAATAGTCATGCAAGTACAGTTTTTTGGCTGCAAAAAAATTAACTGAAGTAGATAAATAGCAAATATCAATCGTACTTGTTATAAAATTTGACTGATTGATAATGGGACCTAAATTGTTCAAAAAGTATTGTTAAATGTTACTGCTATAAATTTTATATGTGACAAACAATATTTTGGTAGATACAAAAAATAGCGATAAATTTTTGTTGCGACACCTAGAAATTTACCTACGTCAGCAAAATATGTTTTTGAGTGCAAGCGTTCACAAGTAGAAAAGCAACTCGAGTAACGTGTCACTGCTTTATCTTTATTATTTCTGTATCATCTTCTTTATCACGTGAGATATAAGGCGAATTACTCGCTACTCGAATCGTTCGCCTTCTCCCTGGCTTCGAATAAACTCAATTTACTTACAACGGTTTTGCGTACGTTATAATTAACCGACTTCAAATAAACTCAGCTTAGTTAAAACAGTTTTGCGTACGTTATGATTAACCTTGCGTAAAATGGAGGGAGAAACATGTCGAGAGGCAAGTATAACGTCTCCTTTGCTCGCCTCGCTTTTCCGCCTTCTGATCTTTTCGCCAACTTGCCTGACTTCGCCTTGACTCGCCTTTTCCTCGCGTTTCGTGCAAACTCGACGTTACGCTCACGACGTGTATATGTCATGTTAATAGAGAAGCGAGAATCGCACGGGCAATATTTCAGTCAATTTATCTAATCTCTTAGTAGACTCTCGCAAACGTGAGATAGGCGAATCGCTCGCTCTACCCGACCTGTCTGCCGTCTTTCCAAGTGCACGGAAAGAACAGTTTTGCTAAAGTGCACTGAAAAGGGTTATTTGCTAATAGCTACCGAATGCTGAGTGAAATAATGTCAATTAAATATTTGGTTAATATCACCAAAAATCATTTTACTTTTCTAAATATTTAATGAGTATAAATTCAATATAAATATTTACAAAATGTTTACAAAAGCAGAATTATTTTCGGTCATATTAACTAAATATTTAATTGGTGTTATGTGTCACTCGACATTTGGGTTGCGTTCCGAAATTCACTGCCACTACTGAAGAAGATCTATAGTATACGTAACGTGAACTGTAGACTTTCAGTACTGGCAGTTTATACCGGAACGCAGTCTTGGATAGCTCATCGAGCTCTTTTTTTCAACGTGTCATCGAGCTCTTTTTTTCAACGTGTCTAAAAATTTAGCGAGATACACATCAGAAGATAGTTCTCTTGAGCACTCAAAATAATTACGCAGGACGTTCAAGCGTGATAAGGGTGCAAGATATTCCCACACAAACAAAAAAATATCTTTTGCATTTCCAAAAGATATCTTGTCATGCCTCGTCTTTTTTTTTAAGAGTTGCGAAAAGACAGCTTTTAGCAATCTAAAAGATATCTCGTGCGACATTTTGAGATATCATTTCAGATATCTCTAAAGATGTCTCAAAGGCATCTTTTATAGAAATCTAAGACATCTTATGTGACGAATATCTTAGAAATGCCTTTCAAGATGTCTTTTACACATTTAGAAATATCTTGAGGATATCTTTAATAGAGACATCTTTTTAAATATCCACAAGACCTCGATGCTTTGATATTCTAGCAGGTAATTCGACCGCACAATTATTTTAATGGGCCAACAAAATTATTTTCGGATCTGTGTCTAGCTAAATTTTTAGAGAGACTCGAGCAAAAAGCTCGTTCCTCCCTTGTGGCTTCTTACATTTCCGCGGTGCCGCTCTGCTCTTCTCGGACGCTGGCGGTGCAAATGCAAATACACACGCACACGGGCACAGGTAGACGTATGTACATACGCACGCAACGCACACGCACACACGGGCGAGTCGATCGATTTTCCGTTCCCGATTCCGCGGGGCGCCCGCGACGTGCAACGATCGGCGGTGGCGAGTCGAGCGTACGCACGCACGCACGCACGCATGCATGTGCGTTCTACACGGACGCGCACACAACACACAGGGGATGTACAAGGGACACAACATTCACGCGGCTTTTCTGTGTCGTTTCTATCGTAGATCTCAGGTCGACGAGTGTTCTGCGATAGAGCCCGCGCGATGCGATCGTTCCTAGCTATAGACACGACCGACGACGAATGAGTCGCCCGCCGCGACTCCGTGTCTGCGATCGGCGAGCCGGGAGAGTTGGAAGATTTTAGGTACGTAGAGCAGTTTTTCACGCCACGTCTCGTCTCGCTTTGCGCCCTTTTCCTACCCGGCGATCTCTATCCCGAAGCGATCCGGATTTTATCCAGTAACGTCGAGCGGAAGGTCGACTTAATTAACCGGAGTTGGACGCAAACTCTTTCTCTCTTTTTTTTTTGTGCAAGATAACGAAGAGCTGCAGCTTGACATTTTTTTTTTAATCTCAGAATTATCCTTCGATTATTAGTTGCGCAGCGAAAACTTGAATTCAGTGACCAAGATAATCAATTTCATGTTGTTCTTTTGTACATACGTTGAGAAAAGGACAATTAAAAGTTTATTTGTGGGATGTAAATTTACTGCGCTGAAACAAATTTTTGTTTAAATACGGCAAAATAAAATTTTATTCCTGGCAGATAAACCAATTAGTTTAAAAAAAAAAATAAGATATATTTTACAAAAACGTATATTTCATCATCACAAATCCAATTTTTTTATACTCAATGAAAATTGAAAACAAAGTAACATGTAACATTTGTTGCCTGTCTAATAATTTGATCTCTTTTCTCGATACTATTATCCCGTACAACACAGACTAGCAAAACATTGCAAAATATTGTTACAGCGTTGCAGCAATATCTTTGCGATGCTTTCTCTATGCGGGATTCAATAAAAATATTAACGTTTAACGCGCTTTCTTGTCATTTTTCATCTTAATCGTTCATTAGACGTGAAACAATTAAGAATGAAATGACAAGAAAGCGCTAACATCTCTATAAGCGCATTCCGAATACGGGCCGTAATATCCGTGAAAGCGGATTTGATTGCAACTGCTACAAAGAGAATAATGTAAAACAGCGAGTCGGAAATATTTAGCATTTTCTCCTTGCGTGTCGTGTCACGTGCGTGGTTAATTAAACGCGAGCTCGTAAAAACTGTTGCCAGAGCGGCCCGGATTGCTTCAATCGAGAACGCTGTAACGCTCTTCCTTCTTCTTTTATTCCACCCTCTCACCATCCATCTTTCTTTCCCTCTCTTTCGGACGCACGCTGGTTTCCCCAAAGTATTCGCAACACCACGTATAGTGCATCCGCGCGGAGTGCTATTCGTTGATTTCCTAATCTTGATAGAGGCAAGACGTCCCCCAGGATGTGCAATCAAGTTTGATTAATCCTCCGTGGCGCACAATCTTGTTTAACATAAAGAAGGCGGACCAGTAGATGAGGGTCTGAAGCTTAACGTTATAACGAACAAAACAAAAAGTCTTCGCATTATTAAAAAAGTTTTTTCTGACCACTAACGTGACGTTCTTTTTTTTTTCTTCTTTAAATCTAATCTCAGTTAGCGCAGTATCCATAGAAGCCTAGTAAACTGCCTGTATAACACGAGAGATGAAATTAAATTCTTGTAAAGTTATACGCAGAGAAAAAATTGAATCAACAACATCAATCTAATTTGGAAATATTTTGTTAATTCAATAACAGTAAAAAATACAATTGAATGAGTAAAATTTAGTTGAATCATTAGTGTCACATATTAGTGACAACCCGTGATTCGATATTTAATTATTAAATCAAATTCATATTACAGCATTTTTTTCTCGACAGTACAGTTTATATAAATTCAACGTGAGATGTGTTCTTTAACATCCACGGATTTTTCCCCGTACCTCGCGAGTCTCTCGGATTAAATGTTACCTATTACAGTTAGCAATTCCAAAATTAATCAGTAGGTAAATTTGACGGTTCCTAAATTATCTTGGCTTTATAACATTAAGCTGTTGACGTCAACTTTAGGATAGATCCGCCTCTGATCCGCGCTATAATTGCTTGACTATGCCGCACTTCCGATTATCAAGCTAATTTTACATTTAGGATTTAATTCTATGAAATTAAATATCTTTCAGACAGAGAGAGAGAGAGAGAGAGAGAGAGAGAGCAAAGGGTTTTCAGAGAATAAAATTTGCAAATGTTGCATCCACTGGAGAATTTTAATCGGAGAACAGAATCCGTCAGTGAGATTAACGAGAATCACTGTCAGAAAACAAAATCCTGCCGCGTGATTCAGTTAACAATAGCGATGGAAAACTGCTTTATTTTATTTTATTTTATTTTTTTCGAGGCTCCGATTTCGTTAAAAACTCTGTAATATGTAGAGAATATAATTTTACAAACGATATAACGAGGTGTAACGACTACAATCGGCGTAACGTCATTACAATGGGACGCGAGCGTAATATAGATTTAATGTAAAAGAATTTGGGAAATCTGCTTCTGCCGAATTCGATGGAAAAAAGAGAGCGGCGGGGGAGGGGTGAAAGAAAAGCTCGGACACGGTTTTTTGCAACCGATCGCCCGGTGTGTGGTATGAAATATTCGACGCTTCGACGGAGTGACTTCCTGTCGATTCCGTTTGGCGTACTACCTGTTTTTTGCGGCGGCGTGTTGCCGACAGGTGCTCGTGGAATATCGGGCGTCCTATCGTGAATTTTCGAGCAAGTGTACACGTCGCTATCGTAACGGTGCCGTTCACCTCTCCCAGACGAGTCGTACGTCTCTAATCTCGTTGATCTTAACGCCCGCGCGAAAAGGGCCTCGATCTCCAAGGCGAGTTCTTTTATCTTCGCGGGGCAATCCGTATTTTAGAATTCGAGTGAAACAAATGGTCGCGCCGCGAGCTCGCTCCCTGTCGCCCGTGTTCTTCTTCCCTTCGGGCTCCAATGCCCGTGAATGCTCTCCATTAATTCTTTACCCCGCGGAGCATAAAATAGCAGTAGACTCGCAATGGAAATGTGACAGTCTGCTCCTTATCGCTTAGTAATAGTCCTTTATCTCTGACGGTTTTGCGAAAGTCGGTTTTGCCTAATGCATTTACTCGGATACCATTGGAAATAATCTCATCATTTACATTACGTACACGATTCTTTTATCGATATTGAAAGAAAGACGGAACATAAGTCATGTATATTTGCGTGAATTTTAATCTCCGTTATGACCTATCTTCAATAGCTTTTCATTTGGAAAGTATTACAGCCTTCGTGGCGAGGGCTATTTTTGTCTTCAGCAGAAAGTATAAATATAAATGTAGATACAAACTATAAAAAGTACAATTTCGATTTCCGACATGATGTACCTGAAACGTATATGCGAAGGTATTTTCCTTTGAACAAGGGCGAGCTGTCGTAAAAATCTCAGCATTCCTGGTTTGACCCCGACCTGGTTCGAAATAGCGAGCAAGTATAGCTGTAGGTGGGGACTCTCCGCATCTAGTTTGCATCGGTTTTGCATTTCTTCGCGGGACAGAGGGGGATGCATCGTTAGAAGCGTGTCGCACTAAAAAACAGAGAGAAAGGGAGAGATCAGGCTGCACTTTGTACGTGTTACCGCTAAAAATACGCGACTGGTGGTAGGACAGGGCCGTTGGGGATGATGTTGCAGCAGCACAGCGCTTGCTTGCTTGCTTGCTTGCTTGCTTGTACCGTGCCACTAAAGCGGACTGCATGTGCATCGAGCATTGTCAATAACGTCGCCAAGATGCGACGGACTAACAATACGTTACGACGTGCTCGCGTAAACATAGAAAACGTTCGTGAGGACGTTTAATCCACGAGCTCTCGCTAATCTCAAACCGGTTCGCGCAATATGAAGAGAATATCAAATAAAAAGAATTAATGAGGTGAAAACGGGGAAAAAATTAATAAAGTAATAAATGAAGATAATACTCTTTCGAGAACCAGTCTTTTTTCTTCAAAAAATCTGTACATCTTAAAAGACAATGCAAACACTCATAAAAACATGTGGGTCACATCTCAAAACGTTACCAAAAATACAAAAATTTTATAGAATATTCTTGTATTATGGTTGAGCATCTGTGTAAAATTTGAGCACAATTCACTTATTGATTTAAAAGCTATTTAATATTTTGTTCACTCTTGATTCTTATGTAAAATCGCGTTTGCAAATTTGATGGGGAAGTATCGTTACCATTTAAATCAAAATGTTTATATGTACTAATAAAACTCTCTAATAAATATTTCTACAAAAATTCATTTAGATCCACTTGCTCGTTTAAAAGTTACTTATTTAAAACTGCAGCAAAATATAGTAATTTACGCTGCAAAAATCATTATGTACAAATTTTTCATTTTTTTCTTCTTTGCAGCTAGTTTCGGGGTAAAATTCGAGCGTTCGAGATCAACATTTTTTGTTGTTGATTAAGAAAAAAAAAAGAATAAATCTAGAGAAGTCTTCAGAGCATGTATTATGCATTTGTTCGGAATCAATTCCGATCGGAATTATTTCGTTTTTCCCGAAATTTCTATTGTGTTTTCTAGGGAAAACGGAATAATTCCGATCGGAATCCATTCCGAAGAATTCCATAATACGTGCCCAGAATTTAAATTTCAATAACTTTTAGCTCGTATTGTACAATCAGAACATCATTCTTTAAAAAATAGAATTGAAAGAATTGGTTTTTTTTTCAGATGCGGATCAAGCATCTCGTAATGTATTCGACATTTTCTTTTTCGTATCTATGTGTCATTTAGGACTCTGTACGTTCTCAATTTTTGAACAATATTCGTGTAATTTATTAAAATTATGGAAGCGTCGTGACGTTTATTATGTTCCTCTACCTTGCACGGCGTCTGAATCCTGCCGTTTCGAGAGCTTAAACGCGGAAATCACAATACCGCGGAAAAATACTCTCGACGGAATTAATCGCGCCGTTAATACCCTACCCCTTTGTTTCAACGAGTTTATTCGCATGCTTCCCCGTTCCGCTCGGACATAAATAATCGCTGTCGGCGCGTTGTTTTTTTTTCTTCACTGTACGTACAGATTACGAGACCCAAGCAGTACCGTGGAGATTTACCGTGCAAAAAAGCAAATATATAATTTCGGTAAGTTCAATTTTCAATTGAAAATTCTCGAGAACCAAACGTGCCGTGATAAACATTACATAATTGATTGCTACGGAAAAGGCGAAGGAGACCAAAGTATTTCAGCTGCACCGTTTGCACCTATCTATAGGTCGTATCGGCTTTTCCCCCTACCGTATTTTTCAAATATATAAGGAACGGCGAACGGCCAAGCGATTAGAATCCTCTGGCCTTTTATTTCGATTATCGGGGTATATTTCCGCTCGTCGGAGCGTAAATGCGGAATGAGAATGGGACTACAGGCGGGATGTCTCACGTCGTCTTCGCAGATGTGAATCATCGGCCCTGGTATCGACGTTCGGAGACGGCCGGAGACGTATTGACACGTGAGCCTATGTGCAATACATAATCGCTGGGCGGGACGTCGGAGGGGTTCGCAAAATTTTGTGAATCAGTTAAACAGACGTTAATGACGCACAACGTAACGAGTAGAGCGCGTCAGAAATTTTTGCTTTGCGCCTGACAATTGGGCGATTGAGCTGCGCCAATGCAGAATTTGCAAATGCGACATTTGTGTAATTGGATAGAATTGATTGCAGCGGAGTGACTCGGTGCGCACCGTCTTCCCCGCCTTCTGGTTTAATGCAAGGTCTCTCTGTCGAAATCAATTGTCCATCCTAACGTGAAATATCAGAATACAAATTCTGCTAATGAGCTTGCGCGAAACGCAATTATGAGAATAGAGACATACAGAATATTGAAAATAACAGTCGTGTAAAAAAAAAAATTATTATCAAGATATCGGTTACCGGCACTAATTTATCGTATCCCAAGATAAGAAATGTCATTCTGAAAGAAATCCAATCTTATTTCCGGATCGGGATAACGGGTCCAGTTTCGAATCGTTATATTCTCGTAACGAGGAAAAGAGAGAGAGAGAGAGAGAGAGAGAGAGAGAGAGAGAGAGGGGAATACGAGCCGCAACGAGAGTCGCCGTGTCGGCGTTATATGCGCGACAATTAGGTGGCAAGTAGTTGGTTTGATAACGTGCCGAGCTCGACCTGAAATCCAGCGCGACATTCGGCCGCTAAAAATAGGAAGCCGTTTACCCGTCCATTGAGATTCCGAATCGATCGATCGCGCATCCTGGCGTGTAACATCGACGAATAACCGACATCTACATCACTTGAATTTCGTTTTTTCCAAAGGGACCGTCGGTGTTGTATCGATCTGTTGACCGTCAACGATGGCGGCGGCGAGCCGAATGACAAGCGGATAGCGTAAGGAGAGGCATTGTTAACTCCCACATCGCTGCGCGTTATTACGAGATTACGCGAGTGGGTGAAGTACATCAGTTGTCTTTTAAATCCGAAGAGCTCCGTTCCGCCGCGCCGCAATGTTTCTGCTCGACGTTGTTTCAAATGGTGAGATCGATATAGACGAGATAAATTTCTAAATCGGGATACTGCCTGGGAAAAGAAGATAAAGTTATAACACCATTTCATGATGATTTCAATCACAATTTCGATGACACTGATATCAATTTGACATAAATACTGGAGGAAAATACGTTTTACCCGATTTTTATAAAATTACATTTGCGTTTAATTTTGAAAATAGCTTGCTCAATTGCGATCTGGCGTGCCATCAGTTCCGTTTTAGCAACACGTTCATTAACTTATTTTGTTTGCCATCATTCTTCCTGTATCTCGAGTAACAATTGAATGATATTTTATTATATCTTTCTCTCGACTTTTTTTGTATTTCCTGTTCAGTGACTTTATTTAGAAGGTATATGACCAGTTATTTTCTGAAATACTCTCTTGCTTCAATAACACAGGTAGCACCTTTCATCTAAGAGCTATATATAATACAACATATATATTTTCATGGAAGGATTTCTTTATTATATGTACCCGATACACGATGACCTATACTTATAGAGTGGTACGTGTATTTATGTCATGTACGACTTTTCTCAATGTACATAATTTCTAAGGTAAAACACAGATCTGGTACTTCACTAGTTTGCATTAAAAAGTCGCATCATTAATGCATGGAACGAGGAAAATATATGCTCTTAAGATTAGTTTTAAGCATTATAAAATACGCTCTCTATGAAAAATAAAAATGCTCTCCGCGAAAGTTTTCTTACTTCTCAAGAATTTTTGAATATTTCCTGAACAAAAAAGTCGACAGAATCGAATAATATACACACACAAGAGTGTTTGTGTGTGTGTGCGCGCCAGGTGTTTTGCCACATTTTTTCTTTTTTTTTAATTAAATTACTGAATACCTTGTGCATACATATGACTTAATAAAAATTAGATGTCAGCATAAAACAACGCTTACTCACCGAATTCTCTGCACAAACATTTGTCGTGTAGAAAAAAATTGAAAATTGCATCACTAGAGTTATGTTCTATCGCGGGAAATGAAAAAGTCGGTAGATCGACATTGCCAAAATTCTTCTCTCATTCTTCTCTTTCTCTCTCTTTTATTATTATTTATCCCTTTAATTTGTGCCCCCGACCGCCGGCGATATCTCACGGCGAGACGTGCCGCGTATGAAGCGTACCCATAACTCGTCACGATCCGACAATATACGTCGGGCCGTGGCGCGATCTTTTAAATTAAAGCCATTAGATCCGCAGCATTATTACCAGAGGCCTCTGATACTCCACGAGTCTCCGTAAAATCCCATAAGTTGACTCAATGACGCCGTTGCCGCAAGGGGAGAAGAGACCCCGTGCTTGCTCGACGAGGTCAATATACGTTTAATGGAATTACGCGATCTCAATAAGATCTTAATTAGATTACATTTTAACAGAAATTTTGATTCAACGCGCAATCGCCGAAATATTCGACACATTAACAAATCAGGCGAAGTTTATTAACTTTGTGAGTTAATCAAGAAAGGATTAAAACTGAAATTGAAATTAGAGGAGCTTTCTCTGGATCAACTTCGCGTTGTCACGTAATCTGTGACCGAAGGTATATACCCGGTGATTTCATAATAATTCATCTTTTATTCATATACGTTTAATATATTCGTTTAGAGATGTAGCTGCGAGATTCGTCGCGGCGAGAAAGGGGTGAATTCGGCGGGCGCGGCGCGGTACGAACGGTTATTAAATCCCACGTGTCAACGAACGATCCGTGCTATACGTCACTGAATTAACGCCAATAAAACCGTTCGAAGTCTGCGTTGATTATCGAGTTGACTAATTATGTTCCTCTTTTTTTTTTTATTCTCTTTTCTCGCAAACTTTCCCTTTGATAAATCAAAGTTCTCCCGTGACGGAATAACGAGCATAAAATTATGAGCCATTCGCTTCGCGCGATCCCGGAATTGATCCGGTTCTCTCTCTCTTCCTCCCCCTTTTTTTCCATCACCCTCTGTTCGTCCTCTTTTTAATTGAATCGGATTATGGAAACGCGTCGGGCATTTCAGACGTCGCCCGTGGCGAATGTCAATAATCTTAAGTGGCCGTGAGAAGTGGGATTACTTGAAATTCATTGGATTTGCTGAAATCCCGAGGTGCGCCCGGCCGCGGCTTTTTACGGAATCGCGAGATACGGAGAACCGAGATCGAGATTGCGTGATAAAGGAGCCAGATGTACGGTGCATCCGTACATCTTGCGCCGCGTGCGTCTACTAATAAATTTACTTGCCGACGTTGCACATAGGTATTCGGCTTTTGTAAAAAGAGAGCGATGTATTCGGATCGCTATTGCGGACGGGTAAAAAGGATGTAACACGGTGTTCTAGTTTTTCACAAAAAGAGCGCGACGTGTGTTCGAAATTCAGTTCCTGTAACGGAAAATTTTTAGTTTTTCTCAAAAGAGGGATGATAGTCAGTCCCATTGTCCTAAATTTTATCCGTTAACCGGCTCTTTTTAAAGAAGCAGATATCGGTGAGAGGAAAAAATACGTAAAAAAAAATAATCACGTTTGGCAAGTCAATTGCCAGATATCTAATATTAATTCCCTTAATTCCTTAAGTCCCATTAATTATCTGTTTCGTATCCGATCAATTTCATTCAAGAAAGTCGATATTTCAAAGGTATTTAAATTGAAAGGGGTTTTCTACAAAAACTGAACGAGTCCAAAAAACAAAAGTAAATTTTTAGTAAACAAAAAATATTTCGTCTTTGAACTGTATATTTATTGTATAAATATGGAAATTGTTTCTGGACATATAATAGACAGAAAAACAAAGTTTTAGCTTTAATTCATATTTTGAGAACCCATTTAAAGGAAAAAAAGAATACATCCGTTTGTTTGGTTCTTGCGGAAATTTTATATTTGTTATCTACTCTCTAAAATCTTTAAAGTAGAATTCCATTCTAAAAGTGTAAAAATCCTGCCAGTCTTGATAAAGAGTGGCAGGATTTTCACACTTTTAGAGTGAAATTCCACTCTTTTAAATGAAATTCCACTCCAAAAAATTTAGAGAGTATTTATGTTATAATATAATATTTCACACGTACCTTATTTTAACATTAATAATGACAAAAAGTAAAGAATAAAATACTATTTAAAATATGAGCAACAATTTTTTCACTTTTTATTTACAAAATTTTACACGTTACTCTTAAAAACATCCCTTTTATTTCTCTTTATATATACGGTAATTTTTCTTCAAATATTTAATACGAACAAAGATTTAGGCTTTAGGATTGATATTTTAAGAAATCCATTTAAAATATACCTCCGCACTTGTTTGATTCTTGCCGAAGATTTTAAATATTTATTATCTATTACATTTATATCTTTTTATTTGATTCTTTTCAGAAAAAATTGTTCAAATTGCGACGCTGCTGACAGAGAATGATTGAATACAAACAAGATTTTGAAAAAAAATGGACTTGTTTGGTTTTTGTAGGAAACCTTTCAATTGTGCATTTTATTTTTTCCCAAAAAGAAGTACAGACATTTGATCTAGAAATTTGAAGGTATGTTCATTCAAATTTTTTAAACTTTAAGTAGATGGAAAGGTGATCAGACGCTATACCTTTGGTATGTGATTGGATCGACAACACTCTATTTTTGTATTATATTATAAATGTTAATACTAATCCTAATTTATTGCAAAGTATATATCAGTCAAATTTGATTGTTACTCGATACCCGTGCTAATATTAATTTTTTTTAACACAATGAATTTATCTTGTTATTTGCAACATAAAAAAAATCAAAAATTTATATCAAAAGTTCTGCTTAATTAAAGGATTAATTTAAAACCGAATCGCCAACGTGTCTCATTCCAAGAATAAAAATACCGTGACGGATACACGTAACTTCTGCTGAAGCATATCGATCTTCAGGTCTGGCAAAGAATCTGCGGACGTACGGTGGTGTGCATGGCACGACGGACTTAACGATACTGCAGGTTTCATAAAAAAAAAGTCGTTGTACTCACATGTACTGATCATAATTCACGATACAAAGCCGAAAACAAGGCTAATGTGATCGGCCGTAATTGCAATTCGCCTCGCAGACAGTCGCGGTGGGAGTCCTTCGCGACTAAAGCGATGCCACATAAATTGAAGCATGTTGTACATTGGCACGAGTCCAAACACTTAAGAGTTTACATCATTCCCGCAAAGTCCATATATACGAATATATATGTCGGAACGCACCCCCCGATACACCTAGGAAATATCAGTATTTCAGTCCGTCGACGTGTCTTGAAAGCGCCAATACCTTGCATCTTGAAAGTGGTCGATGCTTTTAATAAGCATCAATATTTTAAAATGCCTCGCGTTTCTATATCGCGGCGCGTTCACGCCGCGACGTGAGGCGATCTGAATAACACGCGGCTACAAATTCGCCGATCGTAAGATCGATTTTACATAATTATCCGCCTAACGAGATTACGAAAGTTATGATATCGGATCGTGACTTAATACTTTAATGACGCCGCAAGTTTCTAATAAACCAGGCTATTTATAATCTCGCTATTTATGTAAGCATCGCCGCTGACGAGCTTCAAATTGAATCGAAGTGCGCGAAATTGTTTATCGATTAAAGCGAAAACGCGGGGCGTCGATTTATTATATACTCATCGTTATCTGGCCTGACATTAAAAATCCCTCGCGGCTGTATAAAGCGAAACGCAATGGACATCGGGTCGCCACCGTCTAAGAGGGTCGGCGTTCCTCCCCGCGATCGACGTCGACTGGTCGTCGTCGTTGCAGAAAAGGGTGAACTTTGCCCGCAGCGCAAAGTACTCGCGAAAAACGCAGACGAATTCGCGGCACAAGTTTGCGATAATCGATCGTTAAAACGGCACAGCCATTGTCGCGCGTTTCCGAAAAAAAGTATCATAGAGAGAGAGAGAGAGAGAGAGAGACTCGGTCAGATCGTCTCAAAAATGGCCGTTCGCTAGTTTTTTCCTTCTCGGGAGTGCAGGAAGAGAACGCGATACGACAACGCTCGGCGTGTTGAGCGTCGCGGCGCGGCGCGGCGCGGCGAGATTCAAAATGTGCCGATTGTATCTGTTGGTGCCAGTGACCCCCTATTGATTCCACGCTCAGCGAAGCACAGACCAGACCCTCTCGTTCCCACCCTTTCGCCCTCTACTTCTATCTCTTTCTCTCTCCCTTTCTCCTTCCCTATCTCTTTCCCCCTCCCTTTCTCTTTCTCTCTCTTTCGCTTCTTCGCCACCCTCTCGTTTCCTCGTGTTCGACCACTCTCTATGCACCCACCCACCCACCCACCCACCCTACCCTCTCGCTCTCTTACACGGTTACGCGCGATATATCGCTCGCTCACAGCAGTGTCCCACGCCAGCGAGCCCAACATCGGTTTTACCCTGTAGTAGCTGCCAGCCGACTAACCGACCAACCAGCCTGGACGAAAATTTTAACTCCGTCACGAAGGCCGCGCAAAATCCGCGTCCTAGCCGCGGCCGCTCGTGCGACTCGGTGCATGTCTCGCAACGAGGTGGCTAAGGCAGCCGCTTTTCTCCCCTTGACACAATGAAGGCGAAAGATTATTAACGGGGCTAAACGTTCCGCGTTACTTCGTTGTCCTTCGTTCCTCACGAAACTCTTGCCGAGCCACGAGATTGGCTTGAAAAAGTGGCCGGAGAGACTCGAGAGAGTTCTTAGAGACCTCTGAAAAATCCGTAGAAAAATACGCCTCTCCGTTCGAGACCTTCTCAGTCGGACTTCTTGCGCGTTCTATTGTTCCACGGAAGCCATTAATTTTGTTATCGGGCTGCAGTATTTTGCAGTACCTTTGAAGTAAATAATTGGCTTAAAGCGCACTCTTTGACCGGATGCTTTCTCTCGCGATTTCGCAGTATTTAACATTGAATGTCCTGGTCGTCAAATCGGGTTAACATCCTGCTAAAGTTCGCCAGACATGAATGAAAATTATAAAGATCTGTTATATACAACGGACGTTACATATCTATACTTTTGAAATTTCGCAAAAATGTACGTCTATAGTCAGAAGCTTTGATATCAGGTTCTGCTACATTAAACTTCTCGGGTCGCGTAAAAACCGCGATCGTGCGCGGCTTAAAGGAGGTTCGATCAATCATAATTTTAACAGTTATATATTCTTTTTTTTTTTTTTAAATAAGCGTCGTTACGTTTTATATGTGGTAACTCGCGCGCGATATATATTCCACGCTCTTTATTTCAACCCCGTCTCCCCCGTGGGGGAGACGTTCATTTTTGCTGTTCCGAGCAGACCCCTTTAAGCTCTTTAAGAGCTACGAGAAATTTGTTTGCGTCCAATAGAAGGCGCCTGTGATAGAGTTCGAAAACAGGAGCAAGTCGATAGTAGCCAGTGGTAGTTTCACTGGAAATCGCACGACGAAGAGTTACTGGGACAGCCGGTCTATACATATGCCATTGTCCCCTCTCCGTTCGCCTTCTGAACCTACGTTAAACTGTAGATCGTAGATTAATGGCTAGTAGACTGTGTTGAAAATGGGGGAATGGAACCGTTTATAGAGCGTATTCCCATATTTTCAAGGAAGCCGTGCGCTTCACCGCTGTTTTCGATCTTTATTACGACAGCCATCGGTCCATAAATTTGCGAGAGTGCTCGTCCACGCGCGTTTTAGCGCGTTTTACTTTATTAGACTGCTACCTTTTTTTTATATATATATGATTCCCATGAAGAGCGGTCGCTAAATTTATCCCGCGGAATTTAAAAAAGGCGGTACAAGCGGTATATATTATAAAAAGCGACGCGAGGCGAAAACTCGAGCGACTCTTAACACAGTAATGTACTCCATGGAAGCGCGACAGTTTTGCAGACGCGTGAATAAACGCGATGCTAATGGGAGGTGATGATGATCAGACATCTGTGTTTCATGCTGGAAACACGCGGCGAGAATTACGGACATTTCTCTTCGGGTTAAAATTAGCTCCTCCGGTGCAATCTTCCTCCATTCCAGTAGGTGATCACACGTCCCGTCATATATGATGGAAGATTCATGGAGGTGGTCCCATTGTTACACGGGCGAGGAGAGGCTGGCAGCGCCGCCGCCGTCACCGCCGTCGTCAGTTCGTTCATCCCCGTTTCCGCGCCAAGCAGGCGAGAGCGCACTTTTATCACTGTCGAGAAACGGAATTCTCGTTCCAAGTTCTACGCGCATATAAGGTCTAGATTCCATGGCACGAATTATACGCTATTTGGGCCAACGTATGCCGCTCGCGTGCTTCCGTAATTCCGCTTGTTTCACAATTGGGAAGAGAGGAGCCGATACTTTCCATCACGAAAAGTGCGGTCGGGGTGGTGGTGCGCGCAAGATACTCGGATATCGCGTGTGGCAAATTCTACTTTTGTCCCGCGCGCGTACTTTTGTACGTTACGCAAAGTTATGCTGCCGTTTACAGAATAAATCATGCTTTCTTCAACAGCCACGCAGCGGCGTCCGCCTGTTGTATATTATTACGCAAACTTTTTCCCTTCGCCTTTCGTTTCCCCTCCGCTTTCAATGGGAAATTTCTCAAACGTGGAGAGTGGGAGGGAGAGGAAAGTGGACTGGATGCATGTAACAGAACGCGGATCCCGCAGTCTCTCGTCTAGAAAATGCCACGTGAAACGACCGACGGGAATACGTTACCTGTCGGATGCCGAGTGGCGGCGGACGCGAAAGGATAAATCGAGTTCAGCTATGCGAAACTAATAATGCCGCGTGCCTGTCCGGCGTTTTCCCTCGAAACGGAGCGGCGCCGTTCGCTCGCTCGCTCGGCTCGTGCAGCTACGTGCTTCCGCAAGTGAAGCCGATATATAACGTGGGGTGTATAATATAAATTAACGAATGTGCAGGGTGTCGTTCGCTCCTTTACGTCCGTCACTTCGTAATTCAGCGCTGACTCACGCGCCGCACATGCCAACCGAACGCCGCGTACAATGACTCATGCACGCGTACGGTATCTCCTCCCTTCAACATGACGAATTAGGGTACGTCCTCGAGAAGAAAGAAAAAATAAGCTACACTGTACCCTGTATGGTCTGCCCAAGCTTTGTGATTTTTTTCCAACTTTTTGCCGAGTCCAAAATTAAATTAGCCACTGATAGCCAAATTCAAAATAGAAAACATTTTTAATTGATTTAAATTGCGGGACAATTTCAAATATTTACGTGGGTGCAGTAAAGAGCTTCAGAAGTGCCATTTGGTCGTATTGGATACATACGGATCAATACGACCTAATTATGTTTTTTGTTTCTCGTTTTCACAAAAAGTGTTAGAAAAATGAATAATAAAGTGATTTAACGTTGCATTTGTAAGTTTACAAGTTTATTAACACATTGACGTAAAATAGGTTAGTTATTATTTATTTATTCAATAGATCGTTGACAATAGTTCTTTGGGTACTCTTACGTGTCAATGTGTTAATAAACCCGTAAACTTATAAATGTAACGTTGAATTACTTTATTATTCATTTTTCCAACACTCTATTAGCTTATCTTAGTTTTTTCCTTTTAAATAGCGGTTCGGGACGTGGATTAAAATTTATTTGGAATAATAAAAGTACCGAAAAAACACTACATTCAATGTGTGTGTGTACTACATATTAATCTAGGTCTAGAGTATTGATTCTATTTTACAAAGTTCCCTTTCTTTGATTATATGCAGAATTTTGTAGTGACGAAAATATATATTAAATACAGCAAAGTATAAATACAAAGCTACAATAATGTGAATTGTGATTAATAATAATATTAAATCAAAAAAATTCTACCTTTGACCTCTCACCGCCAACAACAGAATATTCAAACCGAGTAGTCAACTGTTCAAGCAAATTGCGTTAACAATTTGTACGACGTACTAGCGTCGCACGTTCAATTCACCATGTAACTACTTAGAAACAGTAAGTAGACCATACTGGATACAGCCACCTTACATTGGAACACCTCATCACACGTTTGAGAACTAACTTCGGTTCAGTTTCAATTTCCGTGTTCAATTTCTGCCCGGTAGATACGTACAGATAAATAATCCCCTTCCCCCTGCCACGAGAAGCAAAATATTTATTTATAAGCGCAACTACGTCGAGAGTTACTTCGTGCCACCCTCACCTCCCATCTGTCCTCAAACTGAATTCGCGATTGCCTTACATTCGAACGCGAACGCGCAAGGTTTCTTCCAATTTTGACGAACTTTTCGAAGTGGGTTGAACAGCTATAACAGTAAGTACCAGCATCAGCGGCGGCGGCGGCGGCGCGCGGATGAGCGCGCGGGGCGTCGACCGCGGAATTTTCACAAGCCCCGTGCGGGAAAAGTGCTGTTAATTAAAAGCGTAAAGTTCATCGCGGGTAAGGCGCACTGAACCCGCGACGAGACTTCGCATCGCATCGGAGTTACTGCATAACAATAAATTCGGCGCGGAAAGTTCGCGGCGGGGGGTTGGTTGGTCGGCTGCGCATAACGGGCGCTGCTCGAGGTAATAACTCGAGTTTCGGAATAACTGTTTGCTCGCAAATTTCTACGCGAGGAGAGGAGAAACTTCCACCACTTGTTTCGGCGAAGTACGTGTACGACGCGCCAGCCCGTTGTGAAACGAAAGAAACTCGCGACAGATAATTATTGTCGCGTAATTAGGGAAGATTCAGTCCCCTCGGAGACAATATTACTCTCGGAATTTCGTGCCAAGTTTTGCCCAAAACTCGCGCGAGTGACTATTTATAAAAGATTTTTAAAAGAAGCTTTTTGTTACGTTAGAAAATTGGAAAAGTTATTTTTGTCTAGCGTGTCAGTGAAACTTTAAAATGTATCAATGAAAATAACTTATATTGAAGGCGTGTTAATAACTTGTCGTTATTTATGAAAATCGGAAAAGTTGTTTTCGTAAACGCCAAATTGTTGTGTGAGAGATTAAAAATGTATCGATACGAGTAATTGATATTTATATTTATATCGAAAGTATGTTACTATTTATTATTTATGAAAATCGGAAAAGCTGTTTTCGCGTACACCGGATTGCGTAAGAGTTTCGAATTGTATCAATTTATCGGAAGCGAGTGCTAATGCAAAAGTTCGCATACGCGTGTACGATTCAAGTTGGATATAATTTCGAGATCAATGACGATGCGTCTGCAATTGTTTTTCGCGGTAATCTCTTTCGAATAATTTATCCTCGACAACTCTTTGGACGACCGGCTGCCCGCTCGTTCGAACGTATTACGGTCTCTGTGTCTCACCCCGTATACACCACTGACCCAACCCTACCGCACGCGGTGCTCCAATCCCCTTTGAACACCGCGGCTCTGTATGGAGAGTATAACACTTTCGCGGTGTCGCGCACACGAGTGGCGCGGCATGGCGCGGTATGACGCGGTATGGCGCGGCGCGGCGCGGGTTGTTGAGTGGCGCGTTGTTCTCGCGCGAGTACGACCTCGTTAGAGCAAAGGGAGGAGCGAGATTTTTCATTCGTTTACAGAGCGGTTCGAAACTGCAGCGGGATACACACATTTCGGCGATGACCCTTTTAGATAACTCGAGAATCGTCTTTCACTACGGCGAATTTAAAGCTAGCAGCGCGAATCTGTACGTTAAGGCGATGCTGGAGTCATCAGTTTTGTCGATGAGCCTCGACTTACACATGCGATTTACGAAAAATACCAACAAACTCCTGCATACTAGATTTCACGTAAAACATATACATAATTTGTCAAACCTTCTATTCTCTTAAATTAGGCTTCCCGATTTAATTCCAACGATTCAACATTATTCATACATTTATTTTACATCTAGCTCTGTCTTTATTTCGCACAAATAGCCTGCACGACATTTCCACGAAGTAAATGTACCTGTGAATTAACGATTTTGGTCGCCAGATTAAAGAAAAATTCTATAATTTAAAAATTGTTTTCTGTTCTTGGCAAAAATAGACTAGAGCCGTATACACTAGCATATGTGTTTCAATTCTGTAAAAAGAATTATATTTCTGTAAAACCATTACGAAGTATAACTTGTTTAACGAAATGGTATTTTTGCCAGTAGTACAGACGTCTCCAACATCGCTTTAAATGTCTCGAGTTTTGGAATCTTTTTTGAGAGAAAACTCATTTTGCGATCTCGGAAAAGAAAGATACGCAGGAAGTGATGTTCCTTTGACCCATTGTACCTTTGACCACATACTACCTTGTGACTTTATCTATTGAATATTTGTAAGAGTAAAAATATATATTTGTAGTTCGACTACTACAAATGCTTTATATACAATATACAATTTTATTTATAAAAAGATCAATGCTCTTGTAAAAAGTCATTTATTATTTTAATGTAACAAAACAAAACAAAATAAACAATTCACATATCCTGGCTTATGTGTGAATTGTTTATATTGTTAAGTAATTATTTAGAAAAAAGTTGTTAAAAATTGAACACTCTCAAATCCAGTTTACAGTTTATAAAATTAACAATGAATAGAAAGTGAACAAATGCATATTTTTGACCAGTATTGTACCTTGCAAAAGAAAAAATAAAATGAAGGTAAAGCCAAGGAAAAATTATGAAGAGAATATAAAGAAACGTTATTTTTGTTAAGACTGAATTGTATTATGCTGCTGTTTTTATCTTATTGTGTTCAAATGAATTTTCGTATATATTATATATTAAATTCCATGATGTACAGATAAAAGTATAAAAATTTATCTTGATTAATTATCTTGATTTCTCTTTATACACACCTTTTATATATTGATCAGAGGTACGTACCATCGTACGCTGAGAAAAAAGTGTTTGGTATTTGTAACTATAATTGCATGGTAAAATAATTATAAGGTTAAGAGCTCTATTTTTATAGTTTATTGCTGCTTTAATGTTACTAATAAATATCTTGTGTTATAATCCTCCTATGACACAATTTTATTACAAATTATAATACAATAGTTTTCAAATATTAATATATAGTAAAATGTCAAAATATAAAATAGTAAAATAAATATTTTATATTACCAACAATTATAGTAAATATAATTATTTTTTTAACATTTGTTTACTATTTACGTAGTAATAGTTAATAGCTGTAATTTTCACTGTTTCTAAAACAATTATAAATATATAGTTGGCACTAAAAAATGAATTTTTCTCTCAGTGTAGGTGTTAGATCTTGAATCAATAATCAGAATTCAATGTTTCTATAATATTAAAAAAGTATATAAAAAAATAATAATTTAAATTCACAAAAAAATATATATCAATATCAATATACTTGAAAAAATATTTTGTAATTGTTTTTACTTATACGCTCAGACACAAAAATGAAACTTGCACGATAAAAAATTGTCAAAATTGGTCAAAGGTACTTCCTCTACGTAATCGAATATGAAACACGCGAAGGCGGATTTATAGACAGAGACATTCGCGAGATCGCGTCGTTCGTCCGATATGCATACACTTGAAAATGCGGAAACGCGTTCCGCAGACGCGCGAGAAGTCGCGCCTCATCCACGTCGCATTTAACAAGCCGCAAATCCCTTCTCGCTATGCCCGCAGAATGGACATCCTGCTGCGAGACATGAACGCGCCGTGGCGATGACAAGCCTGATCTTGGAGAACGCCGACTTGAATCGACTCTTTCCGAAATGCCGGCCTAGGGGCGGTCCACCCCCGGCCCCGGGGGCCTCCACGCAGAGCAGCCAGCAGCCGCATGACAGCCCCTGCCAGACGGAGGCCGCCGCTATCACCACCACCGCCACCGCCGCGACCGCCGCAACAGCCGCTGTCACCATCGCCTCTACGAACACGTCGACGAGCGCCTCCGCGATATCGGACGACATGATCGACCTCGAGCGCGACACCTCCGACAGGCAAGTTAAACCGATTTACCGAAGGGCTGGGAGGGGGAGAAGGACAGGTGAGGCGGGATCATCGGGTTGATTGGGCTAACTCCGGAAGTACATCGGCGAGAAAAAGAAGCCGATGGCTAACAGTGATTTGTAGACCTAACGTTCTAGTAAATGATGCGATACACAGAACGTATCTCAGAAATTGGCGTCGGTATTTTAAGGACTCGTTTCACAAAGTGGGACGATAGAGAAAATTTATATGTGAAGCGTAAATTGCACTGCAAAAAACGATGTTACATTATTGCAACTGTTTACAATAATTTTATATTACGTCACTTTTTAATGATCTCGTAACGAGCAGGATATTAACGATATCGCGAAAAAATTTTATTTCTGCACACATTTTTATTACGCAATTATTCCGTTTTATGTCTCACGCAAAATTATAAAACGGTTAATTATGTAATTGAGGAGCCAGATGGAGCACAGGCGTGCGGAATGAAGATGAAAAGCTGCATCGCCGGAGGAGTATAAAAAAATAATTAAATTTATATGATGAATTTATACGTCACATACACACACACACACACACACACATCTTTTACTACAATAATACTTGTGTTTGAAATAAACCTTTAGGGAAATATTATAAAAGAAATATTTTGCGCGGTAACTTTTCCATTATTTCTCTCGCCATAAATACTGAAAGGAAATATGTCAACTCGTCTCAACAAGTAGCCGGTCACTTCTAAATCTTTTCTTTTTCGCCAAGTTACTTAGATAATTTCAAATTTTTGAGGGAAGTCGCGTCAGATTCTTCAAACTCCTCAATTGAACTTTACGATTTCGATGATTTTCACCATAAAGCAATAGTTCGGAAACGCGTTTCTTCTTTTGTTTTTTAGTTATACTTTCTCTCTAACCGATTGCCAATTGTTAAGAGTGCCAAGTTACGTTCGTAGGTATAGGAAACGAGCGAATGGCAGAAAAAAATCAGGTTCGCTGTCCCGTAGGACGGCGAGCGTGGTGCCCGGTTTCACGGTCGAGGGCCAGCTGCCGCACGCCACAAAGCCGCTTTCGTCGAGCTCCTCCTCGGCGTCCGGGCGCAGCGAGGACGCGCCGCAATACGGTAGCCTGCCGGGTAGCGATCATCAGGGACAATCGCAGCAGGACGACAGCGGACCCGAGGGAAGCCCCGTGTACATTTTGACCTCGGCCAAGGGAGGCGCCAGCTATAAGCTTCGGGATTCAAGGTAATCAAGAATCGTTTAACGTGTTCCCCGGAAATGTAATTAACTCTAAAAATACCGACGGCGCGCGCTATTTTGTTTATTACCAACGGAAAGGTAATATTTTACGCCCGCTATACGAATGTAGCAAATCGCCGCTACTTTAGTCGTCGTACTTTGGAGTATACACAAAAATGTTATTTACAAATGTTTCTCTAAAATTAAAAAAAAAACATGGAATTTCAAGTCAAACTTTTAATGAATACAAAATATACCTTATTCTGCATCGTTATAGTCATTGCGATTATAATTTAAATATATTATAATAGTTAAATGTGTCAAAGAATATCGAGTTAAAGAGAAATCTCAGACTATTTGTACACTCAAAAAAATTTGTTGATGTAGGTAGATTTTTAGGTGTCATAACAAAAATTTATCGCTATTTTTTGCATTTGCTGAAATATTGTTTGTCATATATCTAGAATTTATAGCAACAACATTTTAACAATATTTTTTAGAAAATTTAGGTCTCGCTGCCAATTATACACTGAGAAAAAAATTATTAAATTTTAATAAATATTTATTCGAATAGTATTAATGAAATATTTACTTAAGCTACATAAATATTTATTTTATAAAAAATGATACTTAAATTAGTAGTTCTTGTATTAAATAAATATATATTTACATCGAGTAAATATGTATTTTATTAGAGAGCAAAATTACTAAATTTTAATATGTATTTCATTATATTTATTTAAATTTAATAATTTTTGCTCTCAGTATGCAGTCAAATTTTATAACAAATATGATTGAGTTTAATATGAGCACGCGCGACAAAAAAATTTTACAAATAGTTCAGATTTAAATTCTGTTTGTTATTTAAATAAGTTGGCTAAGTAACCAACATATGCAATATCACAATATTTGCTAATCATTCATCTACATTAGTTAATTTTTTTAGTCAAAAAATTATAGCCGTACTTGCAAAACTATTTTTTTGAGTGTATCACTAATAATATTGTTATTGAAAAATTTTTTAATACTTGAAAATACAAATAAAAGTACATTCTTGTAAAACAAAATTTGCGAATAGGTTATACTCTATTCGTAATCAGTAAATCTATTCGGTATCAGTAAACTTTATCGACCTATTCGGTTCGATATTTTCAAAAAATTGAGTGGTAAAGTAAAGGAAAAAAAAAACGCGAATATAGTAACAGCACGAATGAAAAGTGCGCTAAAGGTCACGGTTTCAATATTTAAAAACGAAATGAATTAAAATAGAAATTAAAGTTAATTGAGGGGCGTTCGAATTACCGAGTTTGAACGGTTAAATCGCGCGGAGGAATCGATAACGGGCGGCAGAAGCCGACGTGTGCGAACACTTGTGTACACGCAAAAGTGTGTTACGTGTCGTATCGCGACGTTAAATTCGAGCGTTCGCTCGCGATGAAACGTGTCCGTCGTCACGATGAAAGTCCATTTGACGTACGGTCTTTGTGTGTATCTATAGTGGACACGAACGCCCGGTTTCGATAGCCGATACAGCTTCTACAGAGGTTTCCACAGAGCTCGACATAGAGCGACGACGATTCTCGCGCGCCATGTCCATGTATATTCAACGGGCCGTTAATTTCAAGCTTAATACCGGCGATATACCCGGGCGGAAATGTCAGTCAAATATCAAGCCTCTCTTCCTCGCGCCTGCCGTTAATGTGTCGCGCGCGGGCTGTCCTGATGTATAGGCAAACAAGTCAATATGCCCCGCGACAGTGTAATCCGTCCTGCAAATATTTTTTCCCTCTCTTTCCGCGAACGTGACTTCTCACGACGACGAAACGTCGTCTTCGCCGTCGGCAATAACATCGCGCGATTCGCAGCCAGGTCGCAGCCAGTTTCTTATCAAAGGACTCGAACCATTTCGCGTCCTTTGAAACATGTCCGAGCGTATTTGAAAAGTTATATTTCTAATAAATATCATTAGGGCCCAATTTAAAAGGACTCAATTTAAAAGGAATTACTTAAACACTCTTATAGAAAAGTATACGCAGAAAAATATTTCATACGAGGAAAAAGGTAATTGAGTAGTAATCGTTTTTCTTAACAGTTACAATCGACTATTATCGATTGTAACTGTTAAGAAAAACGATTACTACTCAATTACCTTTTTCCTCGTATAAAAATATTTTAATATAAATTTATATAAATGTGACAATTTGAATAATTGAAAACAGTGAAGATGATAAAAGTAAAATATATGAAACTTTTATTTGTTAAAATATATTTTATGAATTTATAAAATTTATGAATATAAATAAAATTCTAGAAAGTTTTTACATAATTTCAATAATTTTAAAAACTTTATTTAATATCTATAATAATTAATATTCGTGGAAAATAAAAATTAGTAATTTATAATAATAATAATAATAAATTATGCCTGCAATTCTTTTAGTAAATAATGATTATTTTTAGCAATGAATATTTTTCCAATAATTATCTTGAAATTTATTTCAGATTTATATCAGAAATTTTAGAAAAACTCGTTATCATAATATCATAAAATTTTATCGAAGAAAAGTCAGAATAATAAGTAAATTGAATTTTTTTTCATCTTAACATTCTTGATTGAAGTATTGCCTAACTTGTAGCGAATATATTTTGAATAAATTCGATGAACTTATAATTTGCCGATACATATCAACTTATGAAATAAATAATATTCATTTAGTTCAAGTAATTTACTCTATATATTTTTCTACACATTTAATTAAAATCAATGTTACTTGTTTCGAACAAATGGTGAGTTTATTTTAAGACTATTATCAAGAAAATACTGTTCGCAAAGATAATCGTTACTAAAGAAGATAGCCAAAATTGATTAACCTTTTTTTGTTAGCACTAGATTGACATATTTCTGCATGTATTGTAAAAAAAAACTATTATAAAACATGATATAAAAAGTTATTTGATTCGAAATTTTTTGAATTAACTATGGGGCAAAGACTCAGCGCAATATTATCCTCACGTGGCGATTATTCAAATACTCGGATATTCTAAATTTCTGACGATATTCACACCGTAAGACATATGAATAAAATATTTCTTGTATTTCCATGATAAAGAAATGTAGTTTTATTAGTGATATAAATTAGAGCAGAAAATTTTGGCTCTTACTACATAGTTCTCACCAATATAAACTTCATTATACTTTTCGTCTTATGAATCTTCATTTCGTGACCCTAAAAACGTCTGTCTATACAGGGTTTCATTGAAATTTAGAGATACTTTATTTCTCGCCATAACGGCAATCTGCTACTTTAGATTTTATATGGTTTGGCAACCACCATTTTCATATTCACCCCAAAAAGCTCATCGCAAACACAGTTTTATCGGAATTGAAAAATATTCTCTATATTTGTCATTTTGTACTTTTGATCCCATTTTCATATCCGAAAACCTGTGAAAATAATCAAACTGGATGTCGAGAAAGATCGAACGTGAAAGCCGCCCTACATTTATGATGCGTACGATGTCTAATATATCTTTTCAAATTTTGTTCTATCGTCCCAGAGGCGCTCGATAGTCAGAGATAAAGTAACTTTTTCATGAAACGAGACAGACATCGTAAGGAATCTGTGACGTGGTATCGGTTTGTCATTACTAATCGATTGGCACTCAAAGTGACTTGCTTATCGACAATGATAATCCGTTTGTAGATAGACGTACGAGTACCTCTTATTTTCCAATATTTTCGTCGTTCAATCCTTATAGTCGGTGAGCGTGAATAGCCGATAATTTTAAATTGCTCCATGAAAATGTCGGTTAATAATGAAACTTTATGTGCACAACACAAGTTTTTTTAATTTCCTGTACGAAAATACGAGTCATCGATTTCCGGCAGATTTTGACCCTTCGGAGCTAACAATGGAACTACTGGTCAATTATAAATCTTTGAATTATTATTAAAATAAAGTTAGTACTCATTATTTTTTACAGAAAGTTCTTTATAGTATTTTACGATATTTATTAACATCAATGTATTAGGAATGCTTATTAGCATCAGTGTTATTAAATCAATTATCAATTTAATATATTGATTTTACAGTAATTATTTAAAATAGAGACCTCACTCTTTAAATTTAATAAAAATATACTCATTTGATGCGTTTTCACTTCAAATAAAAAAATCTGGAAGAAAAACGTAGCGGCCTGCTCCGCGAAGCGAGTTATTAAAGTTAAAGTTAGCGAGTTAGAACTGCTAAGATATCTGCCACATTGACTAAAGCCACGGTTTAATTCATGTTCAAAGTACTATTTGCATCTATCTTTGTTGTTCATTAAGCATTTTTTTGCGGGGCAGCCGTTTCGCTAAAAACAATGCTAGCCCATTAGCTTAATCCATTAAAGCCCATAGATCAGCAAAGATATATAACAAAAAATAACAATTAGAAATTTATAAATTATGTACTCGTTTACCTCGTGATTGCTCCGCCGTTGCCTAGTGTCTCTCTCAGGTCCTCCTCCTCATCCTCTTCCTACCTTGTTCCTGCTTGTCGTTTTTATGACACGAAAACACTACTACTGTACTTGTGGCCAGCAATAATCACCTTGACGCGCGACATTCTGGACGGCACTCTGCGATAGACAACGAATCTCGAGCGTGGATACGCGCGATCACTTTATTTACGACGCGCCGCGACGCGCAACATAACCTTTCGACCGGTTAGCCGCAGCTATTGCACACACCCACGCGCCGATGTGAGTCTCCGAATTATTATAACCGCATTCTCACGTATGCTGATAAACGTACGAATTACGAGTGAAAACTAACACTCGGAAAACTAACACTCGTGGATCGAAAAATACCATCGACCGACGACCGACGGATCACTAATGCCGTCGATCACGCGACAAGCTTTGCTCGGACCGCGGACGGCACGTTTGTTGTACATACATACGGCGATATCACTTTGATACGAAGATTACGCGGCATCTTGCACTTGAACGAAACTTCCGTTGTGCGTGATGCGCATCTTGTTAGGTCGCGACAACAGGAAATTTAACGTGAAATGGCAAACGCTATCTGCGAACTGCAATTCGCGTCACTCGGCACTCGACGGCAATGACGTTAGCCGACGGACGACTCTCGAACGAGTCGAACGATAGGGACGCGCGGAAACCTTCATGCGATACTTTCACCTTGCCGCGCCGCAGCGCGCGACTTCGGTCCGATGGCCGCAACCGTTGCTAACGCACAATACACGCATGTCTCTGAATAATTATTATGTCCGCATTCTTACGTAGACTGATAAATGTATGGATTGAGTCTGAAAATAAACACCGACAAATCGAAAAATGCGATCGACCGTTGCGCGAGCGACGGATCACTGACGCCGCGCGTCATCGTTCGCGCGACGAGCATCGGTTGAACGGTGTCTCACGAAATTCGGGATCTAAGTTGCCTGTGTATGTACTTTGAGTACGGCGGTAATACGGCGGTCATCTGACATGAAGATCGCACAGTACCTTGCACGACGCTTCCGAGGTTGACCATGCACCACACGCAGTTTATTAGTGGCACCGACGAGAGACTATTAAAGACCGCTAACCTTACGGGAGTTTGTGTGACTGTTAAATTTTTAATGATAAACTGACAATACAGTACTAATTTTATAATTTATTGTTATCTTGAAGTTTCATAGATATGCTTATGTATTTGTAATCCAAAAATTCTCGATTTTTATTAAAAATTGCAGTTTTGATGTTAACATCCAAGTTTGATTATCGACAGAGATAATAACTGATCAAAAAGAATTACAATTTTAAAGCAATATACAATGATATTATTAAATATAAGTATGCATATTTGCTTATGAAGTATTTGTATAATAAAAAAATCAAGATTTTAATAACGTATTATTCAAATATTTGTATTAACAATCATATAGTTGATAACGTCATCGCTCTTCAATTACCGCCGGGCCCCTGGGGCCCCAGTGACGGCCTCGAAAATTTACCCAGGGTTGACGGTCTTTAATAGTCTCTCGTCGGTGTTAGTGGTCATCTTCACACGATTGGCGCGCCCTCCTACGAAGTAGGCGCCTACTTAGTAAGGAGTCGCGCTAGTCGCGTGAAGATAACCGCATGTTGCATAACCTCGTGGTTATCCTCGTGCAAGATGCCGTACAATCTTCATGCCAAAGTAATCATCGCCGTATGTACTCACAAGTGTACCGGCAACTTGTTAGATCGCGAATTTCGTGAGCCTCAGTTCGACCGAAGTTCATCGTGCGAGCGACGGCGTCGGGGATCCATCGGCCGTCCGCCGTCAATCGATCACATTTTTCGATCCATGGGTGTTTGTTTGTTTTCAGTGTTATTTCATATATTTATCAGCGTACGTGAGAACGCGGATATAACAATCGTCCAGAGACAAACAATCGTCCAGAGACACACGTGTTGTATGTTAGCAACGGCTGCGGCCAATCGGTCAAAAGGTTATGTCACGCTTTGTGGCGCGGCATGAAGGTAAATGCGCGATTTCCTGGCGCTCGAAATTCGTCGTCTGCGCGTTAACTTCCCGTTGTTGCAATGTAATGAACTGCGCGTTGTACACGAGAGTCCAGGATGTCGCGTAATCATCGAGGTGATTATTGCTGGCCATAAATAGTAGTGTTTTCGTAAGAGTGCTGGTGCTACAAAAAAGCAACAAGCAGGAACAAGAGAGGAGGAGGAAAGAGGCACCAGGCAACGGCGGAGCAAGTACGCATTGTTTTTAGCGAAATCGCTGTCCCGCAAAAAAATGTTTAAAGAGCAATAAAAATAGATGCAAATAGCATTTTGAACATAAATCGGACCGTGGCCTTATAAATTATTAGTTAACATGGCAAATATCTTAACAACTCTAATTCAACCAACCAACTTCAACGCAATAACTCATTTCGCGGAGCAGACTGTAACGTTTTTCTTCCAGATTTTTATTTTGAGTGAAAACGCGTCGAACGAGTATATTTTTATTAAGATTTGGAGTGAGGCCCCTATTCTAAATAATTAGCAAAATCAGAAATCTTATTGAACACTAAGATTTACTTTGATTATTAGCCTTTTTAAAGTTTAATTGTGCTATTATGGTTTTACATTAATTATTATTAGTATTTATTCTATTTTATATAGATTAGTGTCATTATGATTCCTTGAAATTAATTAATATCTTTCTTAGATAACATAAATTTTGAATGGGTGTTACCAGTCTTACACAGATCCTGTGTCAGTAACTATGTTACAGATTTTGAGGTCAGCTTTGGAGGGTTAAAGCTGTGCTTACCTGGTTTGTATTCCACCGACTATTCGGCGTGCAAACCAGTAGAGTTCAACTTGTCTTTTTGGAATGGTCTGAAATTTTTTTTTATATGCATAAGATAAATGTCTGGATGGTTGAACATTTAACATTCTAGATTGTTAAATTTTCACAAGGTTCCACGAGATAAAGTAACCTATAAAAATAATTAAAATATAAAATATGAAACGTTAATATTAACAAACAAAAATACAAAAAATTTTTTAATTACTCCGAAAATAATAAAAACTTATAAAACACTTGAACCGAATATCCTTTATAAAATAAATACAAAAAAATTTTTGACAAATGCATAATGTTTCTTAAAAAAATTTTAAAGATATCGTCAACATGTAAACTTTAATCTAGTTATATAACAAATTTATTTTTTAACGTTAACTTTTATAACTTTTAAAATATGTAATCTTCATAAAAATTTTAAGATATAAAAATTTTAATGATAATTACAATTATACATTGTAATATAAAAAAAACATTAAAGCATATTAATGATAATAAGTTTTTGTTAAATGTCCGATTATAGGGACATGGCTCACTGGGACACATTTATTTTCCTTACTTAAAAGATTTGCTCAAAAGATAGAATTAGATAAGAAAAATTCTCTTGTATTTTTAGTTTGTGTAATATCAAATTTATATTTTATGCTGTTAATTGTATCATTTAATTATTATTTTTAATCAATGTCTATCTTACTGTTTTTTTGCAAAATTAATCATGTTTTCAGTTTATACATGTCTATTTTATATATTATGTATGTGTAATACTTTGATTTTAGATTTTGTTTTTTATATATAAATAATTAAAATTTCTTACATGTAAATTATGTATCATTTTTAATATACATATATAAAACAAATCATAATTTTCAGATTGGATTAGATACTTAACTCAATTGTACAAAACTCAGTTGTACAAAAAACATACACGTTCAAATTAGTATTCAATTGTTTAAGACTGTTAAGAAACGATAAAAAATAAATAATTTTGTTACAGTAGCTCAAATGTGGATCCAATTGAAACGATAATTTTACCACAAAATATAAAAGATAAAGTTTTAATCTATTTCTATTATTTTTTTCTATCAGTTTTTTTTTAACAGACCTACATATATATTTTTTTAATACAAGATAGAGGAGGGTCTACTTCGAGTGCTCGGGGCCGCGGTCGGCCTCGATCCGTCGTTGATCCTCCTCGACGTGCTCCGTAAATCGTCGACGAGAGATAAGACCGAGTTTGTTCTCTCGAAGGCGACGGGAGCGCATCCAGATGGGCGTCACGGGAATTACGGGCTTAAAAGTCGCGCCCGTTTTCTCCTACGTGCACATACATGCACACGTCCACACACATTTCTCCCTCGTGAACGCTACCGTGCTGTACCGTGCCAGCGGGGACTCGATGAACATTTTTCAATAAAGCATTCCAGATGCCCCGTGCCCGACGGAGGCCCATGTCACTCTTAAGACGACTGATAAGTTGTGCGTGAGGACCGGGGATCGGTCCGAACGGACGCGTCGTATTAAATGCGATCGCGGCGCGAGTCGCGGAGCACCCCACGCTCCAGCTTTGGGGTTAACTCCGTCTGTCAAGCGTCGAGCCTCGTCAGGTGGCCGCCCGCCACTTACCTCCACGTGCGCGATCTGACGACGGAGCGAGCGAGCGAGCGAATGTGTCGCTCGTCGATCGAGACGCGGTATGGTACGTTGCGCAAACATCGGATCGCGTTTGACATCGAGATTTATGACGCTCGCTCTGTATCACTCTGTATTCCGAACCTTGCGAAGATTTATGGGAATGAGCTCGCGTAGTAGAATATTTTGTACAGAGTATGAGTCCGCGTGAGTCATCTGTTTTGAAAACGGCTTTAGGTTGAGACGCATTGGAAACACGTTCGAAGAGAACATGTGGAGGAAGTCTCGGGAAGAGAACGAGTCTGCCACGAACCGGAGTATCTAGAGGCGCGGTCGCGACTCGCGCCTATGTAGGAGAAGCGAGTCGCGGACCGACCTTGTAATCTTACATGAATTTGAGCTCGAGTGAGATGAGATCCAAAATTATCATTGTACAACTTAGGACTGTCCCCCAGCAGTCGTAAAAATCGTCGCGCGAGTATGTAACGACTTTTGTAATTGCCCTACAGAATTATAGAAATCGCTGGTGGCCGAGAGGTATTCTCGCAGAGGGAGAGCCGAGGGAAGGTGGCAGCTAGGAAGTCGCGATTTCTGGCTGCATCGAATTCCATAAATAACGAGGACATTCAAACTGATAATAAGCTGTCTGTTAAGAAGAATAATAAGTCCCCCAGCTCGCAGACCATATGGGAGTTACGGAGCCGGTAATTAAGTTTTGTTTGATCAGTTGCACGAAGGCTCCGGCCACGTTGTCCACACCGCAACGTTATCGCGTGTTCTATAAATTAATTGTGGATTTTTCAGATGCGGTGAGACCAGAAAGCAACGCTCGAATCGGGAAGTGACGGAGACCGTGTTCGCCTCTGAGGTACACTCGGTGCGACGTAACGCCACGAAATCCATTCTCGATTACGACTCACCTAAGAGCAACCGCAGCAGTCGCATAATCAATTATGATTCGATCCTGAATAGCAATAATGTAGAGTATACCATACCGAAGAGTATTACCGATCTGGACTATGGACTACCAAAGAGCTGCGTAGATTATCAGTCGAATCACAACACACCCGCGAGAAGTATGGCCATTGTCAGCGACGGCGAGGTTGTGGTGTTCGACGATATCGATGACAATTGGCAAGGACTGCGGCTGGACTTGGCATCGAGCAATACGAATCAGGTTACGACGACGAGTCTGGACTTGGAGACGGATGATTCGCAGCGAGGTCGTATCGCGCCGGAACCGCCGAGTTCCAGCGTCGGCAGTACTCCTAGTCCTACGACGGCATATCATCGCAATTCTTCGGAATTTTTCAAAGTAACGATGCGTAACGTAGAGAGATAATACCGCGTGTTGCGTAATTGCGAAGGACTTTCCACGGAGCTTTTGCATTCAACTTTTGCAGGTTGTCACCCCGGCGAGCGATTGCGAGGCAGATTCTCCTTCTCCAGAACGTAATCATAAAGTCGCGAGAGTTATTGGTGAATTACCAATCGCTCAGTATTCTGGCAGCCCGAGACGTTATGGGGTTCGCGAGAATACACAGCTTCCCAGCTTATTATCGTCACCTTCAATGTACATGACACCGAGGCCTGGTTTCCCGCAAAGAGTATTGCCAACAACACCAAATCACAATGAGGTAAAGTTATATCATTTACGAAATTTGTACTGAATGGCTCAACAGTCTCTGATACTTTGTATCTTATATTTTAAGAAGGAGGATACTTCTGCAGAAATCGTAGTAGACAAGACTGTGATAGAAAATATTAGCACCGAAGATCAGCCTATAAATTCTTCATCTCCATCGCCAAAGGTCGAAGAGGAAGAAGAAGACTCCTTAAAGCCATCGACTTTGCCTGCTGATAATATAAGCAGTCTTGTCTCGCCCGGAGGTAGCACTTTCGATTATCTGTACGAATTCTCAGAGACACGGAAAGTGCTAGAAGAATTTTTCAAATGCCCGGCACCGACGAAAGAGAAGGAAAACAATATAGAATCATTTCCTTTCCAGGTAAATTTTTGCTGAAACAAAAAATTTATAAATATATTTGTTTACGAGATGTAACATTTCTTTTGTAAAGTATATCTAGAATAGATACATGTGAAAGTTCACAATTAGAAAAATATATCCGTAAGAATTGATATTTTTAATAAAACTCCAAGTGAGCAATTTTTTAAATATAAGCGTGCATACTGAAGAATAAACTAAGAACTTGTAAATGATTAAAAAAATACTTTCTATTGCAAGGATCTTGATTATGAATTACGAAGACAAGGTGGAAGTGCGTATGTTGGTCAGCGATTAGCCAGTGGCCCACCTGCAACAGAGGAGGTTATGGTACATGAATCTCCTAAGAAACAACGGGCGGAATTTCCACAAAATGTAAGCATGACATATATATATATATATATATATATATATATATATATATAGCATGACATATATATATATATATAAAATAAGAAACTTACTTTTTAACAATTAATTTTTTTAAAAGCGTTAATTTTGTTAGCCCAGTTTCCATGTTGATAAAGTTTTGCAGTTTTAAGATTCGTAATGTTTATTTATGTCATAAAGTTAGATGCAATAAACAAAAATATTTGTAACATAAACAATGTGTTTTTGGCAACTTTAAAGTATTAATTACCAATGTTTGGAAATTACATTTCTTCTAGTAGTCATGTAGATTCTAAATATAAATCCATATTTATAGACAGAGTTTTTAAGTTACACCACGTAGTTGCTCGAACTTCTCCACGTTTAAAACACTAATCGCGGTATTACGAGGTAAATATTGACTTGGCTTTTTCCTGCTTTTTTTAGACAGGTGAACACGAAAACAATTTCTTGGACCTCTCGGTAGGTACTGGCAGTAGTGAAGATCTTGGAGAGACCGAAGTCGGTTTGCAAGTGGGACACTCACGTAATTTTACACTGAGCCCCGAGACAACTGACTGCGACAGCAATTGCGGCGATTTAGACAGTGAGGTGTCCCTCATGATGATGGATAACGAATTGATGCCGGCAAGTGGCCTTCTCGGATCGGTCGGCGATTTGGGAAATAATTCGGATTCCTTGAGAATATACACTAGCATGCCAGTGTTAGAGGATGGTCTGTCTAGCGGACACGCGAGCGACACTGACAACAATAATCCCACTGTGATGCTCATGAAGCGGCAAATAAACGAAATAGAGAAGGAAATCATACAGAGAACTCGTAACGACATGTTAGGCACGAATGAGAACGATTCCGGGAAAGATGTTAGTCTAAATGTAACAAAGGATATTTTACACACGTTGAAAACTACGTCTCCCGATTTGTTTATCGCGAAGAAGGAAAATTCGTACGACACGAACGAGCTGCAACTCGATGGATTGGATCCACTGGGCACCCCGCCGCCGCCGGCACCTCAAGGACGGCAAAGTGTTTCCTTAGACGTAAACTGTGGAGAAGTGGAAGCGGCCATCAAAGATATTAGAATGGCTCTGCAAAGGACTAAAACTCTACCTGTGAAATCGCCATCGGAAGAACCACCGGAACCGAGCGTTAGTCCGATATGGATACCGAGGTATTTTACATTTTGTTTTATGCGGATTAAGGGTATTCCAATTGTTGAAATTTGTTTCAGTATTTTGCCTTGATACTTTTTTACTTACCACCGTAAATGTTCCCCTTTGCGTCATCAAATATACGTTTGGGATACCCTTTGGGATACCTCTGTATTGCGTGTAAACGCATCTAACTAAAATGCAGTATAATGGATGGCAGGCGAAGAGTCTGCATGGAAAGCAATAGCGAAGAATCTGACGCGAGACGTATAGGTGACGAAGCCGATGTGGAAATTGAGGAGTGTCCAGACGAGGAGGAGGCAGATACTGATCTTGAAACGGATCGGTTGCTCGGACAACAGAGAACAGACGACCAAGGATTTTACGATGATAAGGTGGGTATACGTTTCTCGCTTAACATTCCATATTATCGTGTTGTTCTTGCTAATCAATTTTATAGGGATGGCGAAACCTATTTCCTAAACAAGGATACTTAGATTAAATTAAATAAGCACTGACAATATATTATATAGATGTTCCATTTACAACTTTCTACTAGGTAATATTGTGGTGGTGTTAATGCGTTTAAATTCAGGAAAAAAAAGAGGATACGAATAATCTACATTTCCCTGTATTCTGTGCGATTCGATGGTATCAGTGTTCTACTAATATCGTCTTGGTGTTATGCAGGGGTGGAGGAAGCCTAAGACTAGGACTATGTTACCGCCAATGAATGCGAAAGTCGCTACTCCAAAGCAAACCCCTCCTAAAACTTTGAGTGTCGCCCCGATAGAAACGCTAGCGCCTTCCGAGCCCATACCCTCGACGTCTGCCTCGATCTCCCCTCCTCCTATAGTGTCTGTTATACAATCGTCGTCTTCTAACGAGTGCGAAGTAGCCACTCCCGCGCAACCTACATCGAGTCCGCAGAAGACCCCAGTCAAAAACTCCCCCTCATCCCCTCAGAGCCTCAAGGAATCCAACAACAAGGTGAAAAAGGTGCCCTTTCAAATGCTACCACGGAATCTGTTTTACTATTAGTGACTATAGATATCTATATTTCTAGTGAGCTTGCGGTAAAATAGCACACGTTGGTGCATGACAATACTATCCTTCTGTTGCTAAACGAGATATATACCAATCAGCTTAAATATAATTTCCATTATCATTTATTGATTCAAATGCGTTCTCAAATAATAGTATATAGATATTTGATCATTATTGAAATATTTTTTATAATTTTTAATATACAAGTTTTATGAGAAGATAAAAAAAACAATAGAAAAAAAATATTTCTTTTGTTATTGCTGAAAAATAATTCATAAAAATGTTTAAGCTGATTTTTTTTTTAAAGAGAAAAGGTACTTTTTTTTATCTTATTTAGTTTTCCTTTATGGCTTTCGCTTATTATGCTTATTTTAATTTGTAACAGAAATATTGTTATATTTATAAAAAATATTGTTCATATTAGATTATTTCGTATCCACAAATAATGGCAATGATAATGAAATGCTTTATATAGGATGATTTTTAATTATATATGCTTCAAGGGAAGGATCTAGAGACCAAAACAAGAAAAAAATGTTATACGAACATACGAACATAAGCATTATATACATATTATATAACATTTTTTCTAGTTTAGGCTCTATTTATACCCCAAAAATTAATATATAATTAAAAATAACTAATAATTTTTATTTTTGTGCTTTGTAAAATAATTGTTATAATATGTTGCTTCGCAATAAAAAAGGATTATAAAATTGCGATAGCATTTAGTGCCTATTTTACTATTATTATTACTACTATTTTTACTACTACTACTACTATACTATTGCAACTGTTACTACTATTGTTTCTAGACATAAATAGGAACAAATTAATGTTTATTAGCTTTCTTATATCGCAGTTGCTGCATGGTTAGCACTTCCTCCAGCTTAAATGATTATACATACATGATTACATATTTAACGAGATTAATTGCGAGCGTATTTATCAAAATTTTATCTGCACTATCATACGAAGTGCATTTTCTATTCTATTTTTCAGGATAAGGAGGGAAAGAAAAAGAGCAGAAACAAAGAAGGTACAGTTGCATTTTTATTAATATTTTTTGTTTTCTTTAATGATTTTTTTAATCATTAGAGTATTATTAATGTTATGACGCTAATATAATATTTCTCTTTTTGCTCACTTGGATATATAAATTTGGCATCTGTATTCAATCAATATTTTATGGTAGGTACTTTATAGTGTATATATTTGATAATTATATACTATTATATTATTACTACAAGTATTAAAGATAGTTATAATTTAAAATGAATACCATTCACGGCACCATATTATTTGGCGGTTTTATAGAACTAGACGAATGCAAAAAATTTAATGAGTTTTCAATAGATGTTGTAACCGACGTTTTTTATTGGCAAGTGTGTTAATATAGCTGCGTTTTTTTTGTCTGGTTTTGCTGCTCACAGCGCTTATCATTTATCCTTGTTTAACATTTGATAAAAGAAATAAGGATGAAATGATACTTAAAGCGTGTAAGCAGTCGAAAGGTACGCAGTTTACATATTACTAAGAAGCAAAGCTATCATTTGAAAAGAAATTAACTAAATTTGAGTAAACTATATTTTTAAATAAAAAAAATGTGGGAAGAAAAGTACGTATACGTGTAATAATCATGTATGAATTTAGGAGAGAAACAAATATTTCAAATAATAGAAAAAAACATTTCTGACGTATTCGGAGAGAATGCTAAGTCAATTCGAATCTGCGAAAGATAATTCGCTAATAAATAAGGTGATTTTGATCGCAAAAACAAGCAAAAACGTCTGGACGATCTTGCGATAGTGAGGCTAATATACGCTATACGCAATCTAGTGGATATTAACTTACGAATTTTGACAGAAAAAGTTACTGATAAATATTGACAGATCTATGCTCTGCTTTTCGGCACTTAAAAGAACTTGCAGCATCTATTGAGCCCAAAGACTTATATACGCACCTAATATTTCTTGATAATCCAGTATTTCTATCTTGTTTATGTGTAACAATGTGATGTGTTTTATCAAAGTGTACTTCTAAATTTATTATGTGTACGTATGTGCCATCTGTAGATCACTCTCTGAGATTTGAGATGTTAAGATATTTACGTTCCTCTATTTGTATTCCCTGATAAGGAATTCACCAATTATATTGATAAGCGGTGTATTCAGGAGTCATAAGTGTCATAATCTCTCAATATGATGTGACTGTGCATTCATTTCACGTGCTACAATCGTTTGTCGTGCTTATATGTGTCGTAAATTAAATAAAATTAGACACGCGATATAGTTTTTACGTGAATAACAGAAATGAAAAATGTTAATTGATCTAATTACGAAAACAAACAAGATCATAAAGATAAAGATTTTATAACTTTATTTAATTATAAAGTTATATCACTATACAATATGAGACTTCTAACATTAACTGAAGATTCAAACGAAATGGAACAAGAAGATCAGTTATTGAATACGTTAATAACATCTGTCACACTGCCTCAGTGTTCTTCCGAACACTTGGCCGCTTTTGGCACGCTGCATCGTGAAGCGAATGGAATAAAAAATCCTAAATGGTATGTGTCTGTGCCTCTTTCAGACTTATTGGACTATCCATCAGTGTTGATCGAAGGTGTTCTGTTTCGTGCGAGGTACTTAGGATCCACGCAACTGGTATGCGAAGGTCAGCCGACGAAGTCGACTCGCATGTGTCAAGCAGAGGAAGCTGTTTCCAGAATAAAGGTACATATGTGTATGGAAACGCACTTCTTTTTTATCTTCATCTCAGAACTGAGATATGTTTTTTTTTTTTTTAACTAATTATATACGTCAGTTGCGAAAGATGTGTATATACGATTATATACAGATATGTGTATATAAAAAGCATAATTTATATATATATATATATATTTATATATCTTATGTACAAATAGAACCAGTATATAAGAATACTTTTTCTAAAGATTTTGGCGAAGCATCGAAAAAAAAAAGATGGAATACAGTGTGAATTATTAAGTGCGATGTAAATCACTTGAAAGCTATTATTTTCCTAGAATGTTTTGTTCTTAAGAGCAGTAACTACTAATTAAGTGAGCATATCGCGATATTCGATAGATAATGCATCCACATATGATATGTTGTGTTCTGTTTAGATCAGTAGCACTTTGTAAGTTTGGAAGACACAATCTTTATATATAAAGAGAAGCAAAACAAATTAGAATTTACATATTGACTAAACGTCTCAATTATTCACTTAATTATTGTTTTGATAACTGTTAAAAACGAAAATGGAAAACTTAAAAGAAAATTTGTTAGAGATTATAAAATCGTTTCAGGGACCGTTAGAACTAAACTATGAATAATAATAACGAAATTAGCAGCATGCTCTGAATGCTTTATACTATTTTAATTTGCTACTTAATTTGTAGTGAACAACAGTGCAATATTCTCATCTGCAATAATGTATTTCAATGTAATAAGGTTTTTAACTTTTTGAGGCTATTCAAAATTTCAATTTTCGTCTAGATGCAATTGCGAAATAAGTGCTGTAAGATATTGCCAATAACAGCTGTAACAATTGCAAGGGATTTGCGCTTCTGTACCAAGTATAGAGTATTTTAGTGTTACATATCATTTCGAAATCATTAATTTACCTCAAATGGTTAAAATGCTGGAATTTTAAGTGATTAGTTAAACCTGAGAGTTTTCTGTAGGAAAGAGTACTGTGTCCACTAAATTGCGTCTTAAGACTCGTTTGTACTTCAATTCTTTAATACATGGTTAAATATTTTTGCAAAAGGATAGATAGTTGATCAAAATATTCTCCTTAGATAATAGTACACAGACCGTGTATAGTGTATAGTATTTTCGTTTACATAGTTGATATTTTTACGTATAACATAGATAACGAGCTACGATGTGTTATCTTTTCGTATTAGTTCTTATAGTTTGCGATATTGATACCTCAATCTTTCGAGGAAACTGTCAATATTAAGCTGACGAAACAGTAAATTCTTTCCTCCTACTCTTAGGTTCTGCTCATAAGCAATCAAACGTCAGCATTTAGATAAATCTCTTCTCTATTTTTTGTTACAATTAACTAGTGATTTTTCTTTTTCTACGCGGTTTTTTGTCATCACTTGAGACATGATTCTTCCTCGAGAGAAATCTAAATGCTGATTTCTGTCTACCTATCTAATAATTAATCTGAATATAATTGTCAACTGGCCGTTGTGCAAAGAGGCCTGAATGTTTCAGTGTAGCGTCCCCCTTCCTCACATCACCAACACCACCACCACCACCACCTGACCACCGAACACTGTCATCTTCTCAGTGTAATTTTGATGTAATTTCTGTGTGTTTGTCAGTCTTCCTTTTCTCTCTTTCTTTCTTTCTTTCTTTCTTTTCTTTGCCAATATTTGTTTTATATATCTGCTGTTTGCTTGCTATGTCCGCTTTCCTGTAGTTTTTTGATCAATTTTACGCGCAAGAAATCCGTGTTGACTCACGGGAGATATTGATCTACTCATTAATTATAATATGTTCTCAACTATGCAAAAGATCCAATAAATTGCTGTGCAACTGGTCGGTAGAGAGGAAGAAAACTGGGAACGCGAAAAATAAATTTAGGTGCGATATAACAGGCGGCGTTATTTTAAGAAAATTTTTATGAAATTGTAAGGAATTTTGTAGAATTCATTTAAACTTTATTTAAACTTAAAATGATATCTGTATTCGATTGTATCGAATCGATAGCTAGGTAGTACTATGATATTCTGATGACAGTATCCTACAAGATTGAACGTAAATAGTCGCTTGTATACATTGTTTGTTCAATCTGATTTTTCAAGGATATAGATCGCCAAACATTTTTTTAATGGTATATCTTATTGTCGCATGAAGCGAGATTTTACGTATATGTATAGTTGAGTAGATTAGGATTGCGGATTTTTTTTGTTGCTGCAAGAACATTTTAATTGCATATTAGTCGGGATTCAGGATAGAAGTTGTATTTTTGTGATTAAATATTGTAAAAATAATTTCTGCTTTATTAAAAAAATTAAGAGCAGTTATTATAATATCAATAAATTCTTTCAATAGTGCATGATAATCTGTTTAATTGCAAGGCTGCTAAGCTGTGCTCTAATGTAGGCAATGAAAATAAAGAGAGAATATTAAGGCCAAGATTAAATAGTATCTCGATGCTAAAATTCCTTGGTGATTAACATCTCATTCGATTACATTATATATTGGTTGAGCTTTTTAATAAATCGCATTAAAAAAAGAATTCGTGCTTCACGCTTTTGAATAGTGCCAACAAAAGAACTTTACTCACGCTTGCATCTAAATCTCTATATTGTCTTGTGAAAAGACACTTTGAGGCAAAATTGATTATTGTTACGGGAAGAAATAATTTTATGTGTGATGAATTGCTTATATTTCTTTGATCGTTCATTTTCGAGATAACAAAATTAGATAAAACTGATCGACTGCTCGTTACGATAATAGAACCTTACCGCGCTTCGAGTTCTGAGTTGCTGGATAAACACCTAGAGACTTACAGCGAAAAACACGCAGCATCGCTATTAACACACATTCTTGAATTACAATAGCAGCAGATCCGCGTGTGTGCTTGTTCGTTGGTATTCTGTAACATAATGAACATAACGCTTGCACGTTGCACAGCTTCCAGACACCGCGTGAGCTTGTCCGAAGGCAAAATTGCATAATGAAGATCGCATCGTGTGCAGAAGTGTATACTACCGGACTAATGCATTTATATGTGTGAATGACTTGATCCGGCATACGATAGAGGACACAAGCATGACTACTGTGCATAAGAGAAAAATAAAGCCGTAATTTGGTATAGCAACTCAAGAACTCATGAACATTGGCTCTTTTGCCTCTCGTTCTGTCGGTGGTGCGTGGCAATGTGACTAGCAGAGCCTTTGTTTGTTTGTTTGTTTGGCGCGTACATAACGGAAGGATGATGGGCCAGTGCCGATGCAGGCAACACTCTTAAACTATGGGGGGCAGCATGGGTATGGTCGCTGCAGCATTGCCTCGCAAGGAAGCCTAGAGGAGGACGAGTGCGACTCGAGCGAAGAACTTATAGGAAGCGCTTCTGGTGGGGGCCAGTCCGAGTCGCAACTGTCGCAAGCGCTTGGGGCCCAGCCGAAACTGGCCCCGATCAGTGGCTGCTTGGGGCCCACAACCGTTTTCAGACTACAGTTTCTCGGGTCGGTGGAGGTGGAAGAGGAAGGGGGACGTAAACGGCGTAAGCGCCTTAAGAACCACATGGTGGAGGAGGCTGTGACAAAAATAAAGGTCCGCCTTCATTGCCCTTCATCCCAGACTCAACAACCCCCTTCGCCTGTTAAATCCGATCGACTGCCCTTTGACTCTTACAAGAGCAGTCGTTCGACCGTTTAATCCCTCTCTCTATTGATTTAATGTAATACTGACGTGGGTCAAACCTTCTTACGGCTTGACAATTTTATTTTACTCCACCACGAGACCCGCAATAATTTCCCATAATATGCACTTTTCAGTTACAAAACTCGTATTACCTGCGTACAATGCACATTCTTCATTAATCATAGCGACGAGTCTCTTGCAAGTTAAATGTCTAAGTTAGGCGACTTTTATCTCTCAAACTCTCAGGTTTGTGATAGCGCCGTTAATGATTATGCTCAACTTTATACAAACTTTATATTATCGTGCACTATCTACTTATTTTACTAGCAGTTAAGCGCTGTATGTGTTTAAAACACTAGTTTTGTATACGTGTGCATTACATATATATTTTTATAATTAATTACTTGTTTATCTCTACTTTGTCACACATGCTGCTTCCTTATGATAGGCGCTGGTAAGTACATTCTCTATATTAAATTGTACACGACGTAACAAGTAGTAACGCAACAGTTTTCTAAAAAAGATGTGTGTCGTGCTTATACAGGCACCGGACGGTGATAGTCAACCAAGCACGGAGGTGGATCTCTTCATCTCGACGGAGAAGATCATGGTTCTCAACACTGATCTGAAGGAGATCATGATGGATCACGCTTTACGTACGATTTCGTACATAGCGGATATCGGTGATCTAGTGGTGCTAATGGCACGGCGACGTTTCGTGCCGCACGAAATGGAAGAAGTACCGAAAATCAATCGCACTCCGAAGATGATATGCCACGTTTTCGAAAGCGAGGAGGCTCAATTTATAGCACAAAGTATCGGACAAGCATTCCAAGTAGCTTACATGGAGTTCCTAAAGGCAAATGGGATAGAGGATCATAGCTTCGTTAAGGAAATGGATTATCAGGAGGTGCTCAATTCGCAGGAGATATTCGGCGACGAGCTGCAAATGTTTGCGAAGAAAGAGATGCAGAAAGAGGTAATCTTTGAAATTCAACTGTGTCGTCCTTTCCATTTATTAACAACGAGTCCAGAAGAGAATTCATATTCTAACGGTTCGAGAAAGATGCTTTCTTGTCAGTTTGCTGAACTCGTCGGAGTTAGATACTATCGATAGATGATCGGTATTTCTCGTGAATATTCCCAAAATTAAATTAATTTCAATCTATTTTCTGGGATCAAACTATGTATCGTGAACTGAGACATGGATCAGTCAATTATCGCGATGATTGACTTAATACCCATACAGCACAGAAAATTGCAGCAACATTGCAGCAATGTTGCAATGTTGCAGATTGCAATGTAATATTACGGAGACATTGTAGAAACATAAATTAACAATATGCTTGCAACGTCCATGGCATATGCCAGTAATATTCCGGAAACGTTGCAATATCATAATTTTTTAATATTTATATCAATAGACGAAATGGGTCCATATATGAAGAAACCTCGATCTACAGCCCAACAAACAATATTTCTTAATTGTATTTTTAATAAAAATTTTTTTATATTTAATTTAATTATTGTATTATATTGATATATATTTTTTAGTTACATTTTTATTTAAACAAATAACAGAAAAGTTATTCCAAATGCTATTCTGTATTTGCGAAATTAGTAAAAAAAAACTACAATTTTATATTTGTTTATATAAATACTGAGCTTTAAGGGGGTATTCTCATGTCAAGGTCAAAATTTTAAGCATATTTTAGGAATTTTTTTTATAAAGAAAATAAAACGCAATCTTTTTAATCTTTTTATATGTTATTATTTGCATCTTGTAGCTTATAAAAAAAATTTTTTGGTCATAATTTATTAATATTTTGTGTATGCTTTCTGAAGTCAAAGATGGTGCCTTAAAAAAAAGCATTGTCAGCGGTACAAGTGATTTCAGCTCACACTGTCATCTGAAACAAAAAAGTAAAAAAGATTCTTAATCTGTATGCTTGTCGCTATCGCAGGTACCAGAATTGGTCATTTTTATAAAAAAGAAACAAAATAGCGGCCATTTGAAATTTTGAAGCAAAAAATCACAATTTTTTCGTGTTTATTGGTGGTCAAAAAAATTAGAAATTTTCATTTAAAAAAAGCGATAGTACCTGCGAGAGCCAATCATATGTAGATTATGCTCAAAAAATTTCAGGCCAATCGGTAGGATAGTTTTTTATTAATCACCTGCACCGACCAAAAAAAAGTGGTTTCGAGAAAAACGCGTTTAAAGTTTTCTTAGTTGATTTTTCGAAGAAAAAATATACTTACACTAATCGGCTATGCCTGCTCCATACAATAGCCTTCAGCTTCCTCAAAGGCATCGTTTTCTTATGCCCTAGCCGCCCTCAAAGCTGCTCTGGCCTCTTTTGAAGCCGCAGTGCTACAGCGCTCCGCCTTTGTTATGCGCGCTTCGTCGTGCGTCTCCATGAAATTTATAGCTTGCGGACCGATTGTCACACCCATAAGTTCCATTATTTTAATTGAAGGTTTAAAATCTTCATTAAAGATGCATGCTGCCGTAAGTGTGGCAATTTCTAATATTTTATTTCTAATATTAATTTCAAATGCATTTGTAACTAAAGGGCTAGAATTAATTAAAACTTCTTGACAAGGATACTTCACACAAAGTTGAAAACCCCATCCTCGCTGTGCTTTTTTTAAAAATTGAATGTCACCATCACACTTTTTACACTTTAATAAGTTTGTAATGTTGAAAAAATCAAAGTAAAACTTATAATGCAGTAATGCTAAAAGTAGGATCAACATTTGCTTCAAAATCGCCAGCCTGTTTTAGTTTCTTGGCTGAAGTACTAACAAAATCGGTGTCTTTTTCGGCAGTATGTTGATTTCCTCGAAACGATCTTTTTCGTGCAGGTGCTCCTTAACGTCTAGAACTTTTTCTCGATGATTTTCTATCTATTTTACTCGATCTTTACTCCTCGAATAGCAAATACCGAAAACTGGTTCTAAAAGACTTACGTTGCGGTAAGGTCACACACAAAGAAAAATAACCGTTGTATACTAACACAGGTTAAGGAAGAGTCTTAGGTACACATACAATAGGCACAGATATAAGAATCCCAAACGATCAAAAAGGGGAAGTTTCGAACACAGCGTCGCTGTAGTAACTGCCGCGCGCTAGTAACTGCCACGCGCTCGGCGACGCGCTCACTTTTACGGTCTACAACTCTGGAAATAATTATACACATTTCATTTTTTTAATAACGTATATTGATCTGATCTACCAGTTATGTACACATATCAGCATAAAGTGTTCACAGGTCATCATGAGGAATCAGTTTGCAGCGATCACGGAGGTCAAGCAACGTTCACCGGAGTCGCGACTTGGATGGATGACCGCTTGGAAATTCTGAAAAAATATTCTCAAGATTTTTTTTTGCGAAAAATGTTTTTTAAAATGTTATACGAATATTGTTTTGTTTATTGGAATTATGTGGTGTAATAAAATTTATGTGAATATTTTGGAAAAAGAGATGTTTTAATGCAATATTTCAAAAAGCGGACATCTTAATGTTGCTGCAATCTTCCAGCAATGTTGCAGCAATGTTTCGCAATCAAAATGCAATATTACAATGTTTCAATGAAATCATTCTGCAATGTTCCTGGAATCTCTCTGTGCTGTATGGGAAGGAACACTTTGTAATTGCATTGGAGTAAAGATGATTTTTCTCTGCTTACAGGTAGTGGTCCCGAAGGCGAAGGGAGAGATCCTCGGCGTTGTGATCGTGGAGTCCGGATGGGGCTCGATGCTGCCAACTGTAGTCATAGCAAATCTGGCGCCGGCCGGTGCCGCCGCACGTTGCGGTCAGCTTAACATTGGTGATCAGATAATAGCGATTAACGGCGTATCGTTAGTCGGCCTGCCTTTGTCCACGTGTCAGACTTACATAAAGAACTCGAAGAATCAAACAGTCGTCAAGTTAACTGTCGTGCCGTGTGCACCCGTGGTAGAAGTGAAAATCAAGAGACCTGACACGAAATATCAGTTAGGATTTAGTGTACAGAACGGAGTGATATGTAGTCTATTGAGAGGTGGTATTGCCGAGCGGGGCGGAGTACGGGTGGGCCATAGGATAATTGAAATCAATAATCAGAGTGTTGTTGCTGTACCGCATGAAAAGATTGTTAATCTTTTGGCTACGTCAGTGGGAGAGGTACGTAAGCGCGTAGAACTAAAATATTGGGTTTTTGGTGTCTGCTTTTTACCTGATAGAACAATACCAGGATTATGTGTACAAAAAACATTTCCTTTTTTTTTCTAGATTTTGATGAAAACGATGCCCACGTCGATGTTTAGGCTGTTGACCGGCCAGGAGTCTCCGGTGTACATATAAAAAGCGTTCAGTTGCCTGGCTGATGCGTAGTGAACAGACAATACATCCACCATCCACTACCATACTATCCGCTACCTTTACTGTACAGGTTATTCTATGCAAATCGCTTTGTGTTTTCGATTCTTATGGAACGATTCGGTACATTACACCAGCTCCTGCTTAGTAAGCGAGACCTATATAGGTACGTTACGCAGAAACGTTACTAAATATCTACTAAAGCATAATTTATATGATTATCGATTATTGTAAGAAATATACGTATAATACTAATCAATGGGATTCTCTGCAACATATATATGTTTTCTGATATTTTGCGAGATAGTGTTTTAATACCAGTCAATTCCACTCAATGTACCGATATTTGATTTATTGTCCGAGTGATGTAAAAATGACGGCGAAATTGCCGCGGTTATTTGGGCGTTTCATTTATTACAAGTTTAGTGAAACGATAGAGATAAAAAATATTGATTTTCAGTACACAATAAGTGGATGTTACAGAGAATCGCATTATTTGCGCCAAGGAAGATGATAGGTGATGCAAATGATACACATGATTATAAATAGCACAAAGCTCTTTACCAACAGCTGGAGCAGGGCTGGAATTGTATATTACGTAGTTTAATGACGTAGTAATATTTATAAAAAGGATCTCCCTCTATCTCTCGTGGAGATACTTTAAGCTAAAGCGTTTATTTAATCTTTTTTATTCTTAAGGCCGGCGAATACTTGCGGCGCGACGCCCTAATATATTAATTTGTACTAAAATTACTATCTACCGTAGTAAATTTCGGACGCGTAAATCTCGTGATAAATAACGCCATAGTAATTATATAGAAGAGCACAGTTCTATACGAAAGAGGATTTTTTTTACGAGTAGATTAATCTGTTTTCGCAAATTACATTAAGCTAACTTTCGGTAAGAGATAAATAAATTGCATGTCATCGAATACACGGAAACATTAGTGAACAAAAACGTTGATTCAATCATCATGTATGCCTACATATCGCTTTATTGACGCTATTCTGTGGTATAATACTCACCTGTATCGAAGATGAAATTGTAATGCAACACATTCACCGCGCGATATTATTTTTCAAAGAGACGTTTCAAGAGCTTTCATATTACGCTAAATGACTACTTACTCGCGAGAAAATAGGCAAATACAAGCTTTTAAATTTTATTTGCTCCGAATATTACGAAATTCGTAAATGCACAATTTCCTAATAAATATTTAAAGTTAGTGGAAAATTTTGGAGAAAGGAAAAATATATGTGTATACGTATGTATGTATGTGCGTGTGTGAATGTGTGTGAGATTTGTTTATTTCTCGCGAATGGTAGTCAACTGTAAGCTTGCAAGTCATCTAGTTCCCAGTATGTTACATTAATCTTTCGCTTCTTCGATCACGTGTTGATAAATGTTGAGAAATGGCTGTGTATTTAAGAGTCTAGATTTTATAGACATAAGATTGCACTCTCTCGATTTAGGCACTTTAGAGTAGAAGCCTTTAAATTTTTCGACACTTCACGTCCTCCTAGCTCTCTCTTCTCTTCTTGATATTTTATAAATTTCTCGCTTGTTTTAACAAAGACTCAATTCATCTTCATTGAATTTTTATAAATTCCAATTGACCAATTGAATCCTTAACTTCAAATTCATGATACGAGCTGTTCTTAAAGTTTTACATTGACAATTTTTTAAATACTTAGATACTTTTACGTCTTTCGCATTTTTCTCACTGCGTTTCAAAGTAATGCGCATCTTAATTTAAAAAATAATATCTTTAAATGATCTCGTGACGTTTTGCAGATTTATACAAAAGATTAGTGTGAAAAACGCTTAAAAATCTTTTTAGTGATATTTATTTTCTAATCTTGCGAAATAAAGTTCCTTTTAATTCGCTTGTTTCTCGTGCGTTCAGTTCATAAAGATAATTCTAGTAATAATCGTAAAAAGGTTTATAGACGGCACCTTATCCGTATCAGCTTGCAGTAAGTCTTCACTCATCATGTATAATACTTACATGTAAAATATGTAAATTGTACTCGACTTAAATGTGGCTTCACTGCATATAGGCATACAAAATGAAAGCTTCTCCCGACTCGTAATTCTTTGTCGATGGAAAGTTTCTTCTAAAATATAACAGACTGATTCACTTCTGTGTGTAATCTACTAAGATAAAAATTAGTTATTTCAGGAAAACGTAACTCTCTACAGTTATACTGCTAGAAAAAAAAACGTTCTCTTCTATATAAATACTATATGCCATAATAATCTAAGTTTTATCTATTTTTGCTGAAGATTTCTCACCTTTGAGCTACTTTGCTTCAAATATCAAGAAGTGTGCAATAACAAACTTTGAGATTCCTGATGTCTGATAAAATTTCAATGCCAAAGTACATTGAGTAGTGAGGCGTAACGACGCAACAGTGAAATACGCATAATTTCTGAGCTGAAAACTATTCAGATTTTATCTGAGAATGTGCGATTATCTCAGAAACGACGTATCCTAATTTGCAAACGATTAAGCTTGTCTTTATCTTCTAACATTTAAATACATAGGGCATTTAAAGAGAAAAGCGTTCGTAGGATTAAGTAAAGCGTTCACTAAATATTATGTAAAAGATGCCCAATAAACATGCAGAAGGTTATCTTTTCGAAGATAGAAGCAATTGGCTCACTCTTGACATCATCCAAACCACGAATTGTTTCTATCTACAAAAAGATCAGATTTTCAGAGACATGTTGGTTAAACATCTTTCGCGTAAATACGCTCTTCGAACTCTTCCTTTTTAAACAGCCCAGTATAAGTCATAGAATTTGTGTTCACGTAGTATCATAATACGTATTGTAAAAAGTCATACGTAAATTTGTCTAAATAATGAGCGCTGATTTTGTAACAAATAAACTAGCAATTAATTTTGGACATGTGTTAGATCGAACATGTGATACGGGCATCTTTCTGCTTCGACATAATAGACATGGATTCTCTTCGTATTTAAATTTAAATCGACTTTTTGGTTACTATCTTCAAAGATCTCTAATTTGCCATACATACGATATTTCTTGCGGGACAATTCTCCGTGGCGTGCGTGAATAAAAAGAACATGTATATAAAAAATTTTTCGTTGTCTACGATACCTACTAGTGATGTAAAAGCGAAAGTAAGACACGATGCACATAGGAATTAATAGGAAAAGCCTCGTGAGAATAGTTACGCGAGAAATGTCATGAAATATATGTATAAATATATAATAATTCCATTGCTTCATCGAGGAGGGTGTAGCAAAGCATATTACGATGTTGCATATCATGGGGAACCGATATATCATTGCGGAGACCTTCATTCATTACGGACAAATATCTAAACGTGTATGCAGAAAGTATTATCGTTTGCCAGAATCACCAGAGTCTAGAATAAATCCTGATTATATGTTAGTTCATGAAATGAATTTTGGCATAGAAATTTTAACCATATACTTATTCGACGAGCAACACAGAGCGGTATGAATATAATATATGGGATCAAACAAGATGTGTTATATATTGGGTGGCTGAAACTTATCTAGTCATTATGCTAAGAATAAGATGAATATAAATAAAGAAAAGTATATATATATATATATATATATATATATATATATATATATATATATATATATACATATATATACATATATATACATAAAAAGTTAATACTCAGCCATCGCAAGCCACCCTGACT